>NC_084882.1:36613730-37213730 GCF_023558435.1 Drosophila sulfurigaster albostrigata | reverse complement strand
GCGAATCGTGGGAATCACTTGAACCCGTCGAGGAGGCGCCTCCCTCAGTGCCAGTAGCTGCAACTGTGCGCTGTCTAAGGCTCAACTTAGGCGTCGCCGGTAATTGTCTGCGTTGCGCTAATGGTGTGAGATCATTTTGCAGCTTTCGCGGCTGTTGTTGTGTTGGCTGCGTCTGCTGTGGCGGCATTGGAGCCGGATAATTCTTGCTGGAGCGCAGAGTATTCCTTGCCGGACAATTCTCCTTGGCGCCCCGATGAGTGAGGTTGCTGGCGGCTTGGTAGGCGCGCTTTTGTGATTGATTTACGGCCTGCGACTTTGACAACGCACTTTGATTCGTTGTCCGCTGCCTGGCAGCTGTCTGTGAAGGATTCGCTGGAGGCGCAGGCGCTTTGGCTTTTCCGTAGCGGGAGCTCGAGACTGTGGCAGAGGTGTTAGAGGAAGCACACGTGTTCTCAATGCGCCTGATCAGCTTTGGTGTCAACGGCTTCACATTGCGCTCCTGTTGCAGCTGCTGTTGCTGCTTCAGCTGCAACTGTTGCAGCGGCTCCTGATGCAACTTGCGATGATTGCTACTGCAGTAGCTGCTTCTCCATGGTTGCTGTCTGCTAAAACTGCTGTTGCTGTTGTTGCTTCCCATATTGCCTCCATGCTGATTGAGAGATGATGATGACGAGCAGGAAGAGCTCAAGGCTGTGTTATTTTTACTGTTGCTGCTGACAGTTGTCGTCTTACTCGACGTTCTGTTGGCACCATTTTGATTACTGTTGTTGTTGTTGGTGTTGCTGTTGTTGCCACAACTGCTGCGAGGCACTCGAAATGAGCTGTAAGGACGAAATCCATTGGCATACTGCTGTCCTACGATGGGCATTTTGTTAGCTTATAGTTGTTACTCCTGTTGTCGACGTTAATAATATTCGTTGTGGATGATGTTTTTGTTGATTTGGCGTTGTAATTTAAACGGTTTTATTTTGTTTCATTTACTTTAAACGCGTTGTCGTTTTCATTTGCATGTAATACTTTATCTTTGCATCTGCAACATTTCAATATAACACAATTCAATTCATTTCCAATGCTGTGCACACACGAGCCTAACCCAAATGATACAACACAATCGACACAACCAAACAACCTTCCTGGCCTCTTTTCCCTTTCCTCACTCGTCGGTTGTCCGTGTTACTTTAATAAATTATCGAGCACTTTTTATGTACTTAACACGTTTTCATTGGCTTATGAATTGAGCTGTCTCGTTGCCGACTATTTGCGACTTGAAGGTGCCCCTTGCCCCTTGCCACATCACAGCAATTGCAGTTGCAGCAAGTAGAGCATTTATGCGACTTCTCGTTGGCCGCATTTGTTGCTGCGGCTGTAGCAGCTGTCAACAGCGTGTTGCAAAAATTCAATTAGCTGTTAAAATAACCCTGAACCTAACATAACATAGCTGCGATTTTGCCCATTTTGCCTCGCATCAGCGAAAACCAAATCCAATTGACAAGTTCATTGATAGCCAAACAACCGCCCGCCCAGCCCCTTTCCTTTACCCATTCCTTTTCCTTTTCGTTTTCGTTTTCAAGAGCCTAACCAGTTTTTGCAGTTTATGCAATTTGTAAACTTTGGTAGAAAGTAGCGGATGCAGCAGATACACAAATCCTCCGACCAGTTTTCCACCTGATTTGAAAAGGAAACACAAACATAAAACGGGTCAACAAAAGTTGATCACTGAATCGACGAATCGACAACTTGTTGCCGCAACTTCGACTACAGCTGCTGTTGTTACCGCTGATTTGCCTAATGACTCAAGTGACGACAACACAACAACATGAGTAATGCGAAGAGAGTTCGTATCGGAAATGCGTGGAAATCCCTTTAAACGTCCGGTGTGAGCTCTCTGCTAGCAATCGAACTGAACACTCTGTGTCTCTGTCTCTGTCTCTCTGTCGCAATCGCAGCTGTAGTCGAGCGATCCCGATCTCTATTGCGATAAGAGCTAGTTGAATGTGCGAGTTGGTCGTAGGCGTCTCTGTGTCGTCGTCGTCGTCATATCTTATCAAAGTTAGTTAACCCAACCAAGTCAAGTTCTTGCCCAAGACGGCACAATGTGATTTTTTTCAATTTCTATACTACACGACTAACGAAATGCACACACAGCATTGAAAGTGTTTTTATGAATATTTTGATTTTAATAAATCGCATAACCAACAACAGAAGCACATTGTTCATTTTGCAGGATGCATAAACAAAACGTTTTGCGACTGTTTGCTGATCATTTTATTGCTGCTCTTGAAGCCATTTCAATATGCACTACACATTCTCACGCACACCAACAAATTGCACACACTTGACAGCTGCATTTGTTGAAAATTATAAACACACTTTACATTTATTTCTTCTTCTTGTCGTACTTTTGTGTTTTTCATAAAGGCGCACTTGATTATCGGTTTGTTTTTAACTTATTAATTGTTGCTTTGAGGCTGCACGGCGGCGACGTCGACCGAAGAAGAAGCCAGCACCTCCATTCGCTTGCAAGTTGTCGTTGCGACTGAGCTTTGTGGCGACAAGTCCGCAGCGAACAAGTGTCGGTCGCTCAATTTCTTGCTCGCTCGCTTTTGCTCGGTTGCTTCAAGCTTGCTCTCTCCCTCGTTCGCTCACAACGACAACACTGCTGGATTGTCGTGCCGACTTCGCCGTCGCCGCACTTCCAGTTTACAATGCGATCAACATGCTGAATTCGCCGTGCGTGTGTGCAACCAATTGATACTGAACTAATACCCGGTTCATACGGCGGTGAAGAATACATTTAAACAATTCCAATTGTAAATACTCGTATACAACCAAGAGTGATAAATAGCGGAAGTGCGCCAATGTTTTCATTTTGCGAATATATTTTATCGAAAATTTAGTAAACAAACAAAAACTGTGCAGACGAGAGAGTTTATGCTATAAACTTAATCTTTGAATGTGATTTTATAAACTCTGCAGAGTTTAAAACTTTATGAAATAAACTACTTATTTGATCCACCTGACAATTCTTGGAAATATATCTAATAAGATGTTCACGAAGACTTCACTTCAGTTTGATAAATTATGCAAAATACTCTGCATGAAATCAGGATGCAGTTTTCATTAACAAAGTTTGAATGCGATAATAAAACTGCTATCTAAATAGCATTGCTAGACGATCTTTGTCCATCATGGATTGACTTTCATATTTAGACACTTGAGGTGTAGATTTTCTTTTGCGTATGTTTTTTTAATGCGTTTTTTTTTTGTTGACACTTCCGCGTTGAGAGTGGCGCCGGATGAATAATGAGTAAGTCAAGTCACTGATTTAGCAATTAATCTGAGAGCGAGCACTTGCCAAGCGGTTTTAATTGCAAAATGAAAAGGTTAATAAACAAAAGGCGATTGCTGCACATGAATTCAAGAAGTTTACGACAAAGAAAGCGGCGAAGCTGTGCGCTGTTATATTGTGGCAAATAAATTACAAAATGCGACAAACTCAACCACGACATGTCGAGATGCTGCGGCCGTGGCAGAGGCCATGCCTAAAAAGGCCATTCCAAGTTTATAAAAAATACAAAAAACAATAATAAATGCGACAGAGACAAAGTCGCGCCTCACTTCGCGTTGTTCTCTGTCGGTTGTTGTTGTAGTCTGCAGTCTGCTGCTGATTTGAGTAATATGCAAATCTGTTTTGAATACGCAGGCGAATAAATTAAATCAACTGCAGCAAGGAAATGCAACGGGGCAGGATAAACGCCTACGCTTTAAGCCAAAGTGAAACGGGTTAATTGTGACACAAAGAAATCGCAGTCTCCACATAAATTTAAAATTAAAAGAAAAAAAGCAGCAGGAGAGGGAGGAGAAAGGATCGAGGATGACTCGACATAAGAGCACGAGTTTCACCTGCCTTATATGGGCCAACGTGAATTTGTCTTGACTGCAGCTTTAACGACGCCAGGCTATTAAAAAAACGATCATTTAAAAGCCATTACAAAGAAAAAGCGGCCACCGCAAGAAGTTGTGCACGAGCAGAGAGACCTCAAATAGAATTACACCAAGCGAATTACTATTGCTATCTATTACTAAGTATTTTTTCAGGAGTACTTACGTCGGCTCCTTGGGTATATGTGAAGTGTTGGCATCAAGTTCATGCCTGCGTCGCTTGGCCGCTGATCTGGTGTGATGTGTTTTGGTGATGCGGGGCCTATTTATAAAAGATGATGAGAAAGCCAAAGATATAATAACAAAACACCACACAAATTTGTTAGTACCATTGAGAGAGATATGTGCCCAGGCATACCCAATTGTATTTCATGGCCTGGCATGCCGCGAAATGCGATGAATTGCAGTACCGCATATCATACACGGCTTCTACGCGATCAGTAAGGTTACTCATGAATAAACCCGCTCGCACATTCATGAGATCGAGCCAGAAGTTCAAAAGAAAGATGAACAGACCCAATCCAATTCTGCTGTCTGGCAGCTAGGCAGTCCGCAGTCAAAATACAATTGGGTATGCATATGCTTATGCCTTATGCATGCATGTATTATAAGCACAAATCTCTATGTATGCATGTAGTTGTGTCTACTTACGGCGACGGTGCTTCAACTAAGGGTGGCGATAGATCGCCAGTATCGAGCCGTCTCCGTTTGTCTCGTGTGCCGGCTGAGGATCGATCCCTCGAGTGATGGCGTCTCCGTGTTCGTGGCATCTATAAGGAAGGCAAAAGCGTATACATTATTTCAACTATTCATCATATCTACTGAAGTATATATTATACAAAGTATTGCAGCTACGTCATACGCTCGTTTCAACAAAAAAGCAAAGCAAAGCAAAGGTGTTGTATATTTTGCTAGAGCCAAAGGCAAAGGTGAGTATCTTTGCCTCTGTATGTGTGCACACGTGTGTGTGCGTGTGTCGATTGCAATGCTTTGCGTGTGTTGAGCTTTACATTTTTGCCTGTACTTTGCTTTGCATAGAGGACATCGCGAATTCCAATACCTTTCAATTAGCACGGTACACTTATTTTGTTTTATTAGACGTATAATAAATGGCAGCGCGAAATCTGCGAATGCGAATACATATATCTTCTCTTGTTTGCTTGTGTTTGTTGTTTGCCTCACACAAAGCCACAGCGTCTGCCTAATTTACGCAGCTGTCTAATTTTGCTGGTTGGCCACTTATGGAATGCGCGCGATATTCGCACAATTTCTCAATAGGTCTCACAACGGTCTCTGTACTTAATCCTTTTGTTTTAAAGATAAAAAAATCACTTCGAAGTTTACTTTGATTTTCTTTTTGTGAAAATCGTGTTTTTTTCTACACATATTTCACGTCACTCATCATATTCACCACGTCTGCTGCCGCGAGTTACCACCTGGTAAGAAAACGCTGCGTTTCAGGGCTGCCAACTCACTTAAAATACTTGCGGCATTTTAATTGCACCAACACAGCCGTATACATGCACATATTTTGTTTATCAGGCGGGAATTGTTTAAATCCCCATAATAAAAACTGTTGTAGCATTGCAGTAATTATAACTTGTCAACATTTAGTTTAATTATGGAAAGAAATTTGCTAATGAGTGGCAACGCTACAGCAGCTAAAAGTGCGC
This sequence comes from Drosophila sulfurigaster albostrigata, assembly GCF_023558435.1. Taxonomy (NCBI): domain Eukaryota; kingdom Metazoa; phylum Arthropoda; class Insecta; order Diptera; family Drosophilidae; genus Drosophila; species Drosophila sulfurigaster. Next base: position 37,208,115 of record NC_084882.1, on the reverse strand, counting down.
AACGTAGTTATGAAAACAGCCGAATTGAAGCCTTGTAGACATTTGGATAGCGAGCAGTCTGTCCGTTTGTCTGACCTATCATATCGTTCGTTCTATATGTACATACATACGTACGTAAAATGTCTTGTCTTTGTAATTATCTTACCTCTGCTTCTTCTCGCGTTCGCTGCTCCGATTGGCCGCCTTGTGAGTTGGACACTGCGGTCTCGGCCTCTTTCGCTAGTGGCGGCGCTGGAACTGCTAAAAACGGCGATCGAGGCAAATATAATCGATTCCACAATCCTCCTATTATCTCGTTTAGCATTCGCCAAGTATTATTTGTTTTATGTGATATGTTTGTGAACATTTAGTCTAATTGCACTTGTTGCCTTTTCGGCTAGCGTCAGTTTGTGTTTTGTACTTTTTGGCGCAATTTTCTGTTGCTTTCAGGTGCGGCAGTTGTCCAGATCGGCCATCGTGCTATATTTTCCAGTTGATATGCAGATTGTATAATTATAACAGCCAATAATATTTTTTATATTTACTTACAAGAAATGCAAGGGTAACGTTGTTTCCAAATTGGTTTTAGAAACAGTTGAAATTAAGGACAAGCCAAGCGCGTCAGCAGCTGACTTTTTTTAAAAGTGACCGAAGATGCATTTTAAAATAGTATATTAAATACCAAAAATTATACCAAATATACTAGGTCATAATTCAAAGCATGGGAACACTTTATTTTTTTTTATGCAACCAAAATCTTTGTGAACAAGTGTTATTATTTCAATAGTTTTTTTTTATTTTGAAAACAGCGTTTATTATGCAAAGCAAATTCCAAATTAGTAGTATACTAGAGTTTAGGTGGCTATGTAATGGCCACACTGTCAACCTTGCCGCTGACGGTTTGGCGTTGCCACATTGTCGCAAGCAAAGCCGATAAATTGTACTATTGGATAATGCTCGAGCGTTGGCTGTTAGGATTTAAAATAACCAGCTGTTTTGCGTTGAGCATGCGCCGTTCTTATTGGTGTCCAAAGAAAATAGTGGCAATTCAATTGCATAACAATACACAGTATAACGGTATCATTATCGCGCATAGCCGCAGTCAGATATTGATGTGCTTACGCTAACGGCTGCTGTAACGCTTGCTTCTTGTCTTGTGTGTGCTTCGTGCGTTGTGCGAACTGAAAATTTGGATTATTAAATATTAATGGTGGAGTGAAAGCATTGAGCGCGTCAATGGCTTAAAATTTGATAGCGTGTTAACATAGCGCGTAACACTATGTTGCCTCTACTTCAGATCTATGCTAGCCAGAGTTCATAGCAGCACTGTTTTAAAGTTACCCCCCCAAAAACGTGTTCACACCCCGCCCAACAATTGCATCCTTCCATATAATAACAACAACAGCAACACAACGACACAGCTACTACAACAACGATTCCATGCGCCTCTTTCAGTTGTTTTAAATTGCATCGCATTGAGCAAAATTCGAAAGCCACGTTGTGCCCCTTCTCATGCTCCCAAACGTGAGTATAGCATATCGATTTTTACTGTCAGCTTCAGTTTCAGCTTTAGCCGGGCCTCTGCTTCTCGAGTCGCGTGATTCACAAAAAACACATTCAGTTTCGGCTAACTTCAGCAATACTCACCCACACAAGCTCACTTCACTATGGCTTGTGTATGTGTGCGACAGTGTCAGTGTGTATGTATATGTGCACAATACAAGCACAAGCCTTTTTTGGGTCACGAGGCAGCTGCTGCGGTTGTGTGTTGACATTGTCCTGCTCGCCTTATTCCTACGTAAGCACGTGCTTTTTTTGGCACAGGACAACGCAGCGTATACGTAACACATCAAAGGTCGCTCGAGCGCTGGCTGTGTGTGGGCATTTTTATAGCATTGCGCCCTGGTTTATAATTTATGAGGTTGATTTTGATTTGATTTTGTATTCGATTTGGTTTCAGTTGCTGCCGCTGCCGTTGCCGCCTTTGTAGAAACTCCTTGAAATCGTGATTATCACTAGCGAGGAATGGACACTGCTGCCGCCGCCGCTGCCGCCGTTGTGGTTGACCTAAGAGCTGAGACCGAACTCAGCAAATCGAGTGCTAGCAAATTGCTCAACAAGCCCAAGCCAAAACCGTCTGCCGCCAGCTACGGAGGAGGAGTAGGAGTTGGAGTGGGAGTTGGAATAGCTAGCAGCCTCAGTTCGGAGCTGGACATTTCCAATTGCCTGGGTAGCACTGTGGAATCCATGTCCGCCACTCCGCCCACGACGCCGGCTCGTTGTCGCAACGAGTCTGGAGACACAACGGGCAATATCGAGGCACTTGCTCACGGCATAGCCATGAATGGGATCAAGGAGGCAGTCGGCGAGCGAGAAAGAGAGAGTTGTCATCAGGAGAGTTCACCATTAAATTCCACAACATCAACGTCTTCCACGAACGCTTCCACAACAACGCCAACGTCTGCCTTGCTTACAGCACCAACAACAGCAACACCAACACTAACATCAACACCGACAGCAACAGGAACATCAACATCAACAGCAACAGCACTAGCAATAACATCAACAATAGCAACAGCAACACAAAACACAACTGCGTCGACAGCAACAGTAACTGCAGCAGCATCGATGTTGACGACAAGCTCGAGCAGCAAGACAACATCGATTGCCAGGCAAGACAACATCGATCAGCTGCAGCTGCTGCACTGGCAGGACATGCCAAAGTATTTGCAGTTCAATCCGTACGTTCTCAAGGGATATCGGCCACTGCAGACCTTCAAGGGATGCCTGCTCAGTCTCTTCTACTGGCACAATGAGACCATCAACATACTGACACATGGTGAGTGGCAAGAGAGCATTTCAATATTTCTCGTTGCTCATTTATCGACCTGTTTGCAAAGCATTAGCACTCGCCATTTGCCTTTCTCCATTCACCATTTACCATTCACGGTCAAAGTCAAAGCTAAGTGTAAGACTGCAAATCGACCAGAAATAGATTCAGTTCCCACTCTGATTGTTGGCATGCCGAAGGGGGCTGTTGTCATTATGGAATCGTTGCTTTTCAATACGGCCCATGCTGAAAATAACAAATGGTTAGTGCAAATCAATCGATGTTTGGCAAAACTTTTTAAATAGAAAAATCAATTGTCAATTAGGATCAGGTGTTCTTTACATTCATTTAAAATAACGATTGTATTGAATCGAATTTACTTTCATTATAACATATAATTTATTGGCTATTACAGATTCTTTAAAAATTAATTTTCAAGAAATTGAAATTGAAATTGACTTTTTAAGATCAACACATTTTTGTAGTATTAGAGTTAAGCAAACTTGCAAATATTTGATGTGATTCTCTCTGTAATATATAAAATAGGAAATTGTCTATTATCACTCCTTAGTAGATCTCGCACTTGCGAACTGGGTTCATCTTTGTGCCAAGAGCACAATGGAACTCCTTGGAGAACTCCTCAAAATTGGAAAGTGGTACGAGAACACGGAACTTGTGTGGGACATGGTCATCCACTGTCACTTGCAATAGTCTTAGATTTGATTGAACGTCAGAGCACCAAATTTGCGCATAGCTAATAAAGAACAGCTGCATGCTGGTGTAGTTCAGAGTGGGAAGCGTCTCCTTGTGGCTCAATCTGCTTCCAGGATCGTTGAGCGTGGCATCCTGTGCTTGCTGCCACCTGCGATAGGCATCAAACGCAAGTCGGACTCCCCCGTTGTCCGCGATATTCTCCGACTGTTCATCTGTCTTAGGCAGCTTTTTGCCGTAATACGAATAATTACTGTACTGCTGCTTAAAACATTGTTGGCGATCAACAAAGTTATTTCTGGACACCTCGTCCCACCAGTCTTTAAGATTGCCCTCGGCGTCGAACTTGCTGCCACTGATATCGAATCCATGGATGATCTCGTGTCCAATGAGTGCCGCCAAAGTGCCAAACTTTATGGCATTGGGATAATTGGAAGCCCACATGTAATAAGGCTGCAGCATCGCCACTGGCACCTTGACGACGTTCTCTAGCAGAATATTGGCCGGAGTGTAGGCGAGCGTGTCTCCTGCTTCGAAAGGCGTGGCAGGCTGATTAATAAGCTCTCTTTGCGAGATCGCTTCATCCTCAAATATGTACAAGAGATTATCAATATAATCGTCGTCGGACATTTGAATATTTCCGAACTCCTCCGAGAGATTTTGATTTGCGTAGGAGTTAATTTCCAGCTTCATTGCTGCCAGCTTCTCAGTAGCCAATTTTCGGGTTTGCGGACTTATCCACTTCAAAAATGAATTTGACTGGAGTTTTTGTTTAAAAGTCTCTTGCATTTCTGTCCACATGAGCTGCACATCGGCGGCAGTGTCGTCGTTATTATGCCGCCTGTAGACCATGTTGTCCAAGAACTTGGCAAAGTATTTCTTAGTCAGGGATTGACACTTCATCTCTCTTTCAGACTTTTTAGTTCCCACGTTGAGCATAAGTGGTTTAACCAACCTATAGAAAATGTAGTTGGCCAAAATTCGTTTCGGAGTGCGTTGAATAACTTTGACAAGATTGATTTTATACTGTGGAAGAAGGTCATAAACGGAAGTTATCTCCTCGTCTAGGGATATATTAACTAAGCGCTGTATGTCTAGTGTGGGTCCATAGAGTTTCTGCATCTCGGCAATAGTTGTCAGGTTTGATTCCTTTTCTAAGTCCAAGACTTCGTTTTCGCTTTTCAGTCCTTTGGCCAGCTCCACCTCAAAGTCCATCAATTCCGTGGCGGTTGACTGCGCTAAATTTGCCTCTATGTTCAGATAGTTGTTGAGTTCCTTGGCCATGACGTCGCGAGTCCTTGTGCGATATGTTTTCGTATTGTTCTTTAAATACATTCCACGCACCTTGAGAGGAAACGCCTGCTCAGTAACGTACACTATGTTCACTTCGTTGTTGGCCAAGTCAGTGTTAACCTCAACACCTATTATAATTGTCTGACCATAGGTGAAAGCGATTTGGCCAATTGTTTCAATCCAATCAAATTCCGACTCATTCCATTTACTTCCTTCTAGAGCTGGCATCGCTCCGAAGTCGCTAATTACTTTCTTCAATTTGCTGCGATAGGTTTCATCGATGGCAGTGATGGCTGTGCAGGATTTGTAAAAATTCCTCACTTGCTTGTCCTCTTCGGTATCCAGTTGGTCATTCTTGTGCTCAAGCAAATGCTTCACTTTGCGATTGAGGCCTTCGGCCAATCGTTCAAAGAGTCCAGTAGACAATTTGTTGCCTCTAACCATATTAATTCGACGCCAATTGCCACAGGCAAATTTGTAGAAATCGTCACACGGATTGATGCTCTCATTCATGAAGCTCGCCATCTCTGCTGCTTTCGCGTGACGCATCACTTGACTAATATAATCGCTGTCTCTCTGACTTTCTGAGATCAAGTCAGCATTCCCCCGGAACCTCTCTGGTGCTGCGGATCCATGATATACCAGTTGTATCAGCAGTAGCGCTAATCCATATAGTATATTACTTAGAAAGTTTCTCATTTGATGTTGACGATTGGCGGAGATGTTTTCAATTGAACGAGATTTTTGGGACTAAACGCTTTATTCGCACTTTCGATTGTATATATCAGTCACTCTACCTAGAAGATTGTCAAAATTTCTTGCTTGCTTTTGACCACTTGGGTTATCACAAAAGTCTTTAAATAAAAACTATTTGGCGGCCGGAAGAAGGGACCTAATTCAGAAGTTTACAGCAAGGTCATGATCAACACAACATTCTTTAATCTTAAGCTTCTCCTTGCGTCAAGCAGATACAGATGGAAAAGGTTTTAGTCCTATTATATTATTATATCGATATTGCGTATATGTTTTGGGTACTGCTATGGTAATTAACTATTCGCTTACTTAATTATTTTAGCTCATTATTATAAATACAGTGAATCGTGAATAGGAAAAACGGGTTGTTTACTCAAGTAATTTAAATATTTAATAGTGTTTTATAACAAAACATTAAGAAAGGTCCAGTCGAGTGTGCACGACTATGATATACCCGCTATCCATTTTAAATAAAAGCAAAACATTGCCACATATACCATAAAAATACTAACAACAACAAATACAATCTACCCTATGGGTAGCAGGCATAAAAATGTACATATAAGCCATATTGGTTTTTATACTACACTAAAATAATAAAATCAATATTATTCTTAGAAAAAATGCAGGACGGCCTCTTTTTCAAGTTTTTTTTATTTCGAGATCAAATACAAATTTGGAAGTTATTATCGAAGTAATTTTACAAAGCTTTGCTTGACAAACTGGTACGTCGTGAACTCTATATCATAGAATTGAATAAAACATATTATATATACAAAATATACGTGTTCTCAAGAGATATGTATGCATTACATCACCTGTTGACAGACAACTATAATACCCTTCTACCCTGAGAGTAGCGGGTATAAATATAAAAATGACAAAGTCTATTAATCTGTCTGTGATAAGCTTTTGTTATTATTTGAAAATTATATTTTAACTACATAGGTTTTTTGGTGATTAAACAATTTAGAGACGGCGGCTATTTAGTAGATCTCGCACTTGCGAACTGGGTTCATCTTTGTGCCAAGAGCGCATTGGAACTCCTTGGAGAACTCAACAAAATTGGAAAGTGGTCCAAGCACACGGAACTTGCTTGGGACATGCTGATCCGTGTCCACTTGTATAATGCTTAGCTTTGGATCGATATCAGAGCACCAGACTTGTGCATAGCTAATAAAGAACAGCTGCATGCTGGTGTAATTCAGAGTGGGCAGCGTCTCCTTGTGGCTTAATCTGCTTCCAGGATCGTTGAGCGAGGAATCCTGTGCTTGCTGCCACCTGCGATAGGCATCAAAAGCAAGTCGCACTCCGCCGTTGTCCGCGATATTCTCCGACTGCTCATCTGACTCAGGCAGCTTTTTGCCGTAATATGAATAATTACTGTATTGTTCCTTAAAGCATTGATGACGAATGGCAAAATTATTTCTGGACACCTCGTCCCACCAGTCATTGAGATTGCCCTGAGCATCGAACTTGCTGCCACTGATATCGAATCCATGGATGATCTCGTGTCCAATGAGTGCCGCCAAAGTGCCAAACTTTATGGCATTGGGATAACTGGAAGCCCACAAGTAATAGGGCTGCAACACTGCCACTGGCACCTTGACGACGTTCTCCACCAGGATGTTGGCCGGCGTGAAACTTAGCAACTCGCCATCCTCCAGAGGTTTGGCAGGCTTATTGATTTGCTGCCTTGAAGTAGATGCGGCATCCTTAAATATGTGCAATAGATTCTCAATGTAGTCATGCTCGGACACATGAATATTATCGAACTCCTTGGAAAGATCTTGGTTAGCATACGAGTTAATTTCCAGCTTCATTGCTGTCATCTTTTTAACGGCCAATTCTCTGGTTTGTGGACTTATCCATTTCAAAAATGCATTTGACTGCAGTTTCTCTTTGAAAGTCTTTTGCATCTCGTTCCACATGAGCTCCACATCAGCGGCAGTGTCGCCGTTATTATGCCGCCTGTAGACCATGTTGTCCAAGAACTTGGCAAAGTATTTGTGAGTCATGGATCGACAATTGCTCTTTCGTCGTGACTCTGTGGCTCCCACGTCTAGCATAAGCGCATCAAGCAACCTATAGAAGATGTAGTTGGCCAAAATTCGTTTCGGAGTGCGTTGAATAACTTTGACAAGATTGATTTTATACTGCGGAAGAAGGTCATAAACTGAGGTTATCTTCTGGTCTAGGGATATATTAACCAAGCGCTGTATGTCTAGTGTGGGTCCATAGAGTTTCTGCATCTCGGCAATAGTTGTCAGGTTTGATTCCTTTTCTAAGTCCAAGACCTCGTTTTCACTGTTCAGTCCTTTGGCCAGCTCCACCTCAAAGTCCATCAGTTCCGTGGCCGTTGAGTATGCTAATTTTCTGTCTATGTTCAGATAGTAGTTGAGATATTTCGCCATGAGGTCGCGATACTTTGAGCGATAGATTTCCGTGTGTTTGTTTAAATACATTCCACGCACCTCGAGAGGAAACGCCTGTTGAGAAACGTACACCATGTTCACTTTATTGTTGGCCAAGTCAGTGGCAACCTCAACACCAATTATGATCGTCTGACCATAGGTGAAAGCGATTTGGCCAATTGTTTCAATCCAATCAAATTCCGACTCATTCCATTTACTTCCTTCTAGAGCTGGCATCGCTCCGAAGCTGCTAATTACTTCCTTCAATTTGTTGCGATAGGTTTCATCGATGGCAGTAATGGCTGTGCAGGATTTGTAAAAATTTCTCACTTGCTTGTCCTCTTCGGTGTCCAGTTGCTTATTCTCTGTGTCAAGCATATGTTTCACTTTGCGATTAAGGCCATCGGCCAATCGCTCGAAGAATCCAGTAGATAATTTGTTGGCTCTGACCCCATTAACCCTAGGCCAATTGCCACAGGCAAATTCGTAGAAATCGTCACACGGATCGTAGCTCTCATTCATGAAGCTCGCCATCTCTGCTGCTTTTGCGTGACGCATTACTCTATCAATATATTCACTGCCTCTCTGACTTCCAGAGATCAAGTCTGTATCTCTCTGAAGTTTCCCTGGCGCTGCCGATCCATTATGTGCCAGATGCAGCAGCAGCAGCGTAAGTCCGTATAGTATACGGCGTGGAGAGTGATTCATTTGACGGCGAATTATATGCCCACTAGACGTAGATGTTTCTAATTGCAAGTTTTGCCTATGACTGAACGCCTCATTCTCAGTTTCAATTATATATTTGTGTCTCTCTCTCAGAAGATCGACAACATCTCGTGCTTGTTCGTGACCCCCTTGGGTTATCACTATCAATCCAGTTGACAGACGGAAGAAGAGAGCTGATGCATAAATCTGCATCTTGGTATAATAGACCTTTTTGATCATAATGAACTCAGTGTTTCTTCAGACTTAGCTTACTAGTATTTTATTTATCAAATCAATTTAATGAGTTCCAATTCCGCATTTGTTGTTAAGACATTATTGCTTAGTCATTGACACTAAACAGCACCAGTTGAGTGCATAAATTCCAGACGAAATGTTCTGTTTATGGCATGTAGTTAGTGATGGGAAAGGTTACGATTGTGACGATTTGTGACTACTGCTAAGTAAATTAAGTATACGTACATTTATCAATTCGCTGTTTATAAAGCTTCAATAAGCATTACATTTGAATCAAGTTAGAATACTACCTTCACGATTTGATTGCAAACCCTTCACCTTCTATTGGACTACTTTATATAAAAGGAACTTGATTTCGAGTTTCCGAATATCAGATTTACTAGTTTGTGCATCCTTATCTTCCCCATGACGCACCTCAGTCTATTGTGAGAAACTTATATAGTATAGCTGCTGCACTCTACAAAGAAGCTTTTGTTTGTGTTATCACTATCAAACTAAATTACACGCATCTCAGCGTCTACATCGCAAACATACATTCCATTGAAAACATACTTGCTTTGCTGGAATATGAAATAAACCGTACTTTACAGTCGGAAGAAGGGGCCTTTTTTGTGTTTGATAACAGAATTCTAAGCTTAGGAACAAATTTAATTTTTATACCCGCTACCCATAGGGTAGAAGGGTATTATAACTTTGTGCCGGCAGGAAATGTATGTAACAGGTAGAACGAGGCATCTCCGACCCTATAAAGTATATGAATTCTTGATCAGCGTCAACAGCCAAGACGATCTAGCCATGTCCGTCTGTCCGTCTGTCCGTATGAAACACTGGATCTCAGAGACTATAAAAGATAGAGCTATAATTTTTTTTCGACAGCATTTGTTATGTTTGCACGCAGATCAATAAATATAATATATTGATTTTATTTAGAATGGGTAGCGGGTATCTCACAGTCGAGTACACTCGAGTGTAGCTTTCTTACTTGTTTATTTTGCGATTGTTGTTGAGATGTCATTAGAACTGAATAGCGCTTTTTGAGCACATACATTTTATAACGATTTGATTTATATGCGAATCAGATACCAGGTATTCCGTTTTTCCCTTAATCTTGTAAAAAATGTGCACATTTATTAGGTATCTCAAAATACGATATTTCAATATTCGTAATGGGCAAAATGTTCACTGTATATATTATATATACATACATAGCATATACGTTGTTAGTACTGCATATATGTATTCATACGCATATTTACTGATGCGGAATTATATTCTGTGAGCAGCGGCATAATTAAAATAAGTAAGTGGACGTGAGCTGTGACCCAATCACGCGCTCTTCTCTACTCGAATCTCGCATTGAGTCCCAGTCTACTGACCAATGCGATAAGAGAACTGAGCGAGATGAGTATTTGTTCGTTGTGGGGAAGTGATGGGAAGTGCGTTGTGGTTTCTTCAGTCGCTCTACAGCCATGAAAGGCATTTGCTGTGTTGATATCGCGCTCGCTTTGTTGTGCGTGAGTCTTGTGGAAGGGCATCTATTCTCTCAGTCGGAGCTGAATACGCACATTCAGCTGAAGGAGCATCTGATCTCGCAGAACAATGACAGCAACTATGTGCAGCGTGTTATGAGACTGGCCAAGTCCGCGGAGATGCGCAGCTATATGCAGCCGGAGTTGGATGCTTGTGAGAACTTTTATGAGTACAGCTGCGGCAACTGGCCCAAAATTAATCCCGCCAACGATGAGCATCCGCGTGAGACAAACTATCAACAGCTTTTGACTAAAGGATTTCATCGCAAGCAGCAAAAACTGCTAGAGAAACCCGGCGATGAGGATATCGATGATTCCGCTATTCTGAAGCTAAAGCAGTTCTACGCTAGCTGCCTCTACTATCGCCAAGTTCCCATTTCACGTTATCACAATCAGATGCTCGACATTGTCACGGAGTTTGATCTCATCATGCCAGCCCTGGAGAAGCCAGGACAGCGGGAGAACGTGTCTAGTGACTTCGATTGGCTGGCGATTGTAGCGCAGATTAAGCGCAAGTATGGCCTCGATATTCTGCTGCGTCTACACCAAGCTCCGGATGTTCATAACAAAACCCAGATGCGACTTTACGTGGGTCAGCCACCTCATCTTGTTGTGGATCCGGATCCAAGGGCAGCTGAGCAGCGTATTGCCGCCCAGTTGAAACAGCAACTGCGCTTGGAAACGGAAGTGGCCGAGAGCACAGCTCATGATATTGTGGAACTGGAATCGGAACTAGCCAAGGGCATGCTCAATCGTCCCATAACTGCTCTCGCCCAGCCGCGTTCCATCACTGAACTGGCAAGCGCCTACGCTCCCAGCTTCAATTTAACGCGTTATGTGGAGATGGCTCTGCAACGTCGGCTTCTAAGCAATGAGACTCTTTACGAGCACGTGCCCAGCTACCAAGCTCATCTGGTGGATGTGCTTAATAGGACGTCGCCGCATGTGCTGGCGAACTATATCTTTCAACAGCTACTGTTGCCTTTCTACTATGAGCGGTCGACTCAGTCGTCAGCTGTGGCCCAATGTCTGACAATCACCCGGAAACTGTTTCCCCAATTGCTTGATCAATGGGTCTATCGACACTATGCCGATGCGGTCTCCGTGGGGGACATTGAGTCTCTATGGGGGAATGTAAAGCAAAGCTTCAGTTCCATCATCAATAATTCCACAATGGATTGGCTTTCGGCTGACACTCGTAGTCTACTGCTGACCCAGCTCAATGCAACCCGTCTGCTGATCAATAGTCATGCTGAAGTGAACTTTACAGAGATCTACAATGAGTTGCAATTGGAGACGCAGGATTATTTTGCCAATTTGCGTAATGTCCTTGAGTACAAGCAGCAGCATCAATTGGACCAGTCCAATGTTCAATCCAATGTTCCACACTATGACGCTGTGAATAATCTTGTCGTGCTGCCCGTTTCTTTGCTGCAGCCCAACATTCTGTGGTCCCGGCATTATCCTTTGGCCTTGCGTTATGGCAGCTTAGGTACGGTACTTGCCCAGCAGTTGGCCCACAGCTTTGACAATCGATCTGGATGGGATGCGTCCACCATTACTGAGTTTAATAAGCGCAAAGCCTGCTTCAAGTATCAGTACGAACGACTGCGATACGATGGAGAGTATCTAGGAGCCAGCGATCTTCAGGATGGCAATATTGCCGACAATGCCGCCTTGCAAGTTGCATTCCTCGCATATAAGAGTACCTTGGGTGAAACGTCGCTGATCCCTATGACCGAGAAGCTTCCCAATCTTAATCTGAGTGCCATTCGACTCTTCTTCCTCAGCTATGCTCAGCTGTGGTGCAACGATGCCAACGAACTGTTCCGTGACAAGCAATCCCTCCTCACAACAGGCATTCCCAACGCGCTACGCATCCAAGGCGCCTTGGCCAATTTTCCGGCATTTGCAAGCTACTTTCGCTGCACCAGTGATTCCCTTATGAATCCCACAAAAAAGTGTCAGATGTATGCATTGAATACCAATTAAATAAACAAAGATAGGAATGAACTATTACAATCAATAGATCTTTATTTATAAACTTAGTAAATGGCGCACTTGAACTCTGGATCCATGGGCGCTTGCTGTGAACAATTGAAGACCCAGGAGAATTCCTGGAAATTGGACAAAGATCCAATGACCCGGTACATACTGGGTGCATGATTATCTGTCATAGCTACGGTTGATTTGAACATCGACTGTACATCATCACACCAGAGCTGGGCAAAGCCCAAGAAAAATAGCTGTCGACTATTCAACTCCAGGCCAGAGAAAGTCTCTTTCTGAATAATCTCCATTGGCTGCTCGTTCAACCAACGTTGGTAGGCGATGTAGGCTAACTTGATGCCCGCATTGTCTGCAATGTTCTCCGTTTGGTCCACGGTCAGGGGCAGATTGATTCCTCCATACTTGTATTTTTGATATTGGGCCATGAAGCACTTGCGTCGCTCCTCGAACTCATAGTGTGAACGCATATCCCACAAGCTGGCATCGTTATCGTTGTCAAAACCATGAATCATCTCGTGGGCCAGCAAATAACCCAGTGTGGCGTACTTCAAGGCCTGCGGATACTTCGAGTCCCAGAGGTAATGCGGCTGAAGTAAAGCCACCGGAATGGTGATAACATTACTCATGATGTCGTAGGCTGGCGTGTATCCGGTTATATCAGTGACATCCATTTTCCAGCCGGACTGTGCCATCAGCACTTGCTGTATATTGGCGACATAGTTGTGGTGGTCCATGCTGACATTGCTGTAGTACGTCTCAAAGTCCTCCTTGTCATAGGCATTGATGAGAAGCTGCATGCGATCCAACTTCTCAATGGCTCCCTGTCTAGTCTTGTTTGATATCCAATCGAGCTTATCTCCACTCAGATGCTGCCTAAAGACGTTGCGAATTTCACCCCACATATTGTGCACCGCATCCTCGGACTCGGCAGTGCGGTAACGCTCATATATCATATGATCCACCAGCTTGGCAAAATACTTCCTCACCTTTGCAGCGCACCATCTGTTCAGCTCCTCAGGAGGTGAGTCAATCAGATATTCCTCAATGATCTGCCAGAGCACATAGTTGGCGAGTGTTGAAGTTTGTGTCTCCTGGAGTAGCTTCATTGTGTTCCTCAAATAGTCACTGCCGTACACATAAATATTATCCGGCACATTGTCAACTCCCAGCACTATGCCAAGGAACTCCGTCACGTTCAAGAAGGAGCTGTACATCTCATCTAATTCCGAGACTGTGAAAAGAGTAATGCTGTCTTCAAAACTATCTTCTGACGCTGAAATTCCAGCTACGCGATCTCGCTCGAATTGATTAATTTGTTTTGCGGTCTGTTTGGCCAGCTGAGTGTTGAGTCCAAAATATCTTTGCAGCTTTTCGGCCAAACTGGCATCCTCGAAAATATTGAGAATTTTTGAGTTGGCCACCTTGTTGTTCTCCGTCGGCAGCAAATAAAATTGATTCACAGTGTTGTTCTTAATATCCCGCATAACTTTCACGTCCAAGATGATAGACTTTCTGTATTTGTGCTGTACCTGAGCAATAGTTCGCCATAAGTCAAACTCGGAGGCATTCCATTGTTCTCCAGCTAGTACAGGTAGCTCACCGTACTCCAGATAGACATTACGTAATGCATGCTTGTACTGGACATCGTCACTATTCACCTGTGCACAGGTTTGATAGAAGACTTGCACCTTCTCCTCGAGGGGTGATTTCATTTGTCCGGATTGCAGCAGTCGATGCAGACGTCGATCAAAACCCTTGGATATGAGCTGAAATGTGTCCGTCATAATATTGTGGAAGAATTGAGCGGGATTGTGGCGGTGCCAGTTGCCACAAGCATAGCCATAGAAGTCATCACATGGAGCAATACTTGTGTCCAACATCCCCTTCATCTCCGCAACTTTTGACTGTTGAATAATCCGCTTGGCGTAGTCTGTAGTGAAATCATCCCGAAGAGGCGTCTTCGAATTGTCTGTTGGCAGAGCAAGAATGTAAGTCCAGCAAACAGTCAGCACCAGCAGAAGATTTTGATTCCGACGTGACATCATTCTTGTCATTATTATAACTAATTCAATGCAGTCTCAACGCCAGGCTGGTTTTACATTATTTTCATGCCTAGGTCAAACTGTTATCGCCCAGAAGAGAGCGATAGCAGTTTTCGCTCTCTTATAATTGTATACATGTATAACTGACAAATACTATTCTTCCGCTCTCTCTCTTTCTCTCTCTCTCTCTTTGCAGCCATACCCATCTTTTACATATTGGCCATTGTTCCGGGACTTATGCCATGGGACAGTGGCTACAAGTTCCTCTCGTTCTGCCATGTATTTGGCTCTGTGGCACCCTGGTGCGGCAGCTTCGTCTATCATCTGTTCATGAACATTGAGAAAGGAGAGAACGTGTATTATACGTTGCTAAAGCTGGACATGGTCGGCATCTGGGTGAGCCAGAGTTTCGGTAAGTGAGCACACACACAATCTATAAATACTTAGAAGCGATAGTTAAACAACGGAAACGGGAAGCACTCAAACTTGTTTTTCATTTATTTCAAGTACAAGATCATAAGCTAGGGAACACAAAGTAATCAGTGAGGCAAAGACTCAATAGATGACACACTTTTCGGTGGGATTCATGCGCGTGCCCTGAGGACACTTGTAGGCCGTTGCAAATCCATCAAAGTTGCTCATAATGGCATTCACACGCACCTCATTCGGAGCATGACCGTCGCTAATGAAGACAGCTGCTTCACGCCTCTCCGGACGTAGTTCTGAGCACGACATTTGGCCTAAGGCAAGAAAGAAGAGCTGCTCCGAGGTGAGCGACAGTCGAGGCAGAAGCTCCGAGTCGGTTTCGGAATCACTGTCCACTGTTGGCTGCTGTTGCAGCCATTTAACATACGCTGCATGGGCGATGCGAACTCCAGCGTTGTCGGCAATATTTTCGGACTGGAGCTTCATCCTGGGTAGCTTTTTACCATTATAGGTGATCGCGCTGAATTGCTGTACCAGACACTGTTTGCGCTGCTCGAACTGTTCAGTGGCATTCATTTTCCACCAATCCCGCAGATTGCCCTGAGCATCCAGTGAGCTTGCCAAGTCATCGAAGCCGTGTACCATCTCGTGGGCGAGCAAGTAGCCAACAGTGCCATACTTGAGGGCCATAGGATAGGCATCGTCAAAGAGATAGCGATGCTGCATGTGGCTAGCGGGGATTACGACTTGGTTGTGCAACAGCGCATAGAATGGCGACAATTCGATCTTATTGTAGTTTTTGAAATTCGGTGGCCGCTCCAAATCGTCGCGTAGATGTCGCCCACGCATCTCCAGCACACGTTGCACATTGCCAAAGTAGTCAGCAGTGCTGATCACCAAGCTAGCATAGTGCTTCTCAAAGTCTGGCGCATCTGCACCGCGAACACTGAAGGACATGGCCTTTAACTTGAGCAAGGCCTCGCCAAGTGTCTGCTCGTCCAGCCAGTTGGAGCTGGGAGAGCGCAGTAGTTTCTCAAAGGACACTTTCAGCTCCTGCCACAGCTGTCGCAAGCTGCCCGGAATATGGGGATTCTGCTTCTCCAGCGAGCGATATACCATGTGATCCACAAAGTCCGGAAACATCTCGGCCGTCTTTTCTGCACACGGTACCAACATAAAGTCGTTTAGCAGCGAGGAGAGCAGATAATTGGCCAGAATACGCTTGGGCGTCGTACCGAGTAGCTTCTTGAGCTGCCACATATAGCTCTCGCCGTGGTGATAGACGGGCAACACATATTTGTTTCCCAACCAGCTGCGAACGAATTGTGTGAGATTCAAGTTTTGGCCATAGCTTTCGGTCATCTCGTCCAACAAACGGAGATGGTTCATCTGGCCCGGTGGCAGTTTTTCGCTCGACTCAACGACGCCAACTAACAATGCCGCATTTAGTTCAGTAATTTCCGCAGCAGTTTTACGAGCATTCTCTTTACTAAGACCTAGCAGATGCTCCAAGCTCTGCTGTAACTTTAGCTGATCGCTGAGTTTGCTGGCAAGGCCACTGTGTTGTCCGAGGTATATTTTATTAATCTGAGTGTTGGACAATCCTGGCGATACTTCCACATTGATGAGCGTTACCTTGCCGAAACGTTTCAGCAGTTGCGCCATCACTTCGATGGCATCGAAGTTCGAAGCATTCCAAGCGGTCCCCTCCAGAGCGGGCATTCCTCCAAACTCCTTGAGCAGCCTGATGAGAAAGGGACGTTGATTCCATGGCTGCCTCGATGTATTCACGCACGACTCGTAAAAGTACTTGACTCTTGTTTCCGTCGGACTGTCCGTGCTCATCATGGGTTCATTTAGCAGTTGACCAATGCGTCGGACATAGCCGCCATTCAGGGTGGTCAGAATATCGGAGCTGACTCTCTCCATAACTGGATTGATTCTCCCGTAGTTACCACATGCGTATGCATAGAACTCATCGCACGGTTTCGCATCGTTGTTCATATAAGATCTCATGGCAGCCGACTTGGCCTGCCGCATGATCTCATGGGTAAGAGGAGTGTTGATATTGAGTCCCCTCGTAAACGCCAGAGGTAACTAGCCGCCATAGGCACGACGCCAATAATGCCCATAATACGTAGCAGACGGAAGCGGAAGCGAATCTCATCTTGCGTCGTTAGATGTTCGAATTTTAGTGTGCTTCGCTTAGTTGTCGTTGTTCAACTGACAGTCAGAGATTTGGCATAATTTTGATAAGATGAAAACATACATGCGAAGTCTCTGCCATCTGATGACTGCTCTCTCTCTTTTTCTCTCTCTCTCTCTCTCTCTGTGTTATTCTCTATATGTTCCAGGTGCCTTGCCCCTGGTTACGGCCACAACGTTGTGCTTCAATCCATTTCTCAAGTGGCTGATAATCGTCTCGTACTGTCTGCTCTCGCTCTGGGGCCTCTACAAGGTAAGTTCTCGCAGTAAATGTATTAGATGTCGAATTGATCTCGCGTTCCCTATCTTCATATCTCTGGACAGGCTTTGACAGCCAGCTCGCCGTGGCAGAGACGTCTGTGCTTTGCGCTCCCCTTCGCGATGCGTTCGGTGCTGACCTTTTTTGCGTATCCGAGGAATGGTGGGCGGCAGTCATATGGCCCTTTCCCATGTCTATCTGCAGGTGCGTATGTCAAGGCATTCCAATTGACTAACTTGTTATTCTTACGTTATTCAAACGTTACGTTTTTGGGGCTGGCCTGTGCATCGCATTGCATTGCATTTTGTTGCATGTAGGTGGAAGTTGTAAGTGAAATTTTCATATGTACATTCATTGTAAAATACACTACTACTAAAGCATATGGATTAAGTGTAAGACTAAGCCGTATGCAATTGATCTGATCCGATCCGAACTGAATTTGATTGAGTGTGTGATTGTATGATTGATTGAGTTCTTGTGTGATTGATTAATTGATTGATTGTCTGTTGAAACAGAGCCACACAACACAAGTTATGTCGAAAGCCACCAATTCATAACTTTGCAACTGATTTTTCTCGTTTCCGGTCTTTTCAGGATGGCGTCTCGATATTAGGCGGCGCCATTGGTGCCATGCGCATACCAGAGAAGTGGTTCCCAGGTCTTGTTGACTTCTACCTGAACTCCCACAACATAATGCATGTGCTGGTCGTGGTGGCCGTCTACTCCATGCATAAAGTAAGTAATATATGTGGAGTAGATCATAGCGTATGTAATTGACTCGCATTCGATTCCTGTGTACTTGACAGGCAACTATAAAGGACTTCGAGTGGATGTCCACTCAGACATGCAACTCGCTGGCCAATGCCACGGAGGAGTCGCTGGTGCATTTGGAACTATGACCCGCTTACTGGTTGCTTCTAATACTGCTGCTATCATTACTGCTGTTGCTGAAGCCTCAACCAGAAAGCTCTGCAACAAATCGGAAAACTCACGCGGCTGATTCGATGCAAACCAAGTCAAATTCAAATTCAAACTCAAACTCTAAATCGAAGATAAAAGCAATCTGAAAACCAGTCTCAAATGCAAAAGATAAAGATAGTAAACAAGAAATGCTACTCGAATATACCGTGTATAAAAATGAGCGCGTGCTGTAACAGTAACAATAAGTATAAGTATACATATATTAGAGTGTAGCAACAACAAATAGAAAAACATACATACATATGTACATAATATACATACACGTATATGTATAATTAGTACATACTTCGACTGTGGTATTTAGCATTAAGTTAATACGAAGAAAGCATTCAAATGAATTACGCGCACTTAAGTACAGTGCTCTTTCGGTATAAAGTTCTACGAAATGGAGTATATGCGATTTCCATGCAACATGCAACAAAATCTGAGTACTATATATGTATATGTATGTATAAACGATAATTTGAATGATGTTGATACTTATGTACCTCATTATGCTTACAAAAAAGAAAAGTTCTAATTTTCAAATATAACTTTGTACCTCGTCGACTATAAAAAACGAAAAGAAATTAAGCAATAAGAGATCTTACATTTAATCTTACAATTCTTCCTAGTTGAACTGTTAAGATATGTTATTTGTTTACTTTCGCAAGCTTAGTAAGTAATAGAGAATAATTTGTGGGAGAACAGAAAATATGAAACAAAAAACAACTACTGAAAACTCAACCACTAATGTGTGTGTTTTGTACCATTAGTTAGATTGTAACATTTGGACAAGTGTGAACAAAGATCTTCAAGCTATATCGTTGCTGATTCGAATTATTAAAACTTCCTAGGACTAAATTTTACCATATTATCTAGCAAACTAAAAAAACGAAATTCTCCACAAATTATATTTGATCAATTTCTCTCTAGGTTTTAAGGAGCAAATGCTACTACATACATACATGAAGAAATTGCAATACGGCAAAGTATTTTAATTCAACAGAACGGAACAATTACAAAATAATTAGTTATTAGTAGTTTCAATAATTTACACCATGCCTATGGAGAAGAGAAAGCATATGAAATAATAATATTAATCAATGAAACCAAAGCTAACAGAATTACACAAACAAGAGCAATAAATTATGTATAATAGATGCTTGTAACAAGTTGTAACTATATTGTAAGAAGCAATTAGAGAAATAGTGTTATATACTTATATGATTTTCAGAGAAAGTTAATAAACATTAAACACATTTGAAGGTCTTTAAAATTTGCGCCTTTCGTTGCGGCTATTGGTTTAGTATTTGAAAATGGTAATCGCAATCAAAGGTTATCGATAATAAATTTATACTCCACTTGTGTCGCCGGGAAGATAAATTATGAATTTATTTAAATCTTAAATCTATTACATATTTACTATTGCATTTCTTGAGCTACTAAGCTTGATTATAAGCTTTCACGCGCTAAATTATTGTGACCAAATTAATCAATACATTATTAATCAGTTAAAATTGATATAAAGCATTCAATCTGGCAACTGAATGCACGCCTTTTGAATAGCAAAAGTTTTCAGTATAATTAGTATATTATACAGAGAATATTGTGGTATATTTTTAACTTCCAACTACTGTCACACTGTTTGTATTGCTTGCTGAGTATTTGTTTTCTGAGCGAGTTATTTCTTGTTATTGAATTGAAAATATAGTGCAGAGAGTTATATATAAAAAATGAGCACACAATCCGCAGAGGCCGGTGGCACTACGGATACAGGTTCGGCGAACTTCTTTGCTCTGCAGGCATCATTCGAGGTAAGGTTGAGTAGAACGCGTTCATCTGAAAGAAAGCCGGCAATAATTTTATTGAATGTAATTTTTAAACACATAGTCTTCGCTGGAACGGGCAATTGACCAGAACAATGTGGAGCAACTCGTGAGGGATTACCACAAATTTCGCTCGAATTCAGAGCACGACAAACGCTCGCCCATGGACCAAGCATTCCGTGAGATCTTGATGAAGCGCCTCGGCGACGATGTGGAAAGCATTGGAGCCCTGGTTCGTCTCTCCGTAGAGGCTGCACGTGCGGATATTGTTTCGAACACTATACCTGTGGTGCTGCTGGGCGACACCTTCGATGTGGTTACGCTGAGCAGGTGCGAACAGATTTTCCGTTTTGTTGAGGAGCTCGTCGAAGTCTGGAAGGAGGAGGTCTTCTTTGCATCCTGCAAGAACAATTTGCTTCGCATGTGTAACGATTTGCTGCGCCGCCTTTCGCGCACACAGAACACTGTTTTCTGTGGTCGCATTTTGCTCTTTCTTTCAAAATTCTTCCCGTTCTCTGAACGTTCCGGACTGAACATAGTTTCCGAGTTTAATTTGGACAATTTCACGGAGTACGGACTGGATAGTAAGGATCACGATGATATTGATAACAAGGAGCTGGAAGATACCGCCGAAGATATCCCGTTAAAGATTGACTACGATTTGTATTGTAAATTTTGGTCACTTCAGGATTTCTTTCGCAATCCCAATCAATGCTACAGCAAAGCGCAGTGGAAGATGTTCCAAATGGTAAGCATATAATGTGAACGCTGGAATTCGACTCCGCTCATTTTTTTTTTTTTGTATTTAACATTACAGCATGCAGAAACAATTCTGCAGTCGTTCTCCAGCTTCAAGTTGGAGGACGTGCGCCCACACAACGATGCCAACAGCAACAGCGATGTCGGCAATAAGGTGACGGACATGGATATCGATGATAACTCGATATCTGCCGCGGCTGCTCTCGCCGTTCGCAAGGACACCCATTTCTTTGCAAAGTTTCTGACCAATCCAAAGCTACTCGCGCTGCAGTTATCCGACTCGAATTTTCGGCGTGCCGTCCTAGTGCAGTTCCTCATACTATTCCAATATCTGCAGGTTAGCGTCAAGTTCAAAATGTAAGTACTGAATTTGTCTCTTCAATGTACAAGCATCTGTCTAATACATTTGTTTACAGAGATTCCTATACTCTAACGACGGCTCAGTCAGACTTCATAAAGGAGACGGAGCAGCGGGTCTATAAACTCTTGGAGGAGACACCGCCTTATGGTCGCAGATTCGCGCGCACTGTGCAGCACATGTTGCACAGAGAAGAGATGTGGAACAACTGGAAGAATGATGGCTGCAAGGAGTTCAAGAAACCCGAAGAAGCCGAAATCAACGAAGATGACGCGAAACCTCCTCCTGCCAAGCGATCCAAGCGACCCCTTGGCGATTGTCTGCGGGATGCCGCACGCAATGGCAAGTTCTTCTTGGGCAAGTAAGTCTAATTACAACATTCTTACATAACTTCAAAGATAACAACTTCACTCCTCGTTGCTAGTGATAACTTAACCAAGCTGTGGAATTACTCGCCGGACAACTTGCAAGCGTGCAAGAGCGAACAGCGCAACTTCCTGCCCATGCTTGAGACTTACTTGGAAACGCCACATGACAAAAACGATCCCGCCTTTGAGTGGCGAGCATTGCGTCTGCTGGCCCGCCAGACGCCTCCTTTCTCCATCCCTTCGCAGCCGTCGTGCAAGATCTCCGACTATCTGGATGTTGTGCGAAAGCGTTTGACACGCGAGAAAGAGCTGGTGAAGCAGACGAGCACCGCATCGAATAATACGACGGAGCACAGCAACGAATCGGGCACAAACAGTGCGCCCACAGAGCAGGAGCATGAGGCTTCAGTGGCTCTGCAAGAGATCGAACAACTCGATGTGGAAGACACTGAGCCCGTTGTGGAAGATGTGGACGAAATGCCAGCACACGAGAAGTCTCTGATGGTCACACGCGCACACATTGATGAGGTGACGCCGGTGATTGGCGAGCATTGGATGAAGGTGGGCAAGAAGATTGGCTTCAGCAACGATGAGTTGCTGTTCTTCCAAATGGAGAATCCCTCAGCTGGCGTGGCATGCACCAAAATGTTAACCAATTGGATTGCCGACGACGACGATGCCACGCTGGACAACTGGGCTTACATGCTCGAAGGCCTGGAGATGAACAAGGCCGCCGATGCCGTCAAGGCGATCATTGAGCGCGAGAAAGCGGCTGCAGTGCAGCACACAACAACAACGCCAGCAACAACAACAGTCGGTCAATTGCAGGAGTCGAGTGCCAGCAACGATGTGGAGATACTTTCGGATTAGACATCAATATTCATTGTGTTATATATATATATATTTTCATCAAATAAAATCCGTTCTATCACATGTAATAAATTGGGGAGGCACAATTAGCGCTTCTTCGGTACCGCTTGAGGATTGCTGCGACGCGGCTTGTTGTGGATCATGGTGGCACAGCGTGGAATATGCCTCTCGGCAGCCTGCTGATTGAATCGCCTGCTACAGTGCGGACACTGTATGTAATCAGGATTCTCCGACGGCGGCGGAGGTGGCAGATCACTCAACTTACCGCCACGAGCCAAGTGCGCCTGCACCTGCTTTGCGGCGCGAATCGCCTGGATGAACTCCTCGTGCTGCTTGCGCCAGTTGCTCTTCTTGACGCCCGTCCTGAGTCCCTGCTGCTGTGCTGCACTGCTGTACGTGGACTGGGAACGAGGCAGCGACGGCTGCTGTCGCTGACGCTGCTGCTGCTTCGAGTACTTTTCGTTGTCGGTGCCCTTGACACGCTGCTTGGAGGCATCGAATATCTTGCGCTTGGTGTTCATGGTGCGCTGACAGACTTCCTCGTGCTTGCCCAGGCGATCGGTGTTGAAGTGCCGGCCGCAATAACGGCAACTCGAGGTGCCCTCCGGTGGCGGCTGATTCTGCAAGGGATCAACATCAAAATGATGATCAAGTTTCCTTATTATCTATGCGAG
This sequence comes from Drosophila sulfurigaster albostrigata, assembly GCF_023558435.1. Lineage (NCBI taxonomy): Eukaryota > Metazoa > Arthropoda > Insecta > Diptera > Drosophilidae > Drosophila > Drosophila sulfurigaster. The sequence continues at coordinate 37,184,886 of NC_084882.1, read as the reverse complement.
TTCGGTTACTTACCATTTGAATTTTGGTAACTGGAGATTTGGGGTTGACCTATTTATGAGGAAAAAATGCATGACATGAATAAACAACATTATAACATAATTGATTTCATTTTGAAGTTGTTGCCGAAGCCAACTCCCTAGCTTACCTGGCGCGCCTTTGGCGACGTCGGGCGCCCTTTCTCCTGAGCATCAACACGCCCGGCAGCTTGCCGAGTCGTTTTTGTTGGCGTTGACGTCGTCTTGGTGGTCACCCTTATTGTTGTCCTAGATCCACCGCTGCTGGGTGGCGTAGCATTGGACCGCAGGTGCTCCCTGTTGTCCCTGTTGGGCGGCGTCTTGTGGGTAACTACAGGCTTGAGGCGATTCCCATTAATCACCGTGCCCGACGCATTGTATTTGCTGTTATTGTTGTTGCTGTCACTAGTCACTGTCCCATGTCGTTGGGTGGTTGGGTGGACTGCTTTCTCCTTCAGACTCATCGTGGAAATGCCCTTGATGAGTTGCTGTTGCTGCTGCTGTTGCTGTTGTTGCGGCTGCGATCGTGTGTCGCCTATTGGCCGCAGAGGATTGCTGCGATCGATGCCTGCGCCACGACGCCGCTCGTCGAACATTTGGCGCACTTTGCCATTGCCCACCAGCCGAGAAGAAACGCCTCTTGGAGCAGCAGCTGCAGCGGCAGTGGGAGCAGCTGTGCTGAGGCTAAGTTCTTGACGCCGCAGCTCCTTCTCCTCGTGCGTTTTCTGCTGGAAGCGCATCTGCAAAGAAATCAATGATTTCATCATAAGTTGGATACTTTGAATAACCTTTCAGGGATGCTCCCAAAGCAGTCCGTTCTAACAGTTCTTACGGGCGCCGAACTGCTGTTTGGCGGCAGGTGACTCAGGGCCTCCATCAAGCGTCTGGCTGCCCACGATTCGTTGAGTTTGAGCGGCATTATGTGATCTGTTGGATACTCCAACTCATAGTCATAATACGCCTCATTGTCGTTGTCGTCCTCGTCCGTTTGTGCCATGTTCATGTGCCTCGTGCGAGGCGCGCGTGTCGACTGAAAAAGTGGTGAGTGGAGTCCGAGTCTGACATGTCCATTGCTAACCCTCCCTCCCCCCAAAAGAGAGCGAGCGAGGCTATTAGCTATGTCAGTGTGGGGGAGGAGGGGTTTGTCTATCCTACGATGAGCCACCCTCGTGGTCACTCCTCGCACCCAAATCTGTGTCCACTTACATGCCGCCAGTACATAAAACCGCGAGCCACGCGACCCGCTTGAACGAACGAAGTCTTCGTCGTCGTCGTCGTCGTCGTCGTCGTTGTTACTGCTGCTGATGGCGGGGCAAAGTAGTTGGAGCGTGTGGTGGGCATGCTCCTCTACATCCACCGCCACCTCCTGCTCCTGCTCCTATTCGTACTGACTATACTCAATCAAAGTGAACGCTCTTATGGACAGCCATGGCCACCTTGGAAAAAAAGGCGCTCGTCGAAGAATTGAAATTTATTTTACTATATCGAAGCACTTCAGCAATCAACGTGGCTGCGTCTTTGTTGTTGTTTGCTTGTTGTTACTGGCATTGTTGTTGTTGTTCTTCTTGTTGTTGCTACTGCAGGGCAATAACAAAAATCAATGACTGCATCGCGGCACCAAACGTTGCCATGGCATGCAAAGCCAACAAAAACAACCCAGAGAGCGAATGATAGAGAGAGAGAGAGAGAGAGAGGATTCATTGCACCCACCGAAGGTGACAAAACTCGTGGGCTTGCCCCCCTCTTTGCCCTGCCCGCAAGGATACCCAACACCGTTGTAACCCAAGTGCCGCCCCAATCAGCGATAAAAATCTCGCACAACAATTTTCGAGCTTGTTTAGCTGATGTTCTGTGTTCGTGGGCAATTCGAGTGTAGGTGTTTGTGTTCGTGTATGTGTGTGTGTGTGTGTGTGTGTTTCCTACAACTTGCGCTAGACAGCGGGTTAAGTTTCATACACTGCGATTGGTTTAATGTCAAAGTGCCAACGCTAAAGTCGATTTAATTCGCGCATTAATCTAGAGCTTAAAGTGTTATCAAAAGTGCATTCGGTCGCATCAAACTATGGTCATTAGTGAGCTGGGAAAACCATTCTAGCACGCTGCCAAATATGGACTTAAAAGTCTTTAAGTAAATTAATTAGCTGAAATTCGGCTGGGAAACTTCTTTTGGGGGGGGAGAGAACACACAAGCGAGCATCAACTCAAACCATATTTGGAGCTATGCGGAAATTGTGCGCAATCATTTGACTGTCACTGTCTGTAGTCTGAAGTCTGTCGACTGATGGCCAAAATGGGACAACTAAATAATTAATTGCCAGTGGCCAGACCGGACTAAGCGACGCCTTTCGTTCGCTTCGCCACGCTTCCTGCCAACCCAGTTTAGTTCGGATTCGGAGTCTAGTTTTTTTGTGAGAAACTTACCCGCATCAGAGCCAGCCTTGAGATGGGCTGTTGCTGTTCAAATGACTCTTGTGACGCCATCTCCAAATAAAGTCAGCTCTCCGCGAATGAAGTCCCAGTATCTCGACTGTGTGTGCAAAGTGTGGGCAGCTGTTGGCAATGACGATGACGACGACGCGAGTGTAGACCCGGCTTAGACTCTGCGTTGAGTCATCCAAAGAGTTACGTTTGCTGTGCCTAAAAATAGCTGCAAAGCAAGCTAAGAGTGAGAGAGAGAGAGAGAGAGAGCGTTTGAGTTGATTTGAGCGGCTTTGAATGTCGCCAGGAGGCGTCTATGGCAAATGTGAATTGTGAATTGTGAATGCGATTGGGATTGTGATGGGTGCCGTGTGTGGGCGCCATGTGGAAGTCACAAGATCAAGCCGAGCCCAGCAAGCTGTACTTGCAATTTGCACTCGTATTTAGACCGGGTCGGATCGAAGCTGGCATCGTGGGCTGCCTGTGACATTCAGTGACTCCAAAAATGGGCAGCTCAATGAGCAAACTAATTGAATTGGGTTTCATTCACTTACCCAAAACGAACTGCGATTAACACCCAAAAGACGTAAGCGATAAGAAAACCAAACAAATATACGAGTGGTGATGAAACAACACAATTCACGAAATCAATTTTTAAACGTAATTCAACTGAAATAGACTCAGGTGCCAAAAAGTCAACCACTAAACTAAACACAGTTCTTCTATTGTCTTCATATATTGTGCTCGTGTAGGTTTTTGGATTAACGTAAATAACTTGAAATGTCAATGCTGTCAGAGCTAGTTGAGTGTTGAATTTATATTTAGAATGAAGCGCAAACAAAATAACATAACATAACAAAGAAGTCAAAACGAACTTAATATATAGAATTAAAATATTGCCCCCAAAGCAAGGTGTGCTAAGCTAAGCAGAGTATGCAGTAGTCATTATCATCATTATCATCATCATCATGGTCGCCCACAAGAACCGCACAGAGCAATTAATGTATGTTTATTTTTTTGGCACACGTCTCAGACTGAGTCTGGTGTGTGTTGGCTTTGATTTGCATATCTTTGGCGTCGGTGTCGGCATCCACAACTTACCCAGCTATGCGGTGACTGCGAGCGGTGGCACCTGAGTACACATGCTCGAGGTTAGACTGAGTCAACTTGCGGCACGACGAGTTTGTTGACACAATAATAAAAGTTGAACTCTGGAAAGTAGGCCACTCCAGGACAGTTGGTCAAACTGACAATTTCCAGCGTAATTACGCATACGTCGCGTGAGCCAATGTAAAAATGTAAAACACAACACAGCTGGCAAGTTGCTAGTGAAGAAATCTGTGGCAGCCGGTCGCCGGTCAATTTGGACTGTTTGCTTAGAAGTTTGTGCGCTGACTGAGACAAGATTGCGGTCGCTCGCTCAAAAGTCAGCCAGCAAATGGCCAAAGCTAAAACCAAAGTCAGCGTCAGCGTCAGCGACAGCGACAACGAAAGTCGAACAAGTTGAGAGCAGAGACGAAGCTGGTGCTCTCTCTCTCTCTCTCTCTCTCTCTCTCTCTCTCACTTGCTCGCTCTCATTGCCAATGCACTGATCTGTCGATGACGATGACAATGACGATGACGATGATGATGACGATGGCGTGTGGCAAGGGAGCGAGGGGGCGTGGCTCAGCTTTTGAAATAAAACAAAGTTTGCGTGCTTCGTTCCACAAAAACATGTATTTATCGCTCAGTTGCAGATATATTGTTATTGTTTGCTGTTAATCTTTTCGGGTTTTTGCTCATTTTATAATTTTCTTTGTGTTCTTTATAAATATTGCATTTATCAACGCTAGCAGATGTTGGCTTTTCTTTTTGGTTACGGCTTCAACTCTCATTGAGTCAAACTCTCTCGTTTTTCGTACTCATACTCATACTCATACTCATACTCGTATAGTATTATATGTATTCATGTATGATCGAATGCTTAATACATCGTGAACGGAGTGGCTCAATATATATTTATTTTTGTGTTTTTTTTTTGCTTCTCACTTTACTTGCGCCTCATCCACAATTAATCATATTTAGCATGAATGCACAATACCCTAACCCCAGCAGAGTACAGTTCGTTTTCTCTTCTTTTTAGTGAACATTGAACATTTACTCATTAATAAAACTAAAGTTATTGCATTGCATTAGCGAAAACATTGATTTTTGATACAATTAATTCATAGACACTTCTGGAAGGGTATTGAAGCTTCGGTGTTCCGATGTTGCCTTAACTATTATTTGACTGGCCATTTATTCGCAGCGCTTCTTTACTCATCGTTTGTTTATAATCATGATTATTCATTGCTTTTCATTTGTTTAGCTTTACTGCGGTTTTGAAACCTAATAAGTGCGCGCTTTGCGTTTGCGTTGCGTTTTTGTTTTCGTTTTCATAGTTTTTAGTTTGTTTAAAGTTTGAGCGAATTATTATCATGTTTTGCTTTCAACATTTTCGTTCGTGGCACACATCAAATAACATACACACACACACATTAATTATTTATTTGTTGTGCTCTCATCATGCCATAATACACGTATTTTTCGTTTCGTTCGTCTGCCATTTTTATTCGTATTACATTCAATTGTAAGTTATGTGAGTTATGTATATGGTTAACAATATAGACATTTGTGTTCACATAGTTTAGTTAATTGCATCATAGAGATAGAGTTAAACAATATTCTAATCGGATCGGAGGGAGTTACTCAATTAGTCAGAATTAAGCTTGTAGAACATACTCGAAAGTATATTCACAATTCGGCTTGCCGAACTCAGGCTCATCATTCCCTTTAATAGGTATTGTAAATTCACTTGAGTAATGCCCAAATGTGGATTGAAAGTCGATTGATTTATTGTTTGTTGAATGCTAATGTGAGTTGGGTCAATTGTTCTACATTATCATTGTTAATTCTCAGCTCGATGCTGTTTTCGTATTTTGGCAAAAATGAATTACAAATATTACAGCGATACGAACACGAACACGAATATGATTACAATTACATTAAATACAAATACGAATATGAATACGGATACGAATACAAATACAAATACAAATACGAATACAAATACACATACATCCATGCATTCGAAGCCTTTAGAAACACACACTTACGAATTCAGTTACATTTAATGACAATGAGAGCAACAGCGACAGTGACAATGACAATGACTGACAGCCGATAGATGAAAGCTGGCAATTCGTGTAAACAACAATTACAATACTTATTACTCTAGGTGCTAGGTACTATTCGAATCGCGAATGGCGAATCGGTGGCTGGCCAAGGCGTCGTATACGTAATGCAACACTTGAAACTGCTTCGCACTCTCTCTCTCTCTCTCTCTCTTTTTTTTTCTTTCTTCTTTTTGCTCTCGTTCTCTCTTGCTGTATCCACACATTTGTCTACAATATCGGGAGACTAATCCTATTCCAAATACCTATGGTACCATACACGGAGGGAAGGAACTATGTTAATTTGCATTGTCTGCTGTAATTCGAGTGTTGAAATTAAAGATAAGCCATAGATCGAACTGTTACAAATCTATTTCGTATTAATGCTGATCAGATTATAAAACGTAGGGGGGTTGATAGTCTCTTTAATGTGAATTTGCTTGCTTTGTGCGGTATTTGCGGCTCCTTCAACAATGCCTTAATTCCTAGTTCAACTCCTGCTCTCATTCCGATTCCGATTTCACTATCGATATCGATAACTATGACTATTACGATTACTGTTACTGTTACTGTTACGAATACACAGACGATTACGGTTTCGATTTCGTTTTCGATTTCGATTACTAACCAAACGCAATTCGACGCAACGCCTTTTCAATTTGTATTATGATTATTATGATTTACTTCATTCTTTATATCCGTGATTGTCGAGGTCGGTTTTTGTTTTTGTTTTTGTTTTGGTTTCGGTTTGTTTATTCAAGTTTACACACTAAGGAAAACACTCAATCTTTGTTTGGCTTCTTTGCTTCTTTGCTGTTCAACACTTCACTTTGGCTTCAGCTTGCATAGCTTCTCTAACATTTAATTACATCCATTTACATATCGATTATTTGGGGTTATACATACATCAGACTACAGGATAACAGTACAAGCAGTCGATAAACTCGTACTCCTGCTCATAAACACGACGGCTGACAGCTGCTGTTGCTACTTTAAACTACTTATAAAGATTCATTTCTAAACATTTTTAAGCCAACATTCAATGCGCTCTAATTTAACGTCTATACGACAATTGCTTAAGTCTTTTAGTCTACATTATTTTGTCAAGGGGTTTCTTGGGGGCGATGGGGAGGGGGTTTTCTCGCTTTCTTTTCCTTCTCTCAATGCATTTAACACATTTAATAGTACTATCGTTACGGTTATTCATATATGCTCTAAATACTTCCCTCTCCTTTTTCGGGGAGGGGGGAAGAGTGAGTATTCAACGTACATACGATTCAACTAAGGCTGCAAGGGCTCAGGTTTAACTTTTGCTTTGTTTTTACCAAATATCAATTTGAGTATTGACGCTATTCGATTCGATTTGGTTTTGTTTGCTTTGGTTTACGTCTAGGCGTTTCTTCGGTCTCAAATGGTTGTATATAAATATAGTTAACTATACATGCATGTCTTGGCATTACCTACAACTAATATTCATATATGTATATAGTACACACCTATGGATTCTACATTTTAGGGGCATACTGTTTATTTAGGCAAGATTTTACTTGTTACCCGTATGTCTTTATGCTTTATATATTTATAATTATACGTATTTCTATTATTCGACTAAGTTTGCAACATTGTGAAAACCAGCACATTCTTAGATAATACACAAATTGTTTTCGTTTTAATATCTTTGGGTTTCTCAACAATCTTAACCGTGTCCCTTGCCATTTGAAGACACTTTTCACTTAATCTATACATTTAATTTCTAAATGTTTTTTCTTTTCGTTTCTTTTTTTGTTTTTGTGTAAGGTTTCCGTAGCGGCGTTTTTCCTCTTGGCACTCGCAGTGCACAAGAGTTTTCAAATTTTCCTAAATTCAAATTCAAATGTAAATTTGAAAAGATCTTTTTTCTTTTCGTTTTAACAAATTGTATACATATTTAATGGACACGTGGCAATGGACGTTTCAATAAGCATCCGCCTTTGACATGAGGACATCTGATACTTTGATGCGATAATATTGAAATTAACTACAATACAAAAGGGCCAAGAAAGAGTTTCAAGTATCAGGTGCAATCATGCCAAGTGCTCGATCTTATTCTGTGCGGCTATTCTGTGTGATTAACGGTGGATATCTGATGATGCATGGGTTCTTATACATATCGTAATATATATAAATATACTTAAAGAGTATACATATTTATGTTAAATACATCAAATTGATTTAATGTCTGCTTTGGTTTCTTATGTTGTTTGCCTTATGTAACTATTAAACTTTTTCATTTTTGTTTTCGTTTTGGTTTTGGTTTTGGTTAAATAAACTAGTTTATTTCATAAACTTTACTTTATCAGTACGTGGGTGGGCTTTGTGTATTTCAGTTTCTAGAAACTCTTCTGGCTTTATGTGTGCTTGGGGTTTATCAAACTCGATTCGATTCGATTGGGATTCTTTTACAATTAATCGCTTCTCCCTTCTCATGCTCATGTATGTATTTGTGTTTGTTGATTGTGTTGTTGTGTGTAAACGTGTTTTTAACCTGGTTTTCCTCTTGCTTGTTTTGGGCCATTACATTACATTCAATAGCAAAACTTATCGCCACTATATACTAAACTATAAAAATGCTGTACGTGAACATATCCAGCATGTTCTACACACACACTTACGAATAACATTTACGAGTATCAATTTGACTTAATTAGCTGCGCTGTAAAAATGTTCCATTTAAAAATTGCACACTAAAAGCGTACATAACACAATTGCGATCGCGGTCACAGCGGCATCGAAAATTGTTGGGAATCCTTTATAAAATTCATAAAAAGATGCTTAAGGTTACATACAAGTATCGTTTCGTGTCTCGGGTTTCGGTTTCGGTTTCGGCTTCGGCTTCGGTATCTCGTTTCTTGTTTCTTGTTTCTCGTTTCTCATTTCCTGCTTCGCTTCGATTACGATTCATGCCAAAACTGTTGCCTACTTTTTGGGGCATCGCAACTGCCAACGATAAATTGCGTATACGCAGTGTGTGAACATGTTCTTTTGGCTATTCTATCCTTGTCTATGCTAATTGCAACGCCTAACACAAAGGGACAATTGAAGCACACTTTATACTACGAATGCGATTACCTCCTGATTCTCTACATCATATTCTTTCTCCTTCCTTTTTGGGTGGGTTTGATCTGTCAAATGTGTGAGAAAGTTGTTGACGGAATGCGCTTAAAATATGAAATCGCCACAGTCCATGGCATAGTCAAAGTCCTCGCCGCCGAGATCGTCCACGCCCGTCGAGTGGAAATCGAAGCCACCGATGTCAGTGTGATAGACGGCGCCGCTGCACGAGGTGTCGATCAGATTGGTGCAGTGGGTGGTGGGCAGTGCGTGGAGCGTGAAGGTGTCTTCGCACTGCGACCAGGTGAGGCCGCCGCTCCACACTCCGTTGGGCAGTGTGGCCCATCCCCAGCCATGGCCCCAGGGCAGAGCACAGGCCAGCGAGGCCTTCGAGTCCGGCTTCTTGCTCAGAATCGCCACAGCCGCATCGCTCTTGACTAAAGGATTCTGGTTGTACATGATGCGCTGAGTGGTCAAGGCCGTCGACGTCGATGTCGCCGTCGAATGCGATGTTGAGGTGTTGCGATGATGCCTGTTGCTGGAACTCTTGCGCTGCTTCACCTCCGAGTTGGTGGCCGCTAAAAGAAACGCATAAAATGACAACTTTGTCTTTGAGTGACATTATCATCATTGTACTCACGTCTTATGCGCACAAGTGGACGCCGCAGCACGTTCATCAGATGCGGCTTGTCCACCACCAGTTCGATTTGTGGCGGCGGTGGCAGAGTTTTGGTTATGGCATCGATCCAGTCGCTCACCTCCTGCTCCGACTTGGCCAGCATCCAGTAAACCTTGGAACGTTTGCGTCGCGAGCCCAGCGCAATCAGCTGTGAGACACTCACGCCATCGGGCAGTGGAGGACGACGCGGTATCTGGCCAGTCCAATGGGCAATGGCCAGCATCTCGGGCGCCTCCTTGACGAGTATCTTGCCCGAGGGCGAGGAGCGGCCTGGCTCCGTGAACCACGCCATGGTCGAGTCATCGTAGAGTATGACCCACTCCTCGGCCCATCGATTCCACAGCATGTGCTCTGCAAGGGGATTCGATTCGATGATAAAAGATGCTGCACTCTATTCTGAAGAGCGTTTTTATGAGCTACTCACTTTTATAGCGCAGCAGGTAGCCGCCTTTGATTTGCTTCCCTCCCGTGCCTGCAAAGCAAGAAGAGAAAACGAGCATGAAGAACTGGACACTAAAGCGGGCAATTTAGTTCGTCGAATCCGTTTCCGCTGTTTAATTGAAAACGCACCCACACACACACACTCTATTAGATGTTCGAATGTCCTGGTATTGCTCTCCAATCAGGGGGCACACTAAGCTGCAACCGCTGACCAAATAACAACTTCTAATTAATGCATGAATTTCTCTCAATTTTGACAGCTAACATTTGTCCTTGGCCGCAGCCTTTCGTCCCACTTCCTTTCCCCTGAACCGCCATTTCAATGTACATTTATATTCATTATTCAGAGTTGATTAAATCAAAGCCGAGCTGTTTGAAATACAAGTCAGCGGCAGTGCAAATTAATTCATTTAATCAAGTTCAAGCATTATTGTGATGCAATTAAGAGATCGATTTCATAAGAATATGTTGCAGCATCAACTTGAGATGACAAGAGACCTTGCAAGACCTTTAAGTGCACTCTCTCACTCTCGAGAAAGTGCAACTGCAATTGTCATGCGATTAGATCGAGGGAAAGGAGGGAGGGAGAGTGGGGGAATAGTTGGTCCCTGGCAACTGGCAACGAATTTAGCCCAGTTGCTGATAGCTTGTCAATGCAATAAGCTGACACAGCAATTGAAAAACGCTCAAGGCTCGCCTGCAAATTTCTTGGCAAACTGTTTGCTGTTTGCTCGTTGGGCTAACCCCTAACGAAATGCAGACGGATGGATTATACATCTGAAAATCCACACACACACACATAAGTGTTATACATATATCCGTATATATATATATATACGAGTATATTTGATGCTGGCAAGTGTCGACTACGTTGCCTCTGTAACGAGGGCAATGTGGCTGCTGATGGCGACCCCGAGAGATACGGAAAGAGGCAACCGACTAACTGGCTGACTGTCTGACTGACGGTCGCCGAAGGACATTGTAGACTGTCAACTGAGAACGGACAACGTAGAACGGACATTGGACACATCGTGTGTAGCACTTCAGTGCACGCACACAACCGCATTCATATTTCACATTCTACGTTCTACATTCACATTCACATCCACATCCACGTGACAAAGCAGTTGAAATAGCAAGTGGCTGCAAGTGGGAGGCAGCGAGAGAAAGCGACAACAAGAGAAAGGAGACGGGGACTTAGACGACACACGGTTGCAAAATCAACTTGTACATAATTGTTAAGATGCCTCGGGGTCGTAATGGGGCCGAAAGCGACGACAGCAGGGCTTGAGGAAAAGGGCGCCTACTTTTGCTGCAGCACAGCTATCCTGCCATCCTATCTTCCTGCCATCCTGCTGCACTGTTGACTGCTGTACACTTGCATGATTTATGCACGTGGGTGCTTTCAACCTACAACAACGACAACTACAACTACAACGACAACGATGACAGCCAGTCGAGTTGGCTGCCTCGCTAGCTGGGTTCATTTTCGTTGCATTCAATTTACTTGCAAGGGACAAAGAGAGAGAGAGAGAGGGCATGAATTGGGGATGGGTCTCCTGATTGTTGTGTTGGCTCTGCTTAATGGTTTAATGCAGTTTACGTGCTCAGGGTGGCCAATGGGTGTGGCACTGACAGTGTGTCACTGTGGCATTGTGGCACTGGGGCACAGTGATTGAAGCATAATAAACGCTGCTGAATTTCTCTTGATAAGTTCAGCTCAAGTGCTTGTATGTAGCATAAGTATGTCCTTACATATGTTCATAATGAGCAGGTCAACAATGCGACCACAGCGACAGATAGAGAAACGGAAGCACCCAGCAAGCTACAGACAGAGACAGAAACATAGAGAGAGGGAGCGCTAGTGAGAGTGATGCAAATACACCCCCCAGCACAGACACACACACACACACACACACATGGAGAAGCAATCTGTGTGTATGCGAGAATTCATTGAGAAAAATTGTTAGCCAGGCACGCGAAATTCACGAGCGAAAAGCGCAAAAACGAGTTCAAGGGTTCTGCCTCAAAACGGGGACAGTCCCGCACACACACACAGGGGAGGTCTACACATATACATATATACATACATATATAGTCATTTACTTGGAACTTGATCCTGCAACTTACCCGAGGGCTGCTGCTGCAACTGCAATTGTTGCTGCTGCGACGGCGTCGAGCTGAACTCTTCGCTCCTTGGCTTCACCTTTGAGCACATGGAGAACATATTTGTGGCGTAGTCCTTTTGGCAGCTTGGTTAGTCGTTTAATTGATCAATAGCTGAGGTTGAGAGCCTGTACCGAGTCCAAGTAAAAGTGGAAAATGAAAGTGGAAGAAATTGAAGTTGAAGATGCTCGCATATATTTAGTTCATTAACGTCCTGCTCCTTCTCCTCCTTTGATTAGTTAAGACAGTGAAGTGATGTCAGCACAGACAAAATACAGAATCGAAATCGCAATCGGAAGAAAAGTGTCGCTGTCTTCTTCCAGCAGAGAGGCAGAAAAAAACGCGCGTGTTCCGTTATCACTGTTCGAAGTTACAACACACACACACACACACATATATACGCATACGCATACACGCGCGCGCTCACACAGACGACAGCACACACACACACTCGCACACACTGGCGCGCGAAAGTGTTTGCTGGTGTTGACGTCGCTTTCGCTTTCGGTTGTCGGATGTCGGATCCGGATTCGGTTTTTGTTGGAGGTGCGAGCAACGCCTTTTCAGCTCAATTTCTAGCAGTTGTTGTTCTTGTTGTTGTTGTCGTTACACTTGTTATTCTCGTTGTTGTTGTCGTTTGATTTCGCACAGAGCTGGTGCTACTTCTGCTGCTGTCAATACTGATGATGATTGAAGGAGCCGGGATCTGACCTCGTCTGTCGCTAATTAGATTTCCAATTTCGATTCGTATTTGCTTTTTTTTTGTTTGGTTTTTTGCCTTTTCAATTATTCGTTGCCCACTTTCCTAGGCTGCGTTGCGTCCGGCACGCGGAGAACACAAAGTTAGACAAGTAGTTGTGTCTCTCTCTCTTTCTATCTCTTGCCCACTCTCTAGCGTTGGTGATGCCCGTCAATCAAATGGCAAATGGCAATAGCTAATGACCCAGCAAGCTGACAGTTCCACACTTATTTCTCTTTGATTTGTTATTCGCTTGCTTCCTCTATTTTTTTTGGATGGATTCTGCGGCTTGCTGACAAACTGAAACTGTAACTGTAACTGAAGCTGGAACTCAACCTCAACCTGGTGCGGCTGCTGCTCTTCTTCCTCTGCCTCTTTCGCTTCTGTCTGTCTTCTCTACTGTCTGTGTGTGTAGCTTGGCGTTAGTTCTCCGCTGTCGCTGTCGCACCTCTGCTTGGTTTGACGACCGAAACCCGACTGACACGACGCTGACAGACGCTGTTGTTGCGTAGCGAGACTGCGTTCGGCATTCGTGTACTGCGCCCGAAGTTAAAGCCGAAGTCGAAGTCGAGGCTAAAGCCGAAGCTCAGACGACGGCACTTAAAAAGCTCTCGTTTGAGGACTAGGACAACACAAGCAAAACGCAGACGAATGTAGAGGGCGGCCTGCTTCTGTTCGTTTGCTGGCGCTGCTGCTGCTTCTGCTGCTTTGTCCTTCAACGTCCTAGAGCAACAACATGCGATGCGTCGAAATGCCGATGCCACTGGTGGCAAACCGCCCGCCAAACAGATGACAGCAGACAACGAAGAATCGAGGAGGGGCAAGAGAATGGAGACGAGTCGGCAGACAGCAGTTAACGCAGCCGCTGCTGCTCCTGCCGACGCTGCTGCTGCTGCTGACGCTGCGTCACTTTCACTCATCATCCTCACTTTCGATGGAGCTGGAGCTTTTTGTTTGTTATTGCTCTCTGTTCTCTCTCTCTCTCTCTCTCTAGCTCTCTGCATCTATCTGGTGCTCTCCCGTGTTAGTAGGTTACATGCACACAAGCACACGCATACATTATACGCAAATACACACATACTTATAGCACCTCACCCAGTTCCAGTTTCATCGTCATGTTGTCGTCGCCATCGTCAGTCACTGTTGTCTTTCACTTCTTTTTGGGAGTTCACTACAAGCGGGATTTGGGGTCTCGAAGTGGCAACTGATGTTCGGGGCGGGGAGGGGTTGGACCAGTGTTGTGTCTTTTGTTTGTAGCAGCATCTGCTCGCAGTCTCTTGTCCCCAGTGATAATCGGTAATAATGCCTTGTGTCACTGTTGAAATGGACGCCACAGCAAATAAACAGCTTACTAAGAAGAGAAAAGGAGAGGCGAGATTTTCAAGTAGTTGTTCGTGTAGATCATGATCCTTTTTAGCAATAAGGGGGGAAGTTGTAATATCTAAATGTGTGAGGTTTACATCTTCTTACTGACTGACCAAACTATCAAAGCCCAGTTCAAATGGAAAAGCAGACTGAAACATTGATACACAGAAGTAAGTGGGTCAAATACCATGCGAAAGTTCATTTAGAGAGCTTAATAATTATGTTATTCAATCCGATAAGCAGCTGCACGTGATTTAATAAGAAGAGACAGCTCTAAAATGCTGCGCAACAAATTAGCAGTTGTTGCGATTTTGACCATAAGCCTCTTAACAATAATGAATGCAGGAATTTTCCAGTGTGTTTCCGAAAGATGCACGTGGCACAGCTTAAGGCGGAAAGAGAGAAGAGAGAAGAGAGAAGAGAAGAATGCATTTATGATGCCACGACAAGCACATCATTTAATAATGAACAAACATCTTACCTGCAAGCACTTAAATAGGTCAGCAGCGGCAGAAGCAGAAGAAGCTTTAGTTTTATCGTCCTCAGCTGGTGATTCCTTTGTGCTTCGGCTTTTTTGTGGATGTGGATGTGAATGTGAATGTGGCTCGGGGCTAATGTGGGAGCTGATTATGCTGGCTGTAGGTTCAACCTGAAATCACTTAAGCACTTTACGAGTATGCGCCGCTAAAAGAAGCCAACCAAGGCACCGCGAAACTGCTTTGCCAAAGCCCAAACAGGTGTATGACGAAGAGAAGAATGGAGGAGGAGGAGGCGGAGGAGGAGGAGGGACGAGTAGGAGGCTGTGGCTTAAATAGGACAAAGCACGCCTGCAGATGGCTCCTTCGATGCCGCAGCCAAGGCTCTATTGAGACGTAATGCCTTTGTAAGTGGCATTAATTTGATGCTGCAGCAGTTGCTCCACTCTCTACTGGCCCCTTGCCACTTGCCACGCTCTGGTGGCGCTGCAATAATAAATCAATTTTAAGTTTATATCTTGCAGTGGAAGAAAATGCGTCGCCTCTGCCGTGTGATGTTCCATCGTCGTCGTCGTCGTTGTGGCCTGCAGCCTTTTTCAAGGCCTGGGCGTTTTCACTTTCGGTTTCCAATTACACACAGCTGCGCTTGCTCTCCCTTCTCTCGTTCACTTTGTCTCTCTCCCTCTTTATATCTCTATCTGCCACAGTTTGTATCGAAAACACACACACACACACTCAGAGACAGCTTAAAGAGTGGCACGGTTTTTGGCTCACACTCCTGACCGTGACACAATTTCCATTGTTGAGCCACCGACTCAACCACAGCAGCCCCAACAGCAACAGCATCCCGCTATTGAATGACTTACACAAGTAATACAGTCCCCACACAAACACACACACACACACATGTATATGTTTTATATGGTTGTTAAGTGGTCCGAGCACCGTGTCCTGTGGCCCCGCCCTCGACGTGCTCTACTTTCGATTTGGATGTCGAGTACATAACAAATTTGATCAATTGAGCATAAATTAGTCAAGGCAACACGAGACAACAAGTGGCAAGTTGTGATTAAAATAAATTTTATTATCATTTGGTGATTTGATTTAAGGCTCTATATATATACGACGATGATATCTCGCACGACATATAAATGAATAACAAAGTTACGCACACAACAACAAATTCCAATACAAATACAAATACAATTACAATTACAAATGCAAGTGCTATGCAGGTCCTGGTTGGTGTATTTACAATCGAATGGATAAAGGAACTAACTCATTGCCCTTGGCAACGATAACATCTCTTTTTTTTGTTTGTATCTCTGTCTCCTCTAGGTTTAATGTGTGTCGAGCCTAGACTTAGCTTACTATGGTATAAATTCTTCTCTATAAACTAGATATACAATTTTTTCTATAACATGCTTAAAATGCCACCTCAAACTTCAGGCAAAAATAATCGCAGATTGTTTAAATATAAATTTGATAATAAGTAAATACGGAAAGCTGCTGCAGCCAAAATATTGCAAATCAATACCATATATTATTAATATTAATTCATGTAAAATGTGCCAATTTTACGTAATTATTTTTGCGTTTTGTACTCGACTTTCGAATTGCCAAAAATTATGCTACCTCTTTGTCTTCATGTCGTCTTCGACTTCTGGTTTTTGATTTGGTTATTGAAGCTTTGTAATACTCGAAATTAACATCACATCTTAACATCGGATTGGATTGGGTTGCATTGGATATGGATACATACGAAGTACTAGAAACGAGTTCCGAGTACAATAAGGACACAAATACGCTCCTTAGCGTATCAACTTAAATGAGAGGGGCGTTGGCGAGAGGGGGCGTGATTAGCAGCAGCCGATTAACAAAACTATGAGAAAAGTATTCAGTTCTGCAACGCGGCACGTAGCAGGCTGTCCAGGGTGAGTTGAATGGTTCCGTTGGCAGCTGCTTGCAGAACGGATGGTGGCTTGGGTAATGTCGGAAATAGTCCGGCTGTTCCTGTTCCTGTTGCCGCCGTTCCAACGCCTGTTGCCCCCGCCAGGGCCATAGTCGGCAACCCGCTGTTGCTATTGTTGCTGCTGGAGCATTCGACAACTGGAAGTGGGGCTGAATCTGGGGGTGGCGGCGACGTGACCGCGTCCACAATGGCGGACGTGCTCAACGAGTTCAAGGCGGCGACATTGCTTTGTTTGCGGGGCGGAGATGGAGGCGTTTGTTGGCTGCAGCTCTGCTTGCCATTAGGCGTCTTGTGCAGATCATCCGTCTCCGTCTTCTTTTCCGCCTGCGTTTGCCTCTCCATCTCCAGCAAAGCTTCCGTTTCCGCTTCCGCCTTGGGCGCAGCTTCGACGACATCGCCGCTCTCCGTTGCCATTTCCGGCTTCTGTTGTTGCGCTATGCTGTTGTTTACCTTGTTCCAGAGGCTGCTAATGGTGCGCTTGGCAATCTTCTCGATGAAGCTCTCGCCACTGTTGTTTGCCACATCCGTCACAAACTGTGGCTGCTGCTGCTGCTGACCACAATCGCTGCGCGTGTGCGAGATGAGACGTGGTCGGATTTGAGGTCGCTCCGCGGGCAACTCGGGCAGCGTGGAGGAGACGGCTCTGCCTTGGCTTACCAGTTCCAACATGATGCGACGTGTTATGCCCTGCACAAATGGTTTCTTCTCCTCAGTAATGTAGGCTTCCCATTGCTTTGGCTTCGTCTCTTCCACTGCGGCAGCTGCGGCTGCATTTCCTGTGGGCCGTCGCAGTTTGGCGCGCATCGAGTCGACGGCTGCAGCTGCAGCTGAGGCTGGTGCTCCAGAAGGATCAGCCTTGAAACTGACAAGATCATAGACAAAGTCCTTGTTAACCGCTTTCACGCGCTTGCGAATGGGACGCTTCTCGAAACTGCGCTCCCCGGAATCCGGCGAAACTTGTGTACGCGACTTACGACGCTTCTTGGATAGCGGCTCCTCCTCCGGTTCCTCCTTGACCGCAACGCTAGCGGCAACAGCAACGGGCGATGAAGGTGCTGTTTCCACAGATAACTCCGTGTTGGTCTTCAAACGCTTCGAGCGCTTTTCGTAAGTCTTCGGCGCAGGCTTCGGTTCAGCTGTGGGTTCGACTCCAGCGGCATCTAGCGACTGTTCCTTGTCTAGCAGCACAATGTCACCGTCGACATCGTCCCGCGAATACTCGCATTCATGTGTAGCCACATATTGCTCAGTGAGCTTGTCGCGATCGCCCTCGATTTTGTGCGTGAAGCCGAGATGATTGACAATGTCGTAGCGACGAAAGGCGCGATAGTCACAAATGGTGCACCCGAATCGACGAGCGCGATAATGAAACATGGAAATGTGGCGACGCAGATTACCGAGGGCATTGAACTGCTTGTGGCAGATTTTGCAGCGGCAACGCAGCTGCTTCTCGATGGGCACATTACGTTTCTTCTTCATCTTTGGCTTCGACTCGGATTCGTCCACCTCAGTTTCAATGCTGGGCTGCTCCTCATGCTCCTCCTCACTGTTGTCGTTGTCCTCCCCTTCCCCTTCACCCTCGTCGCTGCTCGAGTCACTCTCGTGCGGCAGCTGCAACTTGTCCAACGACACGGTCTGCAGAGTAGGCACATAGCTGCCATTCTGCTCGGCGAGATCGGCAAACATTTCATTTAGCTCTTTGGGGTCGATGATGCTTTGCATATCTACTGGACTCGCTGCAGTCGACTGACGCTCCTCTTCTACACTGTCCAGATTACTAGCAGTATTTGAATTGACCTTTAGCTTCTTGACGGCAGGCGCTGGCTTGGCCAACGCCTCTTGCTTTGCCCGACAGTTGAGCAGATGCGTGGACAACGCAGCGCGGCGCTCGAAAGACTTCTCACAGTAGATGCAGAGTGACATGATCTTGCGTTGCTCGCCATTCGCGTCGCGCTGCTCAACAGGCTGCCCCACAACATCGTCGGAGAGCTGCAGACGCTTCAGCTCGCGATTGGGACCCTTGGCCTGAACATCGCCCTGCTGCATGCGCCGCTTGAGGATTGTGTTTCTCATCATGCGAATGCGTCGCGTTGGTTTTCTGCAAAACGGTAAAGATAACGAATCAGCTTGCATCCTTGCTTTCTTGATTGAGCTACTCACTTGTGATCCTTGGAGAGATGTCGTATCACGGCGGCTGCCTGCAGAAAAGTAAGTGAACAAGCCGGACACTGAAAAACAAACGCTGACGACGAATGATGCTTCTGAATGTGCAGCTCTAGCGTTTTGTGTGTCTGGAACGTCAAGTTGCCTGCAAAATACGGTTTAGACGAGGCCTACTTAAGTGATAACAACTCTCTTACATATTTCACAGAAGACATTTGTCTCGGCCTCGTCGCTAATCGACTGCTCTGGTGTCTCGACGGTGTCGCTGCTCGTCACCGCTTTGCCATCGGGTCCCACAACGGTGCGTTGCTCGGGATCGAGCATGTGATGCACCTCGTTCACCTCTGTCTTGATGCTGTCGTCGTCGCGCTCCAGTTTGATCGTCTGATACACTGCTTGATTGGAGTTTGTCATGGCTTCCAGTTGAAGCACATGGGCATCAGCAACAGAAGCAGCTGGCGGCGCCTTCTCGCGACGTAATCGCTCGATGACCCCACTTAGATCTCGCATGCTACCACGCATGGGTCGAATCTCGCGTGGCACCGGCGAGCAGCCTGTGCTGCGACTGCGCAGCATGTGCTCCATGTCCTGTGAGCTTGTAGGTTGAATTATCATTGTGGAGTTCTGATCCTGCAAGCAGTTAACGAGGTGGAGTTAAAGAAAACTTTTCCGTGTGGTATAGGACAAGTATTTAAATATGCTGGCTTTACGGCAGACTCACTGTGTAGCCGGCGTTGTGGCTCGTGATGCGGGCGCTGATGCAGCAGAAAACCCGCTTGTGGCTGATGAAATTGGCCAAACTGCGGAACATGTTGCGACACACATGGCACTCGTAGATGAGGCTGCACTCCTCGCTCAGCAGTCGACGCACCTGTAAGGTGGGATCAAATAGTTTTGAGAGATGCTGTCGATTGTAGAGATGCTGCCGCCATTCTTGAAGCCAGCTGCGTCACGTACGCAACGCTTAGTCAACCAAAATTGCTCACTTACCTCACTTGTTCCGTTCTCATAGGCGCGGCGCGCTTCTTCGAAACCCGTGTGAGCTGTTCGCAGCGGTCGCTGCAATAGACTCAAGTCGTTGCCACCGTCCTCGCCATTGCTTAACTGTTGTGTATCCGAGTTGAAGCGCGAGTTACGCTTCCTCATTGCGCTCTTCATTTTCTCTACTTTGAGGCACTTGGCAAACACACACACAGCACTCTTTTACTGTTATTCACCACGCACCAGTGTGCGTATTGCACTTGTTCCAACTGAAGTTGGCCTGCACAATTTGCATATAAGTTAAGTTCTCTGTCACACAAATTTACACCTGCATATTGCACATTCTACAGTATGCAATTTTCGCTTATTTTGTTTCTCGCTGTTCTGCGGGCTGGAAAGAGAATGCTACTCGTTCCATCATCACTCGCTGCACACCGTTTACCAACACTGGCATATTGAGTCACCCCTGCGTAGTAAAACAGCAAACGGCCCAATGCTAGTATAAATTACTTAGACGTAATTTGGTATATTTTTATTTAAATATGCGGTCACTTACCATCCATATTGGCTCCATCTTCCCATTCATATAAAAAAAATGGCGGTACATGTTTTTCTTTCTAGGATTTTTCGAGAAAATTGTAACCTAAGGTCACATGCCGACAAATAAAACCGCTTTTTAATAATAATTCTAATAATAAGTTTATATTATTGAAGATATCGATGTTCGCCATCAAAATAGGTTTTAAGTTTTTTATTATACTGTGTATATTTTAGAAGATTTATTATTTCGCTCAAGCTTATTGTTGTTGACATTTAGTTGTTTTCCAATACATTTGATTTGGTAATTCTTGAACTAATACTAAGCAAAGTTAGTGATTCTTGCGATTTACGAATATATATATATAATGAATCTCATTTATTGTAAAAAGCGCTTGTCATAAAATAAAGTGGAATAATATTCGTTTTGCACTGCCGTTTATCATAGTTTCGACTTGGTGTTTACATAAAAATAATTATATATATATGTATTTCGATTTATTTTTATTTGTTGCGAAACTCAATAATTTAATATATATAACCAGATCACCCTTTACTAATCTATGCTAATCTGGAGCTTTTTTCATTATACATATTCTGGTTTTGTTTTCTTGCGACATTTAATAGATATAATGAGGAATATGGAGTTTTCATCCGTCTCGTGTATTATATTTATGTATGTTTTTGTATTTGGTGGCTTAATATATCATTGAATTGTTGTGTACATTTTATAGTATAAGCTGAAATATTGCAACATCTCTTTAATTTCGTTAGTATTTATAACGTTGACTCGAGGATCGTCCCTCAGCTGTTATATTTACTTTAGTTTTGATGAGTAAATTTGTATAAGGGTTAAGGTAATGCGTTTATTTTTAGTAAGGCACTAGCTACACGTCGGGACCCCGATTTATGGATCCCGTTAAACGTGTAACTACTGACTATAGCATATTCATTATATTCATTCTCCCCACAATTCCAATCAAATTTTAAAGCTTACGTGTACAATTTCATAGTTTGTCATTTAGCGTATTCGTTTTCACATACTTAGTTTTAGTTGTAGCTAATATATGTAGCACTGCACTTGTGGCAAAACTAAACTGATTACAAAACAAGCAACTACCCATCGCCTACTAAAGATAAAGATCATTTGGATGGGGATCAAAGCATTGAGCACCGATCACCAATCATCGGTTATCGATCATTTGTCGCTACATGATAACCGAATTCTAATTTGCTATTTTTTTTTCATTCATTTTAATTTTTGTTTTGCTTTTTAATGTTTTTATCATATTGGGGTGGTTGGGGTTGATTGGTAGGTAGGTGGCGTGATTCTTTGTTGATACGAGTAGTGTACATTTAGGCTGATAGTTACTGCATTTATGTCTTGAATAATACAGGTTATAGTACAGATAATATGTGGTGTAACGCGAGTACGCTTACATTTCTTTTGTCGCGCAGTTTTGGTAGTGGGGACTCACGCTAGTTACAATATCTAACCTAGAAATATATATATAGTATATAGCATTATAAGGGAGAGAGATAGAGAAAAATAGAAAGAGTTTGTATATAGTTAGCGCTCGTGTTTTACGTTTCTACGTTATGTTCTTAGTACAATTGATTTTGATCCTGCCCTTTGCAGAATACAAAAACTAGATTGAATTTACTATAAACATGACACGAGCTACATACAAAGTTGAAATGCAGCTGTAGTTGGAAATACTTATTGCTTGTCCAATCATTTCGTGTCATATGCACAATAAGCAAGTACGAGAGTATGTTAAAATTTTGTATCAAAATCCTTGTTATCAGTGAGTATGTCTCGTACACATATGATGTGTGTGACTGTGTGTGTGTGTCTGCGTGTGTGTTTTATATGTTTCTCGTAGTTTACAGGCAGTTTGCAAAGTTGCTTTTGGCAGTTGCCATTCCATCGTTTATCGTCTGCATCTCTTTCGGTGTCTGTGTGTTGTGTGGGTGTGTGCGTGTGGCTGGGGCACATGCATAGCAGGACTAACAACTACATACATACTAGACATAAGTGCAGGATGGCTTCTATTCTATATTCATGTAAGGGGTTTCTTCCCCTTTTGAACATACATACATATAATACAGTTGTATGTATATTCGTTTCTAGTTTATTTTTGTTTTTTTGCGGGCATACAATTTAACCTAAATAGACAAGGATGCTTGGCTTAAAATTTAAAATCTACATTCTTTGTCATAATTCAATTAAATTAAAAACTTTTTAGGTTTATTATAAAATAATGTTCACATTGTTAAAAGGTTGTTGGTTGGTTGCCATGATGTTCATTTTGTTGTCGTTACATGTTCGAATGTTTGTTTATACGAGCGTATGTACTTTATATTCATTGATGTAAGTATTTATGTATATAGTGTATTTATGATGACGTCATCAACAACTTGGTGATTCTGTGAGCTGACAGTGATGTACGTGTACAATGAGATTCGAATTCTACGCGCTTACAAAACGAGAACAAAAAATATTACTCATAAATAAGTTGTAACTTAAAACATTTCAATTGGCAAAATATACACTTAAAATCAAACAAAAAATAACACGAATTCGCAGACACGAATCAAACTTATAAATTAGCGAGCAAGGAGACCTTTCAATGAACTTAAATTACAGAATATGTGTGTACGTATTTATGTGTGTCAAACATAAGTATGTATATAAATTAATTAAGAGTAGTGTGTATATTTCATATAATACATAAGGCCTTGGTATGGGAATTCAAATTAAATGCTTAACATTTACATAATAGAACTTAAAATGTGTGTGTGTGTGGGAAAGAATTAAATATGATGGTAGGCGAGTTCCTTGTGACACATATAATACAGTTCATCATCATATATGTATATATGAATGCACGTTTATATAATATATGAATGTACATGTGCTAAAACATTTGCATTATCATATTAGTTAGCTTGCTTTTGTCTTTTTGTAGTTGTAAATGTTGTTGTTGTTTTGTTGCTATTTCTTGTTTGTTGTCGGATTTTGAATTGAGATTTAATTTGATTTGTATAGACGACTGTGTTGTTGGTTTGTTTATCGGAATTCTGGTTTTGATTTTTACATTTATGAATAATGCGATTCGAGTTTAGTTCAAGAACTTTGCTACTGTTATCATTATGAGGTTGGCCAACATGATGCAAATGCTTGATTCTGGCAAATAGCTACCTCCGCTCACAACAATGTCTTTCTCTTCCAGTAGCGGTGCGTCGATGACATGTATGATGCCATTGGTGCACTCGACGTCCGGTCGGTAGACGTTGATCTTCTTGTAGTTCCACAAGATCACATATTCTGCAATTAGACAACAAAGTGAGTTAATCACGTCGCTTTCAATGCACGTAACATTACGATATTGTATGCTATGCTATTGTGAGTTGGTAATGTTGAAATGCTTGTTGTAATGTTGGAAATGGCCAGTATTGATGGCTGTGGCTGTGGTGGGTTTGTGCGATGGATTGACAAACGACAACACTCACCAGTCCATTCGTGACTAGCATACTCATCATGTAGATCTTTTAGTTATATGCATACGTATATTGTTTTGGTTTGGTTTGGTTAAATACAAAGCATGAGATTTTGGTAGAGTCATAGAGAAACAGCAAAAGTTAGTACAGATCACGCACCAATCACGGTACCAATAGCATCATCGAATCAAAACAAAAGACATTTCTGCTGCTCTCAGTTGGCTAGAACAACATACTCTATAATACTTACGTCCAGCTTCCTCCTCGATCTTGACCTTAAGCGAGTCCCGGAATGTTTGCAGAACCACGGTGTCCGTGAGAGACATTTGAACCAGCTCCTTCATGGTGTACGCATGATCCGCAATGACCAGATGACGTTCCAAGAGGTTCTTAGACTGCAAAGGAATAACAAACATTAGTAAATGCTTTTGCGAACCAGAATAATACTGCTTGCTCACGTGATAGTAAAAGTCGCGCATGAATAGCTTCTTGTGCGCTGAGGGATAATCCAGTTCGGTCTTCTGCCAAGCCTTGTCGCGGGGTACAAAGTAAGTATAGCGGCGCAGCGTGTTATTCAGTTGATCGTTGAAGTGCGAGAACTGTCCCATTCGGTAGGTATCACTGTGAAAGCAGATGCATAAAGAGTGAGTACAACGAATCAGTACATCATTGTGGGGAGTCTCACCTCATCATAGGATCGGTTTGCAGCTTGCCCAGGACAGTGGTGTGTGGCACACCCAACACTCGATCAATGATGTGCACAAATCCATTGGTCTGGGCCACATCAGCTTGCAGCACAGTGGCATTGACGCCGCCTCCTTCAACGGTGACCACTGTGTCTGCGCCTTCGCCTCTAACGTTGAAGTACAGGAAAGTCCTGTTGTTAACCGTGGGTACCTGAGCAATCTGGAGAAGGATTGATTAGTTTAGATTGGTGACTGTGACTGGCTAATTGTTTGGGCCTTACCAAATTAGCATTCTTCTGCCTGATCTTCTCGACGTTCAAACGATCCTTGATAATGTGCATATTTAGAATATCGGTCATTTTCTTGCGATCTCTGTAATATAGCAATTGTAATAAAGATTTGGCTGTTTAATCGCTAAAACAATGATGGATTTACCTGACAATATTGTCGATAGACGATATGTTCCAGGCCTCATTGCTGGGTGCCAAAATGGTCACTTCTGACAGGTTATTGATGCCCTCCAACACTCCGCCGCCAGCGTCCATAATAACCTCGTAGAACTTACGCAGAGCTCCATTCTCACCGTTGTCCTTTAAAATAGATTCAATATTGTGATTAGGCAAGGAATTAATAATTAATATAGATTTAATGCTTTCATACATGGAACTAAAATTGGACAACTTATTGTTTCTGATGTGAGGGGAAAGGGGACGCTCAAGCTAATTGTTATATGTTTTGTGTATGAAATGTGTACAAACATCAAACAGCGATTGTATTTCTTATAAATACAGATTCACAACATTTATAGTTTTAAATAAAATATAAAACAATAGAATGAGCCAATTAGAGTTTGATAAAATGGGGAATTCCTAATCTGGATAACTCTATGATTTGATATAAGATGTGATTGATCTTTCATGATTTGTTTACTTTATTTTTTTGTATGAGAAATGAAAAATGAGGAAGATGACGATGATGAATTGGATTGTCTTTTTAGGGGTCTTGATGGTTGTACGAATATTGATTGCCTTAAACAAGTATAATTACTTACGGTCAGAAACTAAATCAGTACAATCGGTGTAGAGTAGTTGTTGGAAAGATCGTTTGAGTATATTGAAATTATTTTTTGGGAGAATATAATTTGAATTGAGTCATTTCAATTGACGCAATATAGAAACATTATTATTAATATCGATTATTCAGGTTCCGCGACGTGTGCAAGTTCCGCCACATAGTTGGAAATTCATTTGAAATAAAACATTAGGGAAATAGAGTTTATTTTCTTGTCTTGTTTCTTCTTGCGGATTATACACCCATTAACGATACGATACAAATACGAAACGAATACGACAAAATTCGAGTTAAGCATACTTTCAGATAATAAAACCCAAATATTCAATAAGTATTGTTCGAAATCAAAAGGCGTGCATATAAAATACGATAATTATAAATTTCAGTTTCCAATGGCGTGCAATTTCAAAATGAAAACAAGAAATAACGAGCCAAAAAACGCCATGCAAACAATTCCGAATTTGGAATTGCTGCAAAGCTTTAAAACATATTCAAATGCAATATGAAATCGAGACAGTTGAAACTTCATAATTTGTTTTTAAATAACAAATTAAGATCCCAATCTGAATCGTCGATAAAAGAAAATGCTTCGAAATGGAAATTTCATTAAGCATGCATCCGAAATAACTGAATATAAAACGAAGCATTTGAAATATTAGAATTTGCTTAACTACACTTGTATTCAGCAAGATTTGCTTACCTTGAACGACTATTTGAGAATCAAGCGATCGATCATTTGGCGATATTGAGGATATTCAAATGGAGAATCAATTAATTTGTGAGCGATATGGGGATTTGCATGGACGAGAAACAGAATATAGATCAATCGGTCAGTAAAGCGTAAATGCAGCAGATTAACTAAATACAACAAAACGCTAAACAAACAAGTCAGAAAGGTGATTAAGAAATGATAAGGAAACATATGATTCATTGCTTTCGATCTAATTTCTCCGACGTCGAATGATCAAATGCACAACAATGTATTGTATATAGAATGTTTGCGATATGGCTGCGATCTCACATCGTCGAGATGATGCTACAGATACAGTTAGAGTAATTACACTTAAAATTAGAGGTACAGTTACAGTTAGAATTGCGATCAAAGCATGCCAGAGGAGCGAGTGATCATATGATCCAGTGATCGGGCGAATTGAGAACTGCGAGCTGATTGTGAAGCCGAATGAATGTGAATGGGGGATTGAGAGGGGATCTTTAGCCAATTATAAACACAATTATCAATCATTCAAGATATGCTGACTCTTATGAATGCTGAATGAATCTTTTTGCTGACGTGACAAAACTTGGACTAAGCAAAACCCATATTAACATAGATGAAGTAATTTGGTCATTGTCTTTTATGATTGCCAATTAACGGTTTGCTTGCCAGCTGAAGAGATCTCATTGTGATGTTTGAGTGTGGGTTAGAAAATGATAAATTTTGTTGAAGAGATTTGAATTTACATAAAATACATTGCGTTTCATTTGGTTTTTGGTTTTTTTTGATTTTGGCAATACTTACATTACACCCAAAATTGTTTTAAAATAAAATTTGTATTTTAAAAATTATTTTAAAATAAAATTTTGCTTATGATTTTACATGGAACCGATCTTCTCAATTGCATTTTGAGCAAAGTTCGCCAATCGCAGCAAACTTTGACCCAACATTCAGATCTTCCAGCAAAAAAGATCTGTACATTTCAGTTCTATGTAATATCAGACCTTGGGCATTCTTTCTTTGGCTTGTGTGTTCTATTCAGTTTCAAAAGTTGAGATCAAGCGCCGCTTATGATCTACATACATACATATGGTGTATATGTGTGGGTCTGTTTGTATGTGTGTTTGTGTGTGAATGTGTATCCACGGTTGCCAAGAGGCATAAAGAATATTTGGAAAAAGGAAACAACATATTTACCCAAACCTAAAAACAAAAATATAATTATTTTTTCACTATGCCAATTGTGGTGACCATTAAATAATTTTATCAACTCAAAGGAACTTAAAGCGCTCTGCAATCAATCAGATTTATACAGCTGCATTTCAAAATAATAAACAAAAACCAATATCCAATTATGGCAACCGTGTTTGTATCTACTCTCAATGTGTATAGTTTGAATGGTGCAGCAACAGATTCTTTTGTTTTCACTTTGCAGATAGAAGAACGCGTGAGATTGTGGTCTGAGTCCACTCGGGTTTCAATCGAGCGCAGCTCAGCTAAATGCAAAGCACATATTAACAAGCACTGGTCGAGTATTGGACGGCTGGCAATTCTGCAACTCAGCAACTCTATCAAACCCAAAGGGGTTGAGTGTCGAGCCTAAACTCTGTCTATAGTCTAACTCTGTGTGTAAGCTTATTTTGGTCTTGGTGCTTGAAAGGGTGGCTGCCACGCCCATTTACCTGCAAGAACTGCGTGACGGTGGTGTCGATGATCATCAGCGGACGGTGAATCAGATGCACAACTCCGTTCTTGATGGGAATGTTGGCCTTGACGATCTCTGCTAGCACCACGCCTTCTTTGTGCTTGGCGTCGCCCAAAAATGTGTTCGATTTCACATACACTGAGAGTAAGCGATAAGTAAATAATGGATCTATAGTGATTAGACTAGGTGGTTCTTACTCTTGCCGTCCTTTTGCTTAAAGAAGCTGACTGTGACCTTAATCTGGTCCTCAAAAGCAGCCGAAGTCTTGGGTTCATCGTGCTCTGAGGCGGCAGTAAAAATGACAGTGTTCGGTATGACGTGACCATCGATAACCTTGGCGTCCACTAGACCACTGCGCGTCGAGTGCTGAGCGAGAGATTAAAATGCAAATTAGCATCGAGTTGCACCAGGGAGAAATCAAATGGAGTAACAACCTTAAAGCCCTCGTCGATGGGCACCAGGAAAGTGTGGAATCCAGGCGACTCGAAGAGAGATTCCTTCTTTGCCATTGTCACCTGTGTGCGATACGTTCGCAGAGTCCTGTTGCCCAAGTTGAGCTGATCGGCAACTCGCATAAATTGCATGGCATCCATGTTGTTCATCTCTGTGCTAGAAGACTTGGCAGTGAGGGGTTCCAGCACCTCGTCGATGATGTGCATGACCTGCATCGCAGCGCATCGCAAAAGCGAATCATCATCATTAAGTGAGTGAATAATTATTAGTGATTAATGCAGTTACAGACCTGACGCTTGCCCTCCCGATTGGTGAGCTCAACACTGAGCGATGGAATAATGCGTGCATTGTTCACATAGATGTCGCCATTGCGTCCATTTGTGATATAGAGCGGGGGATTGCCCTCCATGTCCGACGTCACGCTCGTCTTTAGCTGACTCTGGCTGAACGCAGCGGTGGCTAACGAGGAGAGAGAGAGAAAGTGTAAATTTTCGTGATGCAGTTGCGATTATCGATCGATATACTCACTCATGTGGTAAAGAACCTGAGCAGTGCCCTTGTAGCGCTGGAAGGCTTCATTGGTCGGCACAAAGATTGTGCAGGAGCGCAGGGCTAACGTTGCATTCGCCACAGGATTCTGCTCCAGCAGGCTGTAGAACTGAAAGACAAGAAAAACTCATTTCAATGGGCATGATTGTGACTGCTCTTTTTGTTTGTTGAACAGTGTAAACTATCGAACGAAACGAAATCATGCGATTTTATGCTTTTTGGCAATAACAACAACGAAACAGGCCAATTCCATGGCAACAGTCAAACAACTCAAAACTGAACAGTGAACAGAGAAGAGTGAAGAGTGAACAGCACAACTTTGAACTCTCTGGGCGGGCAGGAGGCGCAAAAAGGTTTATTGAACCAATTACGTAAGCATGTTGGGCCATGTTTATGGCGAGGGCGGTTCATGTTGTTCTCATTCTATTTTAATATATATTTGTGAGATGTGAGAATGCGTGTCATTAGTGTAGAGGGAGGGGGGAAGGACTCTTTGATGGCCATATGTGACTGGAAATGCATTTTCCACAACAGACAGCTACCCTAAATAACAGACGCTGACCCTTTGCTTGCACCACCTGCCAGGGAATTGGAATGGGAATGGGAACAGACCGCACTCACTTTGCGGCTTCCCAACCACCTACGACACGCCCTGGTAAGCATTCTCCGGCAGCTTTATGAGTTTGTGCTGCGTTCGTTGTGCGACAAACAAAGCTCTAAATTGACCATCTACTATATATATTAAGGTATTTGGTTTGTGTGTGCACACACACACTCTATACTATCTGAAAAGTCGCTCTCGCTTGGTATTTCTCTCTTTCGTCCTGTCGCACTATGACTCACATTGCCTCTACCTGTCCCTAGTCCTTGTTTTAAACGCTGTTCGCTGTTCACATTTCTCGTATCTTTGTTTCGGCATCGCCATCCAGTTTTAGTAATTGGAGAACTGCGTGGTTGCTGTTGCCTTTGGTTCTTAGCTGGCTTCCATTTCACATTTTAAATGCTTTGGCTTATCTTACAGCTCTCACCCCGCGTCTCTAATGCTCTGAGTGCAGGGTAAACTATCTTTTGACAAAACAAATTGAAGCATGAAGGAATTAAAGTAACTTTATCGCCACATTCGAGTCGGTTTTCTATGAATAATTTATTTGGGCCACTTCTTCGAGTGCAATTGCAATTGCAATTATGCAATGGCATCATTTTCATTCATGTCAAATCGCACTTAAGGGCGCTATTTGCCATTTGAGACCCTTCAAGTGGATTTGGCTTTGAATTTCACAAATAAAACTCGCTGTGCCATTGAACTCTGTCTTTCTCTCTCCGGCTAGAGATGCGTGGTGGTGTCAAGGGCAAAATGAGTCAGAGACAGCGTCAGCGTTAGAGTCAGAATCAGAATCAGACGGCGGTGCAAACAAACTCGACTGGACTGCAACCCTCTGAAGCCCCTTTCCCCCCTTTCCTTTCCGAGTCTGCCACGCCCACTTCGCAACCCTTGTTTGAGAATTTATTAACGAAATTAAGGCAAAAACATGTAACGTTTTTATGCATTTTGGCTACATAGATAAGAGAGTTGTTGGTTGGTGTTGTTCTTGTTGTTGTAGTTGCAGCTTACCCTAACTGGCATAATGCGCCTGAACGTTTTGGCAGTGCCCTGAAAGAGAGAGAGAGAAAGAGAGAAAGAAAGAGAGAACCGCTGGCAGTTCAAATTTTGTTTGCATTTCACATGTTTTTTGTGTGTGTTTTTTGTGGTGTCTGTGTTGTGGGTTTTAGCCAAATTCATGAAACTTAATTGTTTGTCCTAGTCAGGGAATAAAACAAGCTACGAGTACAGTACTATATCTAGTATGAATGACGTACAAAATATAACTACTGCAAGGGGCGTGGCTAAGGGGGCGAGCAGCAGCTTCCTGGCGAGCAGCACTTCAATGATTATTTTCATTATCATTCATTCACGCACATGTGAGTTTATTCATATGTTGTGTGCATGTCCCGCACTCGAATTTAATTGCTACAAATTATGCAGATGGTAAAGTTTTTGGTATAATTGCAGCAGCAGCCCCCTCTCCAAGTCTTAATTTCTTAATTGGCAACTGACGTCGAACACAGTCAGAGTCGGAGATAGAGCTGAAGATGGAGGAGGATCGCATGTCAGTTCAGTTTCACACCCCCAATGGATCTCTAATGCAGCTCTGTATAACAATATATAGCACGATCTATCTCTATCAATTTGCTGCTGTGTGTTTGCTTTTGGCTCCATTAAGGTCAGCCACTCATTCACGTCCAACGCCTCGAGAAGTCTCCGGACCGAAGATCACATAACAGAACAGAGCTATGCGTTCCCCACATATCACGCGTCTCCACATGGATAAATGTACGATACAAAAAACATGCATACATGGCTATTGTAATCTTAAATTAAATTTAATTGAATTCGATTCTGTGGCTGCTGCCTCGTTGTGTGTGATGTGTGTTCTCCTCTCTGTTCCTAGGTCGGACCTAGGTCGGACCCAGTCGGGCAGTTGACAACAATCCACCCACAGCCAAAGCCAAAGCCACAACCACGCCCACAATCCCCAAGCTCACCCACAGCCCCAACATCTTCATCCTCGCCTAGTTCAATTACTGTTCCAGCCTCCAGTGTTCAGCGCTGACAGTCAAAGGTTAAACATTAACATTAAACTAATCTCAACACTCGCCAAAGATGACGTCGTCGGATACTGAGTGGACAGCAGGAAGTCTGGGGTCAGCATCGGAGGTCACAGAGA
Source organism: Drosophila sulfurigaster albostrigata (assembly GCF_023558435.1). Taxonomy (NCBI): domain Eukaryota; kingdom Metazoa; phylum Arthropoda; class Insecta; order Diptera; family Drosophilidae; genus Drosophila; species Drosophila sulfurigaster. The sequence goes on along the minus strand of NC_084882.1, from coordinate 37,153,202 downwards.
AGCCATTCAACGCCTGCCCTTGCAACAGAAGAGGAAAGCAGGAAGGGAAACTTGGATATTCTCTGAATTTCGATTAAATCTTCTTTTGAGACTCACATAATTCTCATTAAACTCTCGCTGGAATATTTTAAATTGAGCTGAGCGCTAACTAGATTATTATTTTAATTCGAAGTGGACTCTCTTCTGAATACGCTAAATTCATTTCTGTCAATAATATAATACATGATGAAGTAAAAAGACTACAGTTTTTACTTTTATTATAATATACACTTCTACAGTTATGGGAGAAATGGTTAATTGTACTGATAATGAAATTCTCTTTGATCTCTAGGAAGAGTTCAAGTTAATGTGATTGATAACGAACGCATATTTTAATTAATTTAATGCGAAGTAGACTTTCTTTATATGATCTTTATGTTTCATAAAATGACTTTGTCATTTTATAATTAAGGTTAAAGATCTGGACCCTTATCATGTGAATTTAATAAAATATTACGTGAACTACGCAAATTAAATTCAAATAAACTTATCTTGGAAGAAATAATAATTAAATTCTCGCTTGACACTCAGAAAGAAGAGTGCAACTTCATCACAACGAACAGGCAAGAAAAAAAACCAATTATTATATAAATGAATATAATTTAATTATAGCTCTACATTTGGGAAACAGCGAGTAGCGAGTAACTTGCCACATTTGTTGCCACAAAATGCTGCAGCAGAACAGAATCTGAAGCACACGCTCTGTTTCCTACTTTAAACTAGTCCAAGCCAACGCTACAGTCACGTGCAAAAAAGTAAATACACCTACGGTACATATGTTTCTGCCGAGTACAGTGATGGCAAAGGCAGTAGGGCACATTGCATTTTTCACTTTATGGCGGTGACAGGTAAGGGAACGACGGGAGGGCATCGCTCAGCTGGCAACTGGCAACTCGAGTTGTGCTGCCCGCAACTCGCACGCTTTCTTTTCAATTGTGAAATTTTTCTTAGTTTTTTTATTTTTCAAAATGCTCGACTCTGACTAACAACTTTTTTGGGCATTAAATGCTTAACAGAGTAGAACGACATACACTATTGTTATTGCTATTCCTGTTGTTGTTTTAGCAGCGACCCTTTAATGGCTTCTGACTTTTACACTTTTATGTGTTGTCTAGGCATGTGTGTGTGTGTGTGTGTTTCGGTGTGTGAAGGTGTAAAAACGCAGACCAAACTTTATAAATAGGTAGAAAACTGTTATGCTCAGTCGACAGCGACGGCGACGTCGAGCGTCGACTCTACGTTTAGCAGTGTGTGTGTGTTGTTGGTTTTACATAATTTACTTACTTTATATAATGTGTTCAACATGCATAGCAAATGGACTTTGGACAGAGGCTAGGCTTAGCAAAGAAGCAAAGAGGAAGAACTGGCTTGGGCCTTATTGATTTTTCAGATGCAGCAACAACAAGTGTAAATGCCAAAGGTCAAGGACGTCGCCCAGCAGCAGCTCACAACTCTCTCATCTACCTGTGTTCTCTCTCTCACTCACACTCTCTTTCGCTCTGTCGGTAAGTTTTAGCACAAGGCTTTTCGTTTCAAGGTCAGTGTGTCCAGGCTCGGTCAAATTGTGTCAATATTCGTCTCGCAATGCTGTGTGTACATGTGCATATGTTTGTCTAGGCAACAACTCATTACAAATGTGTGGGTGTGTGTAAACAACTGTGTAAAAGGGGGAGAAAAACAACCTGCTATGCACCTACTATGTTAAATACATGTGTTTTCTATTTTGGGCTGAGGCTGCATGTTTACTTTACTTCAACTGTTCAACTGTTGTCGTTGTTCACAGTTGTGTTCTCGCTCTTACTTTGTCTGTGACTCACCTGTGACAGTTCCGAATCATCGCGCAATTTGTCCGCCAAGTCAGCGACAGCTGCATTCGGAGCAAAGCAGCAGCAACAGAGCAGCAGCAGCGCTGCTAATGCGCCTCGACGGCTTGCAAACATTTTTCAACACTCACACTCACGCACTTGTTTCTTTCTTTTTTCGCCTGCTGACGGCGCAAAGCAACGGCGGCTTCGGGGGCGACTTACGAGGGTTGGCAGTATATGTTACTGTGATGTTTTTGGTGCGAACGCGCGTGTCTGTGTGTGTGTGCGACACCCGTCGATTGTACGAATATTATCTGTAATTTAAATTTAAACACTCATCAAATATTCATTCACGAGCGCCAAATCATCCCCCCTCGCCAACTTAGAAAGTTCGGTTTGCAGCCTTAAGAAGTTCAAGCAGTGCTTTGCTTTGTTGTTGTTCTTATATTCATGCACTCATATACAAATAATACAACCTATGCATACCCAACCCACATTCACACTCACAGATCTGTTGAGCAAGAAGATCAAGCAGCGCTTTGCAAGTTGTGTTTGTACTCTACACACTACATTTAAATTTACCACACATGCATTCACACACCGCGCAAACACATACGAAAATTCGCATGCCAATCAAATTTCGTTATGTCACGTACAACAACAAGCACAGCACAAGAACAAGAACAAGAAGCACAGCACAAAAGCAATAGGCAAAACTAAGCTGCGCTTATTGTATATTATTTATGTTTTTCTCTTTTTGTTTTCGCCCGTTCGTGTTTAATTGTTATGCACATTCCGACTACGTATTTTCATTCCTTGCCTTCTATTGGCTTTCGCGCTTTAATACATAAATAATGCCGCCGATTTGCAGTTGTAGTTGTAGTTATTGCCCTAATTCGGAAAAGAAAAGTTCTTGGAAAAAGCCAAGCCAAGCCAACTAGGCAAAATTATGCAATGCGTCTCTCCAGGCAACCGCGTAACACTTCTAATATCTGCAAAAATCTATTTTCCTCTTTTAGTAGCACACATTAGCAATCAATAACGAACGGGCGATTTTTATATTTTGCTGCTTACACCACTTTTTTTCTTTTTGTACTTCTTTTATACTCGATGCAGTAGCTAAAAATCTATACTATGAGCATCAGAGCGAATGTCTCACTGAAGCCACCATACCAGTCTAGCGCCCCAAACGACTACTCCGAAACACGTACACCACGCTTGAACGTTAAATTGAAACTAACGTCTCAACGGCGACTCTCCCTCAAGTGAGCGTGACCGTAAGTTGAATATCACAAATGTGCCTAAAAATGGCTGCAGATAAGCGACTCTTAAGAAGGATTCAGGGTCGCCGAAGTGCGGGCAAGATTTGCTCATGTTTTGTCAAGTATCAAAAATTATTAAATTTAAAGACTTGTGGAATCTTGTTTTTATGGGTATCAGTTTTTTTTTTATTTCTATAATTTGAAATAAAGCTAGATAGATTAAAAACAGCGTGGAATTGTAATTGCACAGTTTGATGCATACTCCTATAAAATACATTACCCGTTTCAGGGCTACAAAATATACCTAGTATCACTATTATCAAATTTAATATAGCTTAGTTACATATTAAAGTTAGTATAAAAAGACGAAGAACCATTTATGGTAATGAAAAGAATAACCGTTTTCGTATAAAAATGTCTAAAATTGCCAAAATTCAAATTTGGTATTTTTCGAGCTTTGGTTCATGACATTTTCGTTTTCGAATTTTTCGGCAAATTTAAATTTGTTAACGGTAAGAGAAGTACATTCAAATGTTTAGAAAAGAGATTTTAGACTTTAGCTAAGTTTTTAAAATAATTTCAAATAAAAATTAATCAATATAAACCGATATAAATTTTTACTTGCCTTCAGACTTCTGTTTTTGATCAAAAGAATTACTTTTTCAATTTAATAGGGAATGCATTTATTTGCATTAAGCGAATGTCATTGCTTGAACGTTAATTCTTATTGATAGAAAATGTAATTATATTGTTACTGAAACTATGTGAACAATTTAAGCAACCCCCAGATTAAAACAGCTAATATGGCGAAGATGGTGACGTGTAGAATACGATTGTATAACTGGAATCTAAAAAAATAGGTTTATAAAATGGTTTTCTATCGGTTTTGGGGAAGGATATACGAACCTATTAAACGTATGCGTTGCCTTCCTCAAGGATTCTTCAGTCGGCTTTTCTTTTGTAATATACAGTCGCATTCCAAACAGTGCTACCGTAAAGTATTCGTCCCAGTCCACAGTTGCCATATCGAATTGGAAGATTTCGCGATCTTTCGGGGACATGCTCTGCAACAGTTGATTGGCATTGTTCATTTCAAAAGTCCAGCTGGAAAGCGAGAATGGCGATAATCTCTTAATGTTTTTGTGAATTTTCTTATAGACATTGATCATTCGTGGCTTTTGACCCCGCAGGCGCAATACAAAGTCGATAAAGTGGCCGGGAAGAATGTGATAGATGAGTATGGCCAACTGAAACTGCCAATTCTGGGAGAATAACTTGAGGAAGGGGAACCACAGCATATTCGGCAATGGCACCAAATGCCTCTTCTGAATGATCGATTGAGCCAATTGGCCCCAAGTCAGTTTATTCTGATCGCTGTTGGTAAAGTTGTAAACCGTTGGCTGTTTCTCCACCGAGTGTCCATTGTTTTGAGCATTTTCCTTAGCAGTTTTCCAAGCCATCGACAGAATCATGTTGGCACTGTAGTCGACTGGCACAATGTGTGATATTCCGCTCTTTTCCACGAGCATCACACGCAGGACTCCGATGCCGCAACCGTAGAATATCGAGATGGGCCCTAGAAGATTGTCCACCCAGCCAGGTGTGGGTTCCTTGTAGGCAGTCAGAACTAGGCAGGAAATGGAAACCAGATCAGCAAAAAGAATATGGTATAGAAAATCGAATTATTCTCACTCATGCCTGGTCGGAAGATGCAGGCGGGTAAATCCTGCGCCTCCTTCTGGACGATCTGCTCAGCCAAGGCCTTTGTGAACGTGTATGTGTTGGGGTACTTGTCAATGATCCCTGGCGTTAGCTTATCAATGAGGTCATTGCTCAGCAGCTCGCGCAGCTCAAGCACCTTTTCGGCGGAACAGGACAAGTTGTCGGGATAGAAAGTCTCTCCGATGTGCTCGAGTACACAGTTCGAATACGCCGTGGATACATGAACAAAGGCCTCCAGTTGTCGCATCTCTTTGGCCAGTTGGACCGCCAGCCGAGTGCCGCGAGTGTTGATGTCTAAAGCCACATAGAGTCTCTCATCGAAGTTCACAGTGGCAGCCAAGTGAAGCAGGATCTGTGTCTCGTTCACTATTAGTTTTCTGTCCGTACAGCTAATGCCCAGGTCCGGAAGTTGTGTGTCTCCTGCAATGGGGACAATGCGCTCCAAGAAATTGGCATTTGATTTACGTAACTCGGAGAAGAGCTGAAGGATGAAGTATAAAAGGAAAGTAGACCACACCCCGAAATTAGGTTCGCTAATAATTTATGCAAAGTTTAATAATCTTACCGGATCTTTATCCCATGCAGCAATACGGTCCTGAATGCTTACTCCCTTTTTGGGCCTAACTAACACGTAGATTCGCTTGACCTGAGTTGAACGCAGCAGTTTTTCAATGGTAACTGAAAGGCAACAATGCGTATACGTAATTAAAGATATTCGAATAACGATTGAGATGCAGATAAAATGATGTTTTACCTTTTCCCAAAAATCCACTACCACCAGTAATGAATATAGTTTTATTTTTATAAAATGATTGCATTTCCGATTCCATAATAGTTTTCTTTAGTTTCGCAATTTAGGGGCAATAAACCTTTGGAAAGTTTCGAGAACCGCGACGGCGGCTGCCAATAGCTGAATGGATAGAATTCGATTGAAAAATATGTATTCAAGGTGCTGGCTTTTATACAAAGCCGGTGGAATAGTAAAAAATAAAATAAATTAAATTAACATGTGTTTAAAAGGTCACGATTAGTGCAACCCATTAAAATGTTGCGTTTGTAATTGCTTTGATGTGATACATGAAATAGTTTCAGAATTGATTCACATTAGTTATTATGGATATCGTTATAAAGTACCCGAAATTACGATATTTAGTAAACTAATAGCTACTAAATTTGTTGTAAATATTCTAATAATAAAAATTTGGAAAATCTGTTATTCCTTATAATACTAAAACAATGCAGTAATCAGTTATGTAGTGTAAAATTTGTGGAAGCCCAATCTATTGTTGCAAATCAATTCCATAGGTTTTTAAAATTTTTAAACGTTTTCGAAATTTGTGTGCACTTCTTTTAATTGCACTTCTATTGCGCTAACGTAACATAACATTTTTCCGTGTGGAGTTAATTATGTAAACATAGCACAGTTCCCTTTTGAGTTTTGCTGTAACTCTGCTTCAGTCTCTGTTAATAGAGTTAACAGTCTGCTAAGCGTAAATTTGTCACAGTTTCCAACACTAACAGCATTCTCAGCTGTTTGTCAACAGTCAGCTGCGTGTTGTATAACATCGATTGATTTTATTACGTTCGGAATGGAATGTGCTCGTAAATGTTTTCGCGTTTTACAAAGTAACCATCATATTGTTACTCGCCGCATTGCAATGACACCCGCAAACCGTGCCAAGGAGGCTGTCGAGCAGCTGAAGGAATCGAATCCCTACTATTCCAAGTATGCCGACAAGATTGCAAAGATGCAGCAAACTTCGGCCGAGGAATTCTTGGATCGCATTGAGCGCGTTGTCAACCCCATTAAAGATGGTCAGAGTCAAGCTAGGTGAGAATTCATTAGCATGTTTCCTACTTGATTCTTGTTATTAAATCGGTTTCGACTCTTCAGATCGTACTCTGAGCTGCTGAACCCTAAGCGGAAGCTGTCCAAAGATGACGGAGAATTGCCCCACAAGAAGCTAAGCGATATTATGAAGCTGGAACTGCTGGAGGACAAGAATGCCGAGGAAATTTCAAAGATCTGGCTCGAATACCACAAGACCAAGGACGTGCTGGCTGCCACCTTGACCAAAGCCCAGTATGAGACATTGACATCCCGAGCCAAGGAGCATCCAATTTTCCTGCTTCCCTTGCCGCGCAGCGAAGGCTTCGAGTTCATCATGCTGCAGTTCGCCGCTAACACTGTGCACTTCACCCCTCTACTGGCCTACCAAGTGCACCATGAAAATGCTCCTGAGTGCCTGACTTTGGTCCACTACACCGAAGTGGAGGACAAGGGCATTGTCTTGATGCGTGGCGAGTACGACTCAAAGGTTCTTACTGCCCAAGAGGCGCAGTGCCTGGCGAATGAGCTGCAGATGTTCTACTATAAGACGGACGAGAGCAAACTGAAGCTGCTCGAGACATTCACGAAGCGTCCCGATGAGTTCAAGCATATGGATCTGATCAAGGAGGTCGAGAACATTCAACTCGGCTAGACATTAGCACATTTACCAACAGCTATAATAAACTACCAGAATTAATTTAACACCTTATGATCCCGACTTCTTTATGACAGTTTTTTTGATAAATTTAGACAAATGGATCTGATCTGCCAATATATTTGTTGGAGATTTATCACAACAGGCCAGTTAAAGGGTGAGGTAAATTAACATTTTAAATTTTTAAACAGTTGCATCATCTGGATTCTATCAAGAAAGTGTACAAATGTTGCAATTTTATCGGAAAATGAATTCCCAATTTTCGAAGAATTAAAGTAAATGGATTCCATAAGGAAGATATTTGGTCAACTAATTTCAATTTCTTTTTGCAATTTCTGAAGGGAATTAATGGAAAGTATATTGGAGTTATACCAAAAACCCAATAATTAATGGATTAAATGATATTCGCTAAAAACGGTAAATCATAATACACTTAATTACCATTTTATAAAGGATCTTGATCTTGTGTTTAAACAATGAAGTTGGCAAATTTATCGGAACACCTTAATTTTAATGGTTTCCAGTTTTCTAATGAGTTAATATAAATTGATCTCATCATATTCCTAGACACTTAATTTCTGATTTAAATTGATTTTCTAAATTCTGAAGAAAGGGTTTTATCAAAAAGATCTCTTAAATTTAAATTGAATTAAATGGAATTGTCCTCTAAAAAATGTAAACGAAAAATGTAATTTGTTGCCATTTTATTCATGGACGATTTGCATTGAACAGTGAACAGTATTTTAAACATTCAACGTCAAATTATTTATTTGCAACTTCAAGCAATTTTCTATATATGTATATAATTAAACAATTGCTCCAAAATTATTTAACAGCATATAAGACTATTTTCTGCGCCTGCAGTTTTTCAATTTTCCATTGCATTATTATTAAAATGGTTCCTCCTCGCCACCAGAGTGCATCTGTAAACAAGATTGAATAAGGTGTATTTAATAGTTGAAGACTTTCACGACTTACTATATCCCCATTGCCATTGGTGTCGGAGATAATCTCGTTGTTGTTGTTGTTGTTGCTGGCATTCTCGAGCATTCGATTGCGGAGTAACTGCATCAGAGATCCACGTTTGCCAAATCTAACGCGCGCTCTGTCTCCATAATAAACGTCCAGGTCCTGCAGATACTTCAAGGCATCGGCCATGGTGCTGATGTCATTGTTGCGTGGCGGACGGGTTTTGGGATGCCTCCACGTTGCAGCCTGCGGCAAAGAGAGCCAATGCCACGCAGACCACCAGAGTGCAGCGCATAGTGTGCGACATGATGCGATTATCTGACACAGAGGGGACAACGAGAGGAATGGGGTTCAGGATTAGTTTGGAAACGAAAGCGATTTGTTATTTGCATAAATAAATCGGAGGTAATTAGCTTGCAACTTGAACTATCAGAGGTCTGGGTCTCTGTCTCGGTCGGAGATCTTTGCCACAACGGAGTTGCTTTACGTAATGCATGATTGGCCTCTTGTGGTCTCGGACTCGGTCTCGGTCTCGGTCTCGTCTCGATAGCGCCATGGCTAGTTAATAGGTGGCAATCTCATATGATAATTTGCAAGGGGCGTACAAAGGTAGTTAAGTCGCTATTTGCTGACGTTGGTTGTTGTTACGTGGTGATCGGATCGATAGTGATTAGAGTGTCGGGTCTATGTTAGTTAGAGCAACTGCGTCACGATCACCTCAATTTCGCGAGTGCACTGAACACTTGGCGCGAATCTTTGAGTGTATCTTTGAGATACAAAGTTGTAGAGACACGTGCATGGCGTGTCAAAGATACTCATTGTTTCGCCTTGGATTCCCATTTGCATATTCACAAGTTCCGAATTAGTCGTACTTTCCAAGGCACTGGCCAATTTGCCAAAGCTTCCGACTCGCTTCTATATAATTTACTCAAATTTGCGTAATTTGATTGAGCATTTTCATCACACACTTGTGAATACAATGCTAACTAACTAATTTCCAGTTATGATTATTTGTATCAAATGCAATTTCAACAACTATTATATTAAATGTATTGCATTCAAATAATCATTTAATCTTATTTAACTGTTTGCAAATGTCTCAACTATTGATTAATTATTTTTTTGAAAATACAAATTGCTCAAACAAGTCTATTATTTGTCATTAATATATCATATTTATCTGATTAATCAAAACATAACATACTTTGGGTGATTCACTATTTGAAAACTCTCTCTGAAAGGCAAGTTACAAAATAATTTAATTTAATAAAACAAGAATTGACATAAGGTCATTGCGTATTCGAAGAATTATCAAATTGCGACTCTATTTAATTGATGAATTATTTAATGCAATTGTATCATGTATCAGCAATTAAGAAATTTGATTGTTAGAATAACTTGAGAGGATTACAAAACTGCGAGTCAGTTCAATTATTTCAAATAATCTTTTAATTTTATTATTTATATAGCAATTTTACTTGAACGCAATTGGATTCAATGAAAAAAATGGTTCTAGTTACTTTATAAAAGTTATCCTAATAATATTAACAAATTTATCTGAGTGTTAGAATAACTTGAGAGGATTACAAAACGGCGATTCAGTTCAATTATTTCAAATATTCTTTCAACTTTTTCAGTTCGATTTAATGAATTGAGCATTTAAATAAAAAATCACTTTACAAACTGCTCTCGTTACTCTATATAAAATTTATTTTAATTGTAATTTAATTGTAATAACAAAATCTGATTATTAAAATAAGTTGAGGGAATTATAAAAGTGCGACTCGATTGAAATTCCTCCAACTTTTTATTATTACGTTAACAATTACAACTAGTTATTTATATTGAAATTCACTAGCTAACAATTTTATCTGATTGTTTGAAAACAACTCACCTAAAGTGTTGAGTATTCAATGAATTATTTGAGAGCAGCTCTGTCTGAGGCGCAAGAACTTCCTCGCGGTTCAAATGCACAATCACAAGTGACAGTCGACAAACAGAAAAACAGAATGCACAATCAGAATCGGAATCCCAATAGACCACGGCGGACAAGAGGCTGGCAGATGATTAGTTTAATGCTTGAGTTGTCGAGTGAAGAGCTGCAGAAGAGCTGAAGAGCAAATCAACAGGCAGCTGATGAATCCGACGAGCGATTCTAAATGGTGGTCGAATGAGTGAAGCAACAGGCATTTATACTCATCGCTCGCATGGGTATCTGCAGGATTACCCCCCTCTCTATCCCGTCTCCCGTCTCCCATCTCCCATCTCCTCCCCCTCTCGGTCTTACCTGCTCTTCAGGTCGCATGGCAGCAGAGCGAAGCCTCAAAAATATTTTCATATGCAAAGCTAATTATTGTTGGTCGCGTAAAGTTTTTCAACCAGCTGGAACGCAACGCAATCGCAAACGCTAACGAATGCTGACAGTTGTCTAACGAGATATCAGTTCAAATGCTCCTTGATATTAATGATAAACTGCGCAGTGGAAGGATTAGAGTCTGCTTCCGATTCTGAGTGTCCCTCAAGCTAGATATGCAAATGTCAATTGGTAGGGAGACTTATGGACACAATCATTAATTAGAATTACTTAATTAATATATAATTGCCAGAGGCTTTTGCAATTGCGATTGTGATTGCGATAGCGATAGTGTATATTTATCTGTGTGACGTTAGAAGCCGGCGTTATTGGCTGTTATATATTTATTTTAATAACATTCGTATCTCACTTAAGGAAGGCTGCGCTAAGAGCTGCAATTTGAATCGGTCTTTAATCTGGGGTCATTTATTCTGTAATAGAAGTAAATGCACATGTTGTAATCTCAGTCTCTGTCTGCAGTTGCCGCACTGCGTATACGTAATTTTCTCTCACTTCCCATTACGTATACCCGCCATTGTCCGTATGACATCACAGTCACCTCGTTGTTGCTGCCGGCGTGATGACTTTCCTAAACGCTTATTATTATTTTCGTATTAGTTGGAAATGACCTGGCTAATTATCGCGGTGCATACATATTGCAACTATTAATTAAATTAGTTGTTTTTTATGCTCTTGTTGTTATTTGCTGCAGCTATTCTATTGAAGTGGCAATTAAGCTCGTTAAATATTCATTAGAACTATCCGACAACGTATCGTATTTAAATCTAATTGCCATTAAACCAGCCTGGTTCCTTATTCTCTTCCATTTAGACTTTTAGTGCAGTTCAATTACACACAATTGTTACATTATCATTATCTATCCAATCCGATCCGATTCGATTTGATCGCATAGCTGAAACTTTCCTATGTTATTAGCCTACACGCGCAATAAAATCTCCAAGCTGTGATAGCAGATATTAAACTCAAGATATTCTTACTTCCTTTGCCTTGACTCCATCTAATCAAACGAATGAACTCAGCTCAACTTCCGAGGGTACTCGAGTTTGCATTCGCATTCGTATTCGCAATCGCATTCGTATCTGTGTGAAGTCGTATAATTGTTAATGACTGAATAATAGTGTTGATTTACATATGCACACTTTATGAGTATCGTTTATGCTCACACTTCCACCTGCCTTGGGGAGTCCCCGTCCTCAACTATTCAGCTGGGTGTCTGCTGGGGAATTACATCAAGGATACCTCTTGACTCTTAAGATGTCAACAACTCCTACTATATATTAAAATAGTCTCTGATGCATTCACAGTTGTAATTTGCAAGATCATGCAACTGGGAATTCCCTGGCTAGTTGTCGACTGAATTCCTCCTCAAGTCCGACTGAGAACATGCGAAGCGTGTTTTGGCAATTGGCTTAAAGGTAATTGCACTTAGAAATTTGCATGTTTGAGTTCATAATCTAACGGTAAATCGAGTATCCAGGAAATACGAGAAATATGATGACAATACTTATTGTCACGTAAGTTAGAGTCGGAAACCAAAATGATTTCTGTTTATCTTGTGACTCATTCAGCAGCATTCCTGGAGGTTGTTAAATGCACATGTAAAACATTTTGATTTAGAAGTAAACAATTGCCTCGTTCTCTGAGCACTTTACCAACTGTAACCAACAATTAAGCGACATTTGTGTATTCTATACCCCATTACATTAAGACTAATGGACACCTCCCACGTGTTGTATTTGTTTTGTGGGCAATAAATCTTTTTTAATTAGCGTCGAGCAATTTGCATTCCTCCTTTAATTATTAATATGGTCGAATATCGAGTGTTTGTTGAAGGAAGATTTATGAATTATTAATAGAATTCATGGAATACACAGAATATCACTTGAAAGCAACTTTCGCTGTGTTTCAAAAGCAACTTTTGCGAGTTAAATATAAAATACTCGTACATTACTAACTATTGTTGCAGTACTAATGAATTAGATGACTTCATGACCGCATTGTAGAAGATGAAATTCCGGCTTGTACCGAATTATGCATAAAAGTCGCTTAGAGTATTTAAGCTGATTCCCCAGCACAATGTATTAAACAACATTCATATACTTTGGTGTTTGCTCTCTCCCACTAAGTTCAAATATTTAATTATTTAAAAGATAAATGTGAAATGCATTAGGAGCAATAAAGCAATAAGTGACATATGTTTGTTTTTGAGGTCTAGAGTTGTTGTTTGAAATGCTCATTCCTTCCTCTGCCTTTCACTCTCTTTCTCTCTGCCTCTCTCTCTCTCTCTCATTCTTTGAAAGTTATCCTAGGAAAAGGCTTTAAGCTAACGCAGCGCAGAACTTGTGAAAAGCTTTCGGAAAAGCATTCGAGCATTGCGTCGTGTTGTCTAATAGCTGTTTACTGGCATTCGCCAGAGTAATATGCTATAATTATGGTTGTGCCTTGCTATAAATAACAAATAAATAACAATTAACCGTTTATAACATGGCAATTGCTAGTTAAAGCAGCTAAACGCAACGTTTGTTGATTTGAGTTAATGTTGCTAATGTGAGCGAATTTTTAACTCGGATCAAAAGACAATGGTCATAAAAAAACAAACCCGCAAATGTTCGCTATAATAATTAAGAACGCAAAATTATACGTGTTTTAAGAAATAAAGAGGTGTGTGAGAGCATTAGACACATGCGATCTTTTGCTAGAATCAGTTTTGGAGTCAAACATTAGGGTCGCTTAATGCCTAATGTCGACAGACTGTCTAATGCGTAATGCCTAACGTCTAATGCCTAATGCCTGACGTCTAATGCTTAATGGAGTGATCTGCCCCGAGACATCCCTTTGGCAACACGTGTCTGTCTGGGTTTTGGGCCAGGTTGAGTAAAGGCCAATGACAAGCACTCGATGTTTCTCAAGCTCGAATCTCTTCCTCAATCTGCAGCTGTATGCAGTTGACCCGTGACTCTAGTGTCGCCGATGTAGATCGATCAGATGCGATCATTATCCGCATAGCTTGTTAATAGCTTTTTTGTCAACTCAACTCAGTTGGAGATATATACTTCCCCTCAACCATCCACTTCCCTTGGCACCCGCCACTAACGACAGCTCTCTAATTACCGATTGATGTCGATAACTTCATGAATTTATTCAAAGGCCGCGGGGGCACGTGTGCGTGGTTATTAGGGATTAAATAGAGTAATTTGAGCTATTAACTATATGCTATAAGCATTCGCGAAGCACAAACAAATTTGCAATAACGAGAACTGTGCTCCCCAACGGCTGATCTCTCCATTGTCTTGAGCCACAACAGCTAAACGGATAAACGGCTAGCAGCTATAATAATAATAATATATTCGCGAACTTTAGTAACCCCCATAGAGAGAGATGCTAACATACTCGAAGTCGACGTCGTGTTCTAGTAGCGATTAACTCATCGTTCATCATTCTCTCTAGGGGGAGAACAGAAGTCCATTCGTTGCACTCGTATTACTGCTACAACTTCTACTACACAAAGTTGTTGCTCTTACTACATTTTATTGTTGACACTCAGGGACCGACGTCAACTGAACGTTAACAGGGGCTTGAAATTGGACCGGTTCATGAAAAGATTTCAGCGCTTCGACTTCGACGTCGGCTGCGATGCTAGATGCTCGATGCTCGATCGCCGCACTAGGTCTATGTCTCGATCTCAGCTTTAGCCGCTGTCGCAGTCGACGTCGCAGTCGCAGTCGCAGTCGACGTCGTAGTTGCTGTTGTTGTCTCTGTCTCAGTCTCAGTCCCAGGCATCTCAGTCTCGGTCTCAGTCGGAGCTAAGCTGCCCGGCCCAAGAGTCCATATAAAGGTACCCAGTTGGCGATCAGTTCAGCGCATTAAGTTGTCAAATGTCGTGAGAATAGGAAGTGCGTGCCAGTCAGATTCGGAAATAGTCACAACAATCGCATCAAGTGGAACGACAACACATTGGCAAATATTTAGAACACAAGTGCAACAAATCTGAAATATCTTATTTCAATTGAGAGTTGCTTGCCCCACGGTCTGTGTGTGTGCGTGTGTATGTGTAAGAGTGTGAGTGTGTCAGAAGTGCATTTGCGATCCAATTAGGATTCAAAGTCAAGTGGATAGATAATTGATATCGATACTAGTCATTATGAATGCTTCGACAGCTTAACAATTTATGGAATATTAATTCAAAATTAACCCCTATTGGCGGCCTGTCGGTGCCAGCTAATTGATCAGAAGCCATCATTTGTGGACTTGTTAATCGTTTCATTTGCCTACAAGTCATAAACAATACGCTATAAACTGTATAAACAAAGAGAACACTAAATTGCAGCAAGTAATTGATTTTCGTCATAAAACAACCAACTATAAATTTAGCCATAATTGATTGCCATACGGCTTTAAATAGTTTAAATACTCGCTGTCGCAAAATAAATAAATAAAAAATAAGTTGCAATAAGTTAAAAGTCTTAAAATGAAACTGTTCGCGAACAAAACCCAGCGGAATGCAAGTGAGTAAATAGTAGTTATCGTAAAGTCTCAACATAGCACTTAATTAAGTACTCCAACTCCAACTTCAACTCCAACTCCAACTTGAAGTCGAACTCCAGCGTTATATCGCCTATTGTCCATTTTTTTTAAGCCAAATTGAAAGCGCCATAAAAGATAATTCGGAACGCCTTCAAAGCTAAAGGGAACGATCCCGATGGGATCGTAAAAACTATTTATGCACTTCTTGCAAAACTGGTTGCCAAACTCAACAACAAGCTAAAAATTGTGCAATATCTGTTTAAGTTGCAATTGAATCTTACTACTATAAAGCAAGATTTGTAAACTTGTCCAAGATCCAAGAGCTTTTCTATTTGACACGTTTAATCTCCGCTAACTCGACGGGAACAATTTGTAGCTTAAATACTTTAGGCATTCAGCCATGCATACGAGTAGTATATTTTATTTTTATTAACAAATATAACAAATTACTTAATTCGCTTATAATTGTTGGCCAAATTCCAGTCGAGTCACAGGTGAATGATAATAAATTTAGCGCAATGTCAAAAGCAGTTGCTGAGCAGAAAATCACTATAATTGACACTCGTAATTATATGTAAAAATATATAAGTATTTGAATAACAAATGCATTGTATAAGCCATATTAAAAAAAAATATAATATACAATCGCCGGTCGCCGTTACAATTCTAAAAGCATTGCAATTAATGAACGATCGATTGTTTATTGAAAACTCTTTACGATTAAGTGCCCTCAAATCTCCGCCCAGACCTAATTGATTTGTTTATAGAACTGTCTCTCTAGTTGTCTTAATCCGATCCGATACGATTCGGTACGATCCGCTAGTAATTGCTGTCATATTATTAGAACGATTCGACAAAGTCATTGAATTCAAACTTAATTCCATGGCTTAGTCTAGTCTAGTGCAAATATACGTCCGCATATGTCCGAGAAATATGCCGGGCACTATTCAGGTATTAAAGTATCCAAGTTTGCGAATGTTTACGTGCATTAACGGATCACAGTTGCAATTTAGCTTGCATAAATTATAATTTGATGCTGGAATGGAGAGTGTAACGTCACGTACTACCTTACCATGAAGTCCGATTTGATGATCTGACGATCTCAATCGAAATAAAACGGTCTCAAATTGAAGGTGAACACTTTAAGCAACGTGGCCTTAAAGATGAATTGGGTGTGATTAGGCATCTTATTATACATACTCGTATATCAACATCTGTATCTTTCATATATGTAACGTATGAATTTGTTGAAGAAATTGCCTCACGTCAGATCGCATAATGATCGTGATCGTGAGTGGGCCAATTGCTAAGACTTGCCAAAAAAAAGGGCTTAAACTAATGTGTCTTTGTAACATATTTTTATTGGACGCTCAAGATGGCAAATAGTTGTAAGTACGTTAGCGCGAATAATACCAGCATTTATTTGACAAAGCAAAATATTTGGAGTATTCTTTAGAACTGTGAGAATCACCAAGCAGCATCGTCACTCATAGAAAATAGAAAATAATGCACACCTTAACATGTGCTAAACAATGCAAATAACAACAATTGTAAAACCAATGACAACAGATACGATTCGAGCTGGAGATCCGAGAACGACCAACGACGAGCACAACAAAGCGAATCAGTTTAAAAGCCGAACGCAGGTCGAATTTGGGGAATGAAGTCTAGGAGAGAGGGAGGGGGGTTATGAGGTGGGGAACTGTTTCCGATAAGCCTGGAACTCGGGAAAGTTGTAAATGCTGATGCGCTGTTTGTTGTTTGCTTTTCCTTATTGGCAGGCATCTAATTGTTAGCGAGACTTTTAAGGGTTTTGGGTTTAGCACCGTCTCGCGTTGTTCGCTGTTCGTTTTTTGGCGATGATTAACAACAAACAAAGCCAATAACAATAACAACAACGCGAGATTAATCATTAGCTAAACACAGGCAAACAGGCAATAGGCTAAACACAACATGGTTACAACAACAGTCGACTGCCGACTGCCGATGAATGACTGCCGACATGCCGACTGGCAAACAAATGAGCGGCTTAAAGTGCTATCCGATCCGATCCGATCCGAGTTGAGCTTTGGCAGAGCTGAACGTATCTTGTAGCTACAATATTAACGTGAATCTTGTTGGCCGTCTAGCTGGCTGGCTGGCTGTTTGCTTAATTTATTGTCATTTGACGGAAGTCACACATTCGTGTTTACAATGCTACACAACAATACTGTACTACATTGTTGCTGCATCGCTCAGAAATAAAAGCAATTCATTCTTGACTTTAGTGGGTCAGCAGCTAGCTGCGACCGCGACCGCGACTGCGACTGAGACGTCGACTGCGATGTCAATTGCAACGGCGACTCCACTTCGCGACAGTACATTATTTTGGGATGTTTGCATTTTAAATACTTTTTCTCAGGTTGGTTTCTCTCTTCTTTGCTTTATTTCGAGATTTTAATGCTATGCCAATTGCAGCGAACTTGAACTTCAAAGTGTTGTAGACTGTCGACAGACGAAACGACAACCGTCAACCAACAACCTCATAAAAGTGTAGAAACGATTACACTGCGAAAAAAAAGCTTTTCGAATTTGGATAGTTACTGTTTTGTTTTTATTTTATTTTATGCGAGAATTTGAAAATAACATAATGTATATTTAAAATTCAATTTGAACGTAATAAATTCAATATCTAAGAGTTGATATTCAAAGAAGAAATTATAAGTTGAATATTGATAATGAATGTTCAAATATATTGCGAAAAAAATTTGCGAATTTTGATAGTTGCTGTTTGTTTTTTGTGTTTATTTTAGAGTATATTTAAAATTCAATTTGAGTCTAATGAACTCAGTGTCTAATAGTTGATATATAAAGAAGAAATTGTATGTTGAATATTGATGATTGAATAATCAGGTATATAAATAAAATATGATTATGAATGCACATATATTTGATGTATCCCAGGGTGCACTAAACAAATAAATTCTATCTATAGCATTAATTTAACTTTTAAGTAAATGATGTCAAATGCCATTAACCGAATATAATTTAAATATTGCGCTCACGTGTTATTTTCTCTCAGTGAAGTTTTCATATTTTGTTGCAACCTTAATAGAGGGCCATAATGAGTTGACTTAGCTTTAGTTTTGGGTCAGAAACGGGTTCAGAGCACCAGACGAATCAGCTGTCGAGACAAGCGCCACTCATTCATGCTGAGATCACTTTTGGTTTCGGCTTTTGGCTTTTGAATCGACATTGCCAACTTCGTCCGCAGTCGCAGTCGGAGTCTCCGTTTCTGTCTCTGTCTGTGTCTCTGTCCACAACTCACAACTTTGGCAATGCAATTGCATAATTTAACGCGTCGATAGTCGATGTTTTTGGCCTTTCGTATGAGAGGTTCGTTGCAGCAGAATAATTTGAGCGCTTTGTTTGGCTCTTAATTTATGGAAGCTGTAGCTATTGCGACTGGATCGATCGATCGATCGATCGGCGGACTTGGCCTAACAAAATGGTTAAAAGCCTAACCGGCTAATCAGCGGAAAGAGCCAAGAAACAAAACTGTGATTTGTCGCTAAGCCGCTTGTGTTTCAAGGCAAGGATACCGCACAACAAACATATGGGTCATCTGAATACTGAATACTGACTGAGTCACAAGTATTCGAATACTCGCACACACACTCGCAGATGTTTTCTTGAGTTTTGTTTTGATTTTGAAATCTTGAGCTTATTTACGTTTTGTGGCGTGACAAAGTTGACATCAAAACAAAACCGAATTCCCAAATTGTTAATGAGTTTATGCTGTTGTTGTAATTGCCTCCACAATAGTTGTTGTTGTTGTTCTTGGTATTCGATATTGTTATTGTTGCCTCAAAGAACTGCCATAGGGGGATTGGTAAGCGGTTCAATGATCTTGAGCAGGTGCTTAGTGCGGTTCTTAGCGTGATGTTTCATTGTTGAATGTCTAATTGGCAGTTGCTACACAGTACTCGAGCTCGAAGGGGGATTTGGGAAATGATTTCGCTGATAAATGGGTTAATAATTTGTTTTGATTTATGACTGCCAGTTGGAGTAGTAGAAGTAGTATTACTACTCGCTCGATAGGAATAGTAATGGGAATGAGGCTTGGGGCTTGATGCTGGGGTTGGGCACACACGTGACCATGACCCTCAAAAATCGGTCAGAGATGCTCTTTCTCTTTCTCGTATGCGCACTTTGTGCTGCTGCGAAGAGCTTGTAATCAGTTTAAAAGATCACACCCGGAACGAAACATTTTCAATGATAACACTCTGGTGGAAGGTGAACATCTTGACGAGCATCGAGTGACGACGGAGATAAAACGAGTTTTCATACACTGCACCAAATGAGAATTGTGCCCACAACACGGTAATTAAAATATTCTCGTTCAATTTCGATCATTTGCGGAGATGAATAATGCATAACGAGGCCAAGACATGCAGCGCATACTAAGTATCTTTTGTTCAATGAACTCTCGAGCAACATAAATGGGGCGAAAGCATAAAAGTGACGCAACGAGTTTATGTTTTCGGGAACATCATGAGAGCTTGTTGCTCCAGTGCCTGACTTCTTGAACACTCGGACACACGGACACACGGACAGCTGGACTGCATCTCTCTGTTGAAGTCGAATAACGTTTATTGAACTCTGAAGCGATAACACTCGACTCAACTATAGACAACCACATAGTATATAACATAGTATAGCGCATTGTCAGCTGCGCCGTTTTCTTGTCTTGTTGTGATTGGGTTTTTTCTTTATTGGGTTTGTTTTTGCCGGCATTCTGTTCCTGCTCCTGCCATTGAGGTAGGTCGCAGATCTTTGTACTGCCTCGCCAAGCGATGACAGCCAGAACAACAGATTGTTGCGAAGGTCAATAACACAGCAGGCAGGCAAGCAGTCTGACACGCGATCCCCAAGCTGTCAGAGATTTAGCAAACTTGTTGAACTTCGACTGCTCGCCACAAGCGGCGACTCCGACAGCGAGATAGAGATCGAGTTTGAGTTTGAGTTTTAGTTCGAGTTATGGCTAATTGCATAATTCACCTCGTGCTCCAATTTATTATTTCACAGAGCTATTACGATGTGCTGCATTCGGCATGACGCTCGTGTTCCTTGGCGCCGTCATCTTTATGACCAATCCCGTCCAGCACTTCGTTGAATGGGTAAGCATAAAGTAAAGTGGAAGCTTAAATCAATCATAAATCAACTCACTTTGTTTGGATTAGCAACTGAGCTTAACCCCCGGAACTCTGCTCTACAAGCTTTGGCTGTTTCCTCCGCTCGATGTCTACATCATGGTCTACATGTTCAACTACACGAACGTGGATGACTTCATAGCGGGCAGAGCGACCAAACTCAAGGTGGAGCAGGTCGGTCCCTACGTCTATAAAGAGGTGCTCTCCAACCACAACGTGACCCTCAACGAGGCCAACAACACCATCAGCTACACGCCACGTCGCGAATACATCTTCATCCGGGATCGCTCCGTGGGTGATCCCCACTTTGATCGCATTCGAGCGCCCAACATTCCCTACATGGGCGTGAGCACCCACGCTGCCAGTCTGTCCATGTTTGCCGCTCTGGGAATCAGTGCGCTGACCAAGCGCCTTAATGCGCAGCCCATGCTGGAGGTTAGCGTGCACGATTACATGTGGGGCTATGAGGATCACCTCGTGCACTTGGCATCCAAGTTCGTGCCCAGCTACATCGACTTTGCCAGCTTCGGCATCATGGAGAAGGTGAGTAGTAATGACTCGATTAAGTCTAAGTATATTAAACTAATCAATCTCTCAATCGATTAGCTGTTCAGAGAGGGTAACGAGAGTAATGTGGTCAACATGCATCTGCCAGAGCGAAGGGACTCCAATGGAGTCGTGCTTCCCAACTCGCCACGTGGCTATTCACTGCACAGCGTCAATTACGGACGCGGTTTCATGCGATGGGACTACGACGAGGCAACAAAGTAAGTTAAAACCTAAGGCTTGCTTCTATATTGTTTAATATTGGAAAATAAAGACAAGTCTATTAGAATTACAAGTGTTTTTAACAAGCCCAATACACCTTATAAGGTATTGTGAATCACCATCAATAGCCGAATTGCTCGGCATCTATAAAAGATACAGTCAACGTACTTTTCGTACACCTTCGCAAAAGTCGCAATCTCAGACAAGTCTATTACTACTTTGAAACTTTGAAACTATTTTGAAACCTCCCCCTTGATGCCATAATAATAACATTTGAAACTCGTATTTTAAAGATATGTGCATATGATTTAGCATGCGGTTACATATGTAGTTTATTTAAATTGTAGCAGGTTTTTAAGAATGAATATAGAATTGAAAGTTTATAATCGATTATCAAAGTATACACATAAAAGAAAACGATTCTTGACTGACAACCCAACCCTTCTCTTCTTGCAGTGGCACTCGATGCAATCGCATTTGGGGCAGCCACGATGCGACTCTCTTTCCGCGTGACATGAACGAGGAGGACGAGTTCTTCATCTACCGCAGGACATTCTGCCGCAGGCTGCCTTTGAAATTTGTGCGCACCCTAAAGTTCTGGGGTCAGGATGCTTTTGAGTACACGATGGAGCCGCACATCTTTGACAGCGAGCTTGGCAACGTGAACTCCTCTTGCTTTTGCAAGAACAATCAGTGTCTGAGGCGCGGCGTGGGCAATGTGGCGCCTTGCTACTACAGTGAGTACCCGCTAGAGGCGCTAGACGGAACTGCTTATTTTACTTTCGATTTGATTTTTAGACATGCCCTTGGCTATAACGTATCCGCACTTCATGCACACTGATCCCAGTTTGCTAGAACGGTTCGATGGCCTGAAGCCGAATGAGTCGATTCACACTTCCACTTTCATGCTGCAGCCGGTAAGTAATACTGATGATGATCAACTCTCTTTCTATTTCTAATTGAATCTACTTTGCATTTGTAGCAACTGGGCGTCCCTCTGCACACTCACATGCGATTGCAGGCCAACCAAGTTGTGGGCAAGGTGAAGTTCAATCGCCTGATGGAACCCTTCGAGAACATGGTGCTGCCTCTGCTTTGGGTCGATCTAACCATTGACAACCTGCCCGTCATTCTGCAGTTGCTTGTGCACGGCATTAAGTACGCCTTCCCTCTGATGCAAGGCATATTGGCTTTGGGCCTGATCCTCGCTGGATTGTATCAGCTGACTGCTGCGTTCATGCTCTGCTTCTGGTCGCCGCCAGGAGGAGTGCACAGCAAGATCGAGCATGCTGAGAAGGCAGCCTCTATAATAAATGGCTTGACCATCGGTGTATCCTTCCACAAAGCGACACCAACAGCGGCGGCGTCGACGATGTCAACAGCAGAGTGTGTGCAGGAGGCACAGAAGCTGCTGTCGCGAAGTGAGGTCTAGCGGATATTCCTGCTTTTGTTTTTTCGGAACTTTACCTCAAGTGGATACGTGTAATACTGTAGTGTTAAGAGCCGCCCTGTGATACTAAGACGATAAGATGATTTAATAATTGCCAACCAGGAGATTTGGTGTAGATTCGATCGATTCTACATATCGGAAACAACTTAGGGAACACTCTATGCTTACGCTATGCGAAATAAGTTATGGTTAAGGTCAAAGGTTAATCTATTAAATACAATACCATAAAATATAAATACGTACACATAAGTAACAAAGTTATCGCTATAGTTCTAGACATTAAGAGAACAATTACAGCACGACAGCACGATATTAATCGTATCAATAATCGAATGCTTTTCTTTTGGCTTCTGGCTAATGTGAGGCAATCGTGTCTTCGATCCAGTTCAAATAGTACGAGATGCGCAGATAGACATCGGGGAAGTTCTCGAGGGCACAGCCCGAACCAAAGGATGTCACGCCGGCAAGAATCCAGGGACCGTCTCGAGATAGGCGGCACTGCAGTGGACCTCCTGAGTCTCCGACACAAGTGCCTCCCTGACCATTGAGCTGCCCAGCACAGAGGTGGCCGCCATGTATATTGACGAAGCTGCCATAAGCATCCTTGCACCTGCAATTCGAATGGGAGTCAGAAATTCCTCAGGGGAGGATAAAGTCTACGACTCACCTACGATTCTGGTGGAGCGGAACTTGCGTCTTAAGCAGCTCATTGGACAGATCCCCACTTATGTTCGCCTTGCCCCAACCTGTGGCCACACAGTCAAAGAAGGGCATATTCCGGGTATCATCCCGCTCTCCCAAGTCCGAGTCCTCCGACTCCAGCTTGAGTTTCATTAACTTGTCATTGCGCCGTCTTGTGCGCTTTGTGCTACGCGGAGAACGCTCCGATTGTCTTAATGCCTGACGCAATCGATTCAGTATCTTCATGTTCATCAGTTCCCGCATAGACATGTCTATGGAACTGGGAGCTGTGACGTTCCGGTAACGTCTTCTGCTCTGCACACTGCGAAGAAAATTGTCAATTTTTTCAGGCACATCGTCCAACTCCAATTGCTGGTTAAGCACATCATCCTGTGGAGGAGCCGGCGTCTCTTGCGGTTCCCTCAGCATGAAGGGCAAGCAAATGCGACGAATGTGTGAGGAACGCGAGAGATCCGCAGGCTTCGATAGCTTCATGAGCACAACATCGTGGCGAAAGTTGTGGTAGTGATGATGCAGTACAATCTTCTCGACGGGAATACGCTGCTCGTTGCCCGACTCAAAGTTGCGATCATGCTCACCGAGAACCACCGTCCACAGCGGCGGAATGGGTAGGTTAAAGAGATCGCTGCAAGGCCAAGTGTTGGAGTCACCAGATCATTATACTTCTCAGAATGGAGGCACTTACTTGTGCACGCAGTGTGCGGCTGAGAGTATCCAGTACTGATGGATAAGCACGGCCCCGCACCAATGACCAAGGAAGCCCAGCGATGGGTGCAGCAGCTCCAAGGATGCCTGCCAAGGAAACTGTCCTTCGTTGGTGGCAGCGCCTGAAATAATCCGTCCACTTCTACGACCCGTTCGACAGCCGCAGTCTGTGGAGAAAAGGAACGGGGTGAGCTTAAATATATTTATTCAATGTAAGGCACATTTTGTTGTATTGCAATATTGTATAGTCTCCTCGTCGTATTCTTTTCTTTTCCAACTAGCCCCAAGTCATATTTATCTGTCTAATTATACGTTCTCAAATACATCCCGAAATTCAACAGAATGTGCAAGGATCTAACAATTATGTGGTCATATACATATGTAATCTGAGTATAGCCAGCGGGATTACTATTTGGTTTTTAACGACTATGGGAAATGGGGGAAAAAACAGACAAACTGACGAACTTTGATCGTAAACTCATAACGTAAATGGGATTTTTAATGATACCCTTTACACAGATCTGATATGTAATGATCTGATTAGCATCACTTGAACTCACCTGTCTCAAAGGGTGTGGTCTGTTGCACGAGCAGAAGCAGGAGAAAGAGCAGCCAATGCACTTGCACTTGCACTTGCAATTGTGCTTGTGGCGACGATAGCTTCATCAGCTTCAGCTTCATCTTCATTTTGGTCGCTGCTCTCGTGGAGCAACTCAGCGCAACTTTAGCGGCTCATGGCGCGCATGACTGACCCAAAGAGTCAGTAGCAGATGCAAATGCAGATGAAGACAAAGACGAAGATGAAGAGGGGGCTTGGCTGTGACTTGGCTGCGGCTTGTGATGACAGTTGGTAGTTGCTAGTTGGTACTTGGAAGTTGAAAGATGGCAGCTGCTGTTAGCGGTATCCTGATGATGCTGTTAGTTGCTGTTGCTGTTGCTGTTGGTGATGATGATGGTGATCAACAGTCGACTATTGTTACTGACGGTTACGTTGCTGTTGGCTTTTCACTTTCACGCTTACGCTTACGCTCGCAACTGAAGCAACTCAACTTGTGACTTTAACTCGGCTTGGTCTGCTTGACTTTTTAATAACACGCATTCGCCGTTTAGACCTTTTTTAATGCCTTTAAATATTATAATTTACGAGATTTCCCAGCTTCACTTTTCTTTTCGCTCGTTCGCTCTCTTGCTCTCTCGCTCACACTCTCTCACTCACATTCGCGTTCTCGCTCTGCGCATTAATTAGCCAACAACTGTGGGCGTTTCTGCCTCGATTTGTGTGCAGAAGCCAAGTCGAAGACTGACTCGGAAACTGTGACTCGCTCTTAGGCTGTGGGCCCGTGCCCTCGGTTATATAATGATGGAGGTAACTCTGCTGTTGCTGCTCGAAGAAGCAGAAGCTGGCTAAAGTTGGGTGGCCTGGAGGCAGACACTATTAACGGTTATGGTTTGGGTTTCAGTTTCAGTTTCTGTTTCGGATTTGGTTTCCGTTCAAGTTTCGCTTTCGTAGAGCGCGTGCGCAACGTTGAAGATGGAGTTCAAGTAGGAGTTGGAGTTGATGTTGGAGCTGAAGTTCCAGTTGGGTACTGCGGCCCATGCGAATCGCTTGCGACGAGCGCCAAAATGCAACTGGGCGCTGCTCAGGTTTTGGCCAACAAACATTTACCGTTTCGGTTACATCGCATGCTGCGCGGTCGGCGTCGCTTTGCGGCGCGTCGTCGACATTTGACTGTGTCTAGTGTTGCATGCCCCGCGACCGAGCGCTGCTAGTTACAATAATATCAGCAGCGGCAGCAGCGGCAGCAGCGGCAACAGCAGCAGCAATAATAATAACAAAGCGACGCGAACGAAAGTGAAAAGACAGCGCGAGGCAGCGGGCAGCAAAAGAGCAGCCAACAACAACAACAGCAACGAATGAACAACAAACAACAAACAGCAAACAAACAGCAACCACAGCATCAGCCGCAACAGCAACAGCAACAGCTTCGTTGACGACAACGATGATCGGCTGGGATTTGAGGAAAGGGTAAGCTTGGGCTTGCTTCAACTTCACGTGATCATTCACAGCTGTCGAATTGGGGTTCACTGAACATATAGTAACTTGTGGATTTAAATTGGTATTAAATAATACACAGCTCACAAGCTTTGAATCGTTCAATTAAATATTAACTTGCAGTTGAAGTTGCAATAATAGGCGTTACTCAACCCTTCATATATATAGATAGTGATCGTGGGGGAAATGATTTAAATGCTAACAACAACGCTTATGCAAAGTTGTAATGAATTCAACATAGAAATATCGTTTGTTTAGTGTCGATTTAAATTACATTGGCAACTATCAATTGCACAATGAGTGTACAATTATATGTTAATATAATTATCACATGTGCTATTAATTTGCAGCTAATCGAATTCTTTGAGTTCGTTTAGTACAAGGAATGTCAGTGTTACGTATACGCCCGATCTTCCGGTTACGTGTTGAGCTCGTAATTAATTGAGGGGTCGAGTGTTGAATTTTTATTAAAGTAGGGTAAACAAGAAGAGATAAGTTATTCACTTCATATATTCTCAGCAGTTGCTGTGAATGATGGCACCACAATTCACCTCGCCAAGTCCAAAGTGTGAGTAAGTGTGAGTGAGTGAGTGTATGAGCAGAGTATATGAGTGTATATCCGCAGTTGCAGTGCAGTTGAGTTACTTTCGTTTTCATTACACAGTCGCAGCAACAGCAACAGCAACAGCAACATCAGCAGCAGCAGCAGCTGACTCTGCAGGCTAGAGTCGGGTTGGGAGTTGGGAGCTTGGGAGCCGGACCCACGCCCGACTTGAATTCCGCGTTGCGATGCCAGCAAAACTCATAAGTCATTTGACTGTCTTGTTGGAGCAGCAGTCGGGACAGCAATGGGGAAGTTGTTAATGCAACAGCAATAACAACTGTTGTGGCAGTGGCCGCAACAATACTCCAAGTGCAACAGCAACATTGCTCTGTTTACGCAGCCAATTGATCATTTAAGCCAAGTTAAGCTACTGCTTGGCTGTCCGCCCGTTTGCCTGCCTGTCAATTTGTTATTGTTTGTGGGCGTTGTCGAGTTGCTGCCTCGTTGTTGCAGTTGCAGTTGCTCTGGCTCTTGCTCCGTACAATTAACGGACGCCTTGAGCTCTGCGGCAATTGCTGTTGCTGTTGATGTTTTCTTGTTTTCTTCTTGCTTTCTTGCTTTATTTGTTTGTTTGTTTGTTTGCCTGCCGCTCGTCAATGGTGAACGTTAATCAAAAAATCAGAAAACGCTCGTCGTTTGCACAATCAGCGCACACTTGTAATCGAGCAATGTGATGTGAAGAGAGAAAAGTTCGCGTCCCTGTTTAAGGCTAATGCTTAATAATCAAACTCCAACAGCAGAGTCAACCGATCTGAACTTTTTCAGTCTTCGCAGTCGCGGAGTTGCAAAAATTAAATTGAACCCAAGACGAAAAAAAAACTTTAAATCGAATGGAAAATATTAGAAATCAAATGGATTTGTACGCATACGACGTGCGGCGACAATCAACGGAAGCGTTGCGGGTCAATTAGCCCTCTCAGCGGCAACAGCAACAACAATAGAAACAACAACTTTAGTCCACAGCAACATGAGTCAAATTAGTCAAGCTAAACAAAATGATCACGTAAATATTTTGGCGTTGGCGTTTGGAGAGGAGAAATCGTGGTTCGAGACCTTGAATGCAGCCAGCCAGTAGAGTCGAGTGCTGCATGCCTCTGTGGCTGCTGTTGCTGCTGTTGGTGCTGCTGCAGTGGGCTGCAATTTCACTGCTGTTATTCAATTGCAGTTGCATCATAGATGCCAGCAACATGTGGCCAGCTGATCGCCCAGCAACCGCTCCGATCCGATCCGAGTTCGAAAACCCGACAAAATCGAGCAACATTTGTTCAGCTCAGAGCTGAATTGAGTGGAGTGGAGTGGAGTTGAGTTGTTGTGCCACAGCTGATCGACATAAGGCAAGCGTGCAACGTATTTGCATGCCACGCAGCAGCAACAGCTGAAGCTGTAGCTGAAGCTGAAGCAAGTATCTTCCACTATGCGCGCATTACATTACCAAGCGACTGAGATGGGGGCAAGACAGCAGGCGCTTTCCACACGGCTGACGCCGCAGCAGAGCGTTGTTGCCTCACATGAAAACGAAAGTGCTTCAAGTGGTTGTTGGCCAGCTGGCATTGTTGTTGCTGCTGTTGTTGATTAGGTTATACTATTTGTTGGCACTCACGATTAAAAGTTGCTATCTCTGCCTTTTGCTTGTGCTGTTTCCTGTATCTCCAAGTCGGTGCTGTCGGTGTGTTTATGTTTTGAATTGTTGCCGCTAATGCTGCTGCTGCTGATGCTCATGCTGCTGCTGCTGTTGCTGTTGCTGACAGTGGCAATGGGAATGCCAACGTTGCATGCCACATGCGCTCGCGGCATGCACACTGGCGCCAAACGCTTTGTTCAGTACACAAA
The DNA here is from genome assembly GCF_023558435.1 of Drosophila sulfurigaster albostrigata. NCBI lineage: Eukaryota > Metazoa > Arthropoda > Insecta > Diptera > Drosophilidae > Drosophila > Drosophila sulfurigaster. Next base: position 37,124,717 of record NC_084882.1, on the reverse strand, counting down.
AATGTTTTGTTTTTATTTGTTTAACATCAGCGCCACAGTTGGAGTTGAAGCTGAAGTTGTTGCTGATGATTCCCCAAGATTTATGGTGTGAAATGCGTTAAATTTGAATATCAAACTGACATTAAATAATTTTGTTAAGCAGCAAAATTCAGCTGCTTAAATTAAAAATCGATTTAATATGTTTTAAACACAAGCTTTAAAGTTCAGCTGCCACCCAAGTAGCATCTCGTTTGTTTTTTACATATCTAAATCGGATTCGTAGTTGGTGTCGTGAGGTGAACAGCGTTTTTTATTAATAGCAATTAGCGTTAACCAAATTGCCTGGAAATTGTGGTGCATGTTGTTTAGTTTAATATGTTGTTGCTGCTTTTGCTGTAGTTGTTTGTTGTTTCGGTTTTCAGTTTTCAGTTTTCGGTTTTCAGTTTTGCTTTTCTTCTTTCTTGCGGTTGTTTTATGTGGCGCAAAACTTGCGGTTTCCACATGTTGCCAATGGGATGGGATGGGTTGGGAAAATGGGAAATTGCTCAGCAATGCAACTGCATTTATGTCCATGTATTGTATGCAGACTTTACTCCCTCCTCTGCTCTGCTCTGGCTACTGCTGCTGCTGCTGCTTCCTCTCTCGATGTGGCAAGCATTTAAACACTTTGAACTCGATTGAACCCACCTGCAAACATTTATCGTAAAATTGCTGACAAAACGCGACAGGTTGCCAAAGAGCTCCACTCAGATGGCTGATGGCTTCCTTCGCTGTGCTTTCGTCTCAGCTCAGTTTGTGGAGATTGTCTAATCAAAGTCAACTAAAAATTAAGTGTCTAAATTATGTCATGCTGTAGCTGTAGCTGTAGCTGTGTTGTGGTCGTGGTTACGATGTCTTTTGTTTGCCGCAGTGCAGGCGAAATGACAAAACACAACAACACAAAAAATATTATTCGCACGCCACGCGCCTGATAAACGAACGCACTTGGCCCCCTCGGGAAGTGAGCTTAAATAAATAAATAGAGAAGAGAAACTACGACAATGACGATGAAAGGGGTACACAGACAACAGCAGCAGCAGCAGCAGCAGCAGATGAGCTCGCCATCTCGGATATAAACAGTCCAAAGCCAATTATAAATTGCATTTGAATTGGACTTGAATTGCTTGAGAAAGAGAAAGAGAGTCTGAGAGGAGCGCAAACAGAGGCAAAATCAACCTTTCAAATGACCTTTTCTAAATTAAATGAAATTTGGTTTTTTAATGACAATTTCGCTTCGATTCAAGGCTAATTCGATGACGACAATAAAGAGTGCTCCAGCTCTCTTGTTGCTGACGTCTTTGCTTGATAAGAGCAGAAGGTTTCTTAGCCGGGTTGTTGTATCAATCGCTGGTTATCGTGTCACAGCTTTGGTCTTTCTATTTTTAAGGTTTTGGCAAACATTTTGAGCTTATCAGCAATGCTTTACGAAAAGTGCCGCAGTTGTACTCGGAGCTGTATCTGTATCTGTATCTGTAGTTGTAGTTGTATCTGTGAGATACAAATGCGGCATTTGCACGAAGCCTTCGCCTTCATTTAAACAAATTTTTGCATATGCCTTCCGCATGTCATACTCGCAACCTCAGTCTAGGCCAAAGAAAAGAAAAAAAAAGACAAGTAATAAAGCTACAGACGAGTGTGCTTGACTGTGAGATACCCGCTATCCATTTTGAATGAAAGCAAAACAGTAGGGCATTGTTCTTAAAATTTGCTAAATTAATATACCGTAAAAATACTAAAAATATACCAAATGCTATATGTTTTGTATATTGGTGCAGTACTATTTTATCTCCTTTTTATTTTGTCTCTAACTCTTATAGTCTCTGAGATCTAAGAGTTCATACGGACAGACGGACAGATAGACAGACGAGAATGGTTATATCGTCTGGGGAGTTGACGCTGATCAAGAATATCAATACTTCATAAGGTCGGAGATGCCTCCTTCTCTCTGTTACATATAAGTATTTCATAGAGGCACAAAGTCAAAATACCCTACGATCCTATGGGTAGCGGGTATAATCACACTCACAAAAATTTGGGTGCCCCATCGAAACTGTGGCCCAAAAGGTCAGTGCAAGAGATAAATTACCCCAGCCAAGCCAAGCCAAGTCAAGCTGTCTGGACTATCCCCAGCCACAGACATTGGGGCCATTGCCGAGCGTGGAGTGTGAGAGAGAGGGAGAGGACTCGTGTTGCCTTTTTCATGGCTTCCGCCGCAGTTGCTGCTGCCAAAATCAATGGAATATTCCGGCTTCCGCTGTCATTTCAGCCACCCGCCTGGCAAACTGCTCAACTATGAATATATAGGCTCGACTCGACCCAGACTCGACTTAGTTCCGGGCAGGGCTGACGAAAGTGGCAAGGGCTGCCAAATTGGGGCGGCGCGGCATGGCGGGGTAATAATTGTTATGATGCCGTCCGCTGGTCTAATATTTATTTTGCATATGTGTTGCATGTCCGAGTTGCCACTAAGCCAGTTAATACCCTCTCTTTTGACCACAGACTTGACGCTCGTTGATGGGCTAATTACATATTTGTTGCACACAGAATATAGATATTTCCATATGAATAATAATTTACAATTGTTTCGCCAATTAAATATTTATTTCTCATTTGTTTTGTAATTTTCCATGCCATGAATTATTCAGCTTAGAGTATCAGCTTGTTCGATGATGACAAGATTTGGCATTTAGGGCTTAGTTTTTAGTTTTTTTTTGTGTGAGGCATAGCGTTATGTTTGCCCATCGAAGGTCAGTTGGGGGCGTGGCTGCTGCAGTGGCAACGTAGGCAAAGCGAAAGCTGAAGGGAATCGGAGGATCGGAAAAGCTGCAAATTAAAATTCGTTTATTGTGCCAAAAGTTATGCAAGCTTTGTTGAGCTCTGTTCCGATTTTATGTGGGCCCAAATTCAATACTCTGCTGCAACACGTCAAAATAATTACACAAGCAAGGGCAAATGGCGGGATTCATTTAAAAAGCAATGTCTGCAATTGCAACTGCAACTGCAACGAGCACAAATCTGATCTGAGCTCATCAATTCAGCTGGCTAAAACGACACGAGGCAAATTTATTTTGGCCAAGCGTAAATCTTTGCAACCAGACAAAATAAACAAAAGTCACAGATACTCGCACACTCGCCCCTACACACACACACACACACACACACACAGGCACATACAAACACTCATACTTGTGTGTGTGGGATGCAATTGCAATGACATGTTGAAAACATAGAAGGACATGTGTAATTTCTCACGTGCTGCTCGACGAAAGCGACTCAAACAGCTAAGCGTAAAGACTTCTCTATACTCTTCAGTCTAACACTTTCTTATATCGTGTTTTTGTTGTATACTATACTCGTATAATGCAAATGGTGGTAAACCAATCTTGGCATATTAAGTATACGTAGCATTAGGTAAACGTAATCGATGAGTTGCCAAAAAATATATAGCATTCTAAATGCTGAGACACAAAGAGTATAAAACCAAAAACCCCGAAGCGAACAAACAAAAATTCCAAATGAAACAAGCAATACAATTGTTTGCACTATTTCCATGTTGTTGTTGTCATTTCTTGCTGCTGTTGTTGTTGGTGTGAGCGCATAAAAGAAAAGCGCTTAAAAAATAACAGTAAATTACACAGGCAAGCGGCAAGCGGCAAGGGGCAGGCGGCAGGCGGCAAGGCACGCCCCCTTTGCCACTTCGCCACAGCATTTCACCGCCTCTGCGATGCATGACGAGCTTGCATACTTTTAGGGACAGCTGATTTAATTCCGCACCATGGGATGCTGTGTGAGGCAGAGTCCTTGCCACCAGATGTGGCACAGCGGAGGGCGCGGTCTGCTGCGCATCGCAATTTGCAACGTCCCAACCGCCGCTGCACCTGACGCTGTGACTCGACTCGACTCGAGCCAAGCACGCAATCCGCAGGGGATTCACCAGACTAAACAGAGCAGCAAGAGGAGGCAGGGAAAGGGGAACGGAAAGAACTCTTCTGTTCTGGTTCTGCTTTAGTTTCGGATGTGGATTCGGATTCGAAGTTTTTTTATGTTTATTCGCATAGCATGAATTTATATGAGCACAATTTGTAATATGACGACGAATGCAAAAGCGAATGGGAATGCGAATGCGAATGTTTGTCTGTCTTTTGAATGGCTTTTAGGCCAGAGCGCTTCCTAATCTGATTTCTCAGGCAAATACACGTAGAAGACAAACGACTTTAGCCATTATGACACAAAATGTAAAAGACAGAGCAATTAAATTCTCAGCACTAGAAGTTGTGGAATTTAGCAAAATGAAATAATTTGCCAAAAGTGATGTTCAAGAATTTAATTCAGTGAGCCATTAAAGGTAAATCTCTTCAAGTTGCCTCTGTTTCGTGTTGTACAGTGTAAATGCCCACTGAAGGCTTTCATTATGCTCGCCTTTCTTCACGTGTTCCTTTTGTATAGTTCTCAGCGTTTGAGGTTGTTATTGTTATGTTTCCCCTGCCCATTGTTATTGCCGCGTTTTCCAAAGAATGAGAGAGAGAGAGAAACACTAAACAATACGGCAAAATTACTTAATTTCATGTTGGTCTAATCAAGTTGCCATTGCCATTGCCATTGCCGGTTTCAGGAGACCAACTGCAGACTGCTGTTGGTTGTTGGTTGTAGGTTGATGGTTGTTCGTTGTTGGCTGCCAAGTGCCGAGAGCCGAAAGCGAGTGTGCGGCTGGCACGGAAGGCCGCACAAAAGCGTGCAAGGAGGAGCAGCAGCAGGAGGAGGTACTAAGTGTGTGTGTGCAGGTGCGGATTGCCTGTAAATAACGTGACTGTGCCATGCCAAGCTCACATGTGCCCCACTCGGCTCTTTCATCTCTGAGAACACACACACAGAGACGACCCAAAGACCCAACGGCTGATGGTTGCCTACTTTTTTCGTTCTTTTGGTTTTTTGGGGCCAACGTTTAGTGGACGCTCATTTATGCTCGAAGCAACAACGGCAACGGCAGCAACAACAACACGAAATGGGTGGACAGCTAAGCACTGTCAACAACAACAGCCACGAGAGCGTAAAGAACGAGCATGAACGAGAATGAGAGCAAAAAACTATGCAAAGCTGGCAGCCATTTAACATTTGGCTTCTACCAATGCCTCTGCTTGTTTCTGGCTTTCGCTTTGGCTTGGCTTGGCTAGGCTTGGGACTTGTTCTGGGGGCTGGGCTCATGTTAATCAGAAACTGTGTCAATGTCGACATCCGTTTGAGCCAGCTGCACAGGCAGCGACAGAGACAGAGAGAGGAAGAGGAAAAGGAAGAGGGAGAGAGAGAGAGAGGGACAGGGACAGGCCACTTGAGATGCAAACAGGTAAAAGGCCGCAAATTTAAACATTTGTCTACTCCAACACGCACCGTCGCACACCCACACACACATACGTCTATAAGCACACACACACACACACACACACACACTTACACTGCTACGCTGATAATTTGAAATAGAAACGGAACGAAACGAAAGCCTACGAAACATTGGTAAAACGGTCATCCGCAATGGGCAGCAGCAGAAACAGCAGTCAGCTGCTGCTGCGGGGAACACTTTGGAAATGGAACATTAAGATGGCGCTGCCTCTGTGCATTGTTATTGTTCTTGTTCCATGTTGTTGCTGTTGCTTTTGCTGTTGTTTTGGGGCCTTCCTTTTGGGCACTGCAGCCCAACGCCACCCGCTGTGACAGCGCAGCGGGAGCGCGAGTCTGTTGGCCACTTTTTCATTTTGATAAATTGGCAGCGACAATTCAGCAAGAGTTGACAATTACCAGCACAAGCTCATCTCGGTATGTGTTTGTGTGTGCATGTGCATGTGTGTGTGTTCCTTGTATAATTAAAAGCAAGAAAAGCAGGCATGAAATTGTTTTGCTTAAATGTCTTTGACTGCCACTGCTGCAGCCGGTTGGTGGTCCACTTTTCGACATGATCGAATGCGAATGCGCCACCACCATAATTATGCTGCCAAGTGCCACCACAGCACCTCTGCACATGTGTCTCTCTCTCTCTGTGTGTGTGTGTGTGTGTGTGTCAAGGCTATGCTTAAAAATTGTCCAGAACATTTGCACATTTTGATTTGTTGAAGTTTTTTAGGTGCTACACTGAGCGCAATTCCCATTGTTCCACGCTGTCACAAAGTAGACTATTGCAAATAAATTCTCTTTGCACTTCTTATTATTCTTTAATTAAATTGTATGTAAATTTCATTTTCTATATTTCAAATTTCACTTAAGTTCATATTTTAGAAATAAATATTGTTTTATAGTCCCTGAATATTTAATAAATATGCATGAACTGCAAATGCATATTGTATAGTGAAAATAATTCACTAACTTGAAGTGATTATCCTTTTTTAACAGACAATTCGTTGCAGAAACGTAAACACTTTCAGTAGCAGAGATCAATGTAAAGTTTACTCAGTTTTTATCAACAACATATCAAATATTTGGACTTCAGTCTCTTAGCAGCTGGCTGCATATATAAATATTGCTGCGACTAGATTAAGCTAAAATAATTATGACAATATCACGTAAGTAAAATAAATAAATTCGCAAAGAGTTGGCTTTAAATTCAATTAGCAATTTCGGCAAGTGTTAAGTCTTCAAAAATCTAACAGACACCACAAATGCCGCATGCTGTTGTCCTAGTGCAATGCTAAAGCTGCACGTGGTAGCCAAAAAGTAGACTGCACGCCGAAACACAGACACACACACACACATAGATACATATATTTACAAACACACACGCACACACTGCTGACTGCATGCCTCTGCTGCGACAAGTGCAGAGCAACGTCGACTGCGACGTCAACGCCGAAGCAGACGCAGCGATAAGATAAAACGTGCGATGACAAAAAGCACCCAAAGCGAACGACGACAACAACGACGACACGACGACGACGCGACGATGACGAAGGACGCCGAAGCTCTGCAATGAGCCGACTGCGACGCCGAAGCCGAAGCAGAAGCCAACGGCGACGGCGACGTCGACGCCGAAGCCAACGATGTCTGTGTTGGTTGCTGGTGCTGGTGCTAGGCTGCGGCTGCGGTTGTTGCTGGTGCTGGTGCTGGGCGCTTATAAAAGCCGCTGGCTCGACATGAGCGAACATCACAAAACAGCGAAGCGCGTTGCCGAGCACACAAGAGCCAAGAGTGGAGGCTACACATTAGCAGCCAGAATCAGAGTCAGAATCAGAATCAGATTCAGAATCAGAGTTAACCAACGGTAAAGTGAAACAATAACTCAACACTGACTGTAGCAACATTGTGTATGTGTGTGTGTGTGTGTGCGTGTGAGTGTGCGTGAAAGTGCATTTGTATTTGTGTTAAGAGTTTCCGTTACAAAAATAATGCCACAATTTGGAAAATACATTTGGAAAACCGACAAAAGCACAAGAACTAGACGAAGACCCAGAAAGGGGAAATAAGAACAAGGCGCAAGTAACGAGCACAGAAGAAGAACAAGAGAACAAGGATGAGGATGTCGATGTGGATGTGGAAGTGGAAGTGTCCAGAACATTAGAACAGGTTTCGTTAGTTCGCCAGTCAAGTGGGCTGACAGCTTTGCAAGGCAAAGAGGAAGTGCGCCTACCTGGCCCACCTCTTTGTGGCAAGCTCCTCCCCTCCTGCGGCGCTCCTTCACCTTGCTGTGCCTCATTGTGAGCAGCGAAGAAACTTAACAAGTGCAAGTAATGCTGCTTTTGTAATGAATTCATTCAAAGTGTTGCCAAAGTTTTCCATAAAGTTGCCAAACAAAAATACTCGCACTCGAAAAGCAAAAGCAAAAAGCATACTCAAGGATCCTCGTCGTCGTCCTGTGTTGCGTTTGTTGGGTTTGTTTGGTCAGCCGCTTCGTGCAGTTGCCGTGTGCGCCGCAGGCCTAAAGCATCAGCCACTGGCCATTGTCTCTTGTATTTTCTCTGCTCTGTTCTCTCTCGTCTCTCATCTATCATCTCTCTTGTCAGTTGTCAGTTGTCCGTGTTCTGTGTTCTGTTGTTGCCCCACTAAATTAAATGTAAATTAATGCAAATTACCCAAATTACTGCGGGGCCACACAATACAACAGCAGCAGCTGTGCAACTGCGACAGTCGAATGCAGTTCTCTCTTTCGCTCTCGCTCTCTGGCGTAAGATAAAACACAATCGCATTGTCTATTATTTTAAATTGGCTGCGCAAATTTGCGGCATCGCAAAAGTAATTAGTGACCATTGTAAACTGTGCCACATCTCAGTAGAATCGCAATCCGAATCAGAAGCAGCGAAGATGGCGAACTCTCAAGCAAAGGTCGATTTCCGATCTCTAACGTCTTGAATTTGTTTTATTCTTATCCTGAAGAGCAACTGCCATTAAATCTGAAGACAATAAAACTACCTATCATGTGCTCATCTGAAAAGAATCGCAATCAAAATCAGAATAAGAAGCAGCGAAGATGGCGAACTCTCAAGCAAAGGTCGATTTTCGATCTCTAATGCCTTTCATCCTGATCCTAAAGAGCAACCGCCATTAAATCTGAAAAAAATAAAACTTCCTTTCATGTGCAGCACGAACAATTAGGCCATTGTCAACTGTGCCACATCTGAGTAGAATCGCAATCAGAATCAGAAGCAGAAGCAGCGAAGACTTCAAGTAAAGCTCGATTATCGATCTTTGATGTCTTGCATTTGTTGTATCCTGATTCTGAAGAGCATCCACCATTAAATCTGAAGACAATAAAACTTCCACGAACAATTTATCCAACTCATGTAAATTAAGTATACGCCTCGTCTATTTGGCAACGCACAATCTCAACTTTTAATGGCCTGATAAAAGCACAACCACAGCTCACTCCCAAGACTCTGTGAAATGTCAATTAAAATTTTTATGACCTAATATTGGCCTAATAATTATAATGTGAAAGATGAATGTTAATGGTCGGCTAGCTGCCCATAAAAAGTGACAACAAAAATTGGCAACAGCGCGAGGCATTTGAGTTATTAGAAACTGGACACGAGACACGAGACCCGAGGCGGGGACTAATTAACGAGGCGCGCGTTTGTCATTGACTGAGCTAATGTGGTTCTTCCAGGCTGAAAGCCACAACCAGGCTACAACCACAACTATAGCTAAAGCCATAACCAAAGCCAAAGCCAAAGCCATTCTGCGGCTTGGTGCGCGTGGTTTTCATGCACTGGCGCATGAGTAGACGAGCATTGAGTATTGGGTATTGATATTGTTAATTAATGCTCAGCTTGTCGCAAGCCCCAAACATAATGAGCGCCAGCGGATGGCGAGCGCGAAAGGTGTGAGCCAAAGTGACGGCAAATGTGTAAATATTAATGCAAACATTTAATTGGCAGCAGCAGACGCAGCGACGGCAAAACAAATTTGCGTTGAATGTTCAACGTCGAACGCTATTTAATTCCTATACGACCAAACCACGTGGCGTATGCGTAATATGAGGACTTACCACCAAAGCGAATTCAATTTGCGCGCATATTAAATTATTTATTTCACTCTTACTTGTATGCGTGTGTGTGAGTGTGTGTGTGTGCGTATGCAAATATATCGGATATGGCTAGTCCGATTATATACTCGCATACTCATATAGCATAAAATGTGCAACTGCCTATTAAAAGGCTTTAAATTTCATTTCCAATTTCCATCACGCGCATCGTTGAGGAATGCAAATGAAAGCCAACTCCATTGGCGACACATTTAATTTAATTCCATCTGTTCAAGTGATTAACAAAAATTGGTAAACTGATTCTGCCCTTGTAATGAATTCATTTCCAAAAGAAAAAACCATTCCAACATTCTTTGATTGAATCGCACTAAATATTCTTTATTTAAGCGATGAAATTTTAGTGTCGCATTTCCTTGAAATTATATTACATTTTTATTAGCATAGTTTAGTTTGTCATCAAAATAATAATTTGCGATGAAAGAAATATTGCTCAATGGCAGTGACATTAAATTTGATGAAGATCTTAATAATATTAGTTTAACACTTGAGAAAATGTCCAGTTGTCTTGACAATTTTGTAATGATGTCAAGAGCAGAAGAAGAAGGAGATTTGAAGCTAAGCTATGAGTAAGGCTGATTTAATTTAATTCGCAGGCTGCATTATTCTAAAGGAAAATGACATTCCTCTCGCTAGCCATCGCTTTTATAGCCTTTCCATTGCAGTTTGGCTGGCAGCCCAACTCATCATCAGCCAGAGGCAGCGGCCATCCAGCAGAAGGCAGCAGCTTCGTCAACTCACCTGCTCTCAAACCGAATCCGTATCCTCATCCTCATCCTCATCCTTATCCGCATCCGTATCTACGGCATGTCGTTATTGTTGACGCTGCTGTCGACGTCGTTTTCGTTGCCATCATGTTCATTGCATTTCGCTTTCCACTTGACATCCTGGCTGCAATTTCCTTGTTGTGAAATTATGCTTTGCCTTTGCCATCCCCGCAGATGATGAACACCAGAAAACACAACACAACAGCAGAGTAAACGGCTGCAAGGTGATTCCTTGGCTTGTCCAAAGTAAACTAAAGTAAATAGTTTCCGAATGAAGCCCTTGGCCACACTCCTCCTTTTCTTCAGCTCTAGCGATTAACTGAATGCGAACAAAAGACTATGCGGCGCATCAAAGCTGGCAATGACCATGTGCAATGTGTGATGAGGTTGATGCGACTATGACGATGACGATGTTCATTGCTTCTTTGCCACATATTTGCTCTGATTTAGCGTGCCGCCTTTGACCTCGTTGGCAGTTCGTCGAGCAGTTGGCTGTTTGCTTTTGATTGAAGGTTAAATGAGCCGTGGCTCGGAAGGCTGACAGACGATCCGTTCCCCCTACCCCCTACCCCCTACCTACTACCTTCTTTGTCGCATTCCCGCTTCGCATCGTGCTGAGCTTTTGCATTTGCATTACGCGCGCATCCTTTGTGCATCCTTAGACAGTTTTATTTTATTTCCTTTGGTTGAATTAGCTGGCATAAACTAACGCGCGGGGCGGGGCGATGTGCTGAAGAGAACAATTTAAGACCCCAAAACGAGAGCAGAGCCCGATTTCGTCTCTTGCCCATCTTTTTTACGAGTCATCAGCGGGCCAACATTGCGCTGACTGTCACGCCCACTCGAACGTGTCCGCCCCTAATTGAGTGCACTTTAAATTTTAAACTATTCTATTATTATTATTGTTCTCTTTCTCTTTCTTTTAACCATCTAATTTTATTAGACAATTTTCGATTCTCGTATTCCACAGCTGACTGAAGAGTGTCGAAGGAAAAGTTCAACTTAAACAGCAACTAAACTAAAGTCAACAATAATACAAAATGTCCATCTCCGATTTCCGCAAGAAGAAGCTGCTGTTCCTGTTCAATGTGTTCTTTGGTGAGTACACGTTAAGCCACTCGAAAGTGTTCGAAGAATTGTAAGACACAAGTTATGGTAACTCTTATAACTCCTACTCGTGATGACATTATTACCTGAGCGAAGACTAACGAACGAATAACTTTTTGCAATTGTGAAATTATTTACATTGCAGTATTGAGATAATGTTTTAAGTGCAATCTCCAATCTACAATTGGTTGTCGACTGCACGTTTTGCAATTCAATTTGCCAACGAAACTCTTTCACACACGCTGCGTATACATAATGTGTGCTTAACTGCAAGTATTACCATATGCGCATTGCTCTTAGTGTCTTTGTACTCGTTGCCATTAGCCAAATGCCAAATGTGCTGTATGCAGTATGCTTTAAAGCCATTTTAGTTGAAAACTTTATGCCCATTGTGGCAAGTTCTACAAAGCAGAAAGTATTGCAGTGGCTGCTCTCAAAAGTAGGCAACACTTTTTGCAACTCTCTTGAACAAAAGATTCATGGACTTCGGCCTTTGGACTGAGATTCGGACTCAACCAACCACACAAATTTTGAGTACTATTCGATTATGACTAATTACCTAACAGTTAGCATTAAGCAGCAAACAGTGGAGTCCAGCAAAAGCGGCTTCAAAGTTGCCTGTTGGCTGTTCGCAGTTGGCCATTTGCCATGCTTGGCAGCAGCTGTTATTTGTTGTTGCCTGTTGGCGCCATAAAACGCAAGCAGCAAATACTTGACACTGAAATTTAAAGTGGCCATTTGCACACCGTTGTCGTTGTCGTTGTCGTTTGTGCTGTCGTCGTTACCACGCCAAACCAAACCTAAGGGGCCATAAGCTGAGAGATGAGGCCATATCCAAAAATATAAAAAAAATCCGAAAATCTGAAAATATGAAAATGTGAAAATCTGCCGAGTGTGCAGACAGGAAGTGCAATTTGGTGGCAGCTGTGCAGTTAACTCGTATGCTGTGTGCTGTGTGTGACACTCGTTCTCTCGCACCATGAGATCCGTTTAACTTTTATTAATGTGCATCCTCTATTTTCTATATATTCTATTGTTGTTGCTGCTGACAAATAACCAACTGACCAACAACTGGACACAACATGCAAACAATGCAATCCAATTCACGCTAAATGCGCAATGGCGAATTGGCCCGCAGATGTGAACCAGAGCGGCGAAATCGACGTTAACGACTTTGAGCAGGCCATCGAGGTAAGTGAAGGGCAAAGCGGAAATGCGCCAGCCGAACAGAGAAAGAGAAAGCAATAGAGAGAGAGAGAGCGAGTGGAGGATTCTCTTAAATTATTCGAAAACAAATGTGGAAAAATGTTGTAATGAAATTCAGTAAACGCTGCTGATAAATATGCAAACCTGCGATGTTTATCGACCAGCAGCTGAATCGCCGAAAAACAACAAGAGCCACAAAAGAAGCACAACTAAATGCAACAATGTGAATGCTGCAAAGTTGCAGTGGCATTTTTTGCGGCACTCTGTTGATTTTGCATGGAATTCTCTCTCTCTCTCTCTCGGACTCTATTTGTTGGCTCTTCTCTGCTATGCTGTGTTCTGCTATTTTGGCTTGGCGTTTGCCAATTCACTTTTTGTTTATTCAACTCGTAACTGATAACTCAATTTATGTTTGTTTGTTTTTTCGACTGTCTGCTGCAGCGTGTGTGCGCTCTTCGCAAATGGCCAAAGGGAACGCCAAAGAACAAGGAGACTTACGATGTCATGATGGAAATTTGGAATGGTCTGCGATCGAAGGCCGACAAGGATAACGATGGCCAGGTGAGCTGTGACATTCTACCACTATTTATCTCACAATCCAAGCTGGATGCGTGGCGCTATATAGCCACGAGAGCAGACCATAAAAAAAAAAAGCACAACTGACATGTCAAGTGCTTCGTTTTGGGGCTCGGGATTGCAGCTCGCCATTTGAATGGCTTCATTGTCAGTGCCAAAAGTGCTGAAATCTATGGACTGCACTCGATGCCATTGTGACAGCAGCTGACAAGTGGGCCTCACCACCACACACGCACTCGCACATCCACAACTATACATATATATGTGTGTGTGAGTGTTGTAACGACAAGCATTACAAAGTCGGTCGCATACTGCACAAAAAATGCTCATAAATTTTCTTTTTATTCGAGAGGAGTGTGCAGTTGGGGAGCCTGAGAGGGTGGGGAATGGGGAAGGGGGGAAGCAGGAGAACTGTTGGGTACAGTAAGCAAATTCCACGTCGACAACAATGAACGGAAATTGAATTGTGAATTATTTGAGCAATGCAGTCTCAGTTCCGGGCCACGACTTGAGTTAGTTTTCTAGGCCGATGCTCATTACAAAAGAGAGAACGAGAGACAAAGTTTATTCGAACCAAATAGACTTTGGTTTTGTGCAACCAGTGAGAGTATCAGGTCATGGGATAATCGGGCACGAAATTAAATAATCCAGTTTAAGCCCACACGATTCAGTTGAGCCTCTCACAAATTCACTGCATGTGCGAAACAGGTGCAGTTGCCTTTTGAGACGCAGTGGCTGTTGCCATTGCATTTCTCAGTGGTCGGTGGTGTGGCCTCACTTTGATTGTGACACAGATAGCCACAAAGTTTTGGCTTGTAGCCAGCAACTTGACGAAGTTTGCTGCAAATAAGCTGAAGTCAACTGTTTGTGGCCTTTGTGCAGTTTTTGGCTTTGTGCTGCCCCGACTTGGATTTATTATTGTTGCCCTAACTCACTTTACAGCACACAGCAGACAGCTCAGCTATAGATAATAGGCAGAGTACATGACTACACATGAGACATGCGACCACAGCAACAGCAACAACGACAGCAATAACACAACAATTGCCAGCAGAGCCACGACACGGTCAAGGATATGCGGCGGCCTATTTGGCATTTCAATTTGGCAACTCGTAGCACTTAGATGCAATAAACATAAAAAAATATGCAGTTAGTTCAACTCGGGGGTGTTTGTTGTGGTTGCGGTGCTTCAGTGGTTTGGTGGTTTGGTGGCTTGGTGGCTTGGTAACTTGGATTGCCGCTGCAATTGATGGCACTGGCCGCACATTGTTTAGTGTTTGCTTATTTATGACCGACCACATTCGAACATTGCCAAACCACCCCGCAGCAACAACGCCTGCAGCCCGAAGCCACCAAGCCAAATATGCTCAAAGTCTTTGGCCCAATATTAGCAATGAGTCTACACTCCTCCTCCCTGGCGGGTCAAGGGGCAGCGGCAGTTTGTTGAATTTGGTCAAGGCGTCGATTGCTGATGTTGCGGTAATTGCCGTTGTTTGCTTCAGTCCGGTCCGGTCCGTGTTCTCCTCTGTTCCGAAGTGAAAAAATTGCTCATAATGCGAGGGGGGGCATAATGTGTTGGCCGCATAAATTACATCGACCAGCACACATTCTACCTTCTATCGAGCAGCTCGGATCACCTCACTCCCGCTTGAATCACCTCAGTCCAGTTGCCATCGACCACCTAGTGCCATTATGATGTTTTATGTGCTGTCGCCTCCTTCCACTCGTTACTCGCTACTAGTTATTCGCCAACTGCCAACTGGCAACTGGCAACTGGCTAGACGCTTTATGTCCTTTTCAACGCGTTCTGGGCGTAACGCATTAATCTGATGCTTTTAACCGTCTTGTTCGTTCCCTCTTTCTATCTATCCCTTTGGCAGGTCAGCGTGGATGAGTGGTGCAACATGTGGGACGCTTACGCCAAGGATCCCAGCAGCGTGATGGACTGGCAGAATACGTACATGAACTTTATGTTCGATTTGGAGGACGCATCCCATGACGGTGGCATCGATGTATCTGAGTTTACGCTCGTCTGCTCCAGTTATGGCCTCGACAAGACCGAGTGCGAGGAAGCGTTTGCCAAGATGGCCCAGGGAGAGAGCGAGGTGAATCGGGAACAGTTCTCCGCCTTGTGGAAGGAGTACTTTGCCGCCGAGGATGCGACCGCGCCTGGCAACTTCATCTTTGGCAAGACCTCGTTCTAACTGTATCGATTTGCATATTGGTCTGACTTGGTGATTGGTTAGCTGGTTAGCTGTTTTGCCACTAATTAAACTAGTAATATATCAAAATGTACATTCTAATTTAATGCTAAAGCTAAACAACAACTCAACAGGCAACAACTCCCAAACTCCCAATCTCCCAAAACTCCACTTCGACTCCAACTTCTAATGATTACGATTACGATTACGATTACGATTACCAGTTGCGAGTACTATTAGCTGAATAGATATTCTGACGTTGTTAATTAAATGTTGTCAACTGTAACCTCAACTCAATCTTTTGCCTAATTCAATGTTCTAATTTAGTAGCCTTATTTGTTAATTAAAAAAGTCTCTATTTATATTTTATACTATACTAAAATCGATATAGTATACTCAAACCCTCAAACTATTATGTAAACGAATGCTCAAAACTCAATTGCAATTCTACTAAATATAGATTCGAGTTATCTGATGAAAAGAATACCCCAAAATGCGAGTATTGTTGATGCGTAAATTATTAAATGAAACCAATTAAACTGTCAAATTGTTTTGTGTGTGTAGTTCTAGTTTATCGTCGCATCTCTGGCGTTTAAATATAAATGTAAAGTGTTCTAACAAATTACAAACAATAAATGCTCAACATCTACAAAATCCCTATTTGCATACACGTATATATGTATCTTGAATGGGGAAGCCGGCCATTACTTGTTGCTGTTGTTCCAGTGGGAGGTGCTGGGCTGAAACGAATCCCGTCTTATTTAAAGTGCTTGTGGCCACCGCAGGTTATGGTGCCCGATAAGATCAGCAATTGGCTGGCAATTTATGAAAATTATAATTTTGCTTAGGGCCACAAATAACCTTCGGTTCAACCACATTGTCGAGCTTGGGTGCACTTCGAACCGATTTACTATGCCAATGGGGCGGCTACGTAATTTATGCAACTGCATGCGAATAGAACTCTCATGTTATATGCACATATTGTAGAACTTGGCGCTCGCATTAAGGGGCGGCTCATTCTGAAACGGAAAGCTTGCGGTTGCAAAAACTATTTCCGTTTATCGTTTCCATTCTAATGCCAAGCTTTCAAATTTAACGTAACTAGAAAGCTTCCAATGTAAAAGCTCCTTTGCCGTTTTATAGCAGCGAGCTTTAGCTCCTGTGTCCGTTGAGATTGCCACATTTTTTACTCAATTTTCACGCCAAGTGGCAGCACTGTAGTGAGATGCCTGAGTAAGCGCGGCTGTATTCGAAACATACCCCATATATTCGTCCGGTTCGCATTTCAAAATGTTAACAATTCATTAAAAAATAAATAAAACATATACCAAAGATACATTTCGAAGTTCTTATTAACGAAACCAATATATATTATCCATTATCTGATCTAAATATTTGTTGTTGTGAATATTATCATGCCAAAAGACAATCTAATCGTCCTTTAGTTTTTGAATTATCCTGTATGCATATAATTTGTCCACCAACCAACTCGTCAAAGCCGATGCGCTGCTTTGTTGTTGTTGTTGACCATTTGAAATTGGGGCGGAAGGCTAAGAAGTGCCAAGTCGGCC
The DNA here is from genome assembly GCF_023558435.1 of Drosophila sulfurigaster albostrigata. Lineage (NCBI taxonomy): Eukaryota > Metazoa > Arthropoda > Insecta > Diptera > Drosophilidae > Drosophila > Drosophila sulfurigaster. The sequence continues at coordinate 37,107,754 of NC_084882.1, read as the reverse complement.
GATGAAATACCAGGCGAACAGAAATCATGAGCAAGCGGATTTACAAAAAATCATTTGCAGCGCCATCTATTGGAGTCGGTATGAACTTGGTCATACGACTTGTCCACTAGCCAACTTGTCAGCAGCGATGCTCAGCTTTGTTCTATGGATTCTCAAAGCGGGAGAAAATACTCTCTCTGTCTTATGTAGGCATCTGTCGAAAGTGACTTTCTGTACTTCAACTGCTTGCTGCTGCTTTATGTTAGCCTGGTAATCCAACTGCTGTAAGTTGTGGTTTGCAAGCGACATCGGCCAGATTTCTTGGTAGTTGCTCTTTCCCAAATGTAGTTGTTGTTGTAATTTTTGATGTTATTGTAGTTGTTGTTGTACTGACTAAATTTGTTGTTGTTGTTGGTCAGTTGAAATCGGCGTGAAAGGCTCAAAAGTGCCAGCTCAGCCGATGAAATACCAGGCGAACAGAAATCATGAGCAAGCGGATTTACAAAAAATCATTCGCAGCGCCATCTATTGGAGTCGGTGTGAACTTACTCATACCACTAGCCAACTTGCCAACAGCGCTTGGTAGTTGCTCTTTCCCAAATGTAGTTGTTGTTGTTGTAATTTTTGATGTTGTTGTAGTTGTTGTTGTACTGACTAAATTTGTTGTTGTTGTTGTTGTTGGTCAGTTGAAGTCGGCGTGAAAGGCTCAAAAGTTCTAACTCAGCCGATGAAATACCAGGCGAACAGAAATCATCAGCAAGCAAATGTACAAAAAATCATTTGCAGCGCCATCTATTGGAACCGGCATGAACTTACTCTCTTACTCACACACCTATTTATTGTGGCATACTTTTAGGGTCATGTACATAAAGGAATATTTTTATTTGAAATGCTGTGATTTTTGGTTAAAATATTAATGTTGCATACTTTCGGGGTCAATTAAATACAAAAGTTATTTAATTGTAATGCAACATTTTAGGGTGGGTCATCAATTTGTTGCATCTTTTGGGGTCGTCTACTAGCCCTTGAAATTTTGAAATAAATGTATATGTATAGTAAGGCATGTAAGCTCTGATTAAACATTTAAAACTAAAATTCATCGTTACTTGCTGCTTATATTTGTGCATTTATGCATCTAGGTCAGGTGTTCCACCTCCTCGTTTGATATTCCATTAAATGAGTATTTACATTTGTAGTAAAATAAAATACAGCAAGAATTTTATTAACTTTTGTTTTTATTAAAATATTTTAATTTCTTTAGATATTTTGTTTGCTTAGTGTAAAAGGAGAAAAAGTAGAGGGAATATCAATAAAGTAGATACAACGTTATTATTAAAGTATTTAAAATATGTATAGTATATGTATGTGTATGTGTGTGTTTTTGTGTGTATGTGGTATGCATGTAAATTAAGACTACAAATAAATGTAACTTTTGTAAAATGCCTAGATTGGAGTTATCGAGCTGAGTGAGCAACTGAACGAAGCAACTGGCAACTGTTGCAGTTCTCAGAGGTTTTGGCACATGTGTTTTTGTATGTATACATTACATATGCATGTATGTATGGTATGTAAATACGAGTAGTGATAGGTGTAGGTGTACATATAAGAGTAAGAGTAAGAGTAGATACACGCAGGTGTGTGTTTATGGTAGGTAGCATAGCTTTGATCGATTCGATTCCTATATTAACAATAACAAATAACTACGAGTAAAAGTATAACCAAAGCACTAAGATTCATTTGAATATTGCAGATGCACATCCTCGTCCATGGACCATTGCTGCTGATGGGGCAGGGATGGGAACCGCATGCGTTTGCATCAGCTGAGGCAATTAGTTTTTTGTTTTCGGATTCGTATGCTGCAGCGCGTTCAACTCGTCCTTGAGCCACGTCTGCCAGTTCTCCTGTGAGGGTAGAAACATAATTCTATAGCAAGAAAAGCATAGTGCAAAAGGAGATACCAAGAAACAAAGCGATTCCAACACCAAGCCAAACCAATAGAAACGATACGATACGATATTACGAGTTTAACATACGAGACGACTAACTACGAGTGTTTAAGTGTGAATGTGAGTTTAGTTATTCTAAGAGGGGAACTATGTGTGTGTGTGTGTTTTTGTTGGGGGAAGTGTGAGTGTGCGTATGCTAATAGAATATACAGTAGTTAGACGTAGTTTGGGGGCAGCAGCCAGCCACTTTACATTGGTTAGCGCTAATTGCATATGTCAACAGACGGAGGCGAAACAGAGCCAAGTTCGCAGCGGAAATCGGAAATGCTTAACTATACGACGAGTGCTATCCAGTGCGTGCCATTCTGTTCCTCTGTCTGTCAGTCAGTCAGTCTGTCCTGAGTGTGTGTGAGTGTGTATGAGTGTGTGTTTGTGTGTAGGGAATCTATTTGCTTTGGCTGTGTTTCAGTGTCTGAGTTTATGTTTGCGCTTTGTCGATTTAGCTCTGGGTTTGCCTCTCTCTGGATCTGACTCTGCCTCCGGCTCTGATTCTCTCTCTCTCTCTCTCTCTCTCTCTGTCTCTCTTTGGCTCTGCGTCTGACTCTTGCGCTATCCATTTTTAGTCATTGTTATGCAAATTTTCCTGATATTCATCATATTCGTTTTCATTATCCTCGGCCTGCTCCTCCTCCTCGTCTTCCTCCTGCTCGTAATCGCTGGCATTGCTCTCCGGCTGCGTTACATCTGGCAAGTAATCCTTGTGCATGGGCGTTGAGATGATGGGCTCCTGTGCCATGTTCCATTGTGCCACACCACATTGTTTCCAGATGACATATGTGCGTGTGCGTGTGTGCGTGTTCGTGTGCGTTGCGGGTGCGTTTGCGTGTGTTAGTGTGCAAAAGCAAGAGTTTGAGTTAGCCGAGTTAGTGACAAAAAACAACAATAACACAGGAAGGAAATTCGAGTAGGAATACATAGTTTTAGGTTTTAGCTCGTGGCGCATGCAAATTACCACGCTCCACGCTGAAGCTGGAGTTGGCCAATTAGAAAGTGAAATGCGAGTATTTCGCTTGCTTGGAACGCATGCTAACCTTTGGCGGCCGCCAACCGCAGCCCGGCAACGGCAGCCCGTCAACGCCCAGCGGACAGGGTGCGTCCAGGCCGGGCACGCCCTGTTCGCCCTTGTCGCCGCGATCTCCTTTGCGTCCCCGCTTACCCGGCGGCCCAGCATCACCTCGTGAGCCCTGCTCGCCGCGTGGCCCTTCCTGGCCAGGAATGCCATCGGTGCCCTTTAGCACAGGGTCGAGACGAGACGTGAAGGGACGGGTCACGTCACAGTGTATATAATTTGTGTGTGTGTATTTGTGCGTTTAAAATTGTGTGTGTAATGTACGTGTGTGTGTGTGTGTGTGTGGGTGGAAAAAGTTGAGATACGTGTGGGGTTTGCATAGGTGGAAAACAGTGTACGACGCCAAAAGAGAGAGAGGAGCATGCATACAAGAAAAAATAAACAATAAAAAGAAGAAACACAAATTATTCAAATTAGCAACCACACAAGGTAAATAACAACACACGTTCGGGTGTGTGTGTGTGTGTGTGTGTATGTGCATATATGTATATAATGTATATATGTATACTAGTAACAGTGTGTGTGTAGATATATCTACTTTATCCAATTAAATGGGCTGTGCTTACCGGCAATCCTGGATCGCCACGCTCTCCCTTGTGACCCGTCTCGCCCTGGGCACCCTGCGAAAACAGAGATTTAATTTGGTTACAAGATACTGATCAATCAATCCAAAGAGCTCTTTTGGTAAGCTGGTTAATGTACCTTCATGCCATCCAACCCAGGCGGACCCTGTAGCAATTGAGAATGAAAAAGGATAAGCATCAGATTAGAGAAGCGGCAGCATAAGCGTGGCAAAAAAGTGTTGCCTAACCAACAGGCGCAAGTCCAAAGTCACTTGCATAAAAATGTGTTTGTGTGTGTGTGTGTGTGTGTGTGTTGTTGTTGTGGTTAATTATAAACTAAATATTACATAGACACAAACAGAGTGTTTTAGTAAAAAACCATCACTTTATTGAAAATGCATAATTAATATGAAAATGATATTGATTTCGTTAGCCGCTTTACAATTTGCTGCCCTGTCAAGGCGATGCCTTTTGGATTAGCGTTTTACATTCATTTCGGTCTCATTCTGTTTTCATTAGGGCCAATTGCAATGGCCAATAGCGAATGGCAAATGGCGTATGACAATTACAATTAGCAATTAGCAATTGGCGAATGCAATGGCAATGGCTATGGCAATGGCAAATTGCAACATACATATAGTACACAATCTCTACGTGTATAGACATAAATACACATAAATACATACATAAGTATAATTATGTTATTTAATTGCAAAAACTTTGTTTAGTACGTAATTAACAAATGTACACTTATGATTAACGTTAGCAGCTTATAATGTCAATATTCATTTCGATCTGTTCTCTGTTCTCAATTTCATTTCCATTTCTTGTTTATGTATAATATTATTGTTAATGTTAATGTTAAATTTAAAGTTAAAGTACATGTTAAAGTTAAAGTTAAGAGTAATGCGCATTTTTGTAATTCGAACAATTCATTATTCTAGCCTATGGATCATGATTACAATGAGTTTAGTTAGACAAAAGGCTTTAGTTAGAGAGGGCATATAGTTAGATATAGATAAAGAGAATGTGAATTAGTTGGACTCCACTTGGCGTCATTCCAAAGCTGATCAAGTGAGAGTAAGAGTAGCAAGTATCATAGCTTATTCTTAGTTGACATTTTATATACACCTCGAGGTTGGCTAATCTAACATATTCGTATTCGTATTCATATTCATATATGTATTCGTATTCATTGAGAGTTGAATGCGAATAAATTAAAAATTGACATGCAAAATGTTTGCGGGTAGGTTTCCAATTGGGGCTGACATCTGCATCTATATCTAATTGAAAACAAATTGACATACTATTCTTTGTGATTTTGTGAAACATTTTGCGTAATCCTTGGAGGCTTTATTCCATATTATGCATATTCATGGGTTTTACATTGATTTCGCTTCTCTCATTCCTCATTTTTTTTGTCAGTGTTTGAAAATATGCAAATGCTGAGCCACTTTTATTATATTACCACATACACATATGTATATACATACATATCGTATAATTGATTTCGTTAGCAGTTGCCATTTATTGTTTTCAGAGTTGACATTTTATATTTGTGGCCTTAGAAATGGCGCATGTCAAATTCTCGTTTATTAAATGTGAATTCATACAGCAGCACTTTGCTGTGTGGGAGTCACTTTGTTGCTTTAGTTGAGATGTTTGATGAAACCAATAGGAGACATGCTACAATTATGTATGATATATCATCAATTGATAAGGGGAAGGGGAATAAGGGTATACAGAGGCCGTTCTTTTCAGTATCTGCTCTTCACCGGCCAGCCGATGGCACACGTTTTTGTGCTTTCCAATGTCATTTGATATATACTCGAATATACATATAGTATTTATTGTAAATATATATATATTTCAACTTTAGCCTAACTAATTTATGTGACAGCGCGCTTCAGAGTGCACACGATAAACATAGACAACACTGAAAAATATGCACAATTGGAAGATAGCTCTTTGTTGTTATCGCATCGCATTACGTGTACATTTTATTTACGAGTGTGCTGAGATTTGTTATCAATTATTCGAATTCGTATTTGTTGTAGACATAAAACACATCGAACAGGATAATTTAGAGATGCTAGTTTATAGTTTACAGTTTACAGCATTGTACAGAGTTATTTGGGAGTAATACTGCAGCTCTGGCCGAATGATTTGTTTCACTTACATGATGTATCTTGCTTTGCTTGTATTTATAAATATATTTCTGTGTGTTTTCATTTCCTTTGTCAAGCACTGAATATATCGCTTTGTATACTATAAATTGATTATTCGACAAAGCCTCTGGACGGCACCTACGACAATGCAACAATATAACAATGCAGCTATTGAAAACAGCAATCAAAAGGAGCAACTGCAACAACAGCAGCAACAGCAGCAACAGTAGCAACATCAGCAACAAAGACACAACACCTCAATCTCGAATTTTGAATTGATTGGCTGGCAATCAATGAATGTTTTGAATAGATTAAGAATCTTGTCTCTCGCATCAAGTTATGTTCTCAGATCTCAATATTATTTATTTTTTCAAAGCTACGCATGCTGAATGATTCATATTTCATTTTTTGCCATGTACCACGATGCGTATGATTTATGCAATTGCTGTTACTGCTGCTGTGGCTGTGGCTGGTGCTCGACTCAGCTCTGCTCTGCTCTGCTCGGCAGCGGCAAATGAAATGCAATTAAAATATTTGCATTGTATATTTGTATGCATGTTTGTTTATTTGTTTGGCTCTTTGTGCTTATTTGTGTACTTGCCTCGAACGCGTTCCTGACTCCCTCTCAATTTGTATATGAAAGTGTATATGTATTCGTGTTTGTAAAGGTATTCTCTGCATATGTATATGTAATTGCATATGTATTGACGGGCTGAACTTAGTTGAGTTTGGTTGACTCAATTGATAGATGTAAATATCATGTTCGATAGCCCTTCTCTTCGCTTTTTGTATAGAAATAATTATGCTCGTTTGTTTCTCATTCTCATTGTGATTCTCATTTCGAGTCTGCTCCTGATGCTGATTGGGCTCATGTTTATGTTTGTTTGCTCGTTCATTGTTTGTTTGTACGATGTATGTATGTATATATAAATAATTATTGGGCTCTCTGCTCTCACCACACAATTCTCTGGGCTCTGTTGTGTTTCAATTGATATGAATTTATTATTTGTATTTACTGGGAGATTTCTCCAACTTCTTTTGCTGGTTAGTTGCATGCTTTATCTATGTGGGAGTGGGGTGAGGTGGGGAATCGGGGACGGACAAGGCTGGGGATCTCCTTAATTAAGTATATATTCGTACATACACATATGGAAATATCTATTGGGGCATGCTCTCGGTTGGTATGTATGTATGTACATAGGGCGATTGTATGTACAACTTTCTATACATACATATACACAGAGATCTGATTAGGCTGTAACGCTATATTCGATACGATACGCGACTATATACTACATAGATATACGACGATAAAAACTGAATGACGCAGCAGGCGCGATAATATTTCCTATGCGAGTTTATGCACTTTTTTTTCTTTTATATTTTTCTTTTTCTTCTCTGTTCTGTTTATTTTGTTGCTTCCTCCTCAGCTTGATTGCATCCTCTGTGATTATGTGTGAGTGTGCTTAAGAGTGTATGTGTAAATATATGTGTGTGTGTGTGTTCGCTATGTAGCTTTATGTCGCATTTCATTTGACTTTTGGCGCAATGTGCTTGTTATTAATAATTAAAGTTGTATTAGTAGTCGCCCCACACCTGTTCCAGTTGGCAGCAGAGAAAGAAAGAGAGAGAGGGGAGAGACACGAGTACATATAAATGGTTAGAGTTTAGTCACATCAACAAATAGAACAACTAAACGAATTACCCAAAGCAAAATGATGATCAACAACAATTTTGTAGCAACATAAAAGCCAAACACTCAATTTTTAATAAGTCAATAAACTGAAAATCGTTATGGATGTAAACATAAAAAGCTAATCAACTGTGACTTACCGGAATTCCGGCTTTGCCCGCAGGACCAGAAGGTCCTGATTCGCCGCGCATGCCCATTGGACCCTAAAAGAAAAATGCAAGAGATTAAGACAATTTTCGAGGGGGGTTGAGAAACTCTTTCTACTTACAGGTAAGCCCATGGGTCCTTGATCGCCCTTGTGTCCCTTTTCGCCCTGTGAAAAGAGAAAAGAGTATTGAAAAGATAATCTAAAAGAATATAGCGCAGAGTTACTTACAGGATCACCCTTGCGTCCATCCAAGCCGCGGTCGCCCTGACTTCCAGTGTGTCCAGGCGGACCCATGGGACCAGGTGGCCCAGGGGGACCATACAGCTGTATTATACAATGATTATTGGGTGTAAAGCTAACTAAATTGGGAAGCGTGTGCTTACGTATTCAATGGTGGGCATATGGGGCGCATCGGCCATGCCTTCGTCCTGCCGACGCCGCATCTTACGGTACTGAAAATGCATTGCGAACAATTAGGAATCGATTATGATTACAAACTGACTTTTACTTACTGAGTCTCCACGGTCGCCCTTGTCTCCCTTGACGCCAGGATATCCGGGAGGTCCTGGTAAACCAGGCGGACCCATCAGACCAGGTGGACCAATGTCTCCACGATCGCCCTTCTCACCTGGCGGTCCCTGGTAGCCCGGCAATCCTGGCGGTCCCTCAATGCCAGGCTCGCCAGGCAAGCCATCCAGACCACGTGGACCCAGCGAGCCTGGTTCGCCAGGCTCTCCGGGTTCGCCCTTGCTGCCATCGCGTCCGTCACGTCCGTCCTTGCCTGAGATACCTGGTGGTCCGGGTGGACCGCGCAACAGTGTGACTGGCGGCTCATCGTAGTCTTCCTCCAATTTGGTGCCGCCTGGTCCAAATATCTGCTCGAAGATGCGATGCGTTGTGAAGTTTAGAAGTTTGGGGGATGGAAGAGAGATACGAAAGCAAATTTAGTGGGAAGATTAATTTATGCCACGTGGCGCCACGACGCCTCAGGCGTTGCACGCTCCCATTCCACACACGCACACTCGCTCCCATCCACCCACACACACACACGCTTTGATGGCGCAAGAAAAGCGGCGCATAATTCGCTTGGCAAGAAAAAACTTGGTCCACTCATTTGCAGCAGAGAGAAGCGAAGAGGTGTGGGCGGGGGAGTAAGTGGTTCTGGGTGATGCGAAGGTGGTGGAACGTTTTTCGATTGCTGCTGCGTCGCAGTGAAAGTCTTTTGTGTGCCGCGAAATTGTGTTAAGTGCAAGTCGGAGCCGAGTTCATACTCGCTCGCTTCGCTCTTGCGAACTTAGACAATGCTGGCATAGAAAACCTTTAAAATCCGCATAGTACGCGCGGAGGCGGTTAGCGGGAAGGGGGGCGTGTGTGGCTGGGAGGGTGACGAGGAGTCGAAAATAAAGTCAAGTTGCGACGTGCTTCGAGTGCGTTGTGCGATTCACAGAGTGAGTGTAAAAGTGTGCCTTGTGCATTGCTCTTTGTCATTGTGTGTGTGTACTACGAGTGTGTGTGCGTGTGTGTGTGTGTGTGTGTGTGTGTGTGTTTGTGGTGCTTGGTGAGTGCCAAAATGAAAGATAATGAATTGGTTTTGTGCGCTGCTCGAGCATTTTGCTGCATATTTTGAAGGAGTCAACGCAAACAACAGCAAAAACTGCGAACGCATCGATGGAGCCGCAACTTTCTCTTCCATCCTTTACAATACAGACGCACACACACAGATACGCACACATACATTGGCAATTGCATTGTGGTGCTATTGGGAAACTGGGAGCTGGGAACTGGGGCAACGTTGCCATGGAGATTTGGAGGAGTCTTGCGACTAGCAAAAGACGCTCGGCAGCAACAGAAGCTATTATATGCTACACATGCTCAAGCTCGTATCGGCAACAATAACCATAACAAGAGCTCAAGAAAATAAAAGCCGCTTAAAGAAACGAGAACAGCCACAGCCAAAAGCAACAAGCAGCCATGGAAAAGCAGCTGCTGGCTGAGAGATTGATAAGTTGCTTCACTTAAATCGAAGATATCGATTCGATAGATTTTCATGATGCATATATTCCGATTCAATGGCATTGCATCTTAGTGACTTGAGAGCTGATCCGCTGCCTTAGCTTTAGCTGCCTTCTAAGCAAGTTGCTCAGGCATGAGAAACAATTAGGTTTTATTGCAGTTCTTGTTGTTCGCCCTGTGACAGTCGCTTTGTTGCTTTGCTGCCTAAAGAAGTGCCGTACTTACAGATATTAAAACACAGAGAACTGCAACAAAGAGTACAACAAAAACAAAAAAAGCAGCAACAGCATAACAATGCAAACGCTTAGCACACACACTGACACACACACACACACACATATGTGAGCTGGGTTGTGCCTGGGCATATGCTTAAGTGATCCTTCGAAATGGCGGCCGTTCGTTCGTTCGTTCGTTTAAATGCACAAAAACAAAAGAAAAGGTAGAAAGAAACACACAAAAACAACAGCAACAAGGATGCAGACTTAAACCTAACTTGGGCCGTTTGAGCACCAGGGGTAAATGAGGGGGGAGGTAAAGAGAGCGGGGACAGAGGCAGAGGCAGGGGCAGGGGCAACGACCATGACGCCATGACGGCTTACCGCAAATGCACTTGCCAGTGCACGAGTAACTTTTGCTCCTTTATGCATACTCATATAATGCGCAGCTCATCTGCATCTTTCCTGTGTATTGGTGCGTATGTGAATGTTTATATATGTGTGTGCGTGTGTGTGTGTGACTGAGGCTGAAGCCCAGCTGCCGCTTTGTGGCAACTTTTATACAATGTTACCGAGACTCTTGGGAAAGTGTTGCAAGAGTGAGGGAATACTCACAGCGGGGAGCAGAGCGAGAGAGTTGCTTTTTGGCTCTCTGAATTTCCGCTTCCGCTTTGCGTGCGCCATTGTTGCAGGGGTCTGGTGATTAGTCGCCCATTTGTAGAGCAATTAAAGCGCTTTAAATTGAAGCGCAGCCAGCGCACGCTTAACGTGCTTTGACGTTTGCCATTGCGTGTGGCATTGGCGATAATTAAGGCACATTCTGGGGGATTAACGGCCCACATTTCTCTCAGACACTCAGACAGTGAGTGAGTCAGCTTGGCAGTCAGTCGATAAACAAATGCCAGCGACAAATCAACGGCTGTCAGTGGAAGGCACAAAAAAGGACAAGCTAAGGGTTTAAAGGCTTTAAGGCAGAGATGCCGGCGGCAGTTGCGATAAATAACATAAATAAAAGATACATAGCCAAAAGTGAATTGGGCAAATGTTTGTTAGCCATTCTCGATTTTCGGTTCTCGGTTCTCGATTCTCCATTCCCTATTCTGTATTCCCTCCCCTCGCGCATCTCTTCTCCATCAAAGTAGCAAGGACGCAGCTGCCTAACTACGATAAAAACTTCTTGTCTGCCTTTTCGGCAGTCTCATTTCTGCGTGGGCGTGTGTTCCATCTCCTCCCTACATGTATTTACTGATGTGTGCGTGTATGTGTGTGTGTGTGTGTGTGTGTGTATGTGCTTGTGAGAAATCCATTAGAATGTATCAATATTTGTGCGAGCGCCTCGGGTTGATTTTAATTTTCAAAGTATCCAGGCACATTCACTCACACGCACATGCAGACACATACAAATACAATTACGCACACAAACACACCCACAGCTACAGATCTGCTGTGTATGCTGGCATCTCTTAAATTATGCGTAAATATTGGAATTATTTGCACAGACGCCTTTCAATTTAAAGTGCGTCTCGGCTCTTGAAATCCATTGCATACTTTCAGGCGCGGTCAAGAAATATTTGCCCAAGTCGCGCTTTAACTGTAAATGAATGACCCGAAGTCGCCGTCGCCGTCGTTTCCTCCTCCCTTCCCCCTTCACATCCCTTTCGGAGTCCAGTCAAGTGCAGTGTGAGGCTCAACGTAATTTCCACTGAAAATGCCGACTCAAAAGCAGACAAATGGCCGCACGTAAACGCGTTAAATTGAAAATCATTTTGATCTCGACGCAACCTCCTCTGCCACACGGCTGACCCCAGGGGCAGAGATTGCAGAGTGCGGAGTGCGGAGAGGGGCACGTAGACGAGTTGGGCGACTCTCGCGTTCGTCGTGCTCAAGTGCAGCATATGTCGCAGTCTCGTGACGTCCCTTTCTCTGTTTGTTGTTGGCGTGCGCGCCTGTTTGTGTGTGCGTGCGCGCATATTTTTCTCATTTTTTATAGAAATTTCCTTTTGAAATTTCATATTTTTCTCAGCCACAGCAACCGCAGCAGCAGCGTCAACAAGAATAACAATAACAACAACGCAACGCGCAACGCATCGCAACGAAAAGAGCAGCTGAACATCGCTTGAGGTGAAAGTTTTGCAGCTCGTTTCCGACTTCTGCTTCTCTTTCTCTGAGCTCTGAGCTGAGTTGAGCTGACGCCCAGTCCTGTAATGCTTTCCCTGCGTGCCGCAGAACTTTTCAAGAATCACACAATGGATGAGAAGTTCTTGGCAGGAACGCGGCAACATTAAATGCGTAATATGTTCCGCATCGCATCGACATCTAGCACAATGGGCATGAAAGGTGCTTCAAGTGAGCAGAATTTAGAGTTCAAGTTCGCGCAATCTAACCACAATTATTTTAAATCCATCTCACAAAAGGAAACTCGGTTTATATTGCAGTTTGTGCAGGAGCAATCATCAAGTCAGGTTGGCCGAGCGGTCTAAGGCGCCAGATTTAAGCTCTGGTTCTCGAGAGAGAGCGTGGGTTCGAACCCCACACCTGACAAAAGGTTTATGTGTTTTTTTATATTTTACTTTTTTCTATTTTTTAATAATACTAGGACACTTTTTGCCCATGGTATCTGCAGCGGACGAACAAGGATGAAGTCAAGTTCGGTTGTAAAAATTTCGCGTGATTTCATTTTGCCGCTAACATTGTTGCTGATGCTGGCGATGGCGATAATCTTGTTGTTGTTGCTGCTGCTCTGATATTGTAATATGCCGGAAACTCAGAAGTATTTAGGGAAATCGTTGCCAAGCATTTCGTTTTGCTCCCGCTCAGCCACAAACGGTGCCGCAACAATGCCAGCTTCCTGCCCCTGCCCTCTTTTGAATAAGGGGAGGATTTGCAAAAGCGTGGCCCGAGTTACATACGCAAAATGTTGCCACTTTTGGAGCTGCCTCCCCTTGTTGCCCCCTCCTTAAATCCATTGCCACACGCGTGCCTATAAATTTCTACAACTTCTGTTCGGGGTGGAACTGAAGGTGGGCTCTATGGTCGATGGGCGGTGGGCGGTGCGATTCATTTGGTGTCGCAAACTTGAGATTTTTATTCGACTGCATACGTAACTAGGAGAGAACATCCGTGTGTTTCTTCTACGATGTCTAGATTTCTTTATTCAATCGTTTTTGTTGCTCCCTCAGCGACCTCATCATCGGCTGCCATCAAATAAAAGTTACGCACACCCCAGGGGCAACATTACAAGTCACACACACACACACACGCACACATACTTGCAAGACACCCACGCAGGGAGTCAGAGCCATTGAGGCGTGCAGGAATCGTGGCATGCTTGACCGATTTAGCCAAGTTGGATATTCAATATTCTGGCAGGACTCTGCGCATATGGAGACTGACCACAAATAATTGCCGCAGTGGCGAAATGGAAAATTGCGCAAGAAAAAAAGGGAAAACGAGTGCTTCGATTTGCATGCTGCGCAGTTTTCAATGAACAATGACATCACATACATACGCACACACGCAGAGATAAGCAAAGCAGGCAGTTGACACAGCATTGCAGGAGCTTATCAAATGAAGCTATACTCGTAAAGCTAACGCAACGCAACGGAGTCGGAGTCAAGTCGAGCAAAAGCAATGAAAATTCAGACTGAGATTTTGCCTGGAAAGTGTTAAGCTTATTGCGTCGTTTAGGCAACACCCGAAACGAATTGCCGTCGAAAAGACGCCAACGTAAGCGAACCCTTTGACTGAGTGGCAGCCATGTAGACAAAGATACAGACACAGATACGGCCACAGCAAAAGGAGATGGAGACACAGACAGAACATAAGAGAACAGAACACTACACAACACACACGCAATGGGTTGGGCAATGTCGTTTATATTTCACGTAAGCAACTTTAAGGCTTTGATTTGCGACCAAAAGTGCCAGACAAAATGCTGCCTCCAAATCCAAATAGTCGGTGGTGTGCCACATGCGAGTGAGCCAAGAGTTTTGGGGTCCCAGATGAGGGGATGGGATCGGTTCATATTACAAAAGCAACTTGGGGGACAACAGCATCGTGTGACGTGTAGCGAATCTGCAAGTTAAGTTTGTTTTTTGTTTTCGGTTTTCTGCTTTCTTGCGGCAACGGCAATTTTTATGACTCTATTTAAGATCAACTCACACGAGGCATACGAGAAGAAACTTGCCCAATGTTTTTGATAAGAAATGCGAGCTGTGAGCTGAGAGCTGCCAAAGAAATTTATGCAGATTTCAAGGCTCAAAAGACAACACACTTCAGCTCAGCTGAAGTGCCAGAAAGGGGAAGTGGAGTGAAGGAAAGTGACATGAGCACGGGGTGAGCAACGATTGTAAAATATATTAACATAAATTTGACATAAATGCTTCAGGAACAGTTTCAGGAGCGACTTTTCTAGGGAAATGCTTTTCAGCTAGCGTGTGTGTGTGAAATATTGTTTCAGCTTTATTAAAAAATGACAGCGCAAATCTAAAAAAAAGAGCTGAAGCGACAGCCAAAGCTTCGTCAGTTCGCATAATAAATAGCGCAACTCTCTGCACTTCTGCCTGCTGCCTCCTGCTGTCGCAGTTGGAAAGTCATTGGATATTCATCATACGCCCCGTTGCTACTCTCGCCACTCTCGCCACACTTGCCAACGCAAAACGCAACGACATTAGCATCATCACAGCAAACAGCATCAACAGTCGGAACGCAGTTTGAAATTAATTTAAATTTTTAATATGTCGCCTGATCGTAAATTGTATATTAGATGCATAGCTGTCCGTGAAACGACATGAAATATCTACATCTCTCACTCGTATTCGTATTCGTACTCGCATATATAGTATGTTTATTGCCTGCATATTATATGAGATAACATGGAATAAATGATTGCACAGTCATTGGACTATTTTCAACTCGTTTGCATAAACGCAAAGTCAATAGATAAATTAGGATCTGTGCTCATAAAATGATGGGACACCTTGCAACACATTCAATACTCTGAAGAAGGGCTGCAATATACGAATATTGCTTGTGTGTGTGTTTTCCATATGCACATCAATATATCATATAAAGGTCTTAAGCTAATTTAACAGTGTCGTGTGACACATCTGTCTCAATGCTCAAAGACACACAAGAGATGGGCAGAGAAGAGGAGACGCGAGCACATCATTCCAACACATCACATCACATCGCAGCTCGCTTCCCCGTTCGTCTTGGTCTTTTGGCAAGCCAATTCATATCATATGCTAACCCATCTCTGTCGCCATCTCCCCTCTAAATGACGCAATCTTCTTGTCTGAACATTTTGTTCTGACGAGGCGACGAAAATAACATGTCAAATTTATAATGCCTACAATTGCGTTTTTTTATGGCCACCAAAAAAGACGGAAAAAACACAGCAAAACAAAATAAAACAGTCTAGTCGAAATTGTTTTTGCTTCAACGTCGGTTAAAGCCATAATTTCATATGCAAAGCCATTGAATAAGGCGTGGCAATCTAGAGGCCGTCGACGGGGTAAATGCTTTTCAAAAACAACTCACACACGCACACATACATACGCATACAGAAGCAATCTGACATTTTTACGACTTGCTGAACTAATTACAAGAATTTTTAATGCAGCCAGTTTGGCAATTCACGAAAGTTTCCATCCGCTTTTCCATAAGTAAATGTGTTGAATCCAAAATGTGACGCACGAAGCGCTCGAGGAGTGAAAACATTTCCATGTAGGCATAATTTCTCATCATTTCGCATCATCATCTCAGGCATTCACAGCCACATTTCCATTCAGCGTAATGACGGTGCCTGCGCTTGGAGGTTTTCCTCGGAAAATCAAAGCCGCTGATAGTCGAATTCGAATTGAAAAATCGACGCCCTGCTGATGCCTCCTGCTGCTGCTGCCGGCAGCTGTCACGTTTCAGCAGCCCAGCCCCAAATCCAGCAACAGCTTCAGCTTCAGCCTGAGTCGAAGATGATGGCAATTGTTGCAAATAATTTTTTATGCTCTACATTGCTTAGTTGTGCCTCGGACCGGGACCGGGACTGAGACTAAGACTGGGACTGTGCTGGGTCGCGAACTTTTGTTTGTTGCCAAAAGTTTTGTTTGTTTGCCAAAGGCAGAGAGAAAAGAGGAGAAGACGGAGGAACAGGCAGCGTGAAGCTGCGATTGCCTGCCGCCTTCTATGACTTTCATTTGTTTTGACATCACGTCGCTGCAGCCGGCTGAATATCAACGGGGGCTGGCTCCCGTAATCGCCACATTCGAGCACCACGGCACGAGTGCGCACAGCAAAGGCATCGAGGGGAGGAGGAGGCAAAGGGAGCCGGCGAATCATGCATTACCCGCAGCTAAAAACAGCATAGAGGTTGGTCTCAAAAGTTTACCTCGATAAACATAATATCTTGCAGCAACAAAAGAGTGCGATTGAGATTCAAGTTGCAGTCTGCAACTCGAACATAAACGACTTCAATTGTTGTGCTGTAATTGTGATCGTTTTGCTTAAGATTACTGCTGTCTTTATCACTGTTGAGTCTACTCTTTGATCAACCCACGAGTAATCCAAGAAAAATCGACGCAGAAGTCATAAAGACGAAGCTGCACGTTGCGCGTTGCCAGTTGCCAGTTGCCACTTGCTACTTGCCACTTGGTGTTGGCATTGTTATTGTTGGTATTTGCTTCTGGTTGTATTGAAAGTCAGTTTCGAGTTGCCGCTGCTTCTTATGCTGTTTTGTTATTACGCGTTATTACAACAACGGCAACAGCTACAATAACAGCAACAGCAGTTGGCCAAAGGCGTGTTATATGAATTTGCCACAAGTGTGCGTGTGTGTTTGTTTGTGTGTGTGTGTTGGCCTTAGAATAATCAGAGTGTTTTTACGAAAATTGGCAAAACGCGCAAATATTTGTGGAGAGGCGAGCTAACCGACTCTTCCATCGCAATGCGGCGATACTTCTACCAAACCCTCACCCAACCTCAACCTCAACCTCAGATCCAAATTCTGCCAGCGGCGCTTATGCATTTTTCATAACATACACAAACACGTGCTATCGATGTGTGCCCCCACTTCTGTGTAGCTTTCACCCAGTCCAGTGTCTATGTATCTCTCTGCTGCCTGGATTGTTGTGCAAAATATGAGAATCCGTGACTGTTCTTGGGCATCCATCAGCACGTCACGGGACGGCAACAGCTGCTCCATCAGCCTCTGGCAGCCTTCCTCTACAATCTACCCTCTAGTCTCTAGTCTCTAGACTCTAGTATCTACCATCTGCCGACTCTCCAAGTGCCAATAAAAATGTTAAGTATCTCTGCACTGTTGACATTCCAGAGATGCGCACATAACGCACGGCAAATGCCTAGATAAATGCTCCTGATACTCTCCCTCTCTCCCTCTCGGCTTCTAGTCACCCGCACCCAAAGCATTGGGGCACATAAATTAAGCTGCAGATTTACGCGCCAAAACATTTTTGACAATTTCGATGAGGCGCCAAAGTGCGTCGACATAGTTTTTCTCCTCTACCCGAGGGGACAGACAGACCCGGAGAATTTCTATTAAGCGCCTTCTTCCCTTCCCCCTACCTTGGTGTATCTGGCAGATACTTTAATCAAAGGCATCACATCAAAGTTGCCACGCTTCTGTCGCTCCCAGACAGACAGCCACTGTGGAAGTGCCTGAAGTCTCTGTAACTGTAATGAGTTTAGTTGTGCAGACGCTGAAAAAGCAGGAAAGCAGTAAAGCAGGAGAGCACGGGAAACCTGAGCGTCTGTGCTTCCTTCCTTGCGGCTGCTCCTGGAAGCCAACTAAATTTGAACATGCTCATTACACAGTCAAGGGCATACAGGGTTATACATTGTACATTCGCCATCAGTCATAAATATATATATATATGTATATAGAATTAAGCATGCAAGGTAGCCAGGCCACCAGGTGGCGCTGCTGTGCTGTGCTCCTCTGTCCGTCCATGCGAAAGGATATGCCCTAAATATTTACAAACTCTATTTACAGCCGAGCTGAGCTCACAATATTTACAGATTAACTTTTTTAGCTAGTAGAAGTAAATTAATGCAACGCTGCTACGCATTTTTACAAAGCAATTTACACTCCAATTTACATATTAATATATTCTCTCCTTCATTATAATTTCTGTCTCTTTCCCTTTGAATTCTTTTTTTTTTGTTGTGTTGTGTTGTTCTTGTTTTTGTTTTAATTTGCAACCATCGCTGTTGATGTTTTCTAATTAAAATTGACTGCAAACGAGTTTGCCGCACATTGGATATTCACACTCACCCGCTTGCCCCGCTTGCCGCGAGGTCCTTTCTCTCCAGGCGGTCCGGCAGGTCCGATGGGTCCCACCTCGCCCCTCTCTCCGGGCATTCCTGGCAGACCTGTGAATGATAAAATGTAAATGTTAATATTTGGCATTTGCAGCGACAGATTTCAATAGAGCAAACAACGAATACACACGGCTAAGGATACAGATACAGATACAAATGTGAAGTGTGGTGCAAATAAAAGAGGTGTCGAGGAATGGGGAATGGGGGGATTTGTAATTATCATCGCTATTATCGCAGATCCAGCTCAATGGACTGTCAGCATTCATCTGTCAGTCAACAAGCATTGGTCAGGGTTTCTGGTTAGGTTAACAATTTGTCCAGCTGCCAACTGCCAACTGCTGATGATGGCCACAACTAGAACGATAAGTGACTGTTGCTCTGACTGTGGCTACAGCTCTTTGGACTGCTGCTAGTGATGGCTTTTGGGGCTTAGTTTCGAATGCAAATTGTTTATTGCCAAAAATAAAATGCCCAAAAACCACACAGTGGTTGCCAACCGCTCGTTGCATGCTAATGAAGCCTGCGGCTTTCCAACTAACTTGACCCATTTTTCCCAGGTGACTGCCACACACACACACACACACACATACTTGTGTAGTTGCACTCAATTTGCAGTGGTTGCAAATGCTGAGAAAACAAATCGATAAATATGAAGAGCTCTGCCTGGGTTTCCAAAATTGTGGCAATGCCTCTTCGCAAACTCAATTTGGATTAGGCGTTCATTCAGTTAATCTTATGCTCGTAAATCTGTCAACATAAACCTATCTGCCCCACTGTGGCGCCACTAAAAAACATCGACAACGAGACAGCTCCAACAATAACAACAACAACAACGAAGACCTGTTTAGTTGAAATAATGAGAAATTGTTGTATTTTTTGTTTTTGGTTTTCTGTTGGCTCTGCTGGCTATTAAATACGACCATTTATACAACCCACAAACAGACACTCACTCACACACACACATACATACCCACACATATAGTTATTTACATCCATGGGGATAATATACACACACACACACACACACTCGCATGGACAGTATTCATATCACAGATAAATCCAATTGTGCGGCTTGTCAAAATGAGTCTGTGCGAGACTCTCAACATAGGAAATGAGGAGTCCTGCCTGGGCTGTGTGTGAAAAGATATAGAAAATTTATTAAGTTCGTAAAATTACACCCAATGTGGGAGTTGATGAGGCCTTCGTCCCGTGTCCTGCATCCCTCTCCGTTTTTGTCCGTTGCTTTGCGTTGCCATGGCGCATAAATTTGCCTGCCAGCCTCTGCCTGACTGGCAGTTTGCTGTTTGCGGGCACTGTGCCGACGCATGTCCTCGGCTGCCGTTTATTTATAAAGTATTTTGGCTGTCCCTCTCTTTGTTTTGCTGTATTGCGGTATCGGACTCGACGTCCCTAAGTATTTATGGTGGCATAATTTACTGCTAAGCATTTTAGGCGACAATTTCAGCCACAATAAAAACTATTTCAGCAGCCAACAGCCAACAGCTTGAGAGTGGAGCCCGGACTGGATTTATAGAGCCAGGATATTGGATTGTTGGTCCGCTTGAGTTTTCCTTTTCAAGTTGCCTTCGACGTCCTTTGTGTTTACCCAAAGCCAATGCAGATGAAGTGCAAATGATAAGTTTTAATTTCATTTCGAAAAGCAGCAGCACAATAATGGACAATGCAAAGGACTAAAGCGAAAACCAAAGCAAACAAAAAGGCGAAGAAGAAGCTTGAAGGGAGCACTGAGAGCTACCCGGATGAAATGCAATCAAAATACTTATAAACTGAAATGAAATTCAAATAAATCAGCAAATAAATTGACATTTTCAGTTCGAGTATTACAACTGGGACTGCTGTCTGATTCATGCTGTGCTGTGCCAGCATTTCGTAGAGACACAAAATACAAATGACACATTAAATTGCCGAAACATCCTCAGGTCCAGCTTGTGCCTTGGGCCTTGCCTTCCCATCGGCTGGAGGTGGACGTGGGCTTGCCCACACATAAAGCACAAGTCAGCTTAACTAATTACGACAACGATAAGATAAGCAGAGCTGAGACGAGACGTGGTGACTGGTGACTCGGTACGAGAAAGAATTCCAAATACAAATGACATTCAATTTATTCAAATCAAGCCCAAATGACTGAAGCTCAGCCTGGGCAAGACCAGAAGACCAGATGCGAGTCCCAAGTCCCAAGTCCCATGAGCTGCCAGCTGGCTGGCGACTTGAATCCGGCGCTGATTTCGGAAAATAAATTGCAATTTCATGTCCATCAACGCACACAGCATACTCAGTCATGGAAGTGAGTGTCGAAAGGAAGGGAGGAGGGAGTGGGATAGGGGCAGCAGTGAGGTGGTTGGTGGGAAGCTGTTGACAACTCTCGTTGCTGTTGCTGTTGTTGTTGCTGTTGTGGCTATCATCGCATCAGATCTTATTCGAAACTAACTAGATATTTATCTAGAAACAATGCGCACAACATTAACGCAACTGCAACACAAACTTACAACAACAGCAACGACAACATCAACAACATTGTCGCTCTGATGATGCTCTGATAAGGCAAGTGGGAGGCAACAAGCGATGCGGGTCGCCTAATTGATAGCGTTGCCTGCTGGTCGAACGCATTAGGGGTACTCACTACTCATTCAATCCCCACTCCAAGCAGCAGCTTCATCTTTCTGTCCCTCTATGTCTGGTGGGGAATGACATCCATTCAGTGGACATTTATGACTTGTCTCTTTATCCCCTTTTAGTGTAATATCACTCGCATTGTTTGTTTATTATACGACTACTCTGAAGACCCCTAATAAAACAATTGGACAGCGAGCGTTCGTTCAACTTGGGGCATAGGTAACTCTGCTTACACGACGACCTCTGCCACATGCTGCACACACTACGAATTACATGTGAATGTTGATGTGGCTGCGGCTGTGGATGTAAGTGGAGGGAAGATGGGGGCATGTTTGTGGAACGAGTAGCGATGCTAATGAGCCGCTAAAAGCAACATAAATGACATAAAGTTGCATTTTTTACGACTGCGGTAAGTGTTTCAAGCTCGCCGGGTCTACAAATTTTTATGACAAACGCCGGATTCGAATTCGGATCGGATTCCAGAGCGTTTCAACTATTCGGGCGTCGCGCTTGGGTTATTTTCGTTTATTAAAATCGCATAAAGTGCAGAAATATGTTAGGTCAGATCGTAAAAGCCGCCAGAAAATGGAAATCGCTGGCACTGTAGTGGGCGTGTGCGCCCCAAAGTAGGCGTACCAGGAGGCAGGCAGATGGGCAGACAGACAGACAGAGAGACAGAGAGCTCCCTATGAGTATTTTGTATTCGTATTTGTGGGGCATTTAATTGACTTGAACGTCAGAGTTTGCGGCATGCAGCGCGGCAGCACACAACAAACGCAAAGGTCGTAAATGTTATCGCAAAATGCGGCAGGCCAAACAATTTCCAAATGTGGAAATAAACTAAAAAAGCAAACTATATTTAACGCACATCGCACATATTCACGAATATATTTCAAAAATGTGTGTGGCCATAAAAAGCGAGCAGCGGAAATGCATGAATCGTTATAAAGTATTCGTTATTCGGCATTTGGTATTTGATTTACATTTTAACGAGCTGCATTTCACACCAATAGTGAACGAATTCAAATCAAAATGAAAATCAAAATTCAAACTGAAATCCGAAATCCGAAATGTGCTCTAATGGGACAGCGCTAGTCGATGGCTCAATTAGACTGGCTTGTGGATGGTAGGGGAGGGGTGGGGAGGGCAATAAATAAAACGACCCGCAGTTGAGAGTCGAGCAGCCAAATGGCCGCGTGGCAACACTTGAAAAACCCATTGATCGAGTGATTCCCAAACATCACTAAGCTGCGGTTTGTCTAATTTACGACTCTCTCTTTTTCCCTTGGATGTATCTGTATCCGTAAAAGTATATCTAGCCGTAAGTTAAGTGGCCGTTGCATAAACAAACAATCTCATAGAGAGAGGCAGCTGCAGCGGCAGCGAGAGGCTGCGATTGGTACTTACCAGGTGGTCCTGGAGGTCCCGGCGGACCCTCGATGATGCCCGTAGGGAACTCGTCACCCTTGATTGTTGTGGTGAGTCCGCGATCACCGCGATCGCCCTTGTCACCCTGTAAACGAAAGAAGCAAGCAAAGAAGAATGAGTCATGTATTGATAGCTGGCTATTTGGGAAAATTAAGTGGAAATGCCAAGGGCAAAAGCAACAAGGTGATACACACACCGAGGGGCGATTAATACATAAATAAACGATAAATAAAGTGGAAAACCGAAAATCCAGACAATGGGAAAAACTGAAAAACAAAAGCAGACAGCTCACAGACACGCCACACACACACACACACACACTCATGCACGCACACACATGCATATGGGACCACGACAAGTCACTTAAAACGTCACAATGTTTATCCAACAGATACAAATAGTGCATTAATCCTTGTGACATCTCTGTCTGTCTCACTTATGAATCGTTTTTCCTCTTCTGTTTCTCTTTCACTCAATCATTATCTTGTTGCTTTTGCCCACTGCTTCGTCGTCGTTGTCGACTGTGATTTACTCACCTTTGTGCCAGGTGCACCCGCCACTCCAGGCGGTCCAACGGGTCCTGCTTGGCCGACCTCGCCCTGCAGTCCCTGCGGTCCAGTTCCGCCGGGGGGTCCACGCTCGCCAGGCACGCCTGGAAGGCCTGCTTCGCCTGGTGGTCCTGGCGGTCCGGGCTCGCCTGGTTCGCCCTAGATGATATAAAAATATCATTATTAGCACCCGGGGTATCTACACATTTTTCCATTGAAATTGGAGGCAGGGGCACGTGCAACAAACAAAGGCAAAACGACATACGAAGACATGCGTCTTATTCAAGAAAAGATATATGTATATGGTAAATCATACCTGCACCGGAGTACTTACCTTGAGCTGTATGACCGTCGAAGCGGATACGTTAACGCCCGCTTCTTGCAAGTCCTTACAACACCCACAAAAATATTAAATGATTCAACGCAACGCATAAAAATAAAATGTGTAAATTGGTAAGTAAATCAAATACGAAATTTATAAATAAATTAATTGATTAGCTGCTGCAAAGCGTTTTAGTTGTCAAATTAGGAGATGTAAATTAAGAGCGTATTAAATAAATTAAAGAAAATAAAATTAACCAAATGAAAACCAACAACAAAGCGAATAAAAAGAAATACAAATATTTTACATCACGCGTGCTGCCTATTTAAATTGTAGTCTTACTTCAGCTTGAACTTTTTATTGATAAATGTTCGGTGTTAATATCCACAGATAGGCGACAGAAGCACGCCTGAATTTATTGAGTCCATTGGCACTTTCTGAGCTGGATACTGAATACAGAATACTGGATACTGGATACTGTACACTGAGTTCACTTGCATTATGCCAATGATAAAAATTCCACAGCAAATAGTCAAATGACATTTAAAATTGTACAAAGAGGGAAGGAGTTGCTCTTATGGCATGCCATGGTTGTTTCCTCATTGAAACTGAGCAAAATGACTAAGCACAAAGTATGCAGAAGTAGCAAGAAATTTATTGTGGAGCTTAAACCAAAGAGCTGAGCCAAGTTAAAAGCATTACGAACAACAATGACCAGGATAATAAACAACTACAAAATACAACGGCAACATCTACAACTACAACAAGAATAAGGACTACAGACTAGCTCCACAATTGTGACCATGACGAAGGACAAGCGCAGAGGACGCAGAGACACAACAAGTTGCAAATATTTGCTGCTCTCTGTCCGACTGCATTTTGCCTTGAGAAATGGTCATGGATGTGGAGGAGGAAGAGGCAGAGGAAGAGGGAGAGGGGGTCTGTCATGTAGAGAGTACAACAGCTGAAACATATTTATGGCTGAAATACCTTAACAGCAACAATTTCCGCATAGCCCAACGTGCCGCCATGCAGCGTTGTCACCGATCTCTTCAGTCCCTGGCAGGATGCGGATGCAGATGAGTAGAAAGCAGAGCGACATTTGGTTAGGCATTTTCTTTTCTCTTATTGGTTTAACAAAATTTTGAATGAAAGTTTGCACTTTGCACTTTTCGCAGTGCAAATTTGCAGCAGCTTATGAGCAGGTCTGCGTCTACTTACCTTGACTGTTTGGAAGACATCGACGCCCGGGTGGCCAGTGTCGCCCTTCTGTCCCTTGTCGCCGGGTTTGCCAGCGGCACCCTTCTCCCCGCTGATGCCGTTCAGACCCTGCGAATCAAGTCGAGCATTGCCATTGGGCATATCAGCACAACTTCTCCACTTTTCTACACTCTTCACTCTCTCTTCTCTTTGATACTTACCGCTTCGCCTTTGTCGCCGGCATCTCCCTTCTTGCCGCGCTTCCCTCGTTTGCCGGGCGGGCCGGGGGGACCTGGAGGACCTGCAATTGAAATGAAATTTCCTTGGTCAAAGTTTTGAGTCTTGACTCTTTTGTGCAAAGTAATAAGGCAAAAAGACAAAGTCAGGATTGCGTCTTAAGGTCAACAGCTGCCGCCTCATTAGTTGCGCATTGAACTTTGCAGCTGACCGCAGTATGCGCCCGGTGACACGGCGAATTCGCAGCCAAGTCGACAACTCATCTTTCCCCCCCTGGACTGCTCCTCTCTTGTACAACGTGCCAACAGTGGCACTTCTTGCTTCTTGCTGGTTCGCTTTTTTGGCTGTTTTTTGCGCAGTTTTCTCGCAACTTGTGCAAATTCATTTAGCTGAAAAATGGCTTTCGCTGCATTTTGTCGTCGTCGAGGTGCAGGACCTACGAGACAACTGGGCAGAGGACAATGCGGGACGGAGCCAAGTGGGCAAAGAACAGTGGAAGCTGTGCACAAAATATTTATAACCACTTTGGCTGCTATTATTTTAGCACTGTGGAAAACTTTATCCGCTGCGAGACGCAGCACAAGACGCAACAAGAAGCAGGACACAACTCGACTCGATGCTTTTCAATTATTTCGCATGCAATTTTACGGCGCATAAAATTTCAGGCATCGTGTTTTATAGTTAGTCCTGGCAATTATTTTTATTAGAGCACTGACTACTCAGAATGCACGTTGTACTTCCTTGTACGTCGTGGGCCTTTCTTCTTTGCCTGTTGTTGCCTAGAGACAGGAAATTAACACCTACATAAAAGCCAACTCGCCAAAGCCAAAGATGCTGGCAAGCAAAAGCAAAAGCAAAATGTCTGAGTGAATGAACAGTTTTTCCTGCCAAGCTCAAATGAAGTAGGTGTGAAAATATTTAATTAAAATAACAGCCAACAACAAAAATGATAACAACAAGACAACACAACACAGCAAACAACAAAAAACAGTGTTTTCTGTTTTAACAGAAGTACAACAACAACAACTCTAGTCGCAATAGCTATTGTACAACAATGGCTAGAGGAAACACGCGCCGTTTTCTCACTTTTCCCACATTTCTTGCGTTCCTTTTCGTTTTTTTGTTTGTTTTTTTGCTGTTTTACTGAGAATACGCAGACCTTTCGGCTGCTGTTTAATAATTGTTGTAATTAAGTAATTCCGTTTCTAGCTGCTCTCGAAAAAGGTGCAAGAGGATGAGAAATGGAAGATGAAATGTAAAGAAGGGCCAGCGGCAAAGGAAGCTGCCTTTAATGCAGGAAACGCCGCAACTCTCTCCAAACAATTTAAATTCATTTCGCACCAAAATGGCGCCACAAACTACCAAAGTGAAAAAAAGGCCAGCACGCGTCTCCCCGCCTTCTCTGATGTGGGCGTGGCACATTGTGTAGGTGCGATGTGAGCAGCCACAGGCAGTCAGCTAGTGAGGCAGTCGAGTAGCCAGCATGACTCCAACCCAGCCCACCGACGCCCCTCTAATGCAGCCAGCTCATTTAATTAAAAAAAGATTTTCTTGCCTCGCCATCTTTGGGCAGAGGGAAGAGAGGGTGAAGCAACTGAAAGGTGTCAGTTCGGCTTTGAATTTGGCCTTTTTTATGGGCGGAAAGCATAAGTGTATTTGTAATCATAAAAGGTGAAGATTGATCTCATGGATCTCACTTGGCATTGCACTCTGGGGAATTTCCCTTACACTAGGCAAGTAATAAAAGCCAACCAATTAAGCGTGGCCAAGACGCAGGCACAGCTTGAAACAAAGGCTGCTTAGCTTCTCGATTGCTGGGGCCTATTGCCGGCCAACTTGGCAACGTCAAGTGTCGTAAGCCAAAGCCAAACGGAAGTGTCGAGCTACCAAAAGCGTCGTGTTAACAATGCCATAGGAAGCAAGCATTAAAGGCAAATGGGCCAAGTGTGCGACGAGAAAGAAAAAAGGAAAGAAAAGAAAAGAATGGGCATTGCAAGAGGAAGGGAAAGAGAAAAGAGTGGCAGCAGAAAAGAAGCGAAAATTGCGCTTAATCTAATAACAACATAATAATCATAATCATAATATCGTTTTGCCTGCTTCACATGCTTCGTTCGCTTTGGCTCTTTGCCTCTTCGCCTCTTTGCAAGTTTGCTCGTTTTCCCATTTTCCAGCTTTGTTGCCATTAACGCCGCATTTTCCGTATTATTTTCGCGTTGATGGCGTCGATGGCTGCCGTTGCTGTTGCTGTTGCCGCATTTGGCGCACAGTTTGTTGCCTGTTAATGGTATTTGTTGTTTGCTCTCGACATCTCTTGTTGTTGCTGTTGCTGTTGTGTTGTTATTGTTGATGCTGCGCTAATGCGCTAAGAAATCCCATTGTACACACACACACACATACATATATACATACATACACATACTCACGAACACGCACACTCGAAGAGGTGACAAACTAAGTACGCGCTTTGCTCTGATAAAGTTGTTAAGTCAAAACTTGTTTTATTTTTATTCTCTGTCACACTCCGTTGACGGACGATAATGAAGATAATACGCAACTCTCTACACGATGATGATGATGATGATGATGGCGGCAATTGAGCGGGTTCTCAATGAGCGCGTGATGCAAGCCGCACACACGCTGCCCATAAATCCATATCGATGTCAACTACGCTCTTCTCTACTTCTTCGCATCTCTAGTCGTAGGCTAAAGTAGCTTTTGCGCCCCCCCCCAAAAGATGCCTCCGTTGCTATGGCAGTGTCAACATTAGTTCAACTGCTGCAGTAGCAAGTGAAGTGGGGAGGGGGGAGAAGGGGAGCAGGCTCAACTGGCAGAGCGGAAAAAGGAATTATGTCAAGTTGTACGCGTAATAAATACTCGGAATCGTTTACGTGCGTACAACACCACAACGACACGTACAACAAACAAGAGCCAAACAAGTCGGCAAACAGTGGGATAAACCCAGCAGAGACAGATATACTCGTATATATATATATATATATATATAGATATAGAGACTGAGTAGTGCAGGCAATTGACTCTGAGAGGCTGACAGATGATGAAGCACAAGGTCTGCTCCAGTTGGGTCTTGTCTGCTCTCCGTGTGACTCTTTATGCCATTATCAAACTTTGCCGCCACACTTGGGATGCTCCCAAGGAGTCCATGGAGACCTCAGTAATTTGAAAACTTCTTCAACTACATACCGTATGAAAGTAGCAACAACTATGGGTAATCAGGGAACTGCATTAGCTCATTAAGGACATACAAGAATTCCCCCCCAAGAAACGCCTTTCGTCAGCTGCATTTACTGAATCCTAATGATATTTTTCCATAGCACTTTATGATACAGGATACAGAATACAGAGAACAGAGAACAGGATTCGTGTAACTGGGAAATGTTTGTCATCAATTGGGTTCCAATCGAGCAGCTCAGTCAAGCGGCAAATCAGAACATTTAGGACCATGGCTGGATCCCTTTCCGAGCATATTGTTTGCAGTCTGATTGCGGTAGCTCGATGAGAAATCTCACACTCTCTGCTCAAATGTGTGTGTATGTGTGTAAATGGGTGTCTAGAATGTGAGTGTGCGCTTGGAGGGGGGAGGCAGAGGGAAACGTCTCTACTCGTATGTGCGTAAATAACGCTGATCTTTGACTTATGAACAAAGTTTTTAGTCAGTGAAGCAAAACTTTGTGTAAGTAGGCTTCTCTCTAATGAATTTAAACTCGCACAATTTTCATTAGGCGTGCCCCAAAGTATCTTATGCTCTTACTGCGTTAGCTATAAGTATCTCTGGGTGTGTATCTAGATACGAGTGCTGCTCTCAACTTGACTGCCAGCTAGCTGTTGAGCCTTTTCACTATGCTGTGTTGGCTGTGTTGCAACAGCAGCAGCTCAGCTGCACACATCGCCTGGCAACGACATCCTGTCAAGGCCGTCTGGCTGCCAACTGGCAACTGGCTGTAAACGGGCAAACGGCAGCTGGCAACTGGCAACTGGCAGCGAAAGGAAAACTCGAAATGCAAACATTGATGGCAAACTTTTAACTCACTCGCAAAGTGTGCCATGTCGTCAACTCCTGCTGCTGCTACTCCTTTTGTCTGCTGCACAGCCAGGGAAATAGACAAAATGGTAAATGGGAAACTCAGCTTAAAACAAAATGACGAGCGTTTCATTCATTCTGATATAGCTGGCGAAACTTTCTTGTTTCCATTCGCATTTCCCCAAAAAGAGAGATGGCCACAGCCGTAGCCCAGACAAGGACATTTGTTGTTCCTGCTGTTCTTGTTATTTTTGTTGTCAGCTGTTGCTGTTTCAGTTGCTCTTCTCTTTTCGCCTCCGAGTTGCCAATGCGATTCTTCAATAACTGCATCTGCGATGTCAAGGATATGCGACAACAAAGTGTATAATAAAGCATATCAACTGAGGGAGCCAAGATACAAATTGTCTCTTCTTCCAGTTTGCATCTTTGTCCTTGTCCTTGCCCTTGGCTTTCCTCTCTTGGCGCTTGGCGCTTGTCTCTTGTCGCTCGTCTCGTGTTTCTTATTTTGTTCTTTCTCCTGATACACGATACTTTAGCTACGTTATAATTCTTGTCGTTGCTAAAGTCGGTATCCTTTTTCGCTAACGGTGCTCGTGTCCTTGGTCTCAAGCAGTTGCTGCTCACTTTACACAGCAGCACACACACACCCCGGTGCGTATACGTAATGTGAATGCAGAACAACTGCTGTTCGAGGAAATCTATGTTTATGCATCTGCTGTTGCCAGTTTAGCTGCTACAGTGAAGCCTGCGACAGCTGCTCAAACAGGTTAAGGTTCGTTCCTCAGTGATTTAGGGGAGCTCATTAAGTCAAGCTGTTTTGGGGCTTGTCATTTCGCAACTCGTAATAATCATTGGCCATAAATCAACGAGTGCACAGCATAGCATAAAGTTCTCCAAGACACTTTCAACTCATTCGAAGATAAGATGCGACCTTGCTTTCGTATATCATAATAGTCCAGGATGTCGCTGCAGCTTCTCGTATTACTCGTTCATTTGCCTAATTAGTGCACTTGACTGAGCACAAAGCCGCTCTGCATAATTGAGTTACGGTCGCCAAGACAACCCCATTCTCGATAGGCATGTAATTATTTAGTGACTCTGTATCTATCTCCTATGTACATATATGTATATCTGTGCATCAATTACACTATTGTCTTCTGTCTGGGCTAAATCGCTTGCCTTTGGTCTGGCCTTTGGAGATTGCCTTGTTGTCTTGCTTGGATGTGCGTGGACAGTCTTATGGCATACTTTTAATAAGTCAACACACACACACACACAAACACACACACGCAAGAGGATGAGGAATGTGTGTTTGTTGTTCAATCTGTTTGGTTATCTTTAGTTTTGATGTCATGTTAAATTTGCACAAGGCAATCTGCAATGAGATTCAAAACACACACAGACACAGTGACAAATGGCAACTGTATGTGTGTGCGTATGTGTGGGCAGGGTGTCTGCTTGTGTGTGTGTGTGCCACTTGCGGCTGGCAACAAATGACTGACAAATCTGTTGCATTAGTGAATCCGTTTGTTGCATGCAGCACATCGATTTGTCGGCTCATGAGATTTTGCCGTTGCTGTTGCCATTTCGGCAGCTTTAGCTTCGGCTGTTGCCTAATTAAATGACAGTCATAAATTCAGTGAACTAATCAGCTGGGACTATTCACCCGCCTACAACTCCTCCCTCGATTCCCATTTATTTATGTTGTTGTTGTCGCCGTTGTTTCTCTGCTTCAGCGATTTATCTGCATTGCGTGTTTGCCTAGCTCCAACATTGTCCCATTCATTTTTACTATTCCATGCACATACAATATGCATCTATTGTATGTTTGCTGACAGCTCTCTGATCCCGTGATGCTGATGATTTTTCTAATGATGCTTTGATGCATTGACATTGCAGCCACAGCGTCAACAGGTTGACGCGCCCCTTGTGGCCTCTGTTGCACTGCAATTAATTAACATTTATATTGGCACGCCCCCCATCCGCCCACTTTCACCATAACACATGTTAACACACTGTGCTCGACGAGGCTCGACGCGGACAAATGCGTGCGGTTTGGCCATAAATATCACAGGTAATTGCCCTCCCATTTAAAGAATACAAGAGTTAATTGCGAATTGCGTTGCATTCGTTGGATTCAGTTTCGCTTCAATTCAATTCGATTCGATTCAATTCCATTTCCATTTGCAATTGATTGACAACTCTTCTGCCCTGTTGCCCTTTGGTCTCTGGTGGACGACAAACAACAAACTGACAAATTAGCTTCACATTTATTTGACATTTCATTTGTGTGGGAATATGTTTGATGTGTCGTCGAATTTGTTTGCTTTTTGCAATTTGTTTGCCATTAATTTTATGATTTTCCATACAAATTATTTAATTTATTGCTGTTTGCGCACTGATTTATGCAGCTCCGCAGCAACCGCACACATAATCATTCCGTTTATATTTTTATTCGCTGTACCATAATTTAAAATATTCATTTGTTAAATTTAAATGGCATTTTATGCGATGCGTAATACGAATTTAATAGTCCGTTGGGAAATCGAAAAATCAGAGAACAGAGCACAGAAAACAGAAAATTCTTTCTGTCTGCTGAACGTTTAAGCTGATAATAAAATATGCCAGCAATTTCGCAGACACAATTCGTATTCGTATTCATTCTCGACTTGGCAATCGCACTTCAAAAGGCCTTTCATAAAAGCCACAATGTGGCTGTCAAATGTCAAAATGGCTACAGGCAATTAGACCATTCCCAGGCACTTTGCTTTAATTCCCCTGACTGACAGCACGACACCCGACAAAATGTTGCAATTGTCTTTGAGCTAATACCCGTGCCTCGTCAAGCCAAATTAGCTTCATATGCATCATTTAGCACAAGTGCAGAATAACTCTCAACCGGAAGATATTAGCCAAGTGCAGCTAGCAGCATCCTTCAAAAGTGTTGCCAGGTGAACAACTAAAGTTGCAGTAATTTGCAAAATGTAAACAACTTTGGCAACTTTGCGAAGCTCGGCTTAATGTTAATGTTCGCACCCGTCAACAAAGTAAAAGCAAAATGAAAAGAAAAGAAACGAAACGAAGCGAAAAGAATGGCAAATAAAATAAAGTAAAATAAAAATAAATCCCAAACGATCAACTGGAGAGCAGCTCACTTTAATAAAGCGGACATCCCTTAACTGGGATGAGTATGAGTATGAAAAAAAAAGCAAAAGAAAAGGAAAACTGGCAGCCGGAAAAAACACTTGTAAATCCCCAAGCGTTGCTTATGTTTAAGTAATTGGCAAAAGGCTTAAGCTGCTGCTTTGCCTGACATCCCAACACTCCGACGTCCTGACGCCCCGACGCCCTGACTCCCCGACGCCCTGATTCCCCAACACCAACACCATAAAGTGAGTAAACCTTTTCAGCCATCAGAGCATGATTGTTGAAAAGTTTTGGACTCAATGAAATACCCTGGCCCACAACAAGACTTTAGGAATATATTTTCAAGAGAGACATTTTTAAATCTGCATTTGAAGCACTTTTACGATGGGGAAAAAGCCATCCTCCAGTTAGTTCTTGGTCGATAATCCTATTTATATCGTTGTGCCATTTGAGCGATGGCTGTGTGTGTTGTTGTTAACAAATAGCACACAAATATTCGACTAAATTGATGCCCCGTGGATAATCCGAAAGAAATTAAAGAAAAACAAGCAGAGCAGTTGCAATAAAAACAAACGCGTCGGATTAACACGCAAGCGGGAAAAAATAATAGATAGTCGACAAAGGGAAAATCTAAAACAATTTCATCAACAATATGACAGACTAGAGATAATAATATTCTCATGAAAAAATACACCCATCAATGCGTATCTGAGGTGGCTGAGTAAAGTTGTGAGTTTGTGTACAGCTGAGCTGAGCTGTGAGCGGAGTTGAGAGCGGAGGCTCTTCACAATAGAAAGTATTTGACAAGAATTTAATACGCTTTTACTGATGTGCCATTGACGGGCGGCACCTTCCCCTTCTCCTCCTTTCCTATCGACATTAGCATATTTTCAACTGGATTCAACGATTGAACACGGAATGGAAGCAGAGCCAGAGGCAGAGGCAGCGGCAGAGACAACAGCAGCGACAGCTTCAGCGGCGACTCACTTACTTTCAATACGCTTCCACGCAATTGCATCGCAGCTGAGAAAAAGAGAAAATAAAGCTAAAAGCCGCAGATAAATACAGCTCTAAAAGAGCAGAGTATTCAAGCTGTGGAAAAGAGGAAGAGGGAGAGGGAGAAGAGGCATTCGCTGTTGCCAGTGACAACGGTGCGGGGGGAAACATCAGCTTCGGCATCGGCATCGTCAACGGCAAAGAACAAAGCATCCTCGGCACCTACTGCGGCAGTCTGTAGATGTGGCATGTATTGTGAGAGTGCGGTGCGATTGCGAGAATACTCGCACCAGGGGTAAATCAAGAAATTAATCCCTTCAACAGCTGCGACAGCAGCAAACAAATAATGGAAAAAATGTATGTATGCGGCGTATTTGTATATGTATAATATTTGTGTGCCTTATGAACACACAGAGCAATGAATGGAAATCAAGCTGATGAAGAATGATATAATAATAATAATAACAACAGCAACAACAACAGTAAAAGCGGGTGTCTGCTGGAATCTGGGATGCGGATACGCCATAAAAAATCAGAGCAACGCCAACAACAACAACAAGAGAAACAGCAGCAGCAAAGGGCAATGATAATAAAAAAGTGACAAGTGATACAAAGTAAATTCATGCGAATATGAAACAAGATGAGGGCGAGCGATGCAGCAATGAATGGAAATGTACCTACGAACAGCAACACCAAACATATATATTTGTGTATCTGCATCTGTCTTTTTGTATCTGTATCTGTATCTGCAGCTGTATCTGTTGCTGTGCATCTTCTTGGCTCGTTGCCTGGCTGACTGACTGCTGAAGCAGTGGAGCTGCGGCAATAACTCCTTCCTTTCCCACTCACTCCTCCCATTCCCAGCTCTTCTTCCTCTTGTTCTCTCTCTTATTGTTATTGGCCTTTTTTATGCTGACGAGCCGAGCTGCCTGTAAAGTCGCGTGTGTGGCATTTTTGCGTGTATTTTGTAAGCCTTTTTTTATGGCCGAAATAAGTGAGGAGCCTAATAGGATGTAACCGATGGGAAAATACACAAAAGAGTTATGGTTTAATTTGTCTGTTATGTAAGTGAAACCCATCTTGTTTACCAACCGCTTCTCTATAAATAGTTTATTTGCTCTTTAAACTAACTAAGCGTACAAGTCAATCTCACTCTCTTTACTCTCTGTTATTCGTGCTTCTATTTTCATTCTTGCCACGCCATCCCCAGCATTGAACTAAGCAGCTATTCGCCTGTCAGTCACCAGAGATCACAGAATGAAACCAGTTCACACTTCACAGGCCCTGGACCGGCAATAACTCGAACGACAGCGCGTAATACGGCGTACGCGGCGTATGTGCAATATTGCCGCGTATTGTGAGTGAAGGGCGTCAAGGAGGGAGTCAAGGGACATCGCTAACGTTTCGTGGATGAGATGAAGTGACACTTACACAATGACAATGATGTCGATATGCGCGATATTCCGAGCCATCACTCATCTCCCCCTCGCGCCCCATCTCCCCCGGTTGGCTTCGCTGATGATATGAATGAATTATGTGGGTAGATGGGTAGCTCTGAAGCTGCATAGCTGGGCAGCTCGATAGCTGGATATACGTATGTGGGGGACACACAGAATGAATGGATGGATGGATGGATGGATGGATGGAGGCTGCCTGTGTCGACATGCGTTAAACTTGCGGCAATTTTGTAACATGGCAGACGAGAAGAAGAGAAGAGGAGCACAACACACTAAAAGAGCGACAACATTGCGAACAACTCGACAGACATCAACCTGCAGCTGTTGCTGTTGGTGTTGCTGTTGCTGCTGTTGCTGGTGGCATGTGTGCGGCAAACGCTTTTGTGGCATTGTTCATGTGGTATAATTTAAATAATTGAAAGTTTTACGCTTGCGCGCATAATGCGATGGCACAACAGCAGCAGCAGCAGCAGCTGATGGCCGGATGAGTAGAAGCTATGCCTGGTGGCAAGCAGCCTGCAGATTGCATCCTGGCTCATCCTGTGGCAACCGTCAGCTGTTGGAGTCGCTGCAACTTAATGAGCATATTTCAACCGCCACAATCTACGCAATCTGCCTCTGCCTGCTATACAAATATTGCACGCTTATATGCGTGCAACATGGGAATTAAATTAACCAATTTTAATGTGGGCTGCCTCGCCGCTTTGCGTTGTTCGTTCCATCGTTCCACCTGCGGCAGCCCCTCAACAACAACGCAAATATAAATACAAATTCAAATGAGCAGCGACTGCGAACATAGAACATAAAAAAGGGCTTTGTTCTTTGCCAACCTCGGGCCATGGCGGACAAGAATTACAATTAAACGATCGACTAGACAAAAACGAAACACAAGTACAAGCTCCAATTGCAATCCCTCTTCTCTTCGCTTCCCTGAGCTGCAACCCTTTTGTCTGGCACCGAATCCGAGAGTACGTGAGTGCAAACTGCTTACGCTCGTATCATACAAATCATGTAGCTGCCATAAATTCCAAATTGCCAGACATTTTAACACACACACTTGCTAGAGTATGAGAGAGAGGGAGAGATGGAGATGGGGGGACAGAGATAGATTGCAGCGGACACTGGGACAGTTGCTGATGCTGAAGTGTCGGGAGATTGCCATAGCAATGGCGATGCGATGCGATGGCGATTGGCTGACTGGGCATCGCCAGCGGGTGCAGGTTGACTGATAAAGGCAATGTGGTTACTTTGGCTGCCTTGCTGGGGGGATCTCGTCTACTACACACATAACATATAGCACTCTATATATGTATATATATGTTTGGGTGTGTGTTGTAGAGTTAGTTTAACAACGGCAGCAACAACTGCCAGAGGGTTGTCTAAATTGTGGGCGAACTATAATGAAACTTGACATGTTATTTGTTCATTGAGCAAACGTGCTATTGCTTGGTGTTTTTGTTGTGTATGTCGAGTAGTTTTGTCTGAGAGCATAAATATTGTACGAGAACAGCAACTGCTTCTTCGATTGCTGACCGGCAGCAAGTGCAAGGAACTTGCAACACGTCGACATAGTTTTACTAACACGCTCAAAAGTAGTTGGCTCGAAATTGGAAACTTGCAACTGCTAATGAAAATATTGCTGTTGCTATTCCAGGTTCATATTGAATTCCACTCAAATGCTATTCAGGGTATCTTCAAGTCGTTGTATATGAGTTTAATTGGAATTGGTTTTCTTGCACCACTGGGATTTTGGAGCAACTGTGGTGCAGTGAGTGAACGTTTCGTTTTGTAAATAAATTGAGTGCCGTTGCCATGATAAATACATAAAGTACACTCACTCACACACTCATTCACACACACACACACATACACACACACAGACATACACACACTCTCTCTCTCGTATGCAAAGTCTATTTATTTTAGGGCCAAAATATGCAGCAGACGCAGCAGCTTTCTATTGTTTTAACTTCTTTCTTCTGCGCTGCGCTGCGCTGTTCTCTTTTTTATGGCGCACTCCTCTTTTTTGTCTATTGCTATTGTTATTGTTGCACTCTGGCTTCATTATTTTTATTGGATTCTTGCAAAACAGACAACAGACGCGCAGACAACGCGACAACCCAAAGAGACAGCGCCAGCTTCATCTGAGCTTCCTAACTAAGTATCTATTCGACATTCGAGAGCTGAGCTCCTCTGTGCTTTGCCCTCTAAGATATGATAATGCCTTTGCTCGGGGTTCAATAGAACCGTTTGCTAGCCAAGGATTCTCAGTCAAGTACATTCCACCCTCTACCTTCTCCTTCTCCTTCTCCGTACTTGTATTCATTCAGCACCCAAACTCAAGTGCAGTTGATTCAAAGTGGCTTTCATGTTCAGAACACAGCCAAAAGACAGAGAGAAAGACAAGCCGCAGTTTGTCATGTTGAGCGGCGTCCGATGGCTTGGAATGCTTATAATGGCATATTACACATACGCCCCGTGGCGCCCTGCCTAATAAATACAAATTTGGACAGCATGAATTGCCGTCGCCGCTTCGGTTGAGCCCCGGGCAAGCGAAACCAAAAGGGTTCGCCGAAGCTCACCGAAACCGAAGCCAATGCACTGCAATGCAATTGGAGCACGATGAGGAACATGAAATCTAATATTTATTGGCACCCACAGCGTGGGTCGAGTCTCATGTGTGTGTGGGGACAACCGAATGCCTGCGTGACGTGTCTAACAGGCTCATTAGGCACAAGTGGCAATGCGCTAATTATGAGTGGCCATCGCACAAGGGTCAACTGGCAACTGCCACCACGTTGCACGTTATGCTGCCGCCGCATAAATCTGTTGCCACATTGCCAATTATGCACTTTGTTCCAGCCAGACGACAAAGCCATGAACAGCTTACATAAATCTAAATCCCAACCCGCTTCCATCTTTGCTCTCCCTTTGCTTTCGGGCCAAGTCGCATTATGACGTTGCCAGCAAATGTTGCATGCGACGACTGCGACAGAACAGTGAGTAGAGAAAAAAAACAACGAGGGGAATAAACCACAAAGTTGCAACCAGTTGGCCACAGCTGTTGACCTGCTTGTGGCTTGTGCACCACTTCTTCTTGCACTGCCTCAGCACATTTAGTTGCATTCATTAATTAAACTAAATCCATTTGGGGCAAATACTTTGCTCCTTTAGTTGGAGCAAACTCATTATCCTGCGCCACGCTCTTTTATATCGATCGTCTCTGCGATTGTTATGCAATTTGCGGGTCGATAATTGGTTGGGTTGAAGAAGGAGCTTGTTAACTCGAGTTGTGATACGCTATTCTAAGGATGAAAATGTATTTCGTTGGTAATATTATTTTGCGCCTAAAGTTAAATACGAAAGTCTAAATTGCTGAAAATTCAATGTGGCGCATCAACACGTTGTAAAAAATGTTTCTGGCCAACGTTGAGTGGCCAAATTTCAAATTAAAATTAACATTATGCTAATTTTGTCTATTTGCCGCCACGACGCCAGGACGCCATGATGCCACCGTGTGGCATCTTCAGAGTCGTCGCGGGTCGCTGGCTGCCAAACAATCAGCCCACCCACCGCCTTAACTTCTGTCCCTCTGTGCAGCGTGGGGCAACTTGGGCCTGTCACCTACTTACCCCATGGATGTGCCACTGAGGGTAGTCGCAGTCGTAGTCGCGAGATGGCAAACTTTTTATGCAAATTAAATGTCTGCGCTTGACGCGCGTGCGTTTTGTTTGCTTTAAGGCAGTCAGTCATTTCCTTTCTCTGCAGCTCTGCCACACGCCCCATGCCCCAGCAGGTTGCCTATCGCTTGCCTTCAGGATTGCAAACGCAATGTCGAAGCCAGAGCGACGCGCGAGTCCCGTTTTAGCCGCTAGGCCAGTGCGAACAATGAAATCGCGATACGCTTTAGCTTGACTGTGAAATACTTGCACTCTATAGAGAACTTGGTATATGCAGCTGTGAACGTTGAAATAGCAGTGTGACTGAATATACAGCTGTGAACGTTGAAATAGCAGTGTACCAGAAACAAAACTACATAAGTCTTTTCTTGAATATTTCACATTGTTCTTGTAAAATTGTATGAACCCCGTAAGATTTCTTCAGTTTTTCTAGTGAACACAGCCACTTTCATGCCCTACCAAATCAATCGGTTCGGGTATATAAAAACTTTGTTTTAATGAATTTTTTAGCCGCAACGTTGAGCATTTTGTATGTTTGCTTAATTAAAGTGTGTGAGTGTGAGTGTGAGAGAAGCTACTGCTCCTGGAGTAGCTTCTGCAGCTGGTGCTGCTGTTTATTTGCCTTTCAACACGCTGCGCTTCATCATCATTAACAAAATAGGAGCAGGCCAAGAGAAAATACTGAGAACGGAGCGAGAGAATCAAAACAGAAAGAAGCGAACACAATATAAAATCAAAACAAATACGCGGCGCAACAACAAAAGTGCATGACAACCAAACAAGAGGCAGAGGGGGAACAGGTGCGGGTGGAAATGGAGGTGGAGTTATAACTGTTAGATGACGACTTTGTGCACCGTGCTACATGTGGCAAGCTGGCTAGCTGGCTGCGTTGCCAGGAGAGGCAGCAAACGCCACTTTTGGCGTTCCAGCAGCAACAAATTATAATTTCCAACCCACTTTTTTTTTTTCATTTTTTCTCTACTTTGCTGTATTAGGAGTAATTCTGGTTTGTTTGTTGTTGTTAGACTTGGTGTTGTTGCTGTTGTTGTGGCTGGCAGCCTGATAAATTTATGCGCCCTGCTTTTAAGTCTTGTTGTTATTATTTTCCTGCTTCTGCTGTGCCTAGCAACAACCTCCACAGCAACAGCAACAGCGACAACAATAACAACAACAACAATTGTGCTTGCAACAACAAAGTTGCGCCACGCTGAGTCAAAGACAAGCAACAGGCTGTGCCACAGACAAGTTCAATGTGGGAGTGTTGTTGTTGTCGTTGTTGTGGCATATTGTTGTTGTTGTTTTACTGCTGCTGTTGCTGTGAGTTATTTGGCTCGACTAGCGCCAGTTGCTCTGAGCCGTCGAGTCCGCCAATTTTCAAAGTTCTGTGATTGTTGTAGCTGCCCTGAAGTGCACTAGGCTAGGCTGCAGTTGCCTGCCACTCACTGTTGCCTCTTCTGTCCCTTCTGCCCCTTCTGCCACTGTTCGGGGGAAGTTGAAAGTTGAGTTGGGTGCAGGCACTTGGGCAGTTTCCTCATCGCTGCCCGCGCTTTTGTTTGTGTTGCATTTAATTTGATTGCTTTTGATTTATCTTTCATAGAGTGTTCGAAGTTCGAGTAGAGTCTCTGAGAGCGTGAGAGAGAGAGAGAGAGAGAGGAGAGGCGCCTCGCCTGCGCCTTAAATTAATTCCACTTGATACACAATTTTTATCTGCCTGTGTGCCGCATGTGGTTTGTGTTTGGACTAGAGGTGGGCGCGGGCCTGTATTTTAAGGCCCGGGCCCGCACGAAAACAAACTCTTTTTTGAGAGGCCCGGCCCGGCCGAACACGAAACTTTTTCACTAAGGCCCGGCCCGGCCCGGCACGAAACTTATTTACACATATAAGGAAATTCAAAAGACATGTAATTTATATATACATATATATATTTATTAAGGTATTTATATTGAATATTGTTATGTATTTAATGAAAAACAAATTAATTCATATTTTTATTTAAAAATAAACATTTTTCTACATTTTTGCTTTTTAGCCTAGTGCGTTTTTCATTTAAACCATGGCCCACAGATTTGGTAATTTCACAATAGGCCGCCAATTTTTAATTAGTGGTGTGCAAACAAGTAAAATATTGTATAACCAAATCGATAGTAGCATCGATAAGCAATTAAAATGCGATAAATGGCGGTTCTAATTCGATCAAATCAAAATTGTTTTCACTACTACTTCGGGCTTTTACGGGCCTATTTCGGGTTTTTACGGGCCGGGCCTTTTTTCTAAGGCCCGGGCCCGCACGAAGCCCGTACGAATCTTAATTATAAGGCCCGGGCCCGCCCGAACCCGCTCCGGGCCTGTGTAAGCCCGCGGGCCACGAAAAAAAGCCCGGCCCGTGCCCACCTCTAGTTTGGACCAACTTGATTAAGCGTCAATTTATTAGTGATTCATAGACGAGCCGCTGCTGCTGCTTTCAACGCCATCCAGAAATATTTTTCATTTCTTTGCCACTCGCATATATCGTTCTCACTGAGTTGTGAGATTCTTAAAGCCATTCGCTGCGGTGTGGAAAGTTATTAAACCGTTCTGCCTCAAACGAGACTACGAATGGAAGTTCTAGTTTCGATGCAGTTGATTTAGCACTCGCAACTCGAACATGGCCAATTGCAGCAGACTTCTTGCAATTTGTTTATACAAAAGCCAGCCAGTATATTTTATGAGGTCTATGAGTTATGAGACAAACCGGCAATTCGAGTACTTTACGCCAAAATAAATTAAAGAAATTCGGCTTGCGAGCAAAGTTCTCACTGCTGTGCCATAAATTATTTTCGCAAACAAATTGAAAATTGAATTAATCAAATGAAAACATAAACAGACTCGTCAGTCTTGTGTATACCAAACTATTCGCCGCAGTCGCAGTTGGGATATCGTATTTCATGCATCCATAAATCATTATAGATTAAATACTTCATTGGTGCGTGCTTGATTTTGTATCTGTCAGATTCATTTTGCTTTGCTTACAGATACACTTTTCCCCTTTTTATTTAAACAGACAACCGCTCTCCCACTTTTGGCCCCTTCACTCATTAAATTCATATAAATAACACATTCAATTCATTAGCATTAAAATTTCCATTCCGCTCGACCTCTGCTTGACTCCCGCCCCCTCAGTTTCCCTGCCCATCCATTGGTCGTTCCATCACTGCCAAAAGAGATGGCGCAAATCAGAGCAGAGAAGTTAAATAGTTGATGCCAAAGCAGAGCAAAAAACAGTCGGCAGCAGTTAATCACACGTCAAACAGAGCCAACAGAAGCAACAAGAAAAGATGCGAGCACAGAGAGAAGGAGAAATGAACTCTGGTCAGGGACTGGTCCTTGGAAATTGCAGGACATATTTCCGAGCA
This sequence comes from Drosophila sulfurigaster albostrigata, assembly GCF_023558435.1. Taxonomy (NCBI): domain Eukaryota; kingdom Metazoa; phylum Arthropoda; class Insecta; order Diptera; family Drosophilidae; genus Drosophila; species Drosophila sulfurigaster. The sequence goes on along the minus strand of NC_084882.1, from coordinate 37,066,486 downwards.
ACACTCTCTCTCTCTCTTTCTCTTTCTCTTTGTAATGTGTTCTCACTCTGGGAGTGCAACAGCGTCACGCACATCAGACAGCAGACTAATTGCAGCTGTCGAGGATCAGGGGAAGGGTATCAATGGAGATTCAAGAGAGGGAGAAGGGAGCTCGAACATGCTACGACCGGCGTCAAAATCAATTAAACGGGCAACAGGCGAACGGTAATTGCAGCTAAAAATCGACACAGACCCCGCACTCATAAAGAGTGCCACGAAGCACTTTCCGCTAATTGCACGCAGTTTCAATGAGTGCCACGGAATGAAAAGAGAAGGAGAAGGAGGAGGAGGGAGACTTGAGTGGCAAGCCAAGGCGAATGGCAAATAAAAACAGAAATTAAACAAAGTAAATAGAAATTCATCAACGTCATTGGCAGCACTGAAGTTGGCGTCGGCGTCGTCGTCGTCGTCGTCGGCAGCAGCCTCAATACAATCCACAAACAATCGGCGACGTCGTCGCTGGTTTGTTGTTCTTGCGCTACAAATTCCACTTGCATCTCCTCGCCTTAGTCGTTGTTGCCTCATCCGCAGCCCCTACCGCCACTTCAGTCTCTGTTTCTGTTGTGCTTTGCGGTTCAGACATTAAAGCAAACAATACAATTGCAACCACGGGCGAGCGGTGGAATGGTCAGGTCAGCCGGACAGTCGCACAGTCTGAAGAGTTGGACACTCGGATACACCTCGCTCAGATCCCAAATTCAGAGGGGGAGAACGCAATGCCACGCCATGCCATGGCTCATTTTTAGTGTCCAATAAAAAGCGATCGACCGTCTGCGTCTGCGGCTTATTCAATTGATTGGAAATTAAACGGGCAATCTCTTTTGGGGTCAGCACCTCGAACCGTACGCAGTTGGAGCGAACTTTTCCGCCACATGGCGGCACCATGGTGCACCTCTGGATTCTCGATTCTGAATACCCGAAATGATGCCAAACGACGCTTTGATGTGCCAGTGGGAGGCAGTTTGCCGTTTGCCTTTTGCCTTTCCTCAATCATTTGCATCCATTAATCAATTTCTACTTCGCTTGCATTTCCCCCCCCAAAACATACTTCTGCCTTTCTTCTGTTGCAATCCGCTGTATCTTAAGTGTACCACAAGTAGATTTGGCCGCATTCATCGCCATTGGCCAAGTGGTCAATGCAGCGTTCTTATCTCATGCCACACAGCCACAACCACTTCGCTCAAAACTCAAGGTGTCCTCCCCTTTCCGTCCCCCTCTGTCAGTCTCTCCTTTATGACTATTAGCTGCTGCTCTGTATCAACAGACCCAATTTGGCTTTTCTTGTTGTTGCCCTGAACTCCCCCGAGGGGACAAAACGGACCCTTTTGTCTGAACTCCGTGCAGCGAGCAGAGGCGAAAAAAAACGTTGTTGTTGTCGGTAGATCTCCGCTCGCTTAGACAGTTAACTGCGGCTGCAAGTTTAACATAGTTCATTGTCTTGTTGTTCATCAACTTTTTCTATAGCAGCCGCTGGGGACGCAGCGCCCCTTTCTCCTCATCTTTTTTTTGCTGTTGTCCACGCAACAACAATGGAAGCTGGCCTACAAGGAAGGCATCAGTATGAGTATTTGTTGTTTGCCATTCGGGATGTTGCAAAATAATTTGAACGTGTTTTCTGTTGTTCATCTGATGCCCTGCACGCAACTGAAAAGGGCATATTCGCCGCTATATTTATGAATGTTTGTGTTGGGTAACCGAACTGTAATACCCTCTTTAATCTTGTCTAGGGTACTCACAGTTTTGTTGACAACATTTACACGCATAATCTCAATAATAGATTTACAAGCTGTGCCATCAATATGCAAACTAATTTGCGCTACGTGCAGCGCATTCAACAGTCTGCTCAACAGCTCAGCCCAGCCCACAAAATTACAATGTTTTCTTTTCGGAATGCCACGACCGTAACTCGCCACGTTGTATCTATTTTTATGTACACGCAAACACACACACACACACAGTAACGCACACACACAGTGATTACAGCGAGTGGTAATTAAACTTTCCAGCTCCCCATGGGGCCATGCCATCGACGTGTCATCCGCGACATGCCGAGGCTCAGCCCTGTCTCTGGTTGTGGTTTTGGCCAGGTTTACTCAGAGCAAGGCCGTCCTGGGAGCCGGGCCGCATAATCAGATAAGCGGCAGGGAAAGCACAACACAACAACAAGAAGCGGATACGCCTACAAACGCCTCTCAATGAGATTCATGACAGGCATAGACAAAGTTGAGTAGGATTTCGACAGTGGCCAAAGGGCAAAGGCAAAGGCAAAGGGCAGAGGGCAAGGGCGATAAGGAGGCGGTAACTCGCAGGGGCCACTTAATTGTATAAGAAATAAGCCAAGCAAAGTTCAAAACAACAACTAGGGCCATGCCCCTCTCCTCCAGTAACGTCCAATGCTCAACGTCTATGGTCTGGGCGTTAATTACGTTTTTATTATTTTCATTTGGCTGGCCATGCAAACGCAAACGCAAACCGCAGAGCAAAAGTAGAAGCAGCGGCAAACTCAACAAAGTCGCTTTCAATTCGAATTCCAGATTCCGGATTTTGGGCAGGCTAAATTAATGATGCCATTGACGGCAACCCAAAAGTCAATTGACTGAGTCCGTGATTGAACCAGGCCAAGAGGGCGGAACAGGCAACAGGGAACAGGGAACTGGAAGATGGAGACGAAGACGAAGACAGAGATGGTGTCGGCTGCAGTGCTTGCTTCATTTTTCATGCCACAGACGTTGCTTTCGGTTGCAGGTCACGTGATGCTGTTAATTGCATGTCCATGGCCGCAACTTGACGCTCGTCTTTGCAGTTCTCCCTCGCTATCTTATGATCCAGTTTCAAATCGTCCTCGACTCTCTTGACTACCTTCGCCCTTGCTAATTGAAAAATGTTTGTTGTTTTCTCTCTCTCTCTATCTGTGAATGTCTAACTGTCTGACTGTCTAACTGACTGCCTCGCTGTCTACTCCCAGTGCTAGTCGCATTTGCAACTAATTGAGTTTCCTCTGCTCTCCCAGGTAGTGAGCTCAGAAATGGTCCCTTAGTGTGAAACTGAATACACAATTGAAATTGAAAACTTTTACACGACGGGCGCCTCTCATATTCATTTCCACATCTCCATCTTCATCTTTATCTTCATCTGCTTCTCCATCTTCATCAGCATTCATCGAATGCCCATCATTCAAAGTAGAATATCATGCATCTTAACGGGTTCTTTTGTGACCTGCCTGCCTGCTTGACACTTGAAACTCTGTAACGGGCCACTGCAAACTGGGCTCAGACTACGTCTCATGATTATTATTATTATTATTAGTGCTCTCACTGCTCAGGCACTCCAAAAAAAATAGAAAGCCATTAGCAATTCATCTTCGAGGCAGTTCTTCTTGTTGTCGTGCCTGCAATTAGAGACGTACTCACTCACACTCACACACTCACTCACTCACTCAGTCACCCATAGACACGAACTCGGTTTATTGCTGCAGTCCTGTCAGGGGAATACAAGCGAAGCAAGGGCTACCGAGGAGGGCAAAGCAAGTCAACTTCCTTAACACTTTGACAGCAATTTGCGAAATATGTTGCCGGCAATCAGCAAGGAAGTGAGAAAACAACAACAACAACAGCAACATCTGTAGCGACGATGACGACAACAACGAGCAACTTACAACAAGTCGCATAAACAGCAGCGCGCACAAAAGTATGCTACAAACTGCCAGGGCAACACTCACACACACACAGTTCCATGATATATGCACATGTGTGTGTGTGTGTGTGTTCAGGCTTTTGTGAACAATCTTACTGACTTCCTTCCGGTTTGCCGGCTTGCCCTGCATCCTTCGTAGGCTGGCCACAAGTGTTTGGCCTGGCCGGGCTCGTTTTTTTGTCTGCTTCGCTTTTTGGCAATTAATTAAAAAAAAAGAGAGAGACACCTCGCTCCCTTCTTACTACAACAGTGCAGAGTGTGTGGCATGGCTGTAGCATTTTCAACAATTTGTGTTACATTGTTGCCACTGCCGTTGGCTGCCATTGTTGCTGTTGTTGGTGTTTGTGTTGCTTTCTTTATGTTTGTCTAGCTGCGATAGCTGTCCAATTTCTCTGTCTGCTGCTGAGCAGAAAGTTTTTGGTTGGGTCCCAAATAAAACCTCCAGGCGCAGCAGTAAGCTGGCCCCCCCTCGTCTCTTTCGCTCTCTCCAAATACAAACGGCAGCCAAGTTGCCATTTTGAAGCTTCCACACTTTGACCGACGACTCAACATAAAGAGAAGAAGTTTACCAACTATAAAAGCCGAGACTAATTTCATATTTTCATCCATCTTAATTAGAGAGATTAAGAGAGAATACAAATTTAATTGTAATATCCACAGCACTTGGTTGTACATTTTTAAGGGTATCTCTTCGTCGACTTTGAGCATTTTAAATATATATTGTATTTTTTTTGGTTTTAGTTGATTTTTGTGTTGTTGTAAGCTACGTTTTCGTTATTTATGGTTACGTTCTGTTTCTTTTGTTGTTCCCTGCCCGCCCGGTTGCCATTTCTGGGTTACATTTGCAACAGCAACAACAATAAGGACAACCCCTGACAACAAGCTGCAAGCAAATTGAACAGCAAATCAATAAAAAGAAATAAAAAACGAACGAACGAAACAAACTGTTTTGGAGTTCTACTTTCTACCTCTGAGTACGAAGCGAGTACGTTGACTACTTTAGGTTACCGCGAATATTTAACTAGTTTTCAATTTTTAGCAGCCATGTGGTTGTCCCTCTTGTTGTTGTCCCTTACCCCCCTATCCGCTTCTCATTCCCTTAGTTGTTGTTACTGCTGCGCTGTTAAGCAAATATTTTTGTTGGATTTTTTTGGTCGTTTTTTTTTTCTCTGTGCACCGAGTAAGTTCAAACCGCGCGCAATTTTTGCAAAGCAGTCAACAAATTTGTTGTTTGCCTTTTTTGGGTAAACTTTTTTGTGTATTTGGTGGCTTTCAGTTTTTTGGCGTTTACTCTTTTAACGGTATTGCAATTATTCCCTTGCTAAAACTGAAACCGGGGGTTAGAGATTATACACAATTTGCTGGGCGTTCTTTTATACTACATACATATATATAACGCCACGCCCATGCATCGATCGGAGAATTTATTAAATTCTTGGAACTCGTGACCCTGCGATGACCATATCAATCAATCGCTTCTCGTCTCTTGCTTTTAACTTAAATCTTTTATGCGAAAGGTCAATACGTTAGCCATACATCAAAGCAAAGCGAAATGCGAAGCGGAGAGGAAAAAGGGGAATGTGGCTTTTATAATTTCTCAAAAAATTATTAAATTTAGAATTAAATTCCTCGATTTTTGTTCCAGCAAGTGTACTTCAGTGTGCTGAGTGCGATGCGCTGCCCACTTGTTCGATGATGGTTTAAAAAGTTTTTGCTGCTGCAACGGAACTCCACTCGCTGCATGCCGCACACACACACACACACACACACACACACATACAACATGTTGCCCCAGAGCGCAACACGGTGGGCGGTTGGAAAATTTGTTTGTTTGTCTGTTGTTGTTGCGTGGTACCTTTAATTAGAGAGTTGGTCATTCCCGCCCCTGGCGCTCGCTAATCAACAAACAATGTCCAAACTTTTTAGCAGTTGGCGAAACTTGCTAATTAACAAGACTAAACAAGTCGCAGTCGCAATTGCAGTTGCGACCCCAGTTGCCCCCTTTCAACTGCAGCAGCTGACAACAGGAAGCTGCAACAGCACGTTGCACCATCTGTTGGAGCATGCATACAGTACTTTGTCTCGTATTTGAATCTGCGCATATTGATGCATGACTCATCACAGACGAAGCAAACGGATGCACGCCTAATTACACTTTTTTATGTCAGACCAAAGCCTGTGAAATCGCGACGAGAACTGCATTAGACTCGCTCCCCGCTCCCCGCCCCTCGTCTGTCGTCTGTCGCCTGTCTGCTGGCCAACTGACACCTCGGTGTCACACACAGTTCCCTGCTCAAAGAGTGAAACGCTTAAGAGCCACTCGATGTTCGCCTGAGCGCGCTAATGGACAATCAACATCGGGGAAATGCAAATGGCAAATTACCGACCAAATGCAACGGCTGCCTGCATTCCGTTAAGTAAATGGCCAAGATGTAGTCTCGTCTGCTCAAAGCAAAGAGAGAGAGAAATAGAGGAAATAGCAGTGCAATTATGTGCAAGTATCTTTTGGTAACAAGCTAAGCGACCTCGTCGATATACCCGATACACACAATAGAGAGAAAAGTAAACGTTTACAAGCGAGAGGCGGGCGGCTTATGGCTGGCAACAATGCAGCTTAAAAATACAATAAATGCAATCAAAATAACAATAAAACATGCTACATTTGCCACAAATGGCAGTCGCCGCCGCTGCCGTGGCAATAACAACTAGGCAACGGCAGCGACTGCGACTGCGAAGTCGACTGCGTATGTAGTGTTGATGTTGCTGTGGCACACAAAAGGCAAGCGATGGGCTAAGCTCTGCTGAGCTGAACTCAACTGAGCTGTTTAAACAAAACCGGCAAAGAGGCAGCGCAGCCTTTGTACACTATATGTGTGTGCATGTGTGTGCATGCAGAAATTATGACAATATGCAAACGAGTTTTGCAAGCAGCAGAACAAGCTGAAGGCGATGAAGATACTGAAATCGCACACAAAGGAGAACAACGAGGCGGCAGACAGGCGATTGCAATGGTAGGCGATGCGGTAGGCTAGATGCTGGAGGGGGAGGTGAGGCAACTGGGCAGGAAGTGATGGTCTAGGCAGTTGCAGATGCGGAGGCTGATGCTGTTGCTGTGGCTGTGGCTGCAGAGGCGTCTCCCAGCTTAAGCCCGTTGACACGCAAAGAGCGTCAACAAAGGCCTCGTAAGGGAAACGAGAAAAATTGCACACAAAAAAAAAGGTAAGCCCGACTCCCAAGTCCCAAGTCCCGAGAGCACAATCCTAAATCCCACAGCCAGAAGTTGATGACGAAAACGAGGATGTGTGTGTGGCGGGTTAACAGGAATGTAAACAAAGTTAGCGCTGCATAAAAGAGATCGAACAGAGTCGGTAATAACTGCCAGCAGACCGAGAGAGAGTGACGAGTGAAAGGGATGAGGAAGGGTATTTTTGGCCGAGGCAGTGAAAGAGCATGCCTTATGCTTTATGCAACAAACGGCAATTAACGAAGGGTGATACAATGTCAAAAGGTGCAGAGGGCTGTGTTTACACCGGGGATTATTATTGATGAGCATTAAGGGTGGTGACTACGATGTGGCACTTCATTACTTGATTCATTAACTGATTTCAATCAGAGTAAATATTTTATCTAAAATTAGTAAGCTCGTGTTCTGGGTTTTCTTCAATTTGTATCGCTCATTTTCTAATCACAATTAGCAGACGCATGAACCAACACGACGCTGCATGCTGCAACTTGTTGCTGGCCAAAGTGAGCGAGCAAATTATGTGAATTTTGAGTGGGTTTGACGACTTTACAGCCATACGAGTAGATGAGTAGATGGCTCGGATACTCCGCAAGCTGAGCTGCAGACTGCAGTCGAATGTATCTACATATCTGCTATGTTAGGCGGCGAGTGGAATAGGTGTGAGTTTTATGTGGAAACCGTTTTGTTAACAGCTGCCCAGACCAAGAGACTGTGAATAGTGAATAGCAGCAACGAAATTACAATAAATTATATAAAGTGTTAAATGTGACTCTGAAACTGAGGCTGTGAAGAACACGGCTCTCAGATACAATAGCCTAGATACAGATACAAAAGCAAGACGTTGCCCTCTGTCTCGCTGTCTGCATCGTGGAATCTTTAACAAATAGGAATATCTCGCACGCATTTTGTTGTACAAAACGCTGAAAGAGATTTCTTAGACTGCGCGAGTGTGTGGAACAGTGGAACACATGGTGCGACCCTTTTTTAGTCTACTTACAAAAATATATATATGACCCTGAAGATTTATGGCGCTTAATCAAGAACCCAAGTCTAAAACCCCGAAACAACTGAAACCCATTTCTAGCATAACCAATTTGTAGTGACAACTTTAAGCTGCATCCCACAGCTGGGAGAGGAGCAGCAAGCGCCATAAAAAAAGATACATATTTGTATCTCGAACTCAATCTGAGTCTGTATCGTGAACTCGGTATGAAGTGCAAGTTGAAGGTGTCAGAACGTTGACGCCATTTGGGTTTGTTAAACATAATAAATGTGGATTCTCTACAGGTTCTTGCGATGCGGGCTGCGCTCCCCGTTCTCTCGCTCTCACTGTTGATAATGCGACGACCCTCGAGTTGCCAGAACGTTATGTCTATAATTGTTACGTTGTTGTCCCTTGTTGTATAGTATTGACTTTAATTGACAACACTTTGGCATTGGTCCAGCAGTCGAAGCTTATAAACATTGCCATCCCATCGATGGCTGCGCTGCACTGTGCACAGTGGGCCATATTGAATAGTTTGGGGATTGTTGTTCTTTGTGGCCGCTTCATCGCCTATTACTTATCTACTGTTTGTTATTGCTGTTGATGTTATTGTTTACGCAAGCATTTCACTTGCGCCTAAGTGCAACTTGGAAATGCATTTCTGATGCTTAATATGTTTAACTATGTAAATGCTGCCCTGTTTATGCGATGCGATGTCTGTATGTGTATGGAGTGTAAGACACTTGGAAGATGCTAAAAGGCCAAATATAAATAAATATGAAGACTACAACAACAAGATCAAGCAAGCGCCACACATGAGTGCATGTGAGAGGAGGTGTTAAGTGAGCGGAGAGGAGGAGGAGAAGCAGCAAATGCAAATGTTTAATTTCCAGCACGAAGCACACACAACACACAAACACACACTCAACACTACGGACAACGCACTTTGCATAGTCGTAATACGTTTTCGGCCCACTGTGCTGAGCTGCTCCAGAATGCAGCGATGTCTTGCATACGAAATGTGAACTACTCGCAACTCGCAACTCGAATCAAAAGAGCTGCGTAGTTATGAATGAGAATGGGAAGGGAGAGATGCGGATGAGTGAGGGGACAATGACAACAAAGTATCCAGCAAGTGGAGCATAGAGAAGTCAACAGCAAAGCAAAGACTGTGCAGAGGGAAGCGCGGGAAGTTGACGTTGTCGCTTAAAGATGATTAAATTTGTAAGCTGCGCTTGCAACAACTTGACAAACTGGTCACTGCAACGAGCAGCAAAGGGGGCAAGGAGGGGGGCAGCTGACAGCGCATGCGTTCCCTCTGTGAGTTGTTGGCGTTGCAGTCTCTTGCCAAAATGCAATTCCAATGAAATTGACGTGACAAACGGCGACGAAGATGAGTGTGACAAAAGCCACAGACTAGCAGACTATCAGACTACCAGTCGCAGTCGAACTCAGTGTCAGCCTGGTCGTAACAAAGCAACCGCAAGAGGCAACAGCAAAGGCAGAGCAAGAGTTAAGCGGAGACAGAGTCTATGAAAACCAGACTCTAAGCCCTCGCGTCTCATACCGAACTCTTTATACACTAACCATTTATTTAGTGACCCTTTGATTAATAGTTTTGTTTGCGTGAAATTAAAGATAGAAACAGCCATGGCATGAATCAATTGATTGGATGCATCGTTAACGAGATCTCTGGCGTAGTTGCAGCGATTGAGAGATTGATGATACCTTCGTCAGCTAGGGAATAATGAGAGTCCAAACTGGAAACGGCAGCAGCTACAACGAACATGTCAAAAGGTGTTGCATGCCATTGAAAAGCACTTGAAAAACTTGTCGCTTGTTGTCTCTCTAGTTGCTGCTGCTGTTGCTGCTGCTGATGTGTTGTGGTTGCTGGTAATTTGAATGGCGAGTGATCGGCCTACGGTCTTCAATCTACGCTCTACGGCCTGCGAACACGAACGCTCCATTGAGCGATGGCAGAGTGTGAAAGACAGGCGACAACCGCAACAGCAATAGCAGCGGCTGCTAAAATGGCTGGTAAAGAGGCGACAACTACAACGACTACTACAACAAGTTGAACAACAAAACGCGACATCAACGGCGACACATTCGCATTTTGATTAGATTTAAGCAACGCTTTGGCGCTCCAATTGTGCCCCTACTCAAAGTGAGACCCAGACAGAGTCGGTGAAGGAGAAGGAGACGCAGTGGCCAACATATATCGTGGAGTCGTGGCCGTTGCTGTCATCTAACGATGTCGCATGTCTGACAATGCGTTTCGCCGAATGCAAATGCAAATGCCTAAGGTGGAGGCACTGGCAATGGCAATGGCAGTGGCAGAACCAACAAGGCGTGTCCCGCAAAAATGGAGGAAAAACCCACAAAGCAAAGCGCAACTTAATTGCACGCCAGAGGCGCGTCTAAAGAGCAGCCAGAGGCCGGGAGAAGAAGAAGGGCTGAATGCCGAGTACACAGACTGTAAACTGATAGACGTGGGGCCGTCATTGACAAACGGCGACAATTTTGATTGAGTTTTAGCACGAAGCAAAGGATGGCCAGGAGAAGAACTGGAGTATGAGCTGCGAGTGCTCACACTCAACCTGATGAATCAGACAGCCACAACAAAGGCAGGTAATTCCAGGCAGCACTTTATGACGCTTTTCCCTTTCCACATTACTCTATTTTTTTATTGTGTGCTGTTCCTTATTGCGTTTGTGGTTGACAACCTTTTGAAAGGGTGTCATAGGTGACATGAAAAGCTGATGGGAAAAAAAACTCTTTTTCATGTCACTATGTTTTAGTGACCAGCATCGCGCGACATTTGCTATGACTAAACGGCGCGAAATTGGGCGAATCACAAGGTGTTGACTATTGTCGCCCCCCACTCCTTATAACCCAGTTGAACTCATGACTAAGACGACTCGACTCGAATTTCCATGTCTAATCAATGGGTAGCTCTAAATATTTTGTTAACTCCGAAAACCATCTAACCGTGCAATTCCAGCATCGAGAAATGTAATCTTATCGCTTCTTTGCCGTGAACACAAAAGAAGAGTAAATATACAAAAATCTCTCTCTCTACAATAATTGTAGAATCCCCGACAAGTTTCATATTACACACTGCGCATAATATATCAACATTAAAAGCAAACCAGTTCGCCTTCCCCTCCCTATTCCATCGGTGTCGTCCCCATCCACAATTTCGTTTACATGCTCGATTATTGGTGCATTGCACCACTGTAAACTGCGCCACGCACAGTGGCAGCTCAAAAGGAGGGAAGGGAATAGAATGGAATGGGCCAACTTCCCTTTCAGGGTCGATACGCTGCTCGAGCTGTTCAGCATTTTATTGAATTTTCTGGGAAAAAGATGTAAAAAACCAAATTTAATTACGAGCAAACCCAGGCACCAACTGAGAGGCAAAAGAGCGACACAGCAGCCAGCCAATTGTGTTAACACACACTCATTCATAGTCGTATTCGGTACTCGTGTTTCTCCAGCGATTTTCTGATTTTAACTGATTATTTCTATGCGTGTTATTTTTTTTTTATATTTTTCTTAACGATTATTATGTATTTTTTCGACAATGATCGATTGTGATTTATAAGAATGCTGATGTCTGCGTCTCTCTCCTTGTCCATCTCTATTTTAGGGAACATGTTTGAGTAAGAAATTCATGAAATTGATATGGGAAACAACATTGAAGATTGATTTGGCTTTGACTTTAGATTTGGCTTTCGACTGCGTTTGTTGACTTTCGCTCTGCTGCAAAAGGAGAGGAACTCAAAGGCTGACTCTAAGTCTGCGTTCTTCTTTGCTGGCTCATTATAGACAGATTGTGTTACCAGATTGTAAAACACTTGAAATGACCAAGCGAGCGTTGCAGACGAGTCAACCCCGTGACATTGATGGGAGGTTTTGATTTTCATTTTCATTTCTCATTGATTGAAACATAAAAAACAAAGCCAGACAGCGGATAGCGGACCAAGAGACAGACGGACAAATCGTGTCGCAGTAGAAATCTGTGATTTTGTAGCCTAATGAGCCGTGCTGTGCGGTGTCGAGTTGGGTTGGGTTGGGTTGGTTTGGGTTGTCGCAACGGGGCGTATGAGTGATATTTTCGCGCTTTTATGGATTGCGAGTATAAAAAAAATGATGACATTTTTAACTTTTATGCATATTTACGGTTAATTTGCATAAATAGTCGAAAATTGAAAATGAATATCTGAGGCCACAGCTCTCGACTGTGTGCCAGTGTCTGTCTCTATCTCTGGGAAAATTATGCAGCATAAAAGGCTAAAAACATTATTATTATTTTGCCATAAAGCGCCAGCCTCCGGCGGGGAGTGGCCACATCAGGCCACACCACCAAAACACCACAGCAGACTAGACCACAGAGCATGGAGCATGAAGCATGGACCATAGACCATGGGCAACAATGTCCATGATTTGGGTGGCATATTCAAATTTCGAATTTCAGATTTCAAATTTCAAATGACGCAATAAAATTCACGTTAGCCCCCATCAATGGGGATAGCGGGCTGCCTCCCTGGTTCATTCTCCCACTTTGTCGTTTAACGCTTTTTGCAGTGAACTTTCTGGCGATTTAATGCACAGATTGTCGCGAACCAAAGCCGATGATAAATTGCAAGTATTTCTATTTATAAACGTAATTGCTAATCCTACCTGAAAACATAATCCACCCACTTGGCGCGGCGATTCAGGCTGACGCCTCGGTAATACATCATCTTTATCTGGTCACCCAGGAAGCACCCCGAGGAACAATAGCAATGACGGAATGCCTCCAAGCGGAAGCGCAAAGTTGCCTACATCTACTTCTGCTGGTCTACTGGGGAAAGGCATAAACAAAGGCGAAGACTAGACATGGATGGCAGCAGGAAAAACAAATGAAAACAAAACCAGACTATTTGTCAACGCGAATGAAGCCATTTATTATCCATCATAAAACTTGTATTTATCGCTAAATGTAGACAGACAAACAGACGAAGAGACGGACGGACAGATGGACAGGACAGGGCGAGTGTCTGCCACGCGTTGCACTAGCGTTGGCAAATCCCACGAGAAGCGTCTGCCGCAGCAGCAGCAACAACATCAGCAATAGCAACAAAATGACGACAAATCCTGGCAGACGACGAGTAGTTTTGTGTGTGTCAGTCAAACAAACAATGCGATGGCAAAAATAAACGACACGCCGACCAACAGCAGCAGCAGCACTAAAGGCTGGGAGGGGAAGGGATAGAATAGCTTTGGGCGGACACCGGGGAGGTGCCGCAGCGCAAGGGGCGTGGTGTGCAGAGAGCACGCAGTGTCAAGGCAATAAATCATAAAGCAGCCGCAGTCGCTGCCGCTGCCGCTGCCACTGTCGCTGCTGATGGCGTTGCCGCAGTCGATGCAGAGCTGCTATTGGATGCCGTCTGAGTGTACGTGAGCATGGCACGAAATTGGAGCATGTGCGTCGCTCAACGGCGATGTCGCTCTACTCGCTGAATTGTCGCTGAAAATCACGTAAAAGTATAAAAATGAAATCTGTTTACAGGCATTGCACGCCGCACTGTTTTCCTCTCCCCTCTCTCCCCACTCGAAGCGCCATCGCCAGGCAATTGGAACTGTATCGCTGGCTGAGTTGGCCGGGCAAGTTACCAGGCTTGTCAAATGTCGCAGTGGCAGCTGGAAACGAGCCGCAAAAGTCGAATAAATTTCAGTTTGGCGCTGAAATATTTACGCAGCAGCAGCGGCAGCAGCAGCAGCAGCCAACGCGCCTCAATTTCCAGGAACAGGCAATAAGACGCAACCACGAACAACCACAAAAACCGCACCATGAACCATGAACATATCCAAGCTATTGCCGAAGCCAAGCCCAGAGACAAGCGTAACCAAAAACCCCGAATAGCGACAACCGAAAAAGAAAAAGAAATCCGCGCATATGTGGCTAATAAACTAACCAAACATCCCAGACAGTTGCAGATCCGGTCGCAGCTGCACACACATCAAGAGAGAGAGAAAGATAGAGATGCATAGATACACAGATACAAAATCAGTTTAGATACAAAAAGATAGAAATGATTCTATTTCTTCGTTGAACTTGAACTCCGCTTGACGAACGTCAATTGGCAAAGAAATATAGCTCAGCAATCTCCCATTTATGATGGCAATTACTGCAAAAGTGCGATGAGCGCAGTTTGTTATTTAAATTTTAATAGTGTTCTCACCTGACATCAGACGCTTGTGGAAGAAATGTGTTAAAAATAAATCGAGACAGAAGAGAGAAGAGAAAATGTGAGCAGCGAACACGCACTGGAATCGGAATGAGAATTAAATAAAATTTATGAAATTTTTGCTGGTAATTCATTTATTTTATGCTGCCAATGAATTCATTTCATTTCTGATTCTCCCTCTGATAGTATGCTGCGGCTTTTTTTTGTGCTGCATTTTCCATCAGTTTGCTTGTCTATCTGTCTCTCCGATTCGGCGAGTCTGCGACACGCTCTTGGGTTATTTTTAATAGCATTTTTTTATCCATCGTGGAATTCTGACGGCAGCCGCCGCAGGCGATGAGCAGGTGGAACCGCAAATAAAACAAAATACAAGGGCTAAAAGCGGCAAAAAGAGAGAAGAGGAGAAGAAGAGGCAGCATGCCGCATGGCAAATAAATAAATTTGTCAACAAATGTGGCATCCGAAGCCACGTCGTGTGTGGGAGACGCGCTCTCCCGGTCTCCTGGTTGGGGCCCACAAATAATGTCGACAGTTGCGCATTAATTTCGTTTCACTAATTAATAATTTGCTCCTGCTTGCTCTGGCTCCTTCTGCTGCTGCTATTGCTTTTCTTATTGTTATATGTTTGTTATTTGTTGCTGTTAATATTAATGTTGTTGTCGTCTGTTGGCTGTTGGCCGTCCAGCGTCGGCTGTCGACTGGTTTATTGGCCTATTAGCGCAACATTTAAATGGTAATCAAGGCGTGTTTGGACATTCAGGTAAGCCAGAAGTCACGCAAAGTCACAACTGATAGCCCAAACAACCTTACAGTCCACTCGACTCGAGTCCAGTCCAGGGCAGCAGTAATAGCCGGAGAACAGAACAAACAACTCGGCAAGTCCCATAAACAAAATGCCCAGCGTGGAGCTGAGGCAGGAGCAAAAGAGGAAGAGGAATATGGGGGAAGCATGCCAAATTGAAAACGAAAAGGAAATCAATTGATGTGTAGCGACAATCGATATGCCGAGCCAAACCAAGCCAAAGCGAGGTGTGGCCCAGTCTGGAGGCAATCGGTTTGGTTTTGGGTTCCAGTTTCAGTTGAGGCCAAAAAACACAAGCGTCTGTGGGCACGCTCAAAGTGCCACAAACAGCAAAGCAGAAGGAGCAGAGGGGGCAGCAGCAGGAGAAGGGAGCGTCTGCTGTTCTTCTGCTTTGGCACGCCCTTAAACCACACTGTGAAAGCAACAAGGAACAAGCAACGTGGGTCGAGGGTCAAGGGTACAGGGTGAAGGACCAAGCGTAGAGGGTGGTTAGTCTCAGCCTGATGTACCTGATGTCCACAGCAACATATGCACAGAAAGCATGAGAAGAGAGGCAGAGAAAGCAAGAAATGAAGAGATGGAAATGGAGATGGAGAGACAGAGAGACAGAGAGAGAGAGAGAGAGAGAAAGCAGCCGAGAGACATATGAGTCTATCCACTCGGTGTTATCCTGACAACGTGATTGAAATTTATGACTGGCAAAAATAGTATACGCAGTCAGAGTCAAAGCCGAAGCAACAGAAACAGCAACAGCAGCTGTGAAAAAAAGATACTAAGACACTTCTTTGTGGCTGGAGGGGGAAGCTGAAGGGAGGAGCTTAGCACGTGAGCTGAATGTGTTTACTCTGTGAGTATTCCTGGTTGGCAATGGCTTCGGCTTCGGTTCGTTCGTTCTCTGTGAGAAATTGCACTGAATAAAAAGCACTTGTACGCATTAAAACCTAATTGGGAATTTCCATAGTTCATATGCCATTTTCTCTAACGGTCCCCATGTGAGTGTGACATTCTAAGCGTGAGTGTGTGAGTGTGTGATTGTGAATGTGACTGCGGCTCTGACTCTGACTGTGTGACTGTCGTGTGTCTGTTTGTTTCTCTCTCTATGTGGCATGTTCTACATATTTTGGCTTGCAAAATGTCACACGCAGCCAACGATGCCCGTTGAGCCCGTCAAACGTTGTCCAGTGGTTGTCGTTGCTATTCCTATTGCTGTTGCTGTTGCTGTTGTTGGTAAAGTGGATTTTGCGCTTGGCTATGATAAATTGAGGGACTGTTACCGCTAACCCAGTCCCACCCAGTCCCAGTCCCAGTCCCAGTCTAGTCCAGATCGTATGGTCAGTATTAGAGAGCTAGACCTCTACGCCATCGTCTATCGTCCACACAGACATCAAGGCTCGAGAGCCAAGAGCTGCACCAGAGATGAGATGATGGTGATGGGGGGAGCGATGAGCAGTGAATGAATGAGAAGTGGCCAAATGTCATTTGCAGTCTGACAAGAGGCGGCATAGGGGAGCACAGTGGGACTAAGCGTGCATCCCACAGCATTTTAAATGCTCAACCTGCTCTGAGTTAATAATGCTCTCGAGTGTCCACTTTCAATTCCATTTCCATTTCCGTTTCCACTGTGCATCCGATTATCTTTCTTCGCTTTATCTATCGCATTGCATTGCTCGACTTGCTTCTGCTTTCTGTCTGCCATGCGACAAATACTCAGCTCGTACGAGCAATTTTATCAATTGCCAACAGCAGAACTGAATAAAAAGCAGCAACAAGACCATACTAATCGACTTAACTCTTGTTGGCTCTACCTTGGGCTAAACCCAAACCCAAACCCAAAGCTAAATCCAAAGTCAGACGTCCTCTTGGCTGCACTGCAATGTCCTTGGCACGAACTTCAGGAACAGGAACCGGATAAGCGAACTGTCTCTGCCTTGCCTTGCATATGCAGACTCAGCAGCAGGTTGAGCAGACGAGTAGATCGAGAGATGGCGATGGCGATGGCGACCATGCCGCAGACACACTCTCGGAGATAAGAACCAAGAATAACCGTCTACTCTTCTCCTCTCCCCAGTGGCTTTGATTTATGGTGCTCGGCTCAGAGTTGTGAAAAGGCTGTCTTGCTGCTGAGGCTCTCTCTTTCGTTCTTTCTCTCAAATTCTCATATTCCCTTTCTCTGGCACGCGCTTATCAATGCCGTCGGGAGCCGAGGAGGACTACAAAATTTATTTATTTGCAATGACTTTGAAAAGAAACTTCGACCGTTGCGCTGGGCGAGCTGCAAACTTTCGACCTGCGTGCGCATCGATTAGAAAACTTTTTTGTCGTATCTCTCTAAGCGGACAGCGCGATGGGGATGAGCAAGAAGCAAGGCGGGGGGATCGCTGCGAATTGGCCAAGTTGTTAAATAATTGCGCTGAGCATTTAGTTGCCAACAGCAACAACTGACTAGCCATGGTCCACGTTGCGTATGCGTCATTTGCCAGCGGGGCCAACGCCACTGCAGAGCCGGGGGCGACTCTCGGTATCTATGATCCTGCTGTTGATGGTCCATACGTGGCCCGGATTAGCTGCGAAGTTTGCCGGCAGCTTAGCGGCACTCGAGTGGATGAGTTAATTGTGCGAATGTCAAGACAAATTGCGTTAATGCGCCAAGCGCACAAAGGACTCGACGAGAGGCGACGCGAAGCGATTCGCCTTGACTACGACAAAGTTGTGCATGTCCTGGAAAAATCCCATAAGCAAAGGTCAGGTCAGGCAAGAGGCTGATTGCGATAGCGGATGGCGAATGTGTGTGCGAGTGTGTCGCAAAAGTTTTTAAAAAGTATTTTAAGCAAAATTTATGCAAACCGCAAGGCAAACTGGCAGCCATCGCCTGCTGCTCGCTGTGCTCGGGTACTTGGGTAGTCGGGTACTCAAAGGACATGCCTAATCCCCGAGTAATCAAAGTTTGGCAATGCCAAACGAGACAGCCAGCGAAATAAGCTGCAAACTGCTGGAAGCTGGTTGCTGAAAGCGGAAAGCCAAACACAGGACAAAAGGCGGCTGCCAGAAGCTCAGACAAATTGCATACATAAAACTCAGTGGGGGCAAGTACTCACTGTTCTCCTGTCTCTCCCCCCTCTCTTTCGCTAACCATCTAACTCACTCATTCTCTGACTCGAATGTCGTGTGTTGTGTGAGGGAAAAAAACACTTTTCCAATTAATGAAATCTCTAAACTGCCATAAATTTATCCAGACGCAAATAATTAAATTGCGCTGGCTTCACGACTGCCCACAACCTCAACGACTTGTTGACTTCCCTACGTGCACACGCGCGAATGTGTGTGTGTGTGTGTGTGTGTGTGTGTGTGTGTGTGTGTGTGAGTGGCTGACAGGTCTGTCCGAATCGCCATCAAACCATGGCCTGGCCGCAAACCACAAATGAAGGCGGTTGCCGGCCAACGCGTAAGCCATCAAATCGACAAGCATTGCCAATAAACAGCACCCACCACCGAGGGCAGCATTCTAACTTTGTATTACGAGTCCACTACAGATGATAGCAGAGCTTAAAGTCTTGTTCAATACATATCCTGCTCTAAGTAATAAACGTCCCATTATCTGAACTTATTAAGAGAGAAACGTGAATACTCTCAATAAGACATTATTTAAGCTCAGAATAAATAATTTATCAAAAGGCAATAATTTCTCAAAATTCTAAAATCAAATTTGACAAATAAATATAAATTCAGCGCATTAGAGAGAAAACGAATTCAGCACTTTATGTAATATAGATTTTGGCTAGTTCAAAGTTCAATTAGAGTTTTACTCTTCAATATAACTACTCTAAAATAATAACTATTATTATTTGAACTGCAGTACTCTGCTCTTTCTTACGAGTATCTCTCAGAAGTTAGCGAGTTGCCCTCGCTGTCTAGGTTTCATGTGTTAGGCAAATTTGTTTACGAGTTCGTTTACTCGTTGCTTTAGATTATTTGAGCGACTCACCTGCCAGGCACTGACACTCTCCATTGCCACCTGCACCTGCTCCTGGGCTTCCTCCTTGTCCAGCTGCTGAAGCAGCAGCTGCAGCTGCCTCCGCTGCCTGTCGACGCTGCTGTCGTCGTGTCAGTTGCAGGTGGGAAACATCGCGACGCAGGCGATGCAGCTCGCGGCGCACATGGAGCGCCAAATGGTCTGAGGATGCGTTCTCGTTGCTCTTGGGACTGGCGATGATCTGGGCTTGCTCTGCAGGCCAGTGGATGAGTTGTTGCTGCTCCAGGCGCAGCTCCAGCTCAACGATGCGTGCGTCCAGCTGCTGCAATCGCTGCAGCCGCTGCTCGAGGCGAGTCTGTCGCACGTTCGCGTACAGGGCGAAGCTGAAGGCGCACAGACAGAGCACGTAGCAGGCGATGTGCAGCAAGGTCATGAGCTGGACTGTGTAGCGCGGCCGCTCCTTGCAACTGGCTGCACTTGCTCGTGCCGCCGATCGCTGCTGACAGCTGGCTGTCGAGGGCGCTGCAAGGCGACTAGTTGTGGCTGCAGTTGTAGTTGCTGTTGCTGTTGCTGGTGCCGTTGCTGTGGTGGCAGCATCTGCATCGCTGGCATGGCCAAGCAACATGCGTTGCTGTTCCATTTCGACTGTGGATGCTGTGGATGACGACGCTGTGGATGTCGTTGTGGGTGTCGCTGTGTTTGTCTCGTTGTCTCCAGTTGCCATTGTCATTGTCCTTGGACTCGGATTTGGACTGCAACTCGGGTGGCCGCTGGGCGGCACTTTGTGTTTGCGCATGCTGCGATTGAAGACTCTACTCTACTCGCCTTCGCCGTCGGCTTCTCTTCCTTTTAGGCTAATGCGCTGGATCTTCCTGCTCCCGCTGATGCGGCTGACGTTGCTGACGCTTCAACTGCGTCTATTTCGAATGCTGCTGTTGATGCTGCGGGGTCTGCGCTTAAGGACGTCCTTGTGGCAGCAAAGAAACACATGTGTGGCACTGCAACACAGCTGCTCCTTTTTGGCCAAATCCTCGGCGAGTGCTTGGTGCGTCCTTGTCGATGCTCTATTTCGTTTGCTGGCGACGTTTCGTTGCGGTATTTGGCCTGCACATAGCGCCTGAAATGTTGCTATTGTTCTTCTTCGCGTTGACGCTCCACCCACTTGGCTTCTTCTTATTGCCTTTGCTGTTGATGTTGATGTTGCTGTTGTTGTTGAGGTTGCTGTGGATGTTGCCTGGCCATGGCATGTGAGCCGCATACAAAAGCTACGCGGCCATGGACTGTCAGCTGAAGATGAACCAGGGGAGAGCAGCTGGAGAGGTTAGAAAAACTAGCTGCGTGCTTTTGGGGTGCTGCCAGTTGTGGCACTTGTGCCACTTGTCAAACTCTTGCCACTTGCCGTCGTTGTGGCTTTGGCTGTTGCCTCATCCACTTCCACTTCCACTTCCACCTTCACTTCCTTTTCCTCTTCCTCGGATTTTGCTTTTGTTTCTGTCTTGTCAATCGTCACAGCAGATGCTTCTGGGCTTCCTTCGGGGCTCGGCTGCTCGACAAGTTTCTCAGCACTTTTTACTTTTTACTTGTTGTTTTTCGATTTCAGTTTTTGGCTTCCACGCGATTTTCACTTGTTCTAAAGCCGAGAGCCGCTCTTCACATTGCAACTTATTTAGTTCTCGAGCTCTTTGGCACTGCAACAAAACAAAGAGAGGAAAAAAGAGAGAGGGAGAAATGAGAAAAGTGAAAAAGTGAAAGAATAAAAAAGTGAAAAAGTGAAAAAAGTTTATAGTCGGACGAGTAAAAGTTTCTCACAAATCGGTGCAGGCGTTTGCCGCATTGGCCATGCTTGAATTATGGCAACTGGACCCCGTCGACACATTTTCAATAATGAAGAAGCAGGTTACAAGTTACAGGCTCGAGAAGCAGGTTGCCAGGACGACATCCTTGCCTTGGTGGCTGCGTGGGGACGGGGCGCTAACTTCGTTTTAAGTTCAGCCAGCCGTGTTTAGCGGCCCACAACAAGTACTCGACGTACCTCGACATGCCTGGATGATGACTTCAGCCCATCGCAACTTGTTCACAAAACTTTTTCTGTAGCCCAGCAACTCAACTCAACAACACAGTGTGATGAAAGGCACAACGGCCATTGAGGGCCACTGAAAGTATTTGACCGATAGAACTGGCGTGTCAAAAACATTTGCAGCCTTCACTTGAATTGGGTGAAACATTGTAGCAGATGCTCGCTCGTGCCTCCTCTCAGCACTCAGCACTCAACACTCGAGTCGAGTCGAGGTCCAACAGACAATATAAATGCCGTAAAGTTGAATTATTCTGTAGCATCAAAACAATACTTTTCGCACAAGGCCTTAGGGGAAGGATATTCCTCGGAGGAATATGACGTTTAAGTGCGGATATAAAAAGTGATTATATCCCATCGAATGAGTTGCTGTGACGACGCAACAGCGCGATGCTTTCAAACAATTACGAATACTTCCACTTTCTTTCACAATAATTGCTGCTCATATCTTTACCAATGACCTCTGCTCTTTGATAAAAACAATAAAAAAGAAGAAGAGGAAACTATTAAATATCTTAATTCAAAGAGCATTACTATGAGTACATCGTTCTGGATTACGGCAAAGCCGGAGTGAGCATTGCGCAATCATGCGGCAACCACAAGACAGAACAATAAGTCAAAGAATCGCTCATAAAACGCGCTCGAAAACAATCGTACGGCACACTCTGCATCACCGCCACCGCAACCGCAATACAGAAATTGAGCATAAAAGTCAAAAGGCCAATTTCGAAAAAAAAAAGTCAGCCAAACCAAGCCAAGCAACAACAATGAGCTGCAGACGAAGGTGGAGGAGTGGATCGGGTGCAAGTCAATGGAATGTTTGGTACACCCTAATAAAACTAATTGAAAGTCTTGTGCGCTGTGAAGCCAATAATGCCAATAACGACGGACAGCAGCAATAACAACAGCAACAGCAACAACAACTGGAGGGCATTCAAGCTTTTAATTTAACAAATAAAAGCGAGTCGGACTGCCTCACTGACTGACTGACTGACTGACTGCCAGACAGACCAAGACTCAGTCACTCATTTAACGAGTGAAAAGTCTGGATGAGCTTCAGCTTTTGCCTTTGCTTTCCGCTGACATTGCAACTGGAAATTCGTATAAATGACGTAGGAAGCGAAAGGTTAATGCTTTTT
The DNA here is from genome assembly GCF_023558435.1 of Drosophila sulfurigaster albostrigata. NCBI lineage: Eukaryota > Metazoa > Arthropoda > Insecta > Diptera > Drosophilidae > Drosophila > Drosophila sulfurigaster. The sequence continues at coordinate 37,044,304 of NC_084882.1, read as the reverse complement.
GATGCTAACTCAATATAAATAAATTGATTTCGAAATTTCAACAGCTTGGCGCAGCGCAGCTTTTGTCAATTACATGCGATCCCAAGCATCCCCAAGCACTCCCTAAACACCCCCCAAAAGCAGCTGCCCAAGGGAGGGCGGCGTTGAAAAGTATGCTATGAATTTTTGTGCGCACAAATTCAATTATGTTCTCGGTCATGAGAGAGCGAGTGAGCGAGTATGAGTGTGAGTGTGTGTCCGAGTGTGTGTCCGAGTGTGTGTTAGCAACGCTACTTAGTATACACACTCTCACTCGCACACACTCTCCAACGGCGGCAAATAGATGGGAGTGTGTGTCCAGCTGGCAATTGAAAAATTTGATTTCGAATTGAAATGCAAATCAAGGAAAATATAAATGGCATTAGCCAGACGAGGTCCACTGGGCAATTGAATCCCGCCTAAGAGCCAGGCTCTTCTAACTGGGCACAATGTTGAGTTAAGTGCTGCACGTACACTCTCCCTCTCTCTCTCTCCTTCTTTCTACCCCTATCTCGTTCTCTCTTTGTATATGTGTGTGAGTATTTGTTTGTGGAGCAGAAAGCAAACCAAACCCAAACTAAAGGGCAGCCAATGGCTGTAAAAAGCTCAATTGCAATGCATTCAAAAGGATTATTGTCCTTATTTATTTTGCTAAATTTATTCGTTACGCACAAATGCGCAAAGCAATACACACACACACACACACACACCCAAACACACACTCACTCACTCACACTTGGATGGCCTAGGCAGCTGGTGGAAGGAAAATGAAAACATGAAAGAAACAGCACACAAAACACGAGGCCAAAATCAAAGCAAATAAACAATAAAAATAATCGGGCCGTTAGTAACACATGCGCATTCTTCATCATCATCAACAACCGGAGGCAGCCCAGCCCGAGAGCAGTCGACGACGCCTCAGCCACCACCGGTCACATCACATCTCTAGCCAACTTTATTGTTGCCACTACAAAAGCACAACAACAACAAGAACAACAACAGCAGCAGTAGACGACGCTCGACATCTTCGGGCTACGAAGTCGACAATCCTTAGCTCCTTGAGAGGCAATGTTGGGGGTAATAAATAGTTGTCGTGTCATATGAAAAATGCAAGCAGTGTTTAAGTTTTTCTTTTGCCTGCCTCCCAGACTCGCCCAAGAACTATTACTACCCCCCGACCCCACATCACTGGGTGATGCTGCCACAGGAAGGCTGTGTGAAAACGCCAATTCTCGCCCAATGCCCCGAAAATGCCTCAGAATTTCTTGCTGCTTCATCGCCGAAATTGAAAAAGCATTGGCCAAAGCCGAAAGGAAGGGCTCGGTTTAGGTTCGACTCAAGAGAAGAGCAAACTCTTTTTCGAATATCATTCACAGTTCACCAAGGAGAAAAATATCTGAGATCTATTATCAACAACTTTAACTTTGATAAATTCTCCTCTATTCATATGATAATTTCCCCGACCATATTGAGTTATGAGAAAATGCTGAATAAACTCTTTTCCCGATATCATTCGCAATTTAACCGAAGCACAATAACAATTTCTTTAGTTTCCTCTCTTAGGAGCAGTCTAAAGTATATAACTTCGATAACTTCTTTTCGAGGAAGACATCTAACCACGTCATAAACATCATCTATTCATATGATAATCTTTCTTGCTCTCTATCTGCACTCTCTTAGTTAAAAGGACTATAACATTTTTGCGACCACATTGGTTTATGGGTAAATGATGTGGTGCACGTGAGCCCGGCCAATCCCCACCATGTCTAACATACTGTGGCTTCTGTTGCCGTTGCTGTTGCCATTGCTGTTGTTGGTGTTGCTGTTGTTTATGTTCTTGCCATTTCCTTATAATTTTTACAGCTTGTTTTGCTGCGGCTGCTCGAAGATGTTGTGGATGCGGTGGCTGCGCTGTTTGCGGTGCGTCGCTGCTGCCACTTTCTAGGGGTTTTTATGAGCCAGCTTCATACATACTATTAGTGCTATTCATTCTTGTCGAAAGTTGTTCTTGTTCTTGTCGTAGTTGTAGTTGTAGTTGTAGTTGTGTTCATCGTAGTCGTCATTATAGTTTTATGTGCGCTGTTTTACAACACTGTCGCCACGCCCACGACGTGCCCCCGCTTCAAGAACTTGCCCTTGGGGGAAATTACTTAATTTCGGAATTTCAATTTAGCACTTAAGACTCAAAACATGGCGACGACGACGACGTCGTCTCCGCCAAGGGGGACTGCCAACAAAAGTCCAGCTCCCACAGAGCACCTACTTGCATCCTCTTTTCCTCTCTTTTTTCTTTCTTCTTTTTCTTTTGTGTGTGTGTGTGTGTGTGTGAGTGTAAAATCCAGCTTACACATGTTGTGACTTTTAAAAATTTCCGGAATTTTTGGCACGCAATGTTTGCTTTTGTTTACCAGCAACAGCAACTTGTCCGCTGCTCTCCCTCTCCCTCTGCCTCTCTTGACCCCACTTGCTGCTCATTTCAGGCAAGGGCAAGCACAACATAGTATGCCTCTGCAACTGTATGTGAGTGTGAGTGTGAGTGTTTTCTTTGTTGCTCATGCAAAGAATTGCATCAACAGCAGCAGCAGCAGCAAAAAACATCTAAAGCATCGACAGCATCAACAGCAGCGTCAGCAACTGCAGCCACAAGTTTCAGAAGCTCTTTTTATACTTTTTTTCCTTGCACTCGCCTCTAGTTTGGGCGAAAAAACTTTACCATTAGCACAGCGATGGAAAAAAATGCACAAGTATGTAAATAATAACACACAACATTCATATATGTTAGAGCTGCCATATGCTGCATACTCATATGTATAGTTAACTATTCTGTAACAGCTCAAAAGCGTAAAGCTATCATCTGAGATGCATTTCCCATTCATACAGAACACTTGTCGTATACTTGTTAAATTGAGACTTGATTAAACTCTTCTTTCCATAATTTAATTTATTTGTGTATGCCACCCTGTCGTATACTTAACTTCAGTTATTATTTTTATTGTTTTATTTGTTTAATTTACTTCATTTTGTGATATCAACCATTTGATAAGCTAGGGAATCCCTAATTAACCTTTATTTAGTTAGTCTTATTTACCACTGATTCACAACTGTATTCGCACTAATTAATCTTTTTTTTCCTAAACAGATCTGCAGCTAAACAAATGACTATTAACTGTCCACCTGTCAGCAACAATTTGCCATGCACACACACACACACACCCACATGTGGAGCTTAACAAAGTTTGCGGAAGCCAGTTAAACAGTAATAAAAGCAGTCAAGTCAGTCAGTCAGCGCGGCAGACTGAGGATGGAGTGTTGTTTGAGCACATTATCCTGGCTGAGTTTGCTTGGCTCGGTCTAGTCGGTATTTGCACCTGCAACACACACACACACACACACACACGAGGAGGCATAGTGCAACACTTAGTCAAAGGTGGCCACACCCCCGCCGTGCGGTAAGCGAGTTTGTTAAACAGTGTAAAGTTACACGCAACTAAGCACTTAACTGCACAAAAGCTCAACCATCCAGCAGGGGGCAAAAGGCGCAGGGAGAGGGGAGTAGAAAGACCAACAGCATGGCGCAAACTACATAAAACTTGTAACCACAAGCCTTGGCATCGACGTCGGCTGTGGCGTCAGCGGCGAGACATGCAACCTTGCACTTGGAGTGGTCACCCGACACACACAGATTCACAGAGGCAACGAGAACAGCAACAGCTGAGGCTGAAGTTGAATTGCGTGCGTTTTTATGAATGAGCCAAGTCCAGTCGACTGACCTGCCGGCGCAACAAATGTTAATCCGCGACCCCTCCAAAAGGTCATCGAGCAACAGAGAGGCACAGAGACTTGCCACAGCCGCAGGCCGCACCAAGTGAACGGCAACTCCTTTCACTCGGACTGCGTAGCTTAGGCGCAAATTGAAGAGCAGCCACACAGCTTGGCACAGGACTCGGGTGGCCACTGGGAATGTGTGTGTCTGTGCCACAGAATGGGGCACACTGCAAAAGAGCAAGCAAAGTAAACAGACTCAACTGAAGCATCGACAGAGTGCGGGGGAGCACAGATAAGTGGCCAGGGCGAGACTGTGGTCTTGTGGTCTGTTTGAGTCAAGAACTGGCAACTAGCTCATCAATTGCAGCTTGGAGTAAACTCTAGTTCAACAAAGGACAAACGAATCGCATTAGAGAAACAAAAAACAGACACGGGATTGTATCTTCTGTAGCTGATGATTCATTCGTTAGAATAACAAGTTCGGTTTATGCCATAATCCCACGTAATCTTCCACACTAAACTGACCACAGCAGGTAATCAGCAAGAGGCAGCGATGTCTGCAACTTGCTGGCAAATTTAAAACCGCTTTATTCGCAATTCTCTATTTTGGCCTGGCCTTTAAGTAATTTACTGCCAGCCAACATGTCGCAACTTCTCGTTGCCCCTTCACTGCGGTCGCAGTAGCAGTGCAATTTTTCAGCGAGTGACAAGATGTCGCCTTGTACACGCTGCCTCAACTCAACTCAACTCAACTCAGCTCGACATCGTCGTCGTCGTCGTAGTCGTCTGTCTCTCTGTGGTGCTGCATAATTGCTTTGTGGTTTGAGGATTACATATAGGAGTACTCGCAGTGCTTCTTTTCCAGCTCCTGACTTGTTAACTGCCTGCTTGCCTGCCTGCCTAGTCTGGTCTGGTCTGCTGAGTCACCTACTGGCAAGACAGCAGCGTCGCTGCCGCCGTGTGGCAAACTAAGCCGTTGCTTTGGGTTTGGGCTCGGGCTGATTTGCGGCAACCGCCGGTGGCGGCTGTTAAGCCTTAAATGCATTCAGCTCATTTAATTTGCAATGCGCAGCAAAAAACCCACCAAGCTCTCTACCTATCTGTGTCTCTACCTATCTCTCTCTCTCTCTCTCTCTCTCTCTATCTTGCTTTCTGTCTCTTTCTCTGTCTCCTTTTAATGCCGTACTCCACTCTCTTAGAGTCTAGTATAGTGCTATTTTTATCTCGCTCTTTCCTTCAGCCCTATGTAGCAAATTATATAATTAAGTTAAAGTGAGCGGCGGCTGGCAATTTGCGAGCTTCTCCCAGCTCCCATTTCAGAGCTCCCAGCTCCCAAATGTCCCCCCATTCTAGCTGCCTGCACTGAACGCTAATTTCTTAATTTTCACCTTCCGCTTTTGCGGTGGCAAGTTGCTACGAGTAGCTCTCATCCCTCATCCTAAACCTGTGCTCAGCTCTATTCAGAGTCGTGTGAAGCTTAACCCCTTTACACCCCGGCTACCCAAAAATCATTTCCGTATTTCTATGACTATTATTATTATGACTTTTATTGTTATGCTCAACTCGACTCGACTCGATTCTTTGCCTGCGGCTGTTGCCGCTGCTGCTGCTGCTGCTGCTACTGTGGCGACTATTCCAACTGTGGATGTTGCTGATGTTAATGCTGCCGCTGCTACTGTTATCAACACCCGCAACAATGGCTTTCGTTGCTGCCCCAAAACCCAACTCCCAGGGCTGAGGAAACGACTGACCAGCAAGCAACCCCCTTTAACTGATGCTGTTGCTACTGCTGCTGTCGTTGGTTCATTCGCGCGTTAAATGCGCGGAGGGAGTGATGGGGGATGGGGGGATGGATGGTTTTGTAGATGAAACCCCCCTTCTATTTAATGGTTCATGGTTTCGAGCTGCTCTTTGGCTCGATGGCCGTTTCGTGTTCAATTTAGCGTCATAATTTCGTTCATTGCATGGACTCTGTTCACTTTCGGATACTCTCCACTTCCCTACAGCCCCACGCACTCACCCGGCTCTCCCCACTCCCTTATTCTGTCAGCAGTGTTGCTGTCAAGTGTTTTGTTAAGTTCATCAAAATTGTCGCTGCCGCTGCTGCTGCTTCTGCTGCTGCTGCTTCCACTTAGCGCAATTTCTAGTGGAGGCAGATGAGGCAGTTGCGGCAGTCGCTTCTACTTGACTGTCATTCATACTCGCACACTCGTTTTGAAGCCGCTGCTGAGCATTCATTCATTCATTCATTCAACCATTTCACGCCATTTACACTTACAATTAATGCTTGTTTGCCTGCCGCCCGCATCGGCAGATCGAGAAATCTGGGGATCCGGGGATCTGGAATCTGGCGTCAGGGTGAGGGCCACAACATCAAAGCAGTCCCAAAGTAACCCCTAGCCCCAATTTTCAACTCCCCCACCACACCTGAGACAGTTATCAAGGCAGCAAAAGCTTGCATATTTAATAAAAACATAAAGTTCATAAAAAGAATACCGTCAAAAAAGCAAATCCGGCTGTCGGGCCAATTGGCCCCAGGGAGCATAAAAGGGTCGTCGTCGGTGTGGCAAAAAGCGCAACCTTTGCGCCAACAACAGGCAACGTTCAACATTCAGCAACGTTCTATATGCCCTCCTTCCACTTGCCACTTGCCACATTCAACATAAATAAATATTTCTGCTAGGCAGCCGCCTGACTTCTGACTTTACACCTAACCTGTCCGCCTTTGGGACAAGCCTCATGCGCCTACCCCAACCCGCCCACCTGTTCAGCCTGCTGCCTGCTTGGGATACTTCTGGGATGCTTCTGGTCAGCTGGGGCCTGTCATAAAGTATGTTAAATATTTGTTGAGCGAGGTGCGTTCGCAGTAATTTAAGAGGCATGCTTCATGGGGTTCATTAGATTTACACTCTCAACTCAATTTGCAGGAAGTGTGTGGAGTAGAAGCAAGAGCTGCAAGTGGATATCAATGAAGCAGCTGGTCACACTGGCTAAGCTTTAGACTTGCTTGGCCACGAACTGTGACTGTGACTGCGAGTGTCACGTTGTTGGAATTTCAATGTTCTCGCATTCGTTTCACTTTTTTGCTTTTTGCCTATTCGCCCAAAAGTGAGCTATTCGTTTCTCTTTTTATCCCATTTTGTTGGTTTGGCGCTGCTTTTGATTTGAATTTCGTTTAGCAAACGAGGCACACCGCTTCCTTTTGTCATTCTCACAACCCACCACCCTAATTTGTTGTTGTTGTTCACGTTTTGCATACAGAGCACACACTCGCACACACACATACACATATACACACTCTACCTCACTCACTCTCACTCGAACTCCATGCATTGCACATGGGCAAAAGGGTAACAACAACAACAACACATCTCCTCATTATGTGCAAACATGTCTATGCTTGCAAGTACTTACATATGTATGCAAGCTTGTGTGTAGTTCCAGTTGTTCCGTTTCTTTTGTTGTTGTTGTTCTTGTAGTTGTTGGTTTCAACTTCTGCTTCTACTTGAACTTCAACTCTTTTACTTCTCTGGTTTCTACACCTTGGTGTTTCACTTCACTTTTTCTTCTGCTCCTTCTGTTGTTGTTGTTTTTGGGGCTGCTGCATCGACGATTTATGCACTTAACATAATTTAATTTCCAAAATACCGCAAGCAACAACAATTTTTAGCTATCACTTGGCACACAGACAGACAGAGAGGCAACTCTTCTTCTACTGTTGATTTTGTTGTTGTTGCTACAGCTTTGTTTTTGTTTGGCTTTCCTTTTTTCTTTTGCTTTTATTCTTACGCGACTTTCAAAGGAACGCTGGAAGGGGGGTTGGGCCTTTAATCAAAAAGCAACAACAACACTCAATGAAAACAAGGACCGCGCGCGCGGAGTTAACGGCACCAATTCCAATCGCAATCCAAAATACTTAAATACTTGGTCGTAACGGGTGCTGCAGGCGAATTATTCACGATACGCGCACACTTGTACACTACTCGCACACACACTCACGCACTTAAATAATTCGACGTTCGTTGAGTTTTCTATGGCTCCGTTTTCGACAATCACTTCACATCCGAACCGTTTTTAACACGTCCGCTCGCAATGCAAGTCGTCGCGCAACTGAAAACTGGAAATGAAACCAAGTTGTTGCTGCTGTTGCGCTGCTACGTTCGCTGCTTACGTCGCACAGTGGTGTGCATATCGTCAGTGTGGCGGTAGAAAATGCAATAGAAACGATAAATCGAGATTATTTGTTTGTAATTTGATTACTATTTTACTTCCACTCCTTAATCATTCAAAATACTATTTTCAATAATATTAACTTGTATTGAAATGCTTTTCCGTTTTGTTCCACAGCTACACAACATTGTTCTACTGTGCGCAAGTTGTGGCTGCTATTGGTGCTGTGTTTATGTTCTCTTCTTGCCTGAAGCTGACGCTGATGCTGCTGATTTGGACCGTTCTCTGCCATGCAATCGTAATCGCAATCGACTGACGTTTGATTTTGTCTGCTCTGCGGTCGTGGTCGCGGTTCCTTGAAAAGAAAGCACAGTGCACTGAAGTGCGTTGAATGCACAATTAAGAAGTCAACATTTTGGCAAGTAATTAATCATTTGTGATAAAGGAACTTGTGAAAAGTGGTGGGAACAAAAGCTTTATTTTCATTGAAAATACTACATAAATAATTAATATCAATTCAGTGCAGAATTTTCAGCTATAATTAGTAAGAATTCTATTTTAAGCATTTTAAATAGATTTAATTTAAGCTAATCAAAGCATTCCATAACACTGCCGGAATAGTTGCGCTCATGTTATGCCTGCAACAATGTTTCATTTGCCACGCGTTTCTTACACGCGCTCTCTTACCGGTCTCTCACTCGCTCTCTCGCTCTCTTTGGCGCCCACGCAACGCGCTCTCTTTGAACAGTGCTCACCCATAGCAAAGTGGGAACAGTACGCAAAGTGGGTACACCGCCAACTGAGAACAGTTGTAAGGCTGCATAGTGATAGTCGTAGCCTGTCAGGCGAGACACTTTGGGGCAACTCCCATTGGGTGCCATACTCATTTCCGGTTTCCGTTGCTTTGTGTGCGTGTAAAATTTGAATTGCGTTGCAAAGTTTTGGCGCGCTGTGACTTTTGCTTTGCTTCGCTTTGCTTTGCGATGGCTTTGCCACTTTTCGCCTTTTTTGCGTATTGCAAATTATAGAAAACGCATTAATAGCTTTGGCGAAGGACGTCGCTGACAATCCTGGCGGATGTTTGTAATTTCCACAGCGCAACGCCAGACTGAAGACTGAAGAGTGCTGACAGCTGGCAGGAGAGAGTAGGAGAGATTAGGAGAGTGGGCGTGAGTCGCTGTCTAAATCAAATTGTCTTGTGAAACAGCAAAACTCATTTTATTAGCTTCCAATTGCCGGCAATAAATATGACTTCCCTTGCAACTGGCTAATCAACGGTTAGGCTTGCGCAAGAGAAGGGGGAGCTTAACCGTTAGAGAGAGTGTGTGAGAGAGCGGGAGAGTGGGAGAGACACGGAGAGAGCGAACCGATTGAAGGCCCAAAACTGATAACGAAAACGCACTGCATTGATTAGATAAGAGCAGCTGTGGCTGATTGCTGGCTGTGCTTTGGAGCTTTGGCCATTAGAAAATAAAGAAAAGAGAGGGCGATTAGTCACAGTTGGATTGGTTAGCACCGCGGACATGGATGAGACAGACCTCTCGCTCTTTGGTTCCAAGAACAAGCACAAGAAAGACAAGGCCGATGCAACGCTACACGCCAAGACGCCCACCTCCGAGTTGGACCTCAAGCGCATCATCATCTCGCGGCCCACCTCAGATGACACCTACGAGAACTGTCCCCGCACCGGAGTTGCCATAATCCTCAACCACAAGGACGTCAGGGGGCAAAAGCAGCGCGTGGGCACCGAGCGGGATCGCGATGACATGAAGCTATCGCTGCTCGGCTTCGGATTCGATGTGCGTTCCTATGACGATCTGACCTTTGCCGAGATCAACGACTTGCTTAAGAAGGGTGAGTGGAAGTTTTAAGTTCTTTCGAATCAATCTAATCTTCTTCTTCTTCGATTGCAGTGGCTAGTGAGGATCACAGTCAAAACGATTGTTTCGCCTTGGTTGTTATGTCACACGGCTCAGAGGGCAAGGTCTATGCCAAGGTAAATATCCACTGCAAGTGCTTGCATTAGTCGTTAATCTATTCGTCATCTTCCCAGGACATGTCTTATCCCGTGGAGCGTTTGTGGAATCCCTTCCTGGGGGACAGCTGCAAATCACTGGTGAACAAACCGAAACTCTTCTTCATACAAGCATGTCGCGGCGAGAACCTGGAGAAGGCCGTAGAGTTCACCACCTTCTCGGTGATGACCAGGGATCTGGGTCCACCTGCTCCGCCGGTCGTTCAACCTGTGACCTATGCGATTCCCAGCACCGCGGACATGCTCGTCTTCTACTCCACCTTTGACAGTAAGTAGAAGTCGAAAAAATGCCCCCGCCTCTTTCTTATTCTTCCACTTGTCTTGCAGAATTCTTCTCGTTTCGTAATGTGGACGATGGCTCCTGGTTCATCCAGAGCTTGTGCAGGGTTTTGGATCTAGCTGCCAACAACGAGGCCAAGGAACCTGAGGGCATGGAACTGCTGCGTCTGCTGACCGCAGTGAATCGTAAGGTTGCCTACGAGTATCAATCGAACACGAAGAACGAGGCGCTCAACCAAATGAAGGAGATGCCCAACTTTATGTCTACGCTCACCAAGACCTTCTACTTGCGCGTTAAGCCAAAGACATAAAGAAAGAACTTCTGAGTCAGCCCCCAAGAGAGTGAGCGAAAGAGAGAGAGTGAGAAGAAGCAGGAGAGAGAGTGAAAATTAATAGAAGAAAAAAAAACGATTTGTGTTAATAATATTGTTTGCCATTTGTATCTGTATCTGTATCTGTATCTAAGTATATACAAACTCGTATCTGTATCTGTAACTGTGTATCTATCAATAGTTGTGTTGTGCTTCGGCACACTTATCACAATTGCTCTAAAGCCTTTGGGAGCCGATAGCGAGTCGCGCCAGCTAAAGTTATGGCCAGCCGAGGGTTGCTTGAAGAGTTTGCAATTGCCTTTACTTTGTTTACAACTACACTAAGAGGAAAACCTAATGCTATTAGGAACAATATTTTATTTGTAGCCCTTAAGCTTTGTCAGAGATCACACCTGCTTAAGCTTAATTTATATATAACAACAAAATTACTAAGCGGGAGTGACAATTCTTTTTCCTATTAAAAATTGTATACCATTCCTGAGTTTACTTTCTTCAGACACTTTGCTAGCCTATCGTAAGATACTTTTTAAATGGCTCTCGCATAACTGTAGTTTGATTAGTGTCAGATAATGATAACTTTGAAAAGTAGCTTGATTTTTAAATGACAGCAAGAATATTAGGAATTTCTTCGAAATAGACCGTTATCTTCCACTGTTATATAACAATATGCGAACAGACTTTCAATAACTTTGCAAGCAACCCTCGCTGACATAACTACACTTAGATTGCTGAAAGATAGTCACAACTGCAGTTTAAGCTGTAGCAAGCAGAGTTCGAGCCCAGTTTCATTGGACATGCCACACTTGCCACACTTTGGGGCACTAGGTCTGCTGCTGCTGCTGCGCCTGTGGCAGCTGCTGGCGCTTGCTCCGCTCAGCTATATTAGTGGGCGTGGCCACAATAAAGTGGCTCGCACTGTTGACGCTCTCGCCGCTGTTGCTGCAACAGAGTGTGGCACTCTACGACGCCACCAACGTGAAGCCATCGCCGCTCTTCAGACGCATCGCGCTGGCCACCATGGCTGGCGATTTGGGTATCTCGCTGGCCATGCTGGGCACCCACCTCTGGCAACGCCGTCGCCTGATGCAGTTGATCAATGGCTTGGCCAGATTGCAGGCAAAGGTTCGTCTGAGTCGCCGAGCAACTCTGCTGCTGTGGGGCAAGTTGTTGCTGTCGCTCTACGAGCTGCTCTGCAACGAACCTTTTCTGCGCCAGAATGCCGCTCATCTGCCCTGGTTGCAACTGGTCGCTTACGGCTTGCAACTGTACGTGCAACACATGAGCAGCGTCTTTGGCAATGGCATCTTTGCTGGCCTGCTGCTCATTCTGGCCAGCATGGAGCAACTGGAGCTGCAGTGGGAGCAGCTCTACCTGGACAAATCCCAGCACTGGCGTCTCCTCCGTGCAGAGCAACGTTTGCTGCGGGTTTGCCAGGATTTTGTTGGCGTCTTTCAACTCGGAATGTTTCTGCTCGTGATTGGCAACTTTATCAACATTCTGGCCAACATGTATGCCTACATGTTCTACTTTGTGGAGCAACACGGCATCCCTCTGACCATCTCAAACTACTGTGCAATTGTTGCCATCCAGCTGTATGCCGTCATCCTGGCGACACATCTCTGCCAGCTTCGCCATCGGCGACTGCGCAGCTGCTGCCTTGAACTGCGCTATTCCCCTCCAGAACTAAGCTTGGAGCAAGTGAGTTGCCAACTTATATCTTAATTTTGTACTGAATTCAGTATCTTTTAAATTAATTTTAATATTTCACAAGAATGAGTATTTAATCATATTAATTACTCATATAATATTATATATATAGTCTCATTTAAGTATAGAAATTTATTTACAATCTTCAGCCCTTATTTATAATTCTAATATTAAATAAATTGTCAAGCAACAGTCTAATATCTTAAGTGAGATTTACATAAAATATTTATTATTTTATGACTCAAATTATTATTTAATAATTCATGTCACTAATTAACACAACTACAATATAATTCAGTACTTTGTTAATCACTGATTAGTCATTGAAATTTTGTGTATTCTATATTGGTATTTGACCATTTTATCGTCAGGCTGTGCTACCAACTCCATTGTTCTTTTGGCCCCTGGACACCGTACAGTTCTCCGTTCTGGGCCTCTTCAATCTGGACAACGGTTTTTGGCTCTTTCTCGTTTCGTATGCAGCCAACTTCATCGTCATCATCTTGCAGTTCACCTTGGAGCACATGAAGCGCTGAAAAGCTACCAAAAGCTCTGCTTGGTGTGTGCTTACGCTTAGCAGAGACACGTACCAGCAGCAGCTGGCGCCATCTATGGTTCGTTTACTTTGCTAATCGTCGGCAATTGGCAGTTGAATTGGTCTTTAATCTTTTGCTTCATTTTGGGTGAAATGCTTACAAACTGGATAGGAAAGTTACCGAAAATCAAATGAAAACAGAGTTTAAAAAAACGCGAAACGTGTTTATTGACATTTCTATAGAGTATCTGTTTGATTAAAGCAGTAATAAATCTGTCATAAATCCTGTACAAATGTGTTCAACATTTCATAGTTAAAAGCAGTATTTCTGGGCAACAAACCATGCCAATTTAATGGCAGCAAGTTGAGGCAATAACCAATTGGCCATAGGGGATTTCAGCAAGCAACCGTGTTGCTCGTAATCCAATATTGCGCTGGAGTAAGACACAGATTTGCATACCTAAATTAAGTGCAGTCTTCTTCCTGCTTTCACTAGCAAAGTGCTGTGGCAACCCTCGTTTATTGACGTAGGTTCGAGTACTTTGGCGCCTTCGCACGCGTCAATTCTCCAGTGCCCCTCTGGCTGCCCCTCGCTGCTGTTATGCAAAGGCTATTAACCACATTGACTGCGCTTCTGGCTGTTTTGTTGTTGCAACTTGCTTTCGAGCTCACTTTTGTTGTTGCGGCCCGTTCGTTGTTGCATTCTTTGAGCGCATCTTCAGCTTCTTTCTACGAGTATCTATCTGTGGCTCAATGGCCAGCACCGTTAAGACGCCTTTGCATTGCCATTGACTGCAGCTTCGACTTGGCTTTGTGTTGGCCAAGTTTATGCATTCTGGCCGCAGGGGTGCCAAGTCCATGTCGATGTCGAAGCCAGCTTATCGCATTACGATTTTCCACTCTCTGCAATTTGTTTTGTTGCGTCTTCTTCCCGCTCTTCCCCAACTGCTAACCAACTGGCCGCCTGCCTCGCTTACTACTGCTACTGGGAATGGGGCGTGTTAATGGCCAACTCCGCTGCTGTCGACTGACTTTTCACTGCTCCGCACTAAACTCAGCTCAACTCAACTCAACTCATCAAGCGCACCTTGCGCTTCTCCCCGCTCATACCTTCAGCCTTCAGTTTGTCTGCGTGTTTATGCTTATGGTAATAAGTTTGGCTGTTTATTGTTTTTATTATTACAAAGCAGCCAAGTCTAATGTTATTGTTGCTGGGCTGCGCGTCTTCCTTCATTTCTTCGCTTTACTTTGCTTTTCTTCCATTTCTTTTCTTTCCTCGTATTCCGTTTCTTTTCTTTTCATTCAAAACGCATTTCGATTGCTGTTCAAACTTTGAATTTCAAATTCAAACAATGCTTCAACGGTTGTTGGCGACACAGCTTCATGGCCAAGCGATTCATCAGCTGATCACAACTAAAACCGCATCCCAAAATTCGAAGCCTGACCGCGACTTTGCTGACCCAGACTTCATCAGCTCCTCTCTCACTCCCACTCCCACTTCCACTTCAAAGTCTCAAGTTGTTCTCCCAACAAACAATTGTTGCACTTTCCTGCCACTTGTTGCACTTGTCGCTGCCAGTTCAGTGGTTGTTGCCTGCAAAACTAGTCGCATCACCTAGGTCTAGTCTATGCTTGGCCACGCTGAGCTTGCAGCACGGCAGCAACATCATTCAGTTGGTCGTGAGGTGTTTGCGTTGTCGGTTGTTGGTTGTCGCTCGATCGTCGCTCATTTTTGTTGCGTTTGTATGCTTCTCGGTCGCGATGTGTGCTTTGAATATCAGTTGAAACTGTCGCGTCGCAAAATTTAAATCTAAAGGATATTTCTGCCATGTTTAGTGTGGCAACATTGCGTATACTTGATGCCTGTTGCGTCTGCCTCTTGATTTCCGTGTGGGCTCAAACGAGATCAGTGCAAGGCAAGTTTTTGTGTGATTGGCCAAATCTCGTTATGGCCTTGTTATACATAAGTGTGTATTGTGCTCTGTATTAGAGAGTTGTCCAATTGAGTCGATTTGTCAATGCAGCTTGTGATTGTGATTGTGATGGTGATGTGTTTGTTTGCGTTTTGTCTGTGATTTGTCGTTGTCGTCGCTGTTGCATTGACCAACTCTTTGCGTTGACTTGTTTATCTCGTTGCTGTTGTGCCGAACCGTTAAATAACCCCAATTTGGATATAATCGTCGTGCATTTACATATGTCTGCCAAGCCGACGATAAACGATAAGCGCGGCTCGAGGAAGTGCAGTGTCCCAGTTGCTAGTTGCCAGTTGCCACTTGCTGCTGTTGATGCAACTTGTGGCACACATTCGCATGCATTCGCTCCTTCTACGGCAGTGCCAAAACTTGTTGCCCCATTTCAGCAACCAGCAACCAGCTCCCAACTCCTGGCCAACTTCACCTTTCCCACCTTCCACGCACCTTCACTCGGCGCTGGGAATGTCTCACCAATAAAAAAAGAAGTCGCCAAACATGAAGAAACAGGAATTACGTCGAGCTCGTTGAACGCATAAGAGTGCCGCAATGTTCTAATTAAAACATAATTTCTCTTGAATGTTTTGTGTCTTACTCGGAATGAATAAAAAGCACTTTATGCTGACCGCTTGAACCCAAAGCCAAGTGTAGCTCAAACTCCAACTTCAATTATGAGCTGTGTGAGCAATGAGCTTGACATAAATATGAAACACTTTTCAATTATAAATCATTGGATCAAAGACAATTTAGTTAAACGCTTCAACTTGATTGACAAATTCACAGCCATAGGGGGAAAAATTAATTCAAAATGATGGATTGAGAAATATTCGAAAACCTTTGCCTGGGGCAAGGTTGACATGGGCGAAAGTTAAGCCGAGATAATTGCGGCGCATTTTCGGTTACAGGGTAAAAAGTCAACTCTGTCAGAATCCACATGTGGAAGCAGTATCTACAAGATACAAATCTATCTCAAGCTGCCATCATATGCATAATTATTCTCGCTTCACAACATCGCGATTCTCCCTCTGCTTGGCTTATCCACAAATCCGCATTTCCGGCCCAGCAAAGTTAGAGATGAAGTCGTGTTCGTCTTCGAGTTCACACCGCAGCGAGCTAGAAACTGCAAGTAAATAGAAACTGCAACTCGCAATGCAATAAACTAAACTAAAAGACAACAGCAAAGGCAGCGAAATAATAATGAAATAAGACTAACAATAAACACGTAAAGCCCAAGAAAAACAAGGTGCCTAAGACTGTGAAGATTTCACTCGCAACAATAATAATAATAACAACGACATCAGCAGCAGCAGCAGCAACAACAACAACAAAACAGCAAAGACAACAACAATGACAAAAGACAAATCTTGAAATGATAGTTTCTCGTCGTGTACTAGATGTTCCGAAAAAATGTCAGAAAGTCAGCTCGGTTCGCTAGTGAGGCACTAAGTCAGTCAGCAAGTCAGTCAGTCAGTTAGTCAGTAAAGATTTGGTTGCAACGCTCACAGGTTGCAGGTACGAATACGAGTACTGAAAAAAATGGTTAATTATGTCATGAGGGTGGGAACCGCAACGCAGAAATAATTCGCTGATTGCGGCGCCACTTGAGACAGTTGAGGAGGCGCTTGATGGTTGCTGAGGATGATGGGCGACAGTTGAATGTGGAAAAGTGTTGCAACTGCATTCAACTAGTCGTGTAAAACGCAGCGATCGCTCGAGTTGGGCGGCAACTGCAGCCCAGCCACGCGACAAACGTAGAAAGTTTTTGGCTAGTTGCTGCTGCAAGTTCCTCAAACAATTGCAAACAGAGCTATTCGCTTCGCACGTCGCCTTATGGAGATATCCAATTGTTGCGGCGCGTTTCGGTTTCCGTTTTTGGTTCTCAGCCCAGACACAATTAGCATGCCAAGCCATTGAGAGAGAAAAACACAACCCCGTTTCCCTCCTCTTCCTCCTCCTTCTCAGCTCTTCTCTCCCCATACTGAATAATTTGTCAACGTTTTATTTTTTTCGGCTCTATCTAATTGTAAATCTTGCATCTCAAAATTGCAACTGCTCCACTTTAGCCACTTCTGGCAGTTGCGCCTTCCACTCGCTAGATGGCGTTGCCTCTGAAAGTGAAGGTGTGCGCTTCATTCGGCTCCGCGAAGATGCCCAGGTGGGCAAGGAAATTCTACGCCTGCAGGCCTATCCACGTTCCAGCGTGGCCCTCAAAGGCGCCGATGCCAGCGGCGATCACAAATACTTCAATCTCACCGAGCACAATGCAACCACTTTGGTGATTTCTCTGGCTCGCTCCCTGGAGCGCCTTGTGGACCGCGATGTCCCTCGGAATCTGCTCAAGTTTCGAATACTCTGCGCAGGCAAACACGAGAAACTAGAAGAGGTAAGTTTCAGAGATTTTTTATCATTTTATAAAAAATGAAATTAAGAAATCAATACTACTTCTACTTCTACTTGCATACTCTATTTACATTGGCAAACCTCTGCACACCTTTTGGTTTACCCATCATAGGGAAGCTACCTCTCTATCACAGTATACATTGAGGATGTTAACGACAATGCACCCGAGTTTCTTAACGTGCCCTACGTCATCGATGTGGATGAAAACACTTCTGTTGAAAGCATCATATTCGATGGAGTTCAAGCCTTCGATAGGGATAAGCCCAACACACCCAATTCGGAGGTGCATTTCAGCATGTCCACGGTTCCGGAGCAACTTTCTGCCGATGGTAGACCCTACTTTGCTTTAAAGAGTCCCCATCGACCGCTGCTTATACTAAAGCGGGAACTGGACTTTGATAACGGCATTAGACAGTTCAAGTTGCCGATTTTTGTCTGGGATCGAGGCACGCCTGCTAATCAGGCCAACACCACGATCACAATCAATGTGCGGGATGTGGATGATCTGCCGCCCAAGTTTACCGAGGGCGTATACCGCACAAGGATCAATGAGTTCTTTCCCATGACAGGCGTGGCCATTCGCATTCCTCTTTACTTTGCTCCTCCCATAATGGCATTTGACCAGGACTCGCTGAATGCGACCCTCATCTACGACATCATCTCGGGCAACGAGCGCCAATTATTTCGAGTGAATGGACACAACGGAGTCATGTATCTGCAGAAGGAGATTGATCTGGAGGAAGAAAGTCTGCCTGGTAATACGTTTGTAGTTCAACTGGAGGCAAGGCAAAAGGACAATCCGCTCAAGAAGGCGCTGGCGCGGTAAGTACTCTAAGAAGAACATCAATCTTTTCTCAAATTATCATTAATTCGTTTCTTAGCATCGAAGTTGAGGTGCTGGATCTTAACGACAATGTACCCGAGTTCGAGGCAGACTTTTACAACATTTCCATCGTGGAGAATCTTCCCACGGGATTCAGTGTCCTGCAGGTGAACGCCATCGATCGCGATCAAGGCGAGAATGCAGAGTTCCTCTACAATCTTGTAGAGAACAAAACGGCAGCAGGTGCTTTTCGCATCGATTCCAGAACTGGTTGGATCACAGTGCGCGATGATCGATTACTCGATCGTGAGCAACGTCGTTCAATTCAACTTAAAGTGGAGGCTTTGGAACGCAATCCTTCTTACCTGGACGACAAGCACCTGAAGAAACCTGGTCCCAGCATGGTCATAGTGGAGATTACGCTACTCGACAGCAACGATAACAATCCCAAGTTCGATCATGGTAATCTCTACGAGTTCAAGGTGCCCATCACAGCAGCCGTGGGTACCAAGATTGGTCGAGTGGCTGCCCACGATCCTGACGAAGGTCCTAATGGTCAACTGCTTTATGAACTGCAGAGACCCAAAGGCAGTGGTTACATTCCCTTTCGATTGGACAATAAAAATGGCACCATCTATGTGGCAGGACCTCTTCGACGTGGTCGCATTGCCGTCTTTGTGGAGGCCAGTGATCAGCCCTTGAATCCTTCGGAGCGTCGCTTCTCATTGGCTGTGATAACCATCGAAGTGTATGCCACCATCGATGACCAAGCCATCGATTTTGTGGGCGCTCCTTATGAGTTTTGGGTTGGAGCGAATACTCCGTTGGGCACATCGGTGGGTCAAGTGCGCACCACTTTGATCTACGATGGCGAAGATGAAATCATGTACGATCTCCTACACACATACTCCGAGGGTGTGCCATTCGCCATCGAGGAGCGCTCCGGCATTATCACTGTCATCCGGGAACTGTCTGAGTTCAAGCGACAAATCTACAACTTTGAAGCGGTGGCCAATTATGTGAGTAGAACGAGTTTTTACATGCGGAGTTTTATTGATTTCAGCATAATATCTATCTCATTTTCCAGTTATTTGCCAACTCTTCGCAACCGTTGATCGTATCCAGGAGCTCTCCGCCGCTGCCCACAACTGTCGCCTCATCGGAACTTAGTGATGAGGGAGTTCTTATCACGAATCTGACTATACACATTGTCAACAAACCAGAACCAGAGAAAGTTCCGCTCCGTCCTGTCATAGAGTGAGTTTCAAGAAAAGAAGTTTAAAAAAAAGCAACTTTAAATGTAATTAATTCATACTCTTTGCAGGGAGATCAACATGAACGTCATCAGCTTCCATGTGGAGGAGAATCTTGTGGGCGGCATAATTGGGCAGCTGCTTTACAAGAATGCTCTCAATGTGGCCAACAATGAGTTGGGCACATTCCGTGAACTCACCACAGGTGTGGGAAGCTCAACTACTAGTAATTCAAGTAGTAATTTCACCTCAGGAAGTCGCTTTCGCAGTCGCAATAGAAGTCGCAACTCCAAATCGAAGCGAAGACTTCCTCGTCGTTTGGCTGGCGATTCAAATCTGAAACTACGCTACATCATAGCCAATCAGCAGGAAGTGGTCAACAAGATAACTATTACAGAAGACGGCACCCTCTTAACACTCATTGGTCTCGACCGAGAGCAGCAGGCAAGCTACGAGCTGACCGTGATTGTGGAGTACAGCACGGGACTGGTGAGTGGAGCTGGCATCTATCAGGTAAACATTAAAGTGGACGATGTCAACGACAATGCACCCAAGTTCAATGCCCTCACGTACGTCGGCTTGATAAACGAGAACTGCGCCGTAGGTACCGAGTTGTCCATGAATCAAGCTATCCAAATCAACGATGCAGATGAAGGAACTAATGCCGAGTTCCGAGTGCAGCTGCAGGGCGACTACAGTGACCAGTTTAGCATCGAGTACATAAATGCCTCCTCTGTGGGTAATGGAAGTCAGCACAAGCTGATTTCTAACACCGGGTCCTTTAACATCTTTAACCTAACTGATCAATGGAATGATGAGTTCAAGTACCAGGAACTCCATACCAGTTTTATGCAAACCAATTTCAAGCTCAGCTCTGGGCCTTACTTCCGCATCAGCTATGTGGGGAAAAGAGGCTTAGATCGGGAGAAGCAGCAGCTCTACAATATGAAGATCGTCGCCGTGGATAGTGGCGGACTCACGGGCTATGCCCATCTCACAATCCTTGTGGCTGATGTTAACGACAATGGACCCATCTTTGAGCGCATCTCGGTGTTCAAGGACTCTCGCCTGGAGATTCGCGAGTACAATACGGATATGGAAATCTACTTTGTGGAGAGTTCAAATGGCATGTCTCTGCCTCCTGCTGCTGCTGCCAGCATGATGTTGGCTCCGCCTCCTTACCACATCCCTGGCTCGCCGCGTCTGCACACGGACAGAGACAAGGGCATTGGCACAGGACTTGCGCCTGGAGTCGGCGCAGGAGTTGGTGTTGTGGGTCGAGCCAAATCCCGTCGTCGCATTGCCAGGGCTACAACGGTAAAATGTCCGATGTTTGCGGTCTACGAGGACACTCCAGTGGGCACCAAGTTGCTGCAGTTGAGTGCCAGCGACGAAGACTTCGGCAAGAATGCCCAGCTGCACTACGAGGTGCTCGGCGAGCAGGTGGAACGCACTCCAGGCATGCCCATGATCAAGCTGCAGTCCGTACGACATTTTGCTATCGACAAGCTGAGCGGAGAGCTAACTGTCAACTATCCGCTGGCAGCCAACAACGAGATCTGGCTGAATCTCAGTGTCACAGACATCGATGGCCTCAAGGACACCACCTGCATGCGGTTCACAGTTATCGATGTGAACAATCACGTGCCCGCCTTCAAGAAGTCGTGGTACAGCTTTGACACTGCCGAGGGCGACTACAAGGATAGCGTGCTTGGCCAAGTGCTGGCCATTGACATGGACTATGGTGAAAATGCCAACATCACATACAGCTTGAACGATCCCGAATTACCTTTCATTGTAAAACCTACCTCGGGGGTCCTCAAGATCAACGGACAACTCGATCGCGAGTTGAGGGCCAAGTACAACTTTCAGATCATTGCCAGCGACAATGCGGAGCCACTGCTGCGTCTATCGAGCAGCGTTGATGTGGAGGTTAATGTTCTGGACATCAATGACAATCGTCCCGAGTTCATTGGCTACGACGACATGACTAAGGCAGCCAAGTACATCGCTGATCTGCCCGATCGCACCATGATGGTTCCTGTCTATAAGGCTTATCTGGACAGGAGCACGTTGCCTGGAATGTTTGTAAAACAAGTGAATGCCATCGACAAGGATTACGTGGGCAACGGCAATGGCCTCGTTTTGTACTCTATTCTGCATCAGGAACTGCATGCGCCCGTCTTCCAGATAGACTCCCGAGATGGCACCATCACTACGGTGTCCAACATCAGAGGCTACAATGACTACGAGCACTTGAATGTGTCTGTCATTGCCTCCGATCTGGGCAGTCCAGCTCTCTCAGCCACAGCTGTGGTGCTCATAAATCTGCAGGGTCAGGCAGTCACCGAACCCACTCCTCCTCCCAAACCAGAGATTCCCATAAACGTGACGGTGTTCCAGCATCCTTACTACGATGTCCAGCTGACCGAGAATAACGAGGCGCCTATCGAGGTGATGCGCTTAAATCTGACAGCTGGTTTAAATGCCGAAAACTATCGCTGGTCCTTGTGGCTGGAGGAGGGTCTTGACGAGTCCGATGCCCATCCTCCATTCGAGTACGATGCCAAGAACATGCTGCTCTATGCCCTGAAGCCCTTTGACCGTGAACATATTTCCCGCTACCAGCTAAGGGTTCGTGCCGATCGCCTCAGTCGCGAGGCCCGAAACTATGCCAAGGTCGCCTATCCCGTGGTCGATGAGCGTGTCGAGGGTTTGTCACCCAGCGAATGTCGCATTCTGGTTCGCATTGCCGACGAGAACGACAATGCTCCCAAGTTTCAGGGCAATGGGCAGCCGATTGTTGCAGTGCTTCCCCGCAGCGCCACCTTTGACTACCATGTGACCCGGGTAACTGCCTCGGATGCGGATGAAGGTCTCAATGCGGAGATACGTTATCGCCTTCTGAACGAACCCACGAAACTGTTTGGCATCGACGATCTGACAGGTAACATTCGACTGCTTGGAGATCTGCCGCATGATGAGCGCATTTATGGCTTTGATGTGAAGGCCACAGATCGCTCGGGAGCTGATGACGGCCGCAGTGGAATCGTGAATGTCTTCGTCTACATCATCGATGAGTCTAAGCAGGTGCGTCTCGTGGTCGCTGGCAAGCCTGTGGATGTCGAGCGTCGCATCGACAGTCTCATGGATGCTCTCAGCTCTGCGATTGCTAAGGATGTGAGGGTGCGACTGCTGGAACCCAACTCAGGAGCACTCGAGGCCGCGTAAGTTGAACCCAACCGCTTTTTGTTGTGCTGAATAAATGACAGTACATTTTTAAGTTCGTCTTCCTAGCTACTATCAAACAACTTAAATGTTTTTCTTGCCTTCTCAACAGCACTAATGCCTACATCTATGCGGTTGACCCACATACCAATGCCATCATGGAGATGGAGCAGCTGCAAGAGTAAGTTTTCGACGACACCAAACTGTCATCCAAGTGATGAATGTGTCTCTCTTTTATTGTTGTTCGCAGATCCTTGGCTGGGTTGCAGCTGGATGCATTACAGTTGCAGCAGCAGCAGCTACAACATTTGGATGGATCGAAGACGATGCCCCGCATCATCGAGCTGGCCGAGTTTGGGGAACCCCCGCGACCTACCCACGCCTCAGTCTCCCACTTCATGGGAGGCTTGGAGTACGTGACTCTGGTGTTGCTGGTATTGATCTGCCTGGGAGCTGCGATTGCTGCCTGTTGTTACCTTTGTCTGCGCCAAAAACGGTAAAGAAAAGAGGGAGAAATTGAGGGGAAGACTGCAAAAGACTGCGAGGAGCTCACTAGAGAGTCCCCTAATGGATGCATTTGTGTTAAGCGAAGATACATTTAGTCTCTAAGGCCATCTAAGCAATAAATCATTAAGCCAAGATTGAAAGCCAGTTGTTGTTGTTGTTGCTCTTGTTCTTGGTTGGTTGCTGGACAGTTCTTGAGAGGTCTTGTCGTGCTCTGGCCATAGCCGCTGCTTTCCACCTGTCGGATTAATTTCTAACTGTAAAAAATACCAACAAGAACATCAGCAACAAAAACAACAGCAACAACAGCAAACATCAGTAACAACGGCAATGAAAAACAGCAGCCAAATAAGCTGACAATTAAGCGACGTCTCAGTTCTAACGACAACTCAAATGCGAATGCGAAGATGAAGACGAATGTGAATGCGAGTGACAAGCTTGATTGCAATGTGAGTGACTGTTCAAGTGTCTCTTCTGCTCGTCTTTTTGCAGTCAGCTTTGGTCTCAACGCGACTTTGCCGCCTCGGAAGCCGGTCTGACTTACACCATAGCAGGGATCAATCAGTCGCGCTCTCAACAGCGACGTCAACGTCAGCAGCGACACACGCAGCGCTGCAGCAAGGGAAGCAGCAACATGAACCAGAACCAGAGACCCACATCGGCCTTTATGCCCGAGTCGGTTTGCTCCTCTGCTCAAACACAATCGACAGCGACTGCCACCGAGAAACTGGAACAGCAGTTGCACCATCACCATCAACAACAGGCGATGGTCACGCAGCAGCAGCATCATCAGTACCTGAACGAGTAAGCAAAGCCAGGCAGAAAGAAACAGGTTCCTTGTCAACTCATTACCATTGCTATTGCCATTCTAATCCTAGGCAGCAGCGAGAATACATTGATGTGCCCCTGCCGAAGTCCATTGCCAAGGCAGCTGCCGCCGCTGCAGCCACTGCTGCCGCCGAGGGCAATGCTCCATTTGTGCTCAAGTACAACTCCTACCAGCCAGTGAACAATCTGTGAGTAGAATGTTTTTAATGGAGCTATTATAAGTCTGCTTCCGCGATTATATGATTCCTACTACTTCACCGACAAGTGGGTCAATGTCTTAGTCATATTTTTGAACACTCAAATTACAAATTAAACAGTTTGTAGCTGCTTTAAATAGAGGGAGGTTCTTATGTATATGATTCCTACACGAAATTATTTCTTTTGTAAAATGATGACACAGTTTTTAACAGCTCAATTTGTCTTAAAATTTTAATACATTTTCAATTGCAGCAACAACTACGAAACTTCCCTGTTCTCGCTGCACTCGACGGGCCAGGACTCAGGCGTGGAGTTCCTCAGTAGCCGCGAGCTCTATGAAACCTCGCCCGACTCCTTCCACAGCCAAAACACGAAACGGACTGGCAACAATGGGGAGCTGCTCTGTCCCCGTCACGCCAAGGCGCACCTGGAACTGCGTCAGCATCCCAATACAGACAGCAGGTAGACCTATTCCGTCACTACTCCCATCTATTATAACTAAAGTTAACTACAATTCCACAAAGTGATACCTATGAGGATTCCCTCAAGACGGACGAGCCGTTGGTGGCCCACAATTGTCGTAGTGGCAACTGCGAGCATCGACAGCATCATCAGTTGCAGCATCCGCACTATCAGAACACCAAGTTCGAGAAACGATCCTGCGTTCGTCACTCCTTCTCCGGGGTGAAGGACGACCTCATGCAGCACTCGCCGCAGATCTCGCTGCGACCCCGAGGACACGCTCTGCGCAACTCGATGAACGATTTGGAGCAGCGACTTCACAATCTCGAGCAATCCTTTCGACGTCCGCTCGAGTTTAGCAAATCCAACTCCTTGTTTTAGTGCTTAAGTTAACCAAGTGCAATCTCTAGTTCGTAGCTCCTCTTTATACTACTTAAGAATCATAAACCAAGTGCAATAAATCAAGCTTTCTTTATAACGTTAAGAGATAACACATATTTAATTTTAGAACTTTTAAAATAATCTTTATTTTTCACTAATTTTGATTATTTGCTTATGGCTAAGATTGTTGCTTAGTTATCAAAGTATTTGCAGAACTCCAAGCACCCCGCCCAGTTGACATCCCATCCAGGAGTGATCAGCTTGCACTGTTCGTACCATTTGGACACATTGGAATAGCGCTTCAAGTCGAAGCCGGCTACGTCGAAAGAGGACACGGTGGCCAAGAGCGAGATATCTGCCACACTAAGACTCTCGCCTGCAGCAAAGCTCTGATCCTGCAGGAAAGTGTTGAACAAGTCGAAGGCAGCTTCGATCTTCTTGAAGTTCTCCTCGTTGGCTGGCTGCTTCTGGAAGATCTGTGGATAATAGTAATCTGCAAAGCTCTTGTAGAGCGTGCCCATGTCAAAGTAGAGTCGCTGGTTAATCAAAGCCTGCTTGTTGACATCCTTCGGATATAGAGCATCATTCTTGGCGTACTTCTCCACTAGATAGACCAATATAGCACGCGACTCCCATAGTGAAAGACCCTCTTTATTGTCCACAAGAGTGGGAATCGTGTGCTGTGGATTAATCTTTAGGTACTCAGGCTTGAACTGTTCCCCAGCACGTGTGTTGATCACAATTGACTTATCAAACTCAACGCCAATCGCCTTGGCTGTCATGATGACCGCTCGGCAGGGCGAAGATCCGGGTCGATAATAGAAGTCCATGGCAGCAGCTGTAGCTAAAGCGTATTTGAAATAATATATCAATTCAATGCCATCGAAAGCTGTCTAAATGAATACAAAGGCAACCAAACAACCAGACAGTCAAACACTCAGACAACGACACATTCATTTCAAGATAGTCACTTTCATTCGATGACATAACATTCAATAAATCCAATGAAAAAAAAATGCTATTATCTACCTTTGTTTCTTTATGTTTAAGGCTTTTCACTGAAGACTTTTTCTAACAAAGCGCTGCGAGCAACTGAACAGGTTTCTGGGGTTACAGACAAGTTTATAGCTCTCCAAAATGATGGAATGCTCAAGTGATAATTGATCAACTTAATCATTCTATATTTAGCGATAAGAAATCAACATGTTCTGGTCGTTTCTCTTTCATTTCGCAACGGAAGAAGAATTCATATATCAATAATTTAAGGTATCTGAAAATGATATAGGAAAGTTAAAAGCAATTTGAAATTATCTTAATATTTAAAAATTAAGCTTTATCAAAACAAATTTTGCTGGTCATTTCTTTTTCATTTCACGACTTGGAAAAAATGATTGATAAGCTAGCATAAATGCAAATTAAAATTAACTTAATAATTCAAAGTTCCGTTTCATCAAAACAACCTTAGCTGATTCTCTTTCATTTCGCAATAGAAAAGAAATGCCTCTTAATGCTGACTGAGTGAGCGGTTGATAATTTTTTAAATATTTATATACCAATACTTGGGAAATCATCGAAATGATTAAAGTCTAATTGATTTCAGCTTTATCAATAGACAACATCTTCTGATTGCTTTCATTTCACAACAACTGCTTTCAGATTGATTTTCGTTGGATTGGAAATTGGCTTTAAGTGGAAGAAGCTAGAAGAAAATTCAATTTTAAATGTAGATTGAGATTGACACGAGTAATACCTGTCAATAGGTACTTCAAGTGCGTGGTAACATTGTTTTTAAAACGAAAGCGACAACAAAAAGTGTTTGTTTCCACTATCATTATCAGTGTTATCCGGTACGTGCTAGGAAATACACGGCGACTTATCAACCCCCCACTACCTATAGAAATGACCCATATTGCACTGAATTGATAAGATTGGACATCGCATGTCGTTGACTCTTTCGATAAGATAACTAGACAAACAAACATCCAACTTGGCAACACAAAACTTCATTATGTCCATACATGGTAATGTAAAAGGCGAGTTTTCTATTATCGCTGTTATTTTGTAGCTTTTTGTAAAATTGATTTGCACAACAACGATAACACAGGCTTTCCTTTCATGGAAATTTTGTATTATATCTATAAATTCTCAATAACTTCATTTTAAGATGAGACAAGTAGAACTTGTTGTTCTATAGATATCCCTGCCACTTCTTCCAGCCTCGAAGTTCCTTGATTTGTTGATTCTTTCGATAAGATAACTCGACAAACAAACATATAACTTGGTAAACAAACATTTAACTTGGCAACACAATAGTTCCTAGTGTAAGGGGAAGTTTTTGTAATTTATGTGGTATCTCATATCTTTTTTCTTTCATTGAGATTTACTTAACATAACATTAAATTTGCTCAAAGGTATTCATATGTTTATGATTCCTTCTTGAATATATTTAACGCAGATTTTTAGAGTTCGAGTAAATCTTAATTTCATCTTCTATATTTCCATCATTATTTCTTTTCAAGTTGAGACAAATACAACTTCTTGTAGTAAAGACAACCCTCCCAGTTCTCCTCCCAGCCGGGAATCTCCTTCTTGGCATTCTCATACCAGCTGGTCACATTGGCGTGGGCGGAGAAATCATAGTCGGAGATCTCGAAGGTCGACACGGTAGCCAACAAAGCAATGTCGGCCACAGTCAACTTGTCACCAGCCGCGTACTTGTGACCCTCCAACAAGGTGTTGAATGAACGGAATGCAGCATCAATACGCTTCAAGTTCTCTGGATCAGCTGGCTTCTTGACATCCTCAAACATCTGAGGATAGTAATAGTAGACGTAGCTCTGGTACAGAGTGCCCAGGTCGAAGAACAGACGATGATTGACAACCGCCCTCTGCTGTAGATCCTTAGGATACAACAAGTTATCCTTGTCGAACTTCTCGACCAGATACAACAAGATGGCACGCGACTCCCACAGCGCAAATTCTCCATCAACCAGCGTGGGAATCGTGTGCTGTGGATTAATCTTGACGAACTCGGGTTTCAAGTGATCCCCAGCATCGAGATCCACCTGCTTTTTATTCAACTCAATCCCCAAAGCCTTGGCGGTCATCAGAATGGACCGACAGGGTGCCGAGTAAAGCATATAGTAAAAGTCCAACATTCTATACAAATGATAAGAACGATTAATTTCCCTTATGCGCTTTGAAATTTTCCACTTACTTTTCGTTTGCTGTCGAGAGCTTCCGCCTTACACCGTCCGCTTATGGCAACCCTGCAGTTCTGGAGGTGTCGATTGCCCTGGGTAAGTGCTTACCTCGCCGATCACTACATGGGTACTTACTAAAGTGACCCTATAGTAATCGAACGTCGAACCACCGAGTCGACTCGAGTTTGCGATTGGCCCTGGATAAGTGCTTACCTCGTCGATCACTACCTGGGTACTTACTAGATTAACCCTATAGTAATCGAACGTCGAACCACCTAGTTAAGAAATATATGCGCATTAAAGCATAAGTACAAAATAACGGCAAGCATCGCTTTTGTTTTTGTTATTTTGTGGAAAAAGCATACACAAGTTTAAAGACAAAACTTCAATTATGCTTTACATCGCTGTTTGTTTACGCGTCTTTGTTTTATTTTGTGCTACTCTTTTACTTAAACGCAGCTGTGTTTCCTAGATGATGAAATTATTGCAAGCATTTGAGTTGAGAAGTGCAAAGCGGATCCGCGATCAATTATTAGGTGAGTTACTTAAAAAATAATTTATTTATGCATTATATGTTTAATGTGTAAAATATTAAATAAACAGATAATAAAATAATATCAAGCAGTTAGTATAATGTTAGTTCTACAGTGGAAAGCGACAATGTGCCTAATTAAGAGGAAGTGGAAATTATG
The DNA here is from genome assembly GCF_023558435.1 of Drosophila sulfurigaster albostrigata. NCBI lineage: Eukaryota > Metazoa > Arthropoda > Insecta > Diptera > Drosophilidae > Drosophila > Drosophila sulfurigaster. The sequence continues at coordinate 37,015,521 of NC_084882.1, read as the reverse complement.
ACAGAAAATCTACGTTATGGAAATAATGACAGGGGAATGCGGCCCAAAAAAAGAAGACAATTTCTTTGGTGTTATGATCGGTGAGTATTTTAAAAGATAATTATTTAAAAATCATTATCCACTTTAATCTATTAAAACTTTTTAATCCTTTACTTCCAGATTCAATAACTGAGGACCAGTTGAGAAAGGCCTACAATTGCACCGTCTTAAAAATAAAGAAAAATTACTGTAATTGTAATTGTAAATTTTTTTAATTTTAATGGCCGACAGGGGTCATGTAAGCACTTAAACCCTTCAATGGGGTCCCATGTAAGCACTTATTTTACCGGCCGTTCCATGGGGTCCCATGTAAGCACTTATTTTACCGGCCGTTCCATGGGGTCTAATGTAAGCACTTATTTTCCTGACCCTAATATGTTGCACTATTTCACTAGTTCGTGGTAATCGAGGCGGTGGCGATTGACCCTATTTGCGGACATTTCATACAAAAACGGAAATTAAGAAACGCATGGCTAGACGCCACTTTGTAAGTAGTGACTGGCTCCTGGTAAGCGCTTATTTCACCAGCAACGAACTAGCGCTCAGAACTGCAGGGAACTGACTGAGAGAACGCTTCTGCTGCTGTAGACTTTATGCTGTGAGCAGTCTAATACAAATGCCGGCAAATTAGTGTAATTTCACAAAGAGACGCAATTTATTCACACACCCACACTCATACATACATTTACAATTGCACTCAAAAGAAATAAATACTCTTTGATTTGCAGCAGAAATAGAATGACGTGTTTTGCAGCTGTGTGGATACAAACAAAAAATTTCTAAACTCTAAGCACATATGTATGTATGTATGTCTACACACATTTTTCGCCTTCTTTTTCGAGAGCTTTCGACAGCAGCCGGCAAAAGTTGTCAAAACAACTCTTTCGGCAAACAAAAAAGAGAGATAGCCACACAGAGAGAGAGAGAGAGAGATGCACAGAGATGCAAACAAACAAGTCTACACTAAGAGAAGTTCTAGATGCAGCTGAAAAATTTATTAACAAGATATTGCCGGTAACCGGTTCCTCACACCCACCAATTAGAATTTAAATTATCACAGAAATTCATATATTGAGTTGTATTCAATAAAAGTGAATACATTTTATTTATATTAGGGGATTTTGATTTGCATCTAGCAAATTAGCACACAACGGTAAAGAATAAATTAATGTATAAAAATTGGAAATAAATATCATATCGCTTATTCGAAGTATTTCTTGAACTCCAGGCAACCGGCCCAGTTCTCATCCCAGCCGGGAGTGACCTTCTTGGCGTTCTCGTACCACTTGTTCACATTGGCGTACTTGCTGATCTCGAAGCCAGCCACCTCAAAGGTAGAAACGGAAGCAACCAGAGCAATATCGGCAACGGTAAGCGAGTCACCAGCAGCATACTCCTGACCCTCGAGGAAGGTGTTCAGGAAGTCGAAGGCAGCCTCAATCTTCTTGAAGGCCTCTGGATCAGCAGGGGCCTTAGCGAAGACCTGGGGATAGTAGTAGTTGGCAAAGCTCTGGTACAGAGTGCCCATGTCGAAGTACAGGCGCTGGTTGATCAGAGCGCGCTTCTTGGGGCACTTGGGGTACAGGGAGTCGGTCTTGCCGTACTTCTCCACCAGGTAGACGAGAATAGCGCGCGATTCCCACAGGGCGAAACCGTTGTCCACCAAGGTGGGAATGGTGTGCTGGGGGTTGATCTTCAAGAACTCGGGCTTCAGGTGCTCGCCGGCCTGCAGGTTGAGCAGCTTCTTGTTGAGCTCAACACCAACAGCCTTGGCTGTCATGATGACGGAGCGGCAGGGCGAGGAGCCGGGCAGATAGTAGAAGTCAACCATTTTTACTATAATAATAGAAGCACAAAAATAATTCAATATTAAATCCTTTGCACTTGGAAATGATGATGATGTCATTTGGGATTTTTCCCTTTTTATTGCACACTTGAGTTCATATTTGCTCTCTTATTTTTTTTGTCTTTGGCGCAACAAGTTCTTTTTCATACACAAAGAAAACAACACAAATTCAATAGATACACATGAAACACTTACATTTGGGATTGTAGTTAAGACGCGGCGCACTGTACCAAGTATCAAGCAATACTGTCCGTCTCTGGAGAGAGGTTTGGCTTTTATAGACGCCGGTCGCGATGTTGCTGACTCGCTCGCTCTCAAATCGCGCGACACGACTCGCGAGTGAGCAACCGCCATGTTAGTGCCAAAAGTACGACAAACAAGGCAGCTCGCAGGGGGGTCAGTCATGCATGTGTGTGCGTAAGCATGTTGATATCACTAACAGGCGAGAGCGAGAGAGTTGATTTCGCGTGTTTGGCGTTGTTTTTGTGTCCGCTTGTTTTTGCTCCGTTTGCACGTATTTGTGTGTATGTATGTGGGCTTGGGCTTTTATACAGCTATCTATGTATGTACATAATATGTAAATAGTGGCCGATGTCGATGTGGCATAGCCGAATATTATGAATTATATTGCAACTTGCAGCATACCCTTCACTTCTGCCCCCAAATGAAAAATCAGTTTTCACAGCCGGCAACTTTCTAATAAACTAGTTACTCTGGATTGCTGATCGCCCCGATTTTGGAGAGTTATTTTGCCGCTCTCTTCGCTCAGTTGATTTTTGTCTCCTCTTTTTTGTTTGCTAATTTATTCACATTTTTGTTTGCCTACAATATTTCTGTGTGTTGCCTGTGGGCATTTTTATTTTAAATTCCCTTATACACACTTTTATATAGACATAGTTATGCATTCTCTACACATACGAATCGGCATGTAATTACAACTACACATTATAAACAATTTTGTTTATTTCCATTGTACAAATTGTTTTAATTCTCGTGCAGCTGCCCAAAGCTTTCGTTGCGGCAGCATTCCAAACACAGATTAGGTTTTAAATTAATCGAAACCAGTTGTGTGTGAATCAGAACAAACTATTTACATACACATACTATGTATTCAAACATTCAGTAGGTAATTAAGAGCGAGGGATGGAAAAGTACCTTGAAAGTCGCATTAGTATAGTGTGACCTTGAAAGCTATACAACAATGGGTCTCTAAGTCTAAAGCCTGCCTACGCCCTCTTCGACTGAACAGTTAATAGCACTGGCCTATGTAAAGTGTGTATCCAGATGGGATCTCAATAAGTAGTATTCCCATTATATCGAACCACAATGGAATGCCGCCAAAGAAGGTTATATTAATCATACCTTGGCTTAGTTCAGCAAGCACACTCATCGACAGTGCGTCGAAAAAGTAATAAACATAGTCACGCCAAAAAATGCTTTCTTTATCCAACTGAATTTCAAGGAGGAGGACGATTAATTATCCTGGTGGACATTGTAGTGTATCCTGTCACTCCTGAATTGACGCTCTATTTGAATTCGGAAAACGAAGCGATAAGTTTAACAGAATATTTACAATCCAGTTCAGCTGCGATGTCCGCAGATTAAAATACAATTGGGATGTTAGTTGCGTGTGTATGTTAAATTATCCTGCCATTATCCTAATGACCATTGTGGATACATTAACACATCGTGGTCAGAGGGTACTATGTACAATCGATAGGTAAATATTAACAGGATTGTTGATTATTTGGTAGATGGATTACGGATCCAATGTAATAAACAATCAATAGGCAGTTTAAGCAAGTCATTGCGAGCATTGGGAGCATAGAATTTCACAAGACAGCACCAGAACATTCTACGGGATTTCCATGTGAACACTATAGGCTGGCCGATTTATCAGTTTCGCAACGACAAACTTTATTCTCAGCATGACATTGCACAAAAGCCCAATAGTAAACAAGTGTAGCATACGCACACTCATACATTTTGTTTGTACACGTCAGAAATGCCGCAAACGTAATATGAATACGAAAATAACAAACTTTATGCGTCAACATAAGAGAGTCTAACTAAAGTTCATTTCACACATACACATGCAACTTGGTTAGCCGGCAATTAGCAGTAAATGCTTCTCGAACATTCAAAGCTCAAGTTTGTGATTCCCACAGACCAAAAGCCGCTTAAGCCGGTGTCGACTATAAAGTATTACTCATCAAAGCATACATAGTTTTTATTTTTTGTAGTTCAGCGAAACGAAAAACATAAACAAAAGACACGCAGCGTCTCAACGCTTTGGGATTTCACGCACAATTCTATGACGAAGAGAAGAGGTATAGAGAAAGGTCAAGGCGTTTACCAAATAATAAAAGCTAAGCTTGCATCAAAACCAGTTTAGCAGTTTGTATACTTTTCCTACGTATACGTCACATTAGAAGAGCTGAACATACGTCGCATTAGAAGAGCTTTGATCTCCAAAGAGACTTAAGCGAAGAGATACAGCGAAGAGATCAAGAGCAAATTATTTAGACAGTCTATTTATGTGTACAGCGCAGAAACGTACTCGCAAATTGCTGTTTGTATATATTGTGCATATGTATGTATGTATGTACATACATACCTACAAACTTGAATATTTAAGCAAATATTTGTATGTTTGTTGTGTGCGCACAAAGATGCTTTGATGGAGAGGCAGCTGGAGCGTGCAATTTTTGTGTGTATGTGTATTTTTTCACAGTTCACATTTGTATGTATTTGTATATTGTATTGTTCTAACGCGAAAAAGCTAATTGTACGAAATAATTAATTATTTTCGTTTGTATGTGGATATTTTTAACAGCCGCTATAAAAGTTAATCAAGTTTCGTTGACTTACCATGTTTCCAAGCGTAGCATTATATCTATTTACTTATGTATGTATATATGTATGTATTTATATACATACGTATGTAGCGATAAAAGAGCTTGTTTTTGCAAAACATTTTTTTGGCATCATATCAGCAGAGTTTATATTGTATGTATGTGCACACACATTTGTTTGCTCTCCAGCATGTGTATGTGAGTATTCTAGATAACCACTCGTGTTTATTATTCGAATATACGACCGAATTTCAGTAAACAATTTGAACAGTTTGTGCCGGCAACCGGCATTTATTATTTATTACGTGCATATGTTGACACATACTTGCACATATTTATAATTGAATAAACACATTATGGAGAGTTTATGACTGCATATGTATACTCAAGTGGGCTTGATTGCCGGCTTGCATAGAGATGTGTTTGTTGTACTGTAATAAATCGTTCGATTGCCAGAACACACTCACACATACATAGATACGCTTGTGTACGTGTGTGCGTGAGCCCCCCAGGCGACTAAAAAAGAGAGTGAAGAAAGAGCAACGCAGATCGGCAGCCACATCTATAAAAGCTTTTCAATTGTCAAGGCAATTTTAGTAGTCATTTACTGTTCGCGAGAAAAAGACATGGACCTGTATTATTTGCCCTTCGCATCGCCCAGCCGCGCTGTCGTCATGACCGCCGCCGCAGTCGGTGTCACGCCCAACAAAATCGTAGTGAACACCTACGAGAAGGAGCAACTGAAACCAGAGTATCTGAAGATCAATCCTCAGCATACTGTTCCCACTCTCGTGGACAATGGCTTCTCGGTGTGGGAGTCGCGTGCTATCATGGTCTATCTGGCTGAGAAGTACGGCAAGGATGATTCTCTCTTCCCCAAGGATCCTCAGAAGCAAGCTGTGGTCAACCAGCGTCTTCACTTCGATTTGGGTGTCCTAACTCAAGCCTTCGGTGAATATTACTACCCTATTTTCCGTGATGAGGCTCCCGCCGATCCCGAGAAATTCAAGAAGGTCGAGGCTGCCTTTGAGTTCTTGAACACCTTCTTGGAAGGTGAAAAGTACGTTGCTGGCGATCACTTCACAGTTGCCGATATTGCCATCCTCGTTACTGTGACAACCTACTTGGCTGTCAACTTCAAGATCGACAGCTATCCCAACGTTCTGAAGTGGTACAACAGTGTTCAGAAGGAGGCTCCTGGGTGGGAGGAGAACGTTGAGGCTGCCAAGGAATACACAAGGCGCTTGGAGGCAGCACAGAAGAAGTAAACTCCAAGTACACCGTTAAGATGTATAATTTATAATTAATATTTGATATATGTTATAAAGAAATAAATAGTATTAATACTAAAAATGTGTTCAGTTTTATAATATGAAAATCAAAAAACGCTATGGAAGCGATTTAGCAAAATCCTCATTACAAGATAGGTATTCAAATTTTTGGCACAGTTTGTGATTACATTCATAATGCGTGTCTGTCATTAATTACTCAACAATAAAAAATACAAATTAGAGCGACCAGAAAAGTTGATATATTTCTTCAGTTCCCAGAAGTATCTAAGTCGATTTTTAGTTTTTGCTTAAAAAAACTGTATATTAAATTTCGTAGCTCAATAAATTATTTTTAAATAGGGAAATACCCAATGAAACTTTTGTCCAACACTCGAATTTTGAGTTATGATCGTAATGTAATATTATTATTAATTATTTTACGATCATAAGATCTTCCGAACTACCCTCGGTGTTCTATTTAAAGACATTTAAACAATCTTATTGATTATGAACCTCATTATGATGTTTAATTTTAACGATAAGTTAACAGCTGTTATCACCCCGCAAAGCTCTCTTATCGCGCATTTGAAGAGTAGTATATTTGGCATATTGATTTGCTTATCTTATTAACACAGATATAGTAAATAGTAATGAATGAATGGGACGGTAAGAGTAAGAGTGTCAAAGATTCCACGTATAGACAAACAAACAAATAAGCTCTTAGCAGTGCGTCAATCACGCGAAGAGAATTAGCAACTAATAATGACAAACAAAAAATGCTCGCAAGCGGCGGCTATAAAAAAGCGGGCGGCATTCTCTCTTAAACACAGTCAAAGCTCTTACCTTAAAAGTGAAACAACAAGTTATTCCAATATGGACTTCTACTACGCACCACCCTCAGGCCCCTGCCGAGCTGTCCTTATGGCAGCCAAGACTCTGGGGATCGAGCTCAACAAGAAGCAGTTGAATCTCCTGGAAGGTGAACAGCTGAAACCAGAGTTCGTGAAGATCAATCCCCAGCACACGGTGCCAACCATTGTAGACAATGGTTTCACTCTGTGGGAATCGCGTGCTATTCTCGTCTATCTGGCCCAGAAGTACGGCAAGGACGATTCGCTGTACCCCAAGGACCTGCAGAAGCAGGCTGTGGTCAATCAGCGCTTGTACTTCGACAGCGGTGTCCTGATGAAGAGCTTCGCCGACTATTACTATCCTCAGCTTCGCCTGAAGCAGCCCGCTGATCCCGAGAAATACAAGAAGGTCGAGGAGGCCTTTGCCTTCCTCAACACTTTCTTGGAGGGTCAGCTCTATGTGGCTGGTGATAAGCTGACCATCGCTGATATATCCTTGTTGGCTTCTGTGTCCACTTTCGAGGCTGTGGAGTTCAAGATCAGCGAGTATCCCAACGTGGCCAAATGGTACGCAAATGCACAGAAGGTTGTTCCCGGATGGACGGAGAATTGGGAAAGCTTGCAGCAGGCAATCGCGATTTTCAAACAGTTGAAATAAGAGTTTAAACTTTAACGTATAATCTAAATTTGTATATTCATTGTATTTATTTAAGAGAGTTCTCAGTTTTTATTTTGCAATTAAAAATGTGTAAACAAAAAGAATATTTATTTTATTATTCCACTAAATGCCTCAGATTGTGCAATGAGAGTATAAACTTTTAAGTAAATTTGTATATAAGAGAGTTCTCAGGTTGTATTGTACAATAAAAAATGCGTAAACAAAATAAATACTTTCTCTACTATACTACTGCTCAAAATATCACAGTGTGTGCAATCTCAGCTTGGCTTATGATTGAATAGATTAATAAATCTTTTCATCTAAATTGCACTGAAATGGGAGACGTCCTTACTAAGGATGATAAATTAATTGATACTATTGCGAGCCATAAGGCTGACGTGGCCAAGAAAGAAGAGCACCTGTGGAAAAGTCAGCATACGGTCGCGTGTCTTTCTCCTATATAAAAATGTGATTATTCAAGATAGTACCATGGTTGTGCGATAAGCATAGATAACTTTGTTGATTCATATTATTGTCTAAGAGTATGTCCATTAAGTAAGAGAGGGGGCACGACTCGTTTATATTAAGCTGACGACAAGAGGTGAAGCTCTTATCACTCCAGCAAAGCTTTGTAATCATGCTTGTAAAGAGTAGTTAATTCACAATATCGATTTGCTTATCTAACTAAAACTAACTAACTAACTGAGTAAATAGTGACAAATAAATAAGAGTCTTCAAGGCACCGCAAATAGATAAAGCTATAAGCTCTTAGCTGTACGCAAAACATCGAAGAGAACTTGCAAATAATAATGACAAACAATAAATATTCAGCAGTGGCTGCTATAAAAAGGCGAAACTTTCTCTTTCAAATTCAGTCATCGCTCTTAACTTAAAAGTGAAACAACAAGCTGTCAAGAAATGGACTGGGAATCGAGCTCAACAAGAAGCTCTTAAGCCTTCCGGAGGGTGAACACCTAAAACCCGAGTTCGTGAAGATCAATCCCCAACACACCATTCCCACTATCGTGGACAATGGCTTTGCCTTGTGGGAATCGCGTGCTATCCTCGTCTATCTGGCCCAGAAGTTCGGCAAGGATGACTCTCTTTTCCCCAAGGATCTGCAGAAGCAGGCGGTGGTTAATCAGCGACTGTACTTCGACAGCGGTGTCCTGATGAAGGCATTCGCCGACTATTACGTTGTTCAATATCTCCTTAAGCAGCCCGCTGATCCTGAGAAATTCAAGAAATGTGAGGAAGCCTTCAGTTTCTTCAATACTTTCTTAGAGGGTCAACTTTATGCGGCAGGTGATAAGCTAACCGTTGCTGATATATCCTTGTTGGCCTCTGTGTCCACCTTCGAGGCATTGGGTTTCAAGATCAGCGAATATCCCAATGTGGACAAGTGGTACGCAAATGCAAAGAAGGTTATTCCTGGATTTGCCGAGACCTGGGAAAGCATGCAGGAGGCACTGGCCAATTTCAAATTGTAACAATATTAGTATTACCTAAAATCTAAATGGTTATATTCAGCCTATTTATTTAAACTTCTCTTAAATGTTAAAACCCTGTCAATAAAATAAATACATCTCTTTTCTACAAATTATCTTAGAGTATGCAATCTCTTAGCTTGATTTATCATTAAATCTTTTCGATGTACTTTGAAGTTCAAATGATAAGTCAATGACTCCCTAGTTGAATTATCGATTTATTGATAGTACTGGGGCAATAAATCTGAAGTGGTGAAGAATGGCGAGAACCTGTGGGAACAGCAGGCATAGGCTCGCGTGTCGAACTTCTATATATAAACCTGATTATAAATTCAAGATAGTACCGTAGTCGTGCGTTAAACATAGATAACTATGTTGATTCATATTGTAATCTAAGAGTATACTGCTTAATTATGAGGAACGCATAAAGGTTTATAGTTACTCTTGGGTAACGTATAGATTTCAGAATGAGATATTGCTGTCAGTATTTGCATCGACAATATACTTTTAATTAGGAATGTTGATATCTGAGTACGCCCACAAGTAAAGTAATTTTTCATGTTTAGATCCCTGATTTGAGTCACCGCCAATTAAGCTGGTTATTTATTCTAATAATTTCAAAACGGCACACTGGCGCCATCTACCAAATGTATGTATGTATATTAACATTCTTGGGCATACTTTATGTTTTTAAATAAATCAGAATAAATGCTAGGGTATCTCACAGCTCTTCGCAGTCATGTTTGCAACATAAGTACTAGAGAAACTAAGACTAACAATGACAAACGGAATTAAATGAATAAAATATCATTCGAATACACGTATATAATCATAGGTAATTGTCAAACATGTGAGTCAGAATATTCAAAGAGCTTTCGCGTATATAAAGAGCACGTTCCGGTCGCTCAACATTCAGTTTACTCTCAGAGTTCTTGTGGTAAACAACAAAGTAAGCAACTAACTTATCAGACATGGACTTTTATTATTTGGCTGGTTCGGCGCCTTGCCGCGCAGTTATTATGACGGCCAAGGCCTTGGGCGTGGAGCTCAACAAGAAAGTCCTCAATCTCATGGAGGGTGAGCACCTGAAACCCGAGTTTGTGAAGATCAATCCCCAACATACTATTCCCACCATCGTGGACGATGGCTTCGTCTTGTGGGAATCGCGTGCTATTCTTGTGTATCTGGTTGAGAAGTACGGCAAGAATGATTCGCTGTATCCCAAGGACCCCGAGCAGCAGGCTGTAATCAATCAGCGTCTATACTTCGACATGGGCACGCTGTACAAGTCGTTTGCCGACTATTACTATCCTCAGTTGATGTACAACAAGCCCGCTGATCCGGAGGCATACAAGAAGATTCAGGACGCCTTTGGCTTCCTCAACACTTTCTTGGAGGGTCAGGACTACATGGCTGGCAGTCAGCTGACCATCGCTGACATTTCACTCTTGGCCACAGTGTCGACCTTTACAGTCACCGGCTTCCAGCTCAGTGACTATCCCAATGTCGAGAAGTGGTACGAGAATGCCCAGACTGTGACTCCCGGCTGGGACGAGAACTGGGAGGGTGTGTTGGAAACCAAGAAATGGTTTGAAGCTAAGTTTGCCTCTAAGTAAATTTTTAATTACCAAAGTTTCAGAATTCTCATTGTTGTTTGTTAAAAGTAAATAAATGTTATGTAACTTAAAAACCCAAGCATTATAATTACTACATATGACATTTATCTATCTCATCAGCATTAAGTTTGTTCGTTGTATTCCGTCGATTTTATTTGCTTCAAGTTTTATTATATTGCATCAGTTTTTCGGGTGCTTGGTTTGTTCAATGTACTCGGTGGATTTTATATGCTTCAAGTATTTCGGCCACTTGAAGCTGATAATTATAACAAACAGAACTCTGCTTGGGGCAGCATTGACTCATGGGCGGTTCTCCTAATGGGTAAAATGCCTCGTCATGCTGATTGCTTGTTTTAGCACGATTGTAGCGCCATCTATGAGTCAAAACACAGCGAGTACAATTAAAAGTATATTTGTATTTCGTTACAGGCAATTATTATAATTACAACTAACATACAAAAGTAATCACGTTGTTCAGCAGATTGGAAGTAGGAAGGAGGCTTGGGTCGAAAGAATTTAATACTTTTGGAGGCAGAGGTTTGGCGACCATTTGCAAGGTTTTAGGTAGAAGAATCGGGATCGACAAGCTTCTGCAGCTGACGATACTTTTCGATGGCTCCGCGAACAAATTCGGCAGTTCTACGGACACGTTCCGGGGTGATTTCTTCGGCCAGCATGCGACCCACATTCTGTGCTCCGCCAGTGCGAAAATAGGTGACAGCCTTGCCAGAAATATCGCAGATGGGCGTGAGGCGGCAGAGAGCGTTTGTGATGGCGCCTCCAAAGAGGATTACGCCCACGGCGGAAAGCACAACGGCGGCAATACGGAAGAGTGTGGACATCAAGATGGTGGGCAATAGCCTGGATGCGAAGGCCATCAGCGGGTTCAAAGTGGGCGAGGCAGATGGTGCAGCAACGGGAGTCAAGGCCACAGTTGTTGTCGCATCAGCAGCACTTTCGGAGTTGGAGCTGCCAGCAGTAGAAGCCGGCACCAAGAAGCCCTCGTAGCCAGTCTGCACCACAATGGGACCGGGGAAAGGATAAAGACCAGGTGGACCAGTTATAGGAGCGGGATAAGCGGTTCCCAGAGGAGCTAGACCAGCCGCCCCGCCGTACTGATTAAGGTACTGCTGAAAGGCCTCGGGAGTGATGAGTCCACTAGCGTAGATGGACACGGGTTCGTTACTACTACCGCTGGCTTCATTGTCACCTGTCTAGAGATGAAAGAGTATTTGTTTAGAGATTTATTTTTGACTCACTTGGCTGCAACTTACCAGTGTCGGATCTACAGCCTCTGATTCAGCAGTCGTTGATGGGTTAGTAGCGTTGCCTCCAACCAAGCCCGCCTCTTGTGAGGCAGCTGCGTTGATTTGCTCCGAGTTGGAGTCGGGCAACTTGTCCGACTCCTCAATAGTATTCACTCCACTTGGCACAATTGCCGTCTCCACTGCAGGCAACGCATTTCCCTTGTAGCACAACACGAGCAACAGGAACACGTTGCAAAGATTTCTATAATTCATCTTGTGGATTAACTTGGTTGATTCACTTCACGCGCAGACTGAAGACTGAGTCGAGAGAATGTGACGCAGTCCTGCTTTATAGGCTCAGCATGCAACGGCGTCGTCTGCGCCCATTTTGCAGTTTGCTGATGTCCTTGCAGACTCGCCTGTCCCTTTTGCAATTAGTGTGAAATTTTCCAGGAATTGCCTTCTTAATGTCTTTGCATTTCCCATAATTTTGTCATTGTCGCAGCCTGTTTACCTGCTCAAGCAATTGCCACACAGGTACCTAGAACTAGGCAAGTGACCATGGTAATTGTTTACAACACTGTCGTCCGAAAAAGAGTGCTAGGCTGACAGTAGAGTCTGCCTCTGGAATAGCGTGTCTCCTCCTAGACTCCTATTCCCCACCCGATTGTAAAGTGGGCACTCGAGTGGAAGGGGTTTTCGGGCAATCAATAACAAATAAAACACGTAGCTACAACAAATTATGTAGTGGCTTAATTTTAGACACAAAAAACACGAACGTGAATTCCTGACCGAGTTTCAAAGGCACCCCCGCAACACCTGCGCCCCTCCAGCGCCCACAACTCCCACACAACACAACACAACACAGGTGAACACACATCAGACGAGGCGACCAGACGAGTCGAGACGCGACGCGACGCGACGCTTTTGGTTGTCCAGGTAACGTTCGCCATGAAAACTAAACGAAAATAGCAAAACAAAACGAAAACGATAACGAAAATGAAACCAAATGAAAGCGCCAACCGAAGCCAAGCCAAGCCAGGACAACACAGGACGAAAGGTGTCAAGCCCAGCCAGTGGGGCCCCCTCATTGATGACATGTTCTAAAAACTCAAACTGGCAGCGGATACAACGACGGACAGTCGCGCTGACAAGTTAACAACGAGATTATATCATCGCAGCAGCTTCAAGAGCAGGACAAGCATCCAGGACGATAACGAGGTGTCGCACCACAAGTGGACAAACGGTCTAACAAACTACTGGAAGAAGCTTGCGCTTTGCTCCGTCGCGGCGACAGTTGAGCTCGACACTCGCAGGCACACTGGGGAACTGCATAGACATCGACTCCGTGGCCGTTGTGCAACACAAGCTGGTGCATAGAATTGTGTGAGTATGCCCCTTATTCTGCTGCTCTTGGGAGAAAGAGCAAAGGGGGAGAGTGTGGCGCATTCCCATATTAATAATGGATAAATAAGTAAGGCAAAATGCTTGCAATTAGTGACAGCCTGTGAGGAAGTGATTGCAGTATTGACAACTAACAGATACCCTGGAAAATTGCACATTGAAATCAACTTAAATCTAGGCAGTATTATTTGTTTTATTTGGATATTAAGGCACAGTATTTCTTTTAATTAATTCGCATTTTGGTGTTATATTCAATTAGCTCAAATCAATCGTGTAACTGCAAACAGCAAACTGACCCAGACTGTGCAGAACAACGTGACAGAATTGGGAAGGGATAATTTACATATATTATATTAATCACGATTATTCACATCTGATATCAGGCACTAGGCTGTTCTTTTAAGGCAAACTACACTGTAATTTTGGTCACAATTAACTTGAATAAGTCATGTAAAATCGATGCATTGATTTTCTCCATTTCCACACACGGTGACTGATTAATTTCCCCAGCCAAAGCCAAGTTTGTAGCCTCTTTAGTTGCACAATAACTGATGAACCAAACCGAACGCATTGTAACCGAGTTTGTCTATTGCCTTCTTGTTAGCGGGGGCAAGATGACCGCGCCTGTTCTCTACTATCTGCCCCCGAGTCCTCCCTGCCGGAGCATTCTGTTGCTGGCCAAGATGCTCGGACTGGAGTTCGAGCTGAAGATTGTCAACATTCTGGAGGGGGGAGCAGCTAAAGCCGGAATTTGTGGCCATGAATCCGCAACACTGTCTGCCCACCATGAACGACGAGGGTCTCGTGCTCTGGGAAAGGTGACATAGACTTCTAATCTTCCCTGCCTCTTAACTAATTCTTGATTTGCAGTCGCGCTATTCTCTCGTACTTGGTGGCGGCCTATGGCAAAAGTGATGAGCTCTATCCAACTGACATTCGAGTTCGCGCCTTGGTTGATCAGCGACTGCAGTTTGATCTAGGAACTTTATACCAGCGCCTCACCGATTACTATGTGAGTAGACATATTTATATATCTAGTATAATCTAATTACTAACTGCTTCGTCTTTGCCAGTTCCCAACCATGTTTATTGGCGCTCCTCTCGATGAGGGCAAGCGAGCCCGGCTAACTGAAGCTGTTGGCTGGTTGAATGCCATTTTGGAAGGTCGCGAATTTGCTGCCGCGGATCACTTTACCATTGCTGATCTAACTTTGTTGGTCACAGTGTCACAACTGGAGGCCTTTGGCCTTGAGCTGAAACCCTATAAACATGTTCGTGCCTGGCTGGAACGCTGCAAGGAGCACATGACGCCCTACGACTACGAGGAACTAAACGGCAGCAAGGCTATTCTACTGGCCGATATGTTCAAGGCTAAGATGAATCTCTCGACTCCTAGCACCTGAAGTTGTATAATGAATATTTGTTTTGGGTTTTCTTTAATAAATAGCTATCGTTGTCAAAAACAACTCAGGTGTTGATTTGCTTCTTTATGGATATTGTTTTGTTATATATTAGTTACTCCGAATTTAAATACATAAAATAAACATTGATGTCATTCTCTTATAATTTATTTATTTTTTATTAATCACCGTATTAATTGAAAGAACTTCTTTCTATTCCTTTTGTAAACATTTAACAAACTGAATATCTTGGCCAAGTCCTGAGTAGCTTGAGGCGCATTCAAAAATTGAATATTGTATTCAATAAATATTTGTTGTTACCATTATAAACAATCTTAGGGCATTTGGTGCTACTCGAGAGTTGATTAGTTGCTAGAGATATTTTCGGTCCATCTTAATTGAGCTGTCAGCTATGATTCAATGGTGATAACTAGCCAAGTCCTCATCCCCTTTTACTTGTGTCAATAGACAGATGAAATCCACTTAAAAATAGCTTGCCAAAGTCACAGTTTGTGCCCCATTGTGGCTGCTGTTGTTGCTGCCTCAGGCTTGGGCGTTGACAGAAACTAACGGATGATGATGGCGACACCTGTGGTGGCAAAAAAAACGGGGACAGAAGGATGTTGGGTAGTTGGTAGCTTCATAAAAACCTCAACTTAATTTAATGACACGAAAAAAGGACGCTTTTTATATGGCCAGAAGCCGAGTCCCTTCATGGGGTGGCACCTGGCTATTTTTAAAGCACACAGTAAGCTTGAGCCAAGGAGGCGTAGGGGTGTAGGGGCTTTGGCAGGGATATGTGGCAGGACATCGCGATGCTCATGAGTTCGTCAGATTGCCGCGCAGTTTAAGTTTGGCCGCTGGAGATGGCGGCCGTTTGGTTACCCATCGTGTTCCTGTTGAGCTGGTCATCAACAGAGTTGAGCCATGGCCAGCAAGTGGTTAACAGCAAGCAGGCGCAGCTCTTTCTGGGTAAGCAGATGAACTCCAAGTGTGAACAAAAATAATATCATCTGCCGCAGATTGCTCCTGCCTGCATGCGAACGAGCGGAATGCCACACAGTGGGGCAACCTTGCCATTAATGCCAGCCACACGGTGGGCGCGAAAAAACAACTGCCTGATGATCTTCATTGGCGGCACAAGCGACGAGCTGGTCGTCTTCCATTTGCAGCAGCTGCAACTGCGCCCCGGGTGAGTAGCAACGCTTCCGGTCTTGCAACATGCCTCTGCCACTTGCTGCCCGCTGCGTGGGCTGCGTACGATTCTAATCGCCGTAGTCCGTAGTCCGTATCTGAATCCAAATCGAACGCAGATCTGGATCTGCAGCAGGTTGGCAGCAGCTGCGCGACAGCCGTCAAAATCCGTCGAGGAAATCGTGGAAATCGAGGAAATCGAAATCGTGCGACTGCAATGCGAATGTAATTAAAATACCTCGTGAAGGCCAAAGATGGTCGACTCTCGGCTTTTTTTGGGGGGTCCGTTTGAGGCTATTTATATCAATGGAAGACGCGCCCGCAAATTTGCAAATTTGTGTCAATTTATGCAAATTGTGCAGCAATTCTACAATTTTAAAATAAGCAGCGCAAAAAAGCAACGCAAATGCAAAGATATCAAAATCGATTTGTCAATAAAATTGTTGGCCAAAGGCGCCGCTGGTTTCAGTGGAGCTTGGGCAGAGCGTTGTGCCACAACGTTGGCCGCAGTGGTGAAAAGTGTTTGTGCCGACCGCTGGTGAAATACAAAGTGAATAGCCCAGTGTTTAATTTAGTGCATCCCTCAAAATGTCTATGGATCCTACGGTGTCGTTGGAGGATCTGGAACGCGTGAGTGCAAAGCAGCATCTTCAGCTGCACCTCAAAGTAACCCACTCGTGTCTCTCTTTACGACTCAAGCGGCGTCGTCGTGCCAGCTCAGCCAGGAAAGCATCGCAAACGTCGCAGCCTTCGACGCAGCCGGAAACGGAGTCGGAAGCTATGGCCGTGATCAATGAAATCTTTAATCCTCGACTTAAATTGCCAGAGAGCACGGGATACTACAAACTTCCGGAGCAGATGAGTGCAGACGATCAAGTTTCGGCACAGGATTTGGACATTGCCAAGCTGGCGGAGCTGAAGGAAGTGAGTTTAGTGTGCGAACTCTTCAAGTGGAGGCATCTTCAAAGGTCTTCATTGAATAGGTTTTCACACTCTTCGACACGGACTGCGATGGACTGATCTCGAAAGACGACCTGCGGTTCACTTACATGGCTCTGGGCAACGAACCCAACGAGCAGCTACTCGAGCAGATGATGCAGGAGGCCCAGGAGCCCCTGGACTATGAGGCATTTGTGCAGCTAATGTGTCGTCGCACCCTGGAACTCGATCCAGAGGATGTGCTACTCGAAGCTTGGAGCAAGTGGGACGATCACGGCACGGGCAAGATCGATGAGAGAAAGTGTGTGCATTGCTTGAGCTTCTCTGCGAATGCAGTTACAACTGTTGTCATTTTTACCAAACAGAATCTACGAGGAACTCGTTAACTATGGTGACAAAATGACTGACAGCGAGGCAAAGGAGGCGCTCAGTCATGCTCCCATGGCTAAGCCCAAAACATTGGAGGAACCTCCCATGATCGACTATCCCGCCTTCTGTCGCATGCTCGGGGGAATGCGTAAACGCAAGAATCCCTAGAGAAAGTGGAAAGAAAGCAACCAGCAAGCAACTCAAGCCTAAATCGAATCTTGTCAAGTTTCTATTGCAATAGTTGTTAGAGCCCTAATTATTGATTAGCTTAATTACTTTAGTTGGCAGTAATCCTGATTTCTCGAAATGTTTCGATCTTTCCTTGTGCTTTCGACTTTAATTCGCCTACTCATCATATTTCATTTTTGTTATTAAATTGTTAAATGCATTGCATGTCTGTTTGTTTAGCTAACACAATAGCTGTCATATTTTTTGTGGCCCCTCTTATACAGGTTCTAACCCCATATTTCGTTTAGAAATACATTTCAATTGTAATCAGCTTCGCCTACATACAAATGATTAAAATTCACAAAATTTATTAGACACTCCTGCTCGAATTTTGTTAACCTTAACGCCAACTTTTGTTAGACTTTTATCAAAATAAATGATGAAGAACCAAGCAGTAAAGCAATGCGATTCACCTTGTCTGCTGTGAAGAGGGAGAGGAAGAGGGGCACCAGACTATTTATAGGCTGACCAACGAGGCGGCCAAGCGACCAGCCCCAAATGTATCGGCCAATAAATTTTCGACATCATTAGAATTGTGATTCGGCCATTTTGTCTTTCGGCCATTTCATTCTCTCTCTATCTTTCTCAATGCGTATACTGCATATATATTTTTTGGTGACAGCTGCTTGGACACCGTCGAGGTCTTTCCGTATCTTCGGGAGCCCGTCATCGAGAACTCGACGCTGGCCTCGTACACTTGGTGCCAGCACA
Source organism: Drosophila sulfurigaster albostrigata (assembly GCF_023558435.1). Taxonomy (NCBI): domain Eukaryota; kingdom Metazoa; phylum Arthropoda; class Insecta; order Diptera; family Drosophilidae; genus Drosophila; species Drosophila sulfurigaster. The sequence goes on along the minus strand of NC_084882.1, from coordinate 36,997,406 downwards.
GCGATCGCAATGCCACGCCTATTTATAGCGCCGGGAGGCTGCTGGGACTTCGCTTAAGTTTTCAACAGCCGCCAGCCAAGTTGACCAACTGGCCATTGAATCTGACAGCCAGCTATCGGTTCCTCAAACAAGGTAAGCCTAATCCATCTTCGCCTATCCCCAACTTGCTAAACCTATTTCAATCTCTCTCTAGAATCCTTCAGAACTGAGGGTCGCCTGGTGCCACACAGCTTCTGCGATTATTATTTCTTTGCCAGCACCTCAGGAGATGGCCAGCTGGGTCAGGGCCACTTCCACTCGCCCCGCTTCCCCGCCCACTATCCAGCACACATCAAATGCGCCTACAAATTCATTGGCAGACCCGACAGCCGCGTCGAGCTGCAGTTCGAGGAGCTGCAGCTGCCGCCGGTGACTCATGGTGGCTGTCAGTTGGATGCAGTAACCATCTTCGATGCGGAGTCAGCTCACATGAATGCTGTCATCGATGTGCTGTGCTCACCTTGCCCCACACGTCGCATAGTTAGCAGCGGGCCTGATCTGCTGCTGGAGTTCAATGCCAGCTCAAATCGCACTGCAAAAGGATTTCGTGGCAAGTACAAATTCGTGGCCGACGAGCAGCGTTTGGTGGCACCCATTTTGGAGGCAGCCAGTGTCGCCTTGAAGCCGCCGCTTTCAGCGCCCGCTAAGGAAAACAGTTTGCAGGATACGCAGGATGCGAAGGGACGCTCGAATCGTAAGTTGGCGCCCCATAAATTAGCCTTATGGTAGATTCAGATAGCGAGACAATCCCAATCGATCGACCCAATCGAATTATGCTAATCGCCAGCAAATGGCGGCAAACTTCTGCGCCGCGAATTGACAGCTTCCGTCTGGGGGAAGTCTGAAAAGGAAAGCGAACAGCGGATGTGACCAATCAAGGACGAAGGGAACGAGAGAGCAAAATATGTGTGCGTCGACAGTCTTTAGTCTCGTTGCTTATTCATTGCTTAGTTGATTGCCAGTTGGCGACGCGTTCAAATGTTGCGCTCCTCGGTGTTTTTAGTGCTCTACTTGGTGGCCATTTGGCAGGCTACGTCGTCCTTGTGCTGCGCAGGACTCGCCACCAGCACAGGCAGTGAGTTGCAACTAAAGTGTTGTTAAGTGTTTATTATTCCATTGCAAATAATATGATTAGCGGCAAACTAGAAATTAAGCACACAACGCAGTAGTTTCCACAGCAGCAAGCCGACAAACAGACAAATGATGCACTGCAGCAGGCGATGTAGAAAGAGTAAGCTGTGACCATCAAATTAATATCATGTCAGCGAAATAAATACGTTCTTTACTTACCGCGCTCTAAGAATGCGACCCCGCTTTATAGATTCCGGAGTGTTTTCTTCCTTCGCTATATAGGCTCGCAGGCCGCTTATAGACTTGTAGAAGAAATCTTTCCAGTTCACCGATGCCATGTCGAACTCGAATACATTCCGATCTGCTGGTGACATGATGCTCCACAACTGGTCGACGTTGTGCGTCGTAAAACTCCAGTTATTGATGCAGAACGATTCCAACACTTCCATCTGCATGTGGATCTTCTGGTACAGCTTAACGATATGCGGCTTCTGGCCCCTGAGTTGCAAGACGAGGTCTACAAAGAAGGCAGGCAGATAATGATAGAAGAAGGAGAGCAATCGGAACACCCAAGGGTTTGTTGTGCAGTGCAAGAAGGGTAACCACTTCATTCCCTCCAGAGGAAAAACATCCCCAAGAGCCGCCGAATTATCCCTGTACTCCCCCCACAACAGCTTATTGCTTTCACTGGGCACATGATTGTAGATGGGCGGTGGGGGAGCAGCAATCGCATTCTTCTTTCGAACTACGGCCTCTGCTGCCGTGTGCCAGCCAATAGCAAGCATCAGGTTGACGGAGTAGTCGACGGGCACGATATTGGCGTTACTATAAATGTCTACCATTGCGGTGCGCACAGCACCCATTCCAACAGCGAAGAGCAGCATTGTGCAACCAACCGGATTCGACACCCATCCCTCTATAGGTTCTTTGTAGGTGCTAACAACTGAAAAAGTCAAAAAGTTAGTTAATATAAATATATTAAAATACTTTGTAGGAAGATTAAATTCAAACATTGCAAATAATATTAAATGATATTATATTTAGGAAATTCAGAAATTACTTACCGATACCCGGTCGAAAGATAGCCACGGGCAGATCGCCCGACTCGTGCTCGAGAATCTGCTCCGACAGCGCTTTGGTAAAAGTATAAGTGTTAGGAAACTTGCCCATCAAGACGGATGCAGCTTCATTTGTTAACTTATCTCCCAGAACCTCTTGCAGGCCCAAGGCCTGATCGGCATTACACTTTAAGTGCTCAGGGTAGTAGCGTTCCTCTATGTGAAAGCTAATGCAGTTGCAGTAGGCGGTGGACAAATAAATGAAAGCCTCCAAGCGACTCATTTCCCTGGCCAATTGCAACATTACCCGTGTTGGTCGCGTGTTGGTCTTCAAAGCCACGTGCAGTGGCTCCGTGAAGCGAGTAGTTGCTGCTCCGTGGAACACTACTTCGACCTCCCTTGTGAGCAGTTCCCTATCTGCCAGGCTGATGCCCAAATCCAGTTCAAGCATGTCTCCTGCTATGGGAACCAGTTTTTTTAAGGCATCAGGCTTTGATTCAAGCAGAACACTAAAGACCTGTTACAAATATTTAGCTTCTTTTGTACTTAATATCGCCTCAATATTAAACTTACAGGTTCATCCTTCCAGCCTGCAATGCGTTCCTGCATCTCTTGACCCTTCTTTGGCCTGATCAAGACATAGATCCGCTTCACTTCCGTCGAGCGGAGCAGCTTCTCAATAGTCACTGCGAGATAAAGTAGATTATTACCTCAGCTTCCATTTACATGTACACATTTCAGACAGGTGCATTTACATATTCGAATACTACTACTGCTCTCCATTTGGTCTGGCTTAAAAAGTGAATCTTGTTTGATGCCATTTTTGGCATTCAGGTTATCCGCAGTCTGAGGCAATTAGTCCCAATTTGGGGTATTAATTTGTTGAGTTCAACATTTCAAATGAAACTGAAAATAGCTCAAAAGAGCCTGCCAAATATTTCATAAATATGCATAAGATTTAATTCATGTTCTATTCTTTGTCGATTTGCAGCAAGTGTCGTTTGAGCATTGCCCAAAATAGCTACATACTGTGTGTATGACGTATACGCACCGTATACTTATTTAGTACATATGCGTAGCAAATACAAGTATAAAATTTTGTCGAAATCTCAATATGGACACCATCAATAATAATATATTCTAACGAATTAGCAATTAAATGACCTTTGCCATCCAATTTTCTACCTGTTCTAAGTTAAATGAATGCCGCTCTCTTGCATATCACTTATTTTAATAAACGCATTTTTAAGCGCAAAGAGCTTAATTAAAAATATTCTCATACTGTCCGATACTTTTATTTACTTGATAAATTTCTCTTTATAAAATTATCAATTTAAACTGAAGTAGTTACTTTTCAGCAATTGCTGACCAATCAACTAATTTTCGTTGTCAGAAGAGATAAAATGACTCACGACTGGGTATAAACTTGTTTGCATTTGTTATGTTAAGCAATAAATTTGATTTAATTTTAAGTTAAGACTAAATCAAAAAATATCCATGATAAAACAAAGGTCTTTAAATTGCATTGCTCACTCTTTCAATATATGTACAAAACAAGCAACACTATGAGGACAATGTCTTATCTTCCATAAAATTTCCATTCAAGAATTAAAATTCAAATCACTTCTTAAGTATTGATTCCTTTTATTAAATGGCTCTACCTTTTCCCAAAAATCCACTGCCACCTGTAATCAGAATAGTCTTGTTCTTGTAGAATGATTGTATTGCAGAGGTCATAACGAATCGTATCCTTGTTTACACACACACTTGATCAGAAATGACAACTCCGAGAGCGAACAACTGGAAATCAACAGACGCGTGTTAACTAACCGCTAGACTAAAATCAGACAAAAACCTGAACACCGTATTTATAGCAAGCGATTAATTATAACGTTTTATTCAATTCGCTTTCATGTTCTCTAGCCAGACTTCGCCCCCACTGCAAGCACTCACACAATCCAAGTGTCAAAACGAGTATTAAGTATACGAAATTCAGCTGATATGTTCTTAAATGTTAAGTATTCCATTGCAAAAAGTGTGATTAAAAGTGAACTAGATATTAAGCAGGCAGCGAAACAGCTTCCACAACACGAAGGCGATCAACATAGAAAAGCTGTACTTCACCAGATTATGTAGAATGAAGAAGCTGCGATAATCAAATTAATATTAGGTCATCGAGATAAATTTGCCTCTAACTTACCGTGATCGAGCCTTGCGACCTCGTGCTATAGATTCTGGGGTGATTGGTTGCTTGGCCATATAGACTCGCATGCCTGCTGTGGTTTTGATCAAGAAATCCTTCCAGTTCAACATGGCCATGTCGAACACGAATACATCTCGATCCACTGATGACATAATGTTCCACAGTTGATTTGTATTGTCCGTCTTAAATCTCCAGATATTATTGCCGAAATGTGACAGAACCTCCATTTGCCTGTGATTCTTCTGGTACAGCTTAACGATAAACGGCTTCTGGCCCCTGAATTGCAAAACGAGGTCCATAAAGAAGCCGGGCACATAATGAAAGAAGAAGCCGAGCAGTCGGAACACCCAAATATTTGACGTACAGATCAAGAAGGGAAACCACTTTATGCCCTCCAGCGGAAACTCATTTCCAAGAGCCAACACTTTCTTCATGTACTCCCCCCACATCAGTATATTGCTTTCACTGGCTACGTAGTTGTAGATGGGCGGTGGGGGAGCAGCAATCGCATTCTTCTTTCGAACAGCGGCCTCTGCTGCCGTGTGCCAGCCAAGAGCAAGCATCATGTTGACGGAGTAGTCGACAGGCAGGATATTGGCGTTACTAACAGGGTTTAGTAGTGCGGTACGCACAGTACCCAAAGCAGCAGCGTGGTGCAGCAGTGGGCCACCATACGGATTCATTATCCAACCCTCAACAGGTTCCTTATAGGTGTTAACAACTAAATAGATCGGAAAGTGCAATTGTTATTAATATATCGTATTTATTTAAATAGTACTTTTAGAGATTTTTTTAATGGAAGGGTCTAAATACGTCGTCATGATATGAGTTTGAGGTTTGGACTGAATGGTTTTCCTAATTATGCATTGGTTCAATTATTCAATAAATCTAATGAAAGGGTCTAAAATAAGTGGTTTACACAGATCAAAATATTTCAAATAATTACTGAGACTTAAGGAATACGAAATTCCTAAAATTAAATTTCTTCGTTCGACAAACTTGATAGGCCAAATATTAACAGTGAAACACGTTTTTCTTATTTGGAAATAGGAAGTTCAACAAACTCAAATAATAAAATATATTTAATATTTAGCAACAGCAACAGTCAAAGTCTTAACAGTATCAGACCATGTTTAAGAGTCTAATAAAATGTATATAAACAGAAAAAAATGTAAATCGAATTTGCTAATAAGCACGATTGAGCATTAAGAAACCACTTACCGATACCCGGTCGAAAGACAGCCACGGGCAGATCGCCGGACTCGCGCTCAATAATTTGCTCCGACAGCGCTTTCGTAAAAGTATAAGTGTTGGGAAACTTGTCCATCAGGACGGGTGCAGCTTCACTTGTCAACTTATCTCCCAGAACCTCACGCAGGCCTAAGGCCTGATCGGCATTACAATTCAAGTGCTCGGGGTAAAAGCGTTCCTCGATGTGAAAGCTAATGCAGTTACAGTAGGCTGTGGAAACATGAATAAAAGCCTCCAGGCGACACATATTCCTGGCCAGCTGCAACAATGTCCGAGTTGGCCGTGTGTTGGTGTCCAAAGCCACGTGCAGTCGCTCCGTGAAGCGAGTAGTTGCTGCTCCATTGAACACCACTTGGACCTCCTTAATGAGAAGTTCCCCTATCCGAAAGACTGATGCCCATATCTTGTGTAGCAATGTCCCCTGCTATGGGCACCAGTTTCTTCATTACATCTGGCTTAGATTCGAGCAGAACACTAAAGAACTTTCACAAATTTTTAGCTTCTTGGCACTTAATATCGCATAGATATTAAACTTACAGGTTCATCCTTCCAGCCTGCAATGCGTTCCTGCGGCTCTTGACCCTTCTTCGTCCTGATCAACACATATATCCGCTTCACTTCGGTCGATCGGAGAAGCTTCTCAATGGTCACTGCGAGATAGAGTATTTTTTTTGATGAGTATCATATATCCATGAAATTTTAATTGTAAATTCGAAATGATTCCAAAGGTCTCTTAAATGAATTGAATGTCCATCCAACAATTAAAATTAAAATCACTTCGTATTGAATCCTTGCTTAACCTTTTCCCAAAAATCCACTGCCACCTGTAATCAGAATGGTCTTGTTCTTATAGAATGATTGTATTGCAGAGGTCATAACGAATCGTATCCTTATTCACACGCACACACTCGTTCAATTATTAAACAGTTTACAAATAATAACTCCGAGAACGAACGACCGGAAGAACAGTCGCGTGTTAACTAAAAGCAGCCAAGAACCTGACCGCCCTATTTAAAGCCAGCGAATTACTATTCCATTTTATTCAATTGACTTCCATGTATTTTAGCTAGAACAAACACCTTTGCCCTCACTGCAAGCAGTTGCATAATTGAAATAACACAACGAATTACTGTGTATAAGAAGTGAATGACAAATCTGTCTGATAGAAACTAGGAAATGTACATATGTACATATAATTAATTAACCCCCTAATTGCAAAGTGCATTTGGCAGACGAAATGGAAACACTTTAAGCTACTTAACGTATAAAATTTAATAAGCGTTTAAAGAACTATATCACAATAAAGCTATGCAGTACAATTCTCTCAGGTATCAGAGTCATAGATCATTCAATAAATCATATTCAAGTTTGCATAATACTGAATTCGTTACTCTCAATCTCAAGTTAGTCACGTGGAACGAGCTGAATCCAAAATCCGTTCTTCGGCTTCACCTGCAAGCCGGCGGACATAAGATCCAAAGGAATTGTGCTTTTAGCAGCAGGCTCAATGCGGAAGTCCCGCAGCATATAGTAGATGAGGGCCTTGGCCTTGAGTAGAGCAAATCGTGAGCCTGCGGATAAAGATTAGTGAATTAAATATGCGCCAATGAAACATACTTTTGTCAACTCACCAATGCAGCTTCGTTTGCCCAGACCAAAGGGAAAGTATGTGAAGGGATTAATCTTATGTTTGTTCTCATCGCTAAAACGCTCCGGGTCGAACTTTGTGGGATTCTCAAAGTACTTGGGATCGTAGTGCAGGGCACAGTTAGGCAGGAAGACACAGTCGCCCTTTTTGATCTTAATAATTTTACCATCGGCCTCATAGTAAATGTCCTTGTTGCACTCACGATCCACGGACAGAGATGGTGGCCACTTGCGTAGCACCTCGTTCACCACTTGATCTAAGTACTTCATGCCCATAAGAGCATCGTAGGTCACCTGACCGCCCTCCAACTGGCTGTCGACGTCGGCAATCTCAGCATACAATTTATCTTTTACATCAACGTTTTCCATCAGCTCCTGGCCAGTGAAGCACATGAGCTTGGAGGACATCTCCAAGCCAGCAAAGAAGAACACAAAGCATTGGGCAGCGAGTTCATAGTCATCCCAATCACGATCCGTGTTCACATTGGATTTCTCGGAGGGAATCATGCCGCGTGACTCCATCAGCAAGTGAATCATGTCTGGACGGACAATGTTGTGTTCCTTGCGGTATTTCATAGTATCTAAAACGATATCCATCAAGTACTTGGAGCTCAGCCTATCAAAGAGCGGCAACTTAAGTAGCTGAAAAAGATTCACATTAAAAAACAGATTGCCGAAAGTTTCGCCATGATTACCTTGAACAGCGAGTGCGCAGTTCTGAAGATCACAAACTTCAAGCCTTGCAGGAAAGTGAAAGTTGTCAGGTTCTTGCCCATAATGTAGAAGGTATTCTCCCGCTCTTTGAAGGAGTTAACTTCCAGGCCAAAGGCCGTCGAGGCAATCACATCGTTGGTAAATCGCATCGAGTAATCTTTCATGTCCAGCTCTAGGCCTGCCTCGGGCATTGGATCACGCTTGAGGTAATCCACCGCCTCCTTGGCTACCACATTCATTAGCTGGAACATGTGACGCATTTTGCTGCCCGTGAAAGCGGGTGACAAAGTGCTTCTCATGTCCCTCCAGCGTGCATCACGCATGGTGAATAGTGAGCTGAAGAACAGATGATCTATGTCATGGGGTGCTTCTCCATCTGTGCCAAAAAAGCTGCGATGGTTAATAAAGTGATCGAAATCCTTCACGGTTATCTGCTTGATAAGTTCCGGATCGCGTATCATTAAAACAGGCGACATTTGTTCAAAGATGCCAAAGACCCTATAAAAAGTGAGAATTCTATTATTTAACACAAGAACTACGCTTTTATAGAGAGTGCACATCAAGTTTGATTATTTAACGAATTCATTAAGTGACAAACTCTAATACAAAATTGTAACTTTACAAATAACTGTTGTATAGGTGTACTCACTTGCCCTTGCCTTCATTGTACAAATCGATGATCAGATTCAAGTTGGATTGTTTACCGAAGATAATTTTTCCATTGCTGCCCACAAGTGGATAAGGCTTGTTGTAGGGAATTCCTCGCTGCTTGAAGAAATTAAAGCTGGCGGTTGACCAGCGATAAGCTAGCAGCAAAGCAACAACGAAGAGAGCCAGAAATTCTAGCAACATTATTAGTTAATATAAAAAGCGGCAAACAATGCGAACTGCGCCAGCAGAAACCGGACTGTGTAAAACTTGAACTTCTCCCGCTCGCTTTGTATTTTATGTTCGACCGGCAAACTTTCGCAGAAAGCTTTTTACAGTCCAAGCTTTTCGTTCTCACGAGCTTTGCGCTTTCTCAATTTCATAAGTGCTCGAAAACAAACAAAATCCACACACTGACAGATCGTCGAGTGTTTCATGTGTGTGTGATAATGTTTGAATGTGATTATAAGAATACTTATTGAGATGCATACATATATTTAACGAAATACAAGTAATAATTAACAAGCAATAATTAAATAATCATTAAACAGCTATTTAATGGAACTAAAATATTAATAATAATATCCGCAAAAACTCAGAATATTAATATTTTATTTAACAATTTAAAACAACTATTTCAATTGAAAATAAATTAGTAATAATTGCCAAAAGCCACTTTTAAGAGAAGTAAAATATTACTTTTAATAAATTAATCACTGCAATCAATTGCCAATATTATTTACAATTAGGCCAATGGCCATATTAGATATTCCAAGTAAGCATATTAACCTAAATTAATAGTTAAATAACCATTTACAATAAATGATTATTTATCTATTTACAATTCTTGACTAGACTATAGCTTCAACTGCAAGGCGTAGAGGGGATAAGCCTGTAGGGTCTTGGCTTCCAGTGAAGCTTGCATCCATTTGACGCTGAGGTGACGACAGCTGCGACGGTAGAGGGGCCTGCAGAGGGGGAAACTAACACTACATAAAATTGTTAAAGTGAATAATTTATAAACGCACCTCAATTGCGACAAATCGATGTCCTTGCTGCAGTCATGAAATGCCAATGCCGCCTTCTGTGCATCATTGGTTAATGTGCCACCGTGACGCACAAATTCATCCATTTGCTTGGATTCTGCAGCATCGGCCATAAAATGAGCAACTAAACCACTGAATAAATTACTTTTCTCGCCCTTGACAACGGTTGCTTCCTCTGAGATCTCCTTCTTCACAGCTGCAGCTGCTTCTTTGGGCTTGAAGAAATCTTTAAGTTTTGCTTGAGATGCTGACACGGGATCTTCCAGTTTGGGCTTTTTCCGAGAGCTGTGACTTGTCGATGGTGCCTTGGATTCGTCGCCAGATTCATTCATTGGCGACTTTTTCTTTCTGCTGCTGGTCTGAGGCGCGTTGCTTGCTTTGCCCTTTTGCGGCGTCTTCTCCAGCTTCAATTTCGTCTTCAATTCATTTTGGTCGCTCTGCTCACAGTTAGCCAGCAGCAAATCCACGTTGACATTCTGCTTTGAGGCTGCATATAATTTTTCCAGATGCTCCAGATCATTAGCCTCCTTTGCTGTCTTGTCGCTGCGCAATCGAGTGATGCGTGGAAAGCGAATGGAGATGCCGCCAGCTGTGTGTGCCTCTGACTGCGTGAACTCGGCGCCTGTGATCTCCCAGACGGGCATCTTTTCCGGCGTCTTGGCTAGCACATCGGGAACCAAAGCCTTCTTGCAATGGAGCCAAGTGGGAATTTTGTTAGAATCCGCTCGATCCGTTAGCTTCATTAACGATTCGTGTATTTCATCATTGGTTGCATCATCGAGACCAGAGTGCACCTTGGTGACAGTCTTCCAGAGCTTGTCCCGGGCATCGTAGCAACCCATGAGAAAGATGCTTAACACGCCGCCTTTCTTCCCTGAGCCATACCAGGCGCCCAGCACAACCAAGTCAGCCGTATCTGCCATCTTGCCGCCAAAGAGATAATCCTTCTTCACCTTGAGCCAGTTGCGCTTGCCCGGTTGATAGGTGCCAGAGGGACTTTTCAGCACGACGCCTTCCAAATTGGCCTGCAGCACCTTGGCTGTCATTAAAGCCAACTCCCGTTGGGTCTTGAGAAACTGTGACTCTGATAACTGGACATGCGATTTAATGGGTTGAATGTTCTGCTCGAGAATCTCACGACGTTTGCAGAATGATCTAGGGAGAGAATAAGGAGAACGTAATATTTAAAACATGCTTAAGGGAATGTGGCCAAATTCTAAAATAATTCTGTTCCTTAACATTCAATCTCTAAGGTAGAAGGTGCTTACTTCGGCCTATTACATTAATATCCTTTTTTATACAACTGCTTAAAAATATAAGTGAGTTTCGCACTTACAGCTGGGTGAGATCATCGCCATCGTAGAGCAGACAGTCGAAGACAAAGAGGCACACCGAGGCATTGGCAAACGTGTGCTTCTTGTGGGCACCCAGAGTGCCAAAGGGCAGCAAAGCGCCCGTTTCGGTGTCCACCAGAATGATCTCCGAGTCAAGGATCATATCATCGGCACCGGGAAAGGCGCGTGGTATGTAATCCTTCAGCTGTTTGATCTTGTGATCCATCACTGGCTTCAGATTGCGACTGAAGAACTTGAACTCGGCGCCCTGCTTGTGTATCTGTACACGCTCGCCATCGTACTTAATTTCGCTGTACAATCCCGAGGGATTCTTCTTGAACGCCTCCTCCACAGACTTGCAGGCATTGGCCAACATTGGAGAGACTGGCGTCATCACCTGAATGCCACTAGTAGACTTGACTTTCTTTGTTGCTGTCGTTGCTTTGCCAGCAAAGGTGTTGACGATGGCTGTGAGATCGCGGGATGACTGATAGGCCGGATAGGCCTGAGGTCCAAAGGCATCCAGGATGTGCCGGGCACGCGCATTGATGCGCAGATCCTGCTTGATCAGGCGGATGAAGGTGCGCAGATCCAAGTCTGTGGCCTGCTTGCACAGATCCCGCAGGACCTCCACTTGTTCGTCCTCCTTGGTGCGCTTCTCCAGCTCCCCTAGAAGTTGCTCCACTTCATGCAAATAGAGTTTGCTCTCTGCTTGAGGCTTCAGCTTACGGGAAGTGGCGAAATGCTTGCGCAGAGTCTCGGAAATGTCGCCATCTGACAAATGAAACTGTTTAGCCTCGCTATAGCTATGGACAATCACTGCAGCTTACCCTGCTCCAGATCCATCTGCATGTCCTGCTGATCCACATGTAGAATCCTGGCAAACAATTTAATCAGCGCCTTGTTCTGTAGATTGTAGACGCGTTGTGCTGCTCCTGGAATAAGGAACTGTACCCATTGGAGCGTGTCGCCAACAAAGCCTTTCCCACTGGTCCCACGCTTAAAGAACTGTTCTAGTTTCTCTACTTTGCGAAGGTAACTTGACTCGGCTGCAATTTCATCACAGACATGTCTGAACGTGTCCAATTTGTTGTCATCATTCTGCTGCTGCGTCCCACGTTTGCTGCTCATTGTTCTGCTCCAACTTATTCGAATGTGCCTCACTGGACTCGCGATCAGCGATTGAATCATTTAATTATTTTGAATCCACTTTTATTCGATTTTTTTTAACAGAGCACTGCAAACATGTTTTTGATTCGCGCGTCAACAAATCGGGCATTTTTGAGACTAATCAGCTGTTGGGTTCGTTTATCGGTGCATCGATAGGCAAGGGTATCGATTCATCGGTTGTCGTCCAATGTCGTTACGAATTTGAGGCGCAACAACCTGAACGCATTCAAATTCGATTTCATGATTTCAACATACCAACTGAAAATGAGAATTCCACTCGCTGTGTAGAGCAGGATGCACTGCATCTTCTTACGGAAGTGCGGGGTAAATACGATACCCAAGAACTCTTCTGCGGCGCCTTTCTACCTAAGCCATTAATGTCTAGCGACCAACGACTGCAGCTGCAGTTTGTGGGAAAATATCCGCCAAAGATGACGAATAAAGTGCAGTACTACGGATTTCGTGCAGAGTACAAGTTCCTTACAAGTAAGTAAAAATATATACCACACTTCCTTTTCTCTACGTATGGTTTCGTGCAAACACTTGTCAAATAATCTATTGATATCGCACTTGGCTTACTATATCGATTATCAAACAAAGTTTGAGTGAGCAGTTATTCAATTATATAGTTATCGATATTTAAATTTGTATTGAAATAATTTAAAATCCTACAAATCTTGTATCAGACTTTGGCATAACATCGGGCGTTCAGCAAGGAAGCGAGTGCACCTTTGTCTACAACAGCAGTGATCGGATTACCGGCTTATTCCACTCTCCCAACTTCCCTGGTTACTATCTGGAGAATGTTGTTTGCAATTATTTATTCTATGGAGCCGACGAACGCATAGTTCTGCGTTTTACTTTCTTCGACGTCGAAGGAATTGGCACGTAGGTTTTTAAACTTTAAGTATATACTTTTAAGTATAGTAATAGCACAACTCTTTAATTTCTTAGCTGCGACCACCAAACAGCCAGTGACTATGTGGAATTCTCCAATTTCATGAGCACGGATCGCAAGTACAGCCGACATTGCGGCAAACTGCCTGACTTTGAAGTGCGCTCTGACAGACGATTCTTCCGTGTTACATTCCATTCCAATGATCGATTTGTGGCCAATGGATTTCGCGCTCTATACACATTTGAATCCACGGCTCCTAAAAATACTGGCGTCAATTTGGAATTGGGAGAAAACAGCGTTTCCATGCAGAGTTATGTAGCTAATAGATCGCATCATTTGGTTGTTATTCATTATTTATTATTAACAATTGTAACTGTAGTATACGCAATGTAGAAAAATTAAACACGCACTTCAATAGTTAATTAAAATCAAGGTGATGTATTGGGTGCTTTTAAAATGTTGGGTCTGGCAACGCTCCGTTTAACAACACAGATTTTAATAACTGCCATATGTTGGTTTTGTGGAGAATAAATATATTAAACAGAAAATAGCCTAGATAGTCTCCAAGATAATTACAATTAAATGGTTAAATTCAACAAGCAAGCGGTATATATTTTGTCGTAAAATAGTATATTGTCAAAGGCAACTGAGGTCACACTCGCAAGTTTCAATCACAGCCGCGCAAGTTTTCGTCTATCGAGTTTGTTCGGTTTTGGGCATTCGGCATTCGTTCATCATTCGCCGACAGCTTCGCGTGGTTGTTTTTTTCGCGCCGCGCGTTCAATACTCAGTTTTGTTTATTGGGGCAATATTAAGGGTGTTTGGTCGTTATTGTCGTGTATTTCGTATGGGAACAACGCCGAACGAACGTAACGAAAAGTATTAAATCTTAGTAATAAGTGTTAAACACAGACACAACAATAAAGTTAACACATCAAAAGCAATTCTAAAAAAACACAAGCGAAAATGTTTTCAAGACCCAGGTAAGCAAAAATGGGGTGATGAAAGATTCCCTTGGCTGGCATCAAGTTGCCAAAGGAATTGTGCTTACGCTTGCAACTATTTTCGTACATACAAGAGAAATGCGAATTGTTTGATTGCGGATTATGCAATTTCAATTGCCTATCGGGGCATCCCAGCTGTTTTGCCAGTGACCTAGTCATTCTTTCTTTCTTTGGCGGCAGACGAGTGTGCGCCAAGGTATGCGTCCCTTTCTCCCACCCATGTATCCTCTCTCCCTGTTCTTTTCCCACTCGCTCTGCGCAGCGCAGCTTTCGTTTTCGCTAGTACTATACACATACACTCGCAGTCCTTTTATTCGCATGTGTGTGAGAGGGGCAGATTCGCACATGTTTTGGCATTGACCTAACTTTTCTGGTTTTTGCTTGTTCCTCTGCAACAGCTGCTTCTTCGTCTTCTTCCTCTTTTTGCACACTACTTCTTCCTACTTTGACTTTGATTGACGTTTTTCCTTCATTGCTTGCATAAGCGCAAGTCCGCATTTTTGCTTATTGGCAAAAGCAATGAGCATTTAAATGAAAATGAAAACTAAACAAAAAACAGCTGAAAAATCAATACATAAACAATAGTTGCACACATACATATACATAAGTATACTATTCCTATTTGTATTTGCTCCAACGCCAACGCATTTCACTTTACTCTGAGCAAGACACCTTCATGTTCATGGACATGGACACTGTCTGCTTTCGCATGTGTTTGTATGTGCATGTGTGTATGTTGTGTATTTTCGCATCTAGAACTCAACTTTTCCTATGCCAAATTCTAAAATTAAAATTTGTGTGTGCATTAACAAAACAAAAAAGTTGCGCTATTATTTTGCTGATTGAGTTCTTGTTGTTCTTTTGTAAATGTTCATTTTTCATTTTCGTTGCCAAGTTCAAAATTTTTTTGCTCTCTGCAGCTTCTCGCGTTCGCCCTCGCTATCGCTCGCTCTCTCTTTTCTTCTTATGCTAATCCGCATATTCCAAAATCTACTCTTCTAGCCATAACACATCTGCTGAGTTGAGTACGTTGACTTCTTTTTAGCAAAAGCTTTACGAGTTACGCATACTCATACACACACACACACGCTTAGATATGCTATTATGTAGTCATGTGTGTGGCGCTCATAGAACTTTGAATAGGAAACAGCTAAATGGCTTGAAATGGCTAAAAATGTATTTAAAAAAAAAATGTTTACATATTTATTATTTTTTTTTATAAAATTAAATGTAATATTCTAGTCTAATGTATGTAATATTTTCGAATATTAAAAAAAAGATACTGAAACTGAGAATTTTAATGGCAAATTATCTTATCGCTACAAATCCATACATTTCGGCAACTATTTTGGATGTATATTTTCGGTATATCTTTCTTAAGTACAACCTCCTATATTTTTATCTTTATGAAACTATTTATATTAGTGCAATAATCAACTTAAATTTGCAAACTAACTCTGAAAGCAGTTATTTTTAGCCACAATATTGCTAAAGTGGTAGCACTGGTCATGTGTGTGTATACGATTAAAGACTCGGCAGCGTCGCCTAATTAGCCGTTACACAGAACTTTGTTCACGATATGATATCGTGATGTCATAATAGTCGGCGTAATTACATATGTATGTACATATATAGAATAGTATAGTGGCTATGTTGGTGTGATGGCGTTTATGCGGACACCTTGATAGTACATTATATATTCGACTTTAGCCAAAAAAGCGTTTATAAATATGTTTTTCAATGCAATATTGCAATCTCTCAAGTGCAAAGATTTATTTATGATTGGAAAAGTACAAATACTTAATGTTATATCATATTTGTGTGATATTTACACAACATGCTCGGGAGAATTATATCATGTCAAGTGTTTGCCGTGTAAACATGCTTAACCAGATACGCAATTATTTATGACTCGCACTCGCATTTGCATTTGTGTGAGTGATTAGATATGTACACCTTTATAGGTAGGAATGTATGTACGTATCAGAGACCTGCAATGAGTATGATCCGATGCGGTTCGATCAGCCTCGCTCAAACCGGTCACAACTCAAAAGTTGATCGCAACAAAATTGTTCGATCGAGCTTCGTGCACAAAACGAACAGATCGTGCAACTGATTTGATTGCTCTGCTTACTGATTCAAACTGATTGTTGCATACCGGTTTGATGATCGGAAATGATTGTACCGACAAAGACGATCGAGTCTGACGATGCAAACGAAAGCTCAGACATCGATCAAGTTGCATTTGATTTGATTGTAGTGAAGCAATCAGATCGAGAATTGCCTGCGAATACTATATGTGTTTGTGTGTGTAGTTTGTATGTACAAATTTTATATGTTGCAACGGAAAAAGTTGCAATGCGTAAAATTAACTAAAAATCACTTCATTTATTTCTTAATTTTGACGCTTAAAATCAAAATTCAATGCATGCTTAAAATTAATAAATAAGTATTGCTTAAAATATTAGGAAACACAAAATTCATATATGTATTTAGCATGTGCGCGCGAGTTTCGGCTTATGATGAAATAAGTAGATCGGGTTGAATCGAACCACCCGGTATGACCAAACGGTATGAGCGTGATCGATCTGAATGTAAGCAGCATTCTCAATCATTCTTTGCTGCTCACACAAAGCGTTCGATCAAAGTAAATCAATTCAAACCAGGCACGAGTGATCGGAACTGAATGTTCGCTTTGAACAGGCTTGCTTACGATCAATACATGTTCGTTGAAGCAAAGTTTTGCATCACAAAAATCCGAGTCAATGATCGGGTATGATTGAAAAATTGTGATCGTTGCAGCTCTCTGGTACGTATGTACATACATCCCCTAGGAACATTCTCAGAGTATTGTTGTTGCATTTGCGAAATGGCTAAGCACTTGGCAACCAGTTGATTGACAGTATGCTGATGTTTTAGCTTTAAAAGCTTCTTCAATAATTGAATTTTTAATCATTTTTATCATTTCTGAGAATAGTTAACGGTTGTACTAACAATATAGTCAAACAAAAATATTAATCAAATCGATATTTAATCAGAAAATAGAAACATTACAATGGAATTTATACTTGTTTTTACTCGGCACAAAATTAATTTATATTCTATAAATCGTATATCGCCTTGAACTTTCTATGTTTTTTAAAGAGTTGACTTTTTAATTAGTTTTTATTTCCTACAATTAATAGCTAATAGTTCTACTTATAATATTGCTGAACAACACTATAGAATAAATTAATATATAATCAAGTAATACACCATTGAAAATGAATTTTCATGCCGCATTATGTACATCCAATCGTACCCCCCTTTTACACTTTATGATATGATATATTCGTGTGGCATATGCGGAATAGTTGTAGTCAAGCACTTTGTGCTCATGTGAGCACTTCTGGCGCTTGCTTTTACAAATAGTAACAAAATGACGAATGGTGATAATGATACCCACTTCCACCCCTTCATGTGTCATGCCCTCGCTTCCACTCCCCCGATAATTAGCAACCAGAAGTGTTTGCACACATCGCATATAGACCGATGGACTGTTGGATTGTTGGGCGCTTGATGGGCGGGTTTGGCACGTCACGAGCGCGTGGGGCGCGCGTCACTAACGAGTTTGATACCCCGGCCAAGTTTATGAGTCCATAATCCCGCTTGATGGCGATGTCGATGTTGATGTCGATGTTGATGTTGATGTTGATAGGTAGAATTTCTATCAATGAAACCGTTAACAGGAATTAGTCACAAGGGAAACGCAATTAGCATTAATTATGCAAAAAAAACAACATCATCACATCTTGTCGTCATTCTGCTTCAAATTGGCATCATCGTTGTCGCAATTTGATTCAGTTCGGAATCTTATCGCGCCTCCATAGTAAACAATGCGGCTGCGGCTTAGTAGAGCGGGCCCCCTAGTCCCTCGGTAATCCCCTAGTCATCTACTCCCCTATTCCACTGCCCGCTGTTCGCTGTTCGCTTCTCACTGTGCGTTGTGATAAACAAAAAGCAGCTGACACTGGCCTTGGACTTGACTTTGATACTTGAATAGTTGGATACTCGACGTTGTCATGCAGCGAACATCAATTCAATTGCCGCTATAGTAATTGTAATTCTCTGTTTATCTGTTGCAGCTTGTGTGGCAGTCTCGGCAAATTGTGTCGCAGTGGAACTGCAGCAGTGACGACTACAACCCCAGCAACATCAGCTCTGACACCGCTGTGCGATGCTCGCAACTATCATGAGGTTGTCGGCGACATCATCTGCCCCTCGCAGGTGCGCGGCATCGATCACATTCGCGATCCCCGCCTGAATAAGGTGAGTGACACTTGCTTCCCATCAATTCGCAAGTTATTAATCAATCTCTCTTTGCATAGGGCTTGGCTTTTACGCTCGAAGAGCGTCAGGTGCTGGGCATCCATGGACTGCAACCGGCGCGTTTCAAGACGCAGGAGGAGCAGCTGCAGCTGTGCAAGATTGCGGTGAATCGCTACACGGAACCACTCAACAAGTATCTGTATCTGAGTGATCTGCACGATCGCAACGAGCGCCTCTTCTTCCGCTTTCTCTCCGAGAACATCGAAGATCTGATGCCCATTGTGTACACGCCAACCGTCGGCCTCGCCTGTCAGCGCTTCGGTCTGATCTACAGACGTCCCCATGGTCTCTTTGTCACCTTCAACGATCGTGGCCACATCTTCGATGTCATGAAGAACTGGCCCGAGCCAAATGTGCGCGCCATTTGCGTAACAGATGGCGAACGCATCCTGGGTCTGGGCGACTTGGGCGCCTGCGGCATGGGCATTCCTGTGGGCAAATTGGCTCTGTACACTGCTCTGGCTGGCATCAAGCCACATCAGTGCCTGCCCATTGTGGTGGACGTGGGCACCAACAACATTGATCTGCTCGAGGATCCGCTGTATGTGGGTCTGCGACAGAAGCGCGTCGTGGGACGCGAGTACGACGACTTCATCGATGAGTTCATGGAGGCAGTTGTCAAGCGCTATGGCCAGAACACGCTTATCCAGTTTGAGGACTTTGGCAACCACAATGCATTTAGATTCCTAGACAAGTACCGCAATACATACTGCACCTTTAACGATGATATTCAGGGCACAGCTGCTGTGGCTGTTGCCGGTCTGTACGCCTCCAAGCGTATCACGGGTAAGTCCTTCAAGGATTACACTTTCCTTTTCGCTGGCGCTGGCGAGGCAGCCATTGGCATTGCCGATCTCGTGGTTAAGGGCATGGTTGCCGAGGGCGTTCCCATTGAAGAGGCTTACAGCCGGATTTTCATGGTGGATATTGATGGTCTGCTGACCAAGTCACGTAAGGTGGGCAACCTAGATGGCCACAAGGTGAACTATGCCAAGGACATTGAGCCCATGCAGGATCTGGAGCAGATTGTGAGCACCGTCAAGCCCAGCGTAAGTCTAATATTACTTTGCAATCAGTAATTGTGTTGTCTTTAATCAATGTCTGATCTCTCAGGTGCTCATTGGCGCTTCGGCCTGTGCCGGACTCTTCACGCCCAAGATCCTGCGCACCATGGCAGACAACAACGAGAGGCCCATCATCTTTGCTCTCTCGAATCCCACTAGCAAGGCTGAGTGCACTGCCGAGGAGGCTTACCAAAACACAGATGTAAGTTGTTTCTTTATTCAAATTGAACTTTATAAACTTAAGTGACGCTTATTTTCTTGGTAGGCCCGCGTCATCTTCTCGTCTGGCTCGCCCTTCCCACCGGTTACAGTGGGCGACAAGACCTACTATCCCGGTCAGGGCAACAATGCCTACATTTTCCCCGGCGTCGGTCTGGGCGTCATCTGCACTGGCACCCACCACATACCCGATGACATGTTCCTAATTGCCGCCCAGGAACTGGCCAACTTTGTGGAGCCCACGGACATCGAGCGTGGCTCACTGTATCCTCCTCTGTCGAGCATTCGCGATGTCTCTATGAACATTGCCATTGGTGTGACCAAGTGTGCTTACGATAAGGGTAAGTAAAAGCATCAATTCCTTCTGATTTTAATTGATAATAACTGTGTGCTTCTTAAGGACTGGCTTCCACTTACCCTGAGCCACAGGACAAGCGCAAGTGGCTGGAGGATCAGCTGTACAACTTCAACTATGAGACGTCGATGCCTGTGACGTGGGCCTGGCCCCGCATGCCCTACATAAAGACTCGTGATTTAGTGCCCACTAAACTCTATGGAAAAAAAAGTGATTAACCTTTTCTCTTTCTATTTCTCGTTTCTAGGTGCCGAGAGTCCGCTAATTGCCGCAATTAAATAATTGATTCACTCACTTCTGTTGAATGATCGGTTGATGGCACATTTGTTTTGCATTCTAACCCACTCTTCGTGCTCCTTCAACCACCACCAAAAAACTACTACTACTACTGCTACTACTATCGATTCACCATCAGCACCACTCACTAACCAAGCATAGGCCTAGCAAATTGTGCTACTTCTGCAACGGCTCACACTATCTACATATATGTTTTTATTATCGATCGATTCGTTGCGCCGCACCACGTTCGTCCGTTGCATGTTATCTGTTTACCTACCGCTATCCATTGTCAAGTTCAAGATCGGGCCGGGCAATGACTACAAAAGAGGCTTCTGGGGCTTTCCCAGTTCTAATTGATGACTAAAAATGCGAAGCGAATGAATCTCAAGCGTTAGTCATGAGTCGGAGCTGGATGTTGTGATGTTGTGTGATAGCAAAGAGCGACGTGTGCGGCAAAATACTTCGACGTATTCTCGATATCTTCAAATAGTATTATATATGTATATGTATATAATAATGTTTTATCTGTATAAACTAATTGTTAATTGTTACGCGACGAAACGCGACGGTGTTGCGATCTATTCCATCTCTATCGACTCTCAACTACTCCCACCATTAATTTACTATACTTATTGCTTTGTTATTGGTTTTTTCCTTTGTTAAATGTAAACTAAGTTAAATTGGCTTGCTGGTATGAAATTTCCCCTATCTATCAATCTATCTATCTATCTACCTCCCTCTCTGTCTATCGCTTTAACATTCTCGCTCTAGCTTAATCTATCCAATGCTATTTTACTATTGCTAACTGACAAATTGAAATGCGGCACTGAGCGCGGCACTTGCCTGATCAAAACTGAACTTGCTTTTTATACTCTTATGCTCTAAAGTACAATTTTAAGTTCAACAATTGATTGATATTGATCTATTGCTATTATATTTCCCTTTCGTTGTCATATAGAAAACGAAGAACTCCTTTAAATTATCCAACCCACACCGACCGCATATAACCATTGGCAAATATATAGACAGCAGAACGGTGAGTTTCTGCCCCATCCTTAAATGAAACACAATATCCAAGAGCAGCCGTTGACCTTAATCATTAAATCGTAAACTTAACTTTTAACTAAAAACTAAACTTAAGTGAAAAGTTTTAATTTAATTCACATGTAGCGTGTATACACATACATATGCCTATGTATCAGTATGTATATATGACTATAGTAATTATATTATGTTTGTTGTTGATCCATGTCTGATATTTATTAAATAGCCATTTAATAGCCTTGTTTTTTTTTTAATTTATTCTTGCAAAAGTCAATTTTAATTTACCATTTGTGCTCGCAAATGCCAGAGACACATAAATGTGACATATGTAGATGAATATGCAATTGTGTAATTGCTAAGATTTGTGGTGCGATAAACAATAAAATATAAAAAGTAATGTCGCCTATGCACTCTGCGGTCCCAAGCGACTGCTGAATGGACGTGGATCGAACGGTTTAATGGAAAATGATAAGCACGAGTTTCCGACTTCCTCGAACATTGTAAACATTTCTGTATCGAATTTATTTACTGTTTTTTTACATTCTTCAGTTGGGTATTAAAATTTCTATAAGTATAAAGCAAATTTGTTGATATCTAAGCAATGGCAAACATGACGTATGAGTAATGTGCACAGGGTTGACGAAAAGCAAATGTGGGTTAAACCGAATTGTTATAAAATAAACATTAAATAAACAGAAATATAAACATTTAATTCTATTGTATTTATGCATTGTTTGTGGAGCATTAAAATTCCAGCTCAACTCTTCAGTGAGATAGAGAGAAAAAGAGAGAGAGGGAGAGTGCTGTCTATTACTGAAAGAATCTCTGTTTAAGCTTGCGAATGTTGGCTTATCTTATCTGCACTGCGGTACTTAAGTGTATTCCTCAATAAAATAAATCAATTTCCCAAATATGACGCACATGACGTATGCGTAATATTCGCTGTGATTGTAGTAAAGCAAATTCTTATTCATGCCTCTACAATGTAGGGCATCAAAATGTGTATCTGGCGCAACTGAATCTATTAGATAGTTCTTTGGAGAGCACCGACTGAAGATGAGAGACAATATGCAAATAAGAACGAACAGATTTATGAGCGAAGCTTTGATTCCGTGTAAAAACAAGATGATTGAAATAATTATTGATATCTGAGTATTGATTATGAGCGTTCGCACTTGAATTAATTGCCTTCAAAGAATCTCAAACACTTGAGACACAAGCTCGAACATGTTTCCAGCCACTTTACAAGGCAGTAAAACCAACGCACAACACTGCGAGAGAGATGAGCAGAGAATGAGATTGCGAATCACAAATCGAATCACAGTTCAGCTGAGTTTGACTCTTGATCTAGACTGAGAGTGAGTATAAAGTGAATGTTGGAAGCGCAATGCGCGCAGTAGCGCTTGGAGCTCCAGTTGAGATAGTCGCCAAGCCGGGCTTCAGTCAATCTTAAAGATGCCTCGTCGCTGCTTCCTCGTCACGTTCGTCACCCTCATCGTCGCCTGTTTAGCTGGACCGAGTCTAGCTGGTGAGTCTAGAAACCTTCCCATGACTCGTTTGTTGTTCTATTCTCGCTTTGTATATTAATTGATTACATTGACGTTTACTTAGCCTACGCCGATGAGTGTAATACTCCGAATGGACAGCCCGGCCAGTGCTTGCCGTTCTCCTCCTGCTCCGACATTGAGCAGCAGCTCTTGGCTGCCCAGAAGTCAGGCGAGCGTATCGCCCCGGAGTACGCCAGCTACCTGCAGAAGGCGGCCTGTGGCGAGATAGACAATGTGGTGAATACCCGATGCATAATTGGATATAAAAATGTGTGTGATTGCTAATTGTGTATTTCCCACCTTTGTAGCGTCACTTTTGCTGTGCCAACAACCAGATCCAGCACAACTCCAAGGTCATGGAGCTGTTCAAAGCCGACGACTTTAGCTGCGGCACCATTCTCAACCAGCGTGTGGCCAATGGCTACGAGGTGCAGCTCTCCTCCCGACCCTGGATGGCGCTGCTGCGCTATCAGAGCTTGGGGCAATCTCGCTTTCTATGCGGCGGCACGCTTATCTCCAACCGTGAGTTTATTTACCATCCATTGATTCTTAATCTAATCATTTCTTTTAGGTTACATTCTGACTGCCGCTCACTGTGTTTATGGTTACCAGGATCAGCTGTAAGTGAATCTTCCCAATCTATTGATCTGCAATTAATGAACTCTCTTTACAGCTACGAGATTCGCTTGGGCGAGCATCGCATCTCCACGGAGAGGGATTGCCGACAGCAGGGACGCAAGGAGAAGTGCGCGCCGCCAGTGAATGATCTGGGCATCGAGAAAATCCTGCTACATGAGAAGTACGATTCCAAGACCAACATAAACGACATTGCGCTGCTCCGCTTGAACGCTACAGTCACTTTCCAGAGTAAGTCAAACCCCTTTTTAAGTGGACCATTCTTAACTAGTTCCCTCTGCTTGTAGAACACATAAAGCCCATCTGTCTGCCCATCACTGATGAACTGAAGCAGCAGGCGGAGACGCTCTCCGACTACTTCGTCACAGGCTGGGGCACCACAGAGAACGGCTCCTCTTCGGATGTGCTGCTACAGGCCAGTGTACCCATCCAGCCACGCTCAGCTTGCTCACGCGCCTATCGTCGAGATGTGCCTGATTCCCAACTCTGCGTTGGCGGAGGGGATCTCCAGGACTCCTGTAAAGGCGACTCTGGTGGCCCACTGCAGGCGCCTGCTCTCTACTTGGACATGTACAAGCTGCGCATGGTGGAGTTTGGCATTGTCAGCATGGGCGTCATATCTTGTGGTCAGATCAGCCTGCCGGGTCTGTATACCAATGTGGCGCAATACGTGCAGTGGATAACGGACACCATGGCCAGGAATGGTCTATAGTTCTCTGTCTGAGTTCTTTAATCACTTTTAGTTTTAATCGAAACTTATTTATATATATAAGAAATATATCGCATTTTTGTTGAATACTAAATTATCTCATGTTTACAATAAATTTGTGAACTACGCCCCCTAGCGACTTTATCGGAAACTAGTTTCACCACGCGGCGACAATGCGTGAGAGCTCAAAAGGTGTGTGTCTTAGCTGTCCGTTCGGCAAATGTCAACAGTTGCTAAACGTGTTGAGCAAAAACAGTACTCCCACAAGATGGCGCTGGTAAGCTGTCAAAACTCGCTAGGTGATGCTTGTGTGCAATTAATTGCGCATGCGCAAGGATTTGGGAAGAATGTGTGTAGTTGAGATGAAAAGTGTTTCTTTACTTTTATTGTGTTGAAATCAAACAAATAATTGACTACTGACTTCATAGAAAGTGGTCAAATGCACTAATCAAGTTTCAACACAGCATTTAGTGAGGTGAATCTTAGAACTCATGTTTTTCAACTAGCTCTGATGTTAGTGGCGCCATCTATTGTGAGGTAGAAACATAAGCACAGTGTTGCATAACTGGCAAAAACTATTGTCGCTGAATGAATCTGGGCGCCAATATTTAAAAAGGTAATTAAGCAATGTGTGTTTATATTTATTATAGTAATAGATTGAAAATTAACTAGAATAAATATTAGATATTATAACGAGTTTGTTTTTGCAGCCATTGAAGATGAGATACAATTTTATCGAATGAAAGAATTCGCCTAGAGCTGAAGCTCAGTAGGATGTGAAGTGCTTCTGGTTGAGCAAATACGAGTACTAACACTTTGGTATATAGGAAGAAGTGGCGCTTGTTTTAAGTAAACATGGTGTACATTTAAACGAATTAAATGTAAACACTTGACAAAGCGTCTTCAGATTCCAGAGACATTAGTGGCCACTCGTCCTCACGCTCGAGTTTGAGAGTATGTTTGTAAACATAAATATGAAATGCGGGAATAATCGTAGCCATCACAAAAAAAGCGAGTTTCCCATCCGTTTGTGGCCTTGACGCTGTTAACGAGAGGATGAAGCAGTGAAATGAGGTTTTGCGGGCACAGAGAGGCGAGAGTGGGAGAGAGGGAGGGAGATAAAGTGTCTTCTAACTTGAAGTTTAACTTTTAAATTGGAGCTTCTTTTAAACTAAACAAACTTTTTCACAGGCAAAACATTTTTCATTTAAATGCAAAAGTAAACTCATTTTTAATGTTTCGCCAGAGCAAGTTAAAGTTTTTCATATTGTACAAGAAACTATTGTGAATACATTTTTATGATTTGCAGCCAACTGTGCGCATTATACATCAATGGAAATTTCTCATTTTCTTTTAATTTTCCGAGGCGCTAAAGGTTTGCAATATATTCAAAACCTGTCCGAATACTTTCTGAAACTTTTGTGCAAACATGATTGTTTGATAGAGTAATGAATTGAGTACTTATTTATTCCTGCTCGAAGGAATTGGATTGGATCGTGTGGCATTTCAATTTGCTTGATGGGGATAGGGAAACTGTGCCGCAAACTGGATTCATCGTCAATTCCTGCGGTTGGATTGTTTTCGACTTGTCAGATGAAACTTTTGGGGTTATCTTATCCTTGCTGACGATGGCCGCACTAATTGCACAAGAATTCGAGGAGGCGTAAAGGATTTGGTCGAGTTCGAAAGAGAGATGGAAGCTCTGGCAGCTGTTCACTCAACTGTTTGGCACTCAGTGCATTGGCGCCGTTAATTAAAACCGTCTCCAGGCAGAGAAACTAATAACAGCAAACAACAATTTTTGAATCAAGACTTTCAGCACTGTTTTCTCTGACTCTCTCTCTCTCTCTCTCTCACTCTCTCTCTCGCTTGGCTTCTTTCCTTTTGCAATTCCATGTCGCGTTGCCATTGTCGATTTTCCCGCAAAAAGAACTGCGGTCTTGGTCGACGTAGCCGTCGTCGTCGTCGTGGTCGTGGTCGTGGTCGCGGTTGCGCCACATCAGTTGCCCGGAGGCGTCTCCTTTGTTTTGGCCTGCCTTCTGTATACGGCTCCGGGCAGCAGCTTGCAGTGTTTGTTGGTTGTTGCTTGCTGCCAACTCCAATGTGGGAGGTTCGAAGTGGGAATGAAAATGGGAATACCAAATGGGAAGTGAGAAGTGGTCGTCGCGCCGTCGAGGTCTATGCAGATGGTTTGCTTTGTTGTTTGCCTGATTGCCTGTTTGTGTTTTTGTTTTGTGTTTTGCAGCAACGGCAGTTGATGTTGCACTTGCTGCGGCTGTGTTGCTGCCGCCAACCGTGTTTGCTTTCCATTACAACATGTTGTTGTTGCCCTGCACTTACACTATTACAATTACACACACACACACACACACATCCATACACACATAATATTGACACTGTCGAAATCATTCTCTGTTCAACCAAAAACCAAGCAGGGAATCAATGTAACTCAAAACTAGAAGCCCAACTCGTTGCTCGGAAAATGCCAAATGACATTCGCTGACCAATGACTAAATATTTAATATCAAACGTTCGAGTTGCCATCACTCATTTGCTCATTTGTGGCAATGCCAAAGGATTTCAAATATTTAGCTGACTCTCAATAAGTCGCAGCGATTAAAATTACTTTCATTCGCTGACTGTGCAATTTAATAATGCTTCAGAATGTAGTTTAAAAGTCGATGAAACTTATTTTCGACACAATTCTTGCGGAATTTAATAGTGTGAAACGATTTGTGTTTATTTAAAATACCTATTTCAACAATCTTGCAAATTAAAGTTGCCATGAAAAGGACACAAAACCAATCATCGAATTTTACCATTTAAATTTGTCCTTTGTTTTGTTGCAATGTTAGAATTTTGATGAATACGCATAATAAACTTTATCAAAATAAAAAATGTTTATATCAAAATAGAATCGATTTGCTCTGTGCTTTACACATTTATGTTACATAGAGAAAAAGAGAAATACAACGTTGACTGCAAATAAATATTGTAAATATTGCATGCAATTTTTATACCTGGTACCCATAGGGTAGAAGGCTATTATAACTTTGTGTCACCAGGAAATGTATATAACAGGCAGCAGCATCTCCGACACTATAAAGAATGTATAATCTTCATCAGGATCAACAGACAAGACTTTAAAGAAATGTCTGTCTGTCTGTATGAAACACTGGATCTTAGAGACTATAAGAGATAGGGCTATATAGGTACAGCATTAATATACCTAAAAAACCGTTGATATACTATAATTAGGGTATATATTAATGGGTAGCGGGTATCTCACAGTCGAGCACACTCAAATTCGTATTAAATTTGGGTATTCAACTATTCGATTGGCCATTTCAATGCAAGCACTTTAAAAGCTGCCTTCATTCTGAGCTATCCATCTTGTTCTCGCTTCGGAATGGAAGCTGAAGTGCAATAAAGTTTCGCTGGGCTCTGGTGCATGTGCTTAATATGAAATTATAATAAATAATGATTTAAATGAATTATTCACAGACTTCAGCTCTTTCCATAAACTGAATGAAGTCGACGTAAGACTGAAAGAAAGACAGACAGAAAGACGGACATATTCAGGAATTCATTTGGTCTTGTTCGCGACTTGCTTGCGACTCCTTGGCAGAAATTACTTATTCAAACTTTTTGGTTTTTATTGTAAATTTGGCATTTCCGAATGCAATGGCAGCAGCGTGTGTGTGTGAGTGAGAGAGTGAGAGGGGAAAGGAGGATGAGGAGAAACTGCCACATTTGCATACAGAATGTAAATTATATTGTCCGTTTCATGCTCTGACACTTAAGAGACAAAATGAAATAAAAGATGGCTCCAGCGACAACGAACAAAACGAATGAAATAACAAGGAAGGTAACAAGGATGTGCCTGCCTGGCTTCCATACGCGCACGCACGCACACACCCACACACACACACGCATTCACCCATACACTCACTCGCACTCATACACACTGAAACACAAGGAGGACAAACAAAGAAACAGACAAACAGACAAACAACAACAAACATCACCTCCAACTGACGTGTGCTCGAGTTCGTTAAAAGGTGTGCATAAGAGAGGGGAAGGAGAAGAAGGGAAGCAGGGGAGGGGGTAATACTAGTACCACAGTTGTCGCAAATGCCCATATTCAACACACACACACATACACACACACAGCTGTACACACGCCCACAGGCCGATTGAATGCGCTTTAATATTTCAAAAGCTTTAATGAAATCGCTTTGCTTTGCCTTTTCAATTTTCAGCGTGAGACGAGACGGCAGCTCTTCAGTATTCCTCACTATACACTGAGAGAAATTAAGAATATATAATGTAATAATATAATAATATATATTCATATTATTATTCAAATCAACGATAGATTCTGATGGAAGCAAGGACTTCGTTTCTTCTTTCTTGAAGTAAGTTCTCACAAACTCACAAGTTATTAAACTCTTTTGGGTCATATTTCGAAATATGCCTTACAAATTAATAGAATTGCAGTTAAATATGAATCAGACTAAGGTTACATGTTAAAAAAGTCTAAGAAGAGATAATAAAACATTTTTCTTTGTAGACAACAAATTAGGCTTAAATTTGAATTACAAACTATTAACAATTTTAGCTTAACAATTGTTGTTGCCAGTGTAATTTGAGTGTCAGTTTGTGAGCGAACGGCGGAACAGCTGGAAACATCCTTAGAATGTGACATTGAGTTGAGTCGAACTGAGTTGAGTTGAGTTGAGGTGAATGTTAAGGCGATTAAATGAATAAAAATGTCGCATTCTGTAAACTGTCGCAATGAATGCAGTTCGTGAGCCTCGCTCGCAAATTAGTTCCAAGGGGGCAATGGAATTTTGGCGTTTGCCGTTCGAATGTTAAATTTAAGTATCTCACACTCTTTCCGCATTAAGGACATTCGCCGTGTAGTCGTTCAATGACAAACACCTTGGGAAATTAATGAAAAACCTGTATGAATAATTCAGCGCATCTGCAGCTGCGACTGCGAATCAAAAAAGTACTCGAATGATGGCGATTATGAAACTGAAACTGAAACTTCGATCCAATGAAAGTTCAAAGTTATTTCCATGTTTATCCTGTGCGCGCATGCGACCGAAACAAGTTTAAAGGATATTTTTCAGTCGAGTGCATTTGGAACCCAAAAGACCAAAAATAAATACGATTACGTCCCCCTCTCTCATCCCCCTCTTTGGGTTCGCTTGGCGCTTGTTTCGGTCATGTTTGTCTATCACATTTTTGGGCCATTGTTGCGTTCACATCGAGCCTCGGGCAGTTGGTCATTTTGTCCTCGATTTACGTTTTGAAAAACAATTTTCTCTCATAATGATGAGACGGTCGCTTCCGATTCGCTTAACCGCTCGTTTTTAGTTGACTTTCGTATTTCTTATGCCGTTTTTACGAGTATCGTGGCAGTGACATTGCCCATTTAATTTCCCCCCGCATCCCGCACTCTCCTTCTTTTAAGATTGTGTCGCCACAACAAAGGCTGACAAAGGGTATACTTAATGTATAATATTCCTCTTTTGCTGTGTCCACTTTCCTTTACTTTCTCTTCTGACTGGAAGAGTACAACGCAGTCGCTTCTTTTTATGGAGCATTGTGCTGGCTTGCCAATTACTATATTGTCTATATGGTCATGCGATTGTGTGTAGTTGGGGCCTATTATTGTTCAGCCAAACATAACTGATTTAATATTGGATATCACATTGTTATGGCCTGCCGAATGTCAACTTGATTTCTACAACAAATTAGTTTATTTCGCAGGCAGCTGCTTCGAATTATGCCAAATTTATGCGGCATGCGACTCAATTTGAGGCGGGCTCTAACTTCAATGTCTATTAATTTTGCGGTGGCGCCAAGCAATCTCATGTTCATAACGCCATTTCATGCTGCTGCTCATTCGCAGCGTCATTCTCCGACTCCATCGATGACTATCAGTCAGTGTCCAGGCTGAGGAAGCAGCTCCTGCTGCGTATTCGTCTTCATTATGACATCAAACTATGCTGGAGACTTACACTCGACTGAATGCCTGAGCGTAATTAATCCTTTTCGAACGAGTAAAGTCAGAGTATTGTTTGCCATTCATGTGTGCTGAATAATGCACATTATGCGCCATATGCAAATGAGTCTGTTGTGAATGATTAATTGAGTCATTTGGAAACATCTTGTTCGAGCTCAAAGCTGCAGCCACATCCGAATACAATAATAATGAAATGATTAAATGCGGATAGACAGCAACTATGTTAATGCCTGTTGAATTTTCGACTTGCAGAAACAATGCACAACGAAGCAAAGTCATTTTGATTGCTCCATCTCGAATTATCGACTCTCCGTCAATTAAGTCTGGCTACCAAAAATTGATTTTGGCACTTTTGCCCGATGTGTTTGTGTGAATTTATCTGCGTCACAAGCCATGACGCATCATCGAGTAGTCGATGTTGCACGCACAAAGTGCGTAGGTCGCTGCTCATCATCGTCATCGCTGGCGCATTGAAAATGCAAAAAAGATACCAGAACTTAGAGCAGAGTCTATTTGCATTTGACACAAACAGGTCACAAGGCCTGCTCATAACAGACAGCAGACTTGCAGATGCCCGACTGACGCATGCAGACCACGAGTCAGGCCAGGCCCAAAGCCAAAGCCTGGCTAAAAGATGCCACCCGCCATGATGCCTCTGCTGTACTCGTACTTACCGACTTTGTCTCATTAAAATGGCGCAAGTGTCCTCGCAGCCCCAAGAAGTGCAATTAAAATGCAGGCCACAACGACAATGGCAACGCTTGTGAGTTTCAAACAGCGCTAAATAAAGCTGCCACAGAAGAAGAACTTGCCTCTTTCTACATCTTTCTGACGCATTGTGTTCGCCACAAACATGGCGTAACAATAATTTATTCAATATGTGCATTCTATCCAACTCTAAGTATGCATTCTACCCGAGTTGTTTTTCCAATTCATTTTCAAACTGTGCATTGGAAATTGTGAAAGTCTCTTTATACCTGCTACCCATAAGGTAGAAGGGTATTATAACTTTGTGCTTTCCCAAAATGTAGAAGGAGGCATCTCCGAACTTCTAAAATATATATATTATTGATCAAAGTAAACAGCACTGACGATATAGCCATGTTCGCCTGTCCGTATGAACACCTAGATGAAAGAGACTAAAAGAGATACTTCCGCCTCCGAAAATAGATAAAAATCGGATAACAAGCGTAATTTTAAACTCATTTTTGTACATACAATAATGATAGTCTTTATAATTCCTGAAAATTTGGTTGCCATCAGATAAAAATTGCCGAAGTTATTAAAGAAATACTATTGTACTCTATTTAGAATATATCAATATTCCAAATGTAGACTTTGGTATATACTTCTAGTACTTATGAGGTATATTAATTTGGTATGTATTCAAATTAATATCACACTATTTTGCTTTTAATCACAATGAGTAACGGGTATCTCACAGTCGATCCCAATCAACTATAGCTTTCTTACTTGCTTCAACCTAGAATGTATTTCAATTATTTCTTTCGTTGCTGACATAACGTATTTACTCGTAAGCAGTCAAAGCTAATACTCTCCAATGTTTATTAACTCTTTAACTAACAATATTACCCACTTTTTGTAAAGAGTATAAATGCGGTCAAGTAGCCAAGAGTTTTTCCCCTCAGGCCTATTTGGGACTGTTTTTATTCGAGTCACGTGCGATGTTAGCCAAAATTTAATTTGCCTGTTTATACTTTTCAATAGTCGAGAATGGCATGCAAACGATTGTCGATCCTTGGCCAATTGTCAACCTGTGCCAACCTCTGTGGCAACATCAGTATCTGCAACCTATATCAATGCTGTCATCGATGCTGTGTTGCATGCCCCTAAGTACACATTGAAAATGCATTAGGAATGCGAATTTCTAAATTGTGTGATATTTGCATAGACGGGTCAACTTACACGCATAAATAAATGTATCGAATGCATTCAATCGTTGTTCTTCCGTGCATTTTGCAAGTGTTGCACTTAACAGCTTACAACCAGTCTGTAACAAGAGGGGAGAAGGTATTCCCCCTCCCTCCTGTTTACCTTTATCTCGACAGAGCAGCCAAAGAAATGTTGCTTGCCTGTCCAAGCGTGATTTCTCGCTCAGTTTGTTGTACTCCTCTGTTCCTGTTGTCGGTGTGTTTGTGTTTCTGTGTTTGGGTCTTGTTCCGTATTTACATGTTGTTTTCAATTGCAGCTCCTTGCAACGTTCTAAGCGATAATCGAAAATCGATTGTCCCTATAAGTTGAGCAACCAGAGCATCGTCTCTCCCACCTCCCACCTCTTTCTCTCTCTCCCCTTTCCGACATCAACATCTCGGCTGCAACAACTGCTGCACCTGTGTCTCCTTCAATTTGGATGCCAAAGTATTTTGCATACATGTCCGGTGCACCCGGTACAAGTTTCCGCATTTCCCAGAGTTCGCTTGGGGTGAAAAGTTGTGAACTTTGATTCGCATTATCAGAGAAAGAGAGAGAAGCTTGGTGAGTAGCTTAAATATTATTAATATTTGCATAATTTGTGGTTCGCTCTCTGTTTCGATGTGGGAAATTTGCAGCAAATCGAGCGAAATAATTAATTGGCGTGTCAAATGTGTCAGCGTTGGACACATTTTTGCAGAGTTTAAAGTTTCAATTATCCGCCTGCAATTACAAAATAAACAATTATTTTTGTGAATCAAATTAAAATGCTCTCGTATTCGTAATGATGCAATGAGCTGTGCCACAGCCCAGCTGTGCAGCTGGCAACGGACACAAAAGGACATGCGGCAGGACTTCGCATAATTACACTCGCTGAAACAGAGTAGTTAGAGAGCAAAAAACAAAGTGAGTGCGAGGATGGAATTAATTTGACAAGCGAATTCATTTGCATTTCAAAATTTACTTACTGAGTTCGGCTCAGTCGAAGGGGCGTGGCAAGGACCTCTGGCATGTCTTGACAAGGACACGGGCTCTGCAAGTCTTCGGCAACTCTCGGTCCACGCTCCGAGAAGCCACGTCACGCAGACAATTATGTTGCCGCAAAAATGTAAATGTAAATGTATGTGTATTCCCCATATTCGATGTGGGCGGTGTATATATGTGTGTGTGTGAGTGTGAGAGTGTGTGTACGGGGATCCTTAAGTGCGTTGTGGCCTGCACCTTTTATGTGAAAAGTTTTACGCTTTTATGAGAAATTCGCTTAAAAGTTGAAGCTGATACGCGTGGAATTATCATTTCCACATTTGAATACTGGTAGCGTGTGCCACGCCCTTTCCCCTGCCCACCTGTTTTCTCCTCTATATTATGAAAATGGCTTATTGAAATCGTCGATTCGAAATACAAATTGTATTTAATACCAAGTGTAAATTTACTTTTCAATGAGTGGATTTTTATTTTCCATTTCAATTAAACGTTTTTTGCGACTTTTATTTCATTGGCGGCATCATTTTGATGGTGCCATTATGTCAACATGTGTGAAAGTCGAACTAGAACAATTGACTCTCGAGCACCTAATTCAGCAACCTCAAAATGGAGAGACCAGAAAGTGGAGACCATATGCCGGTTGCTAGGCTGCCTGTTCTTGTCCCTCCATAAACACATTAAGCCACACTGACTCTGCCAATGTGGTTTTATAATGTGTTTGTATGTGTGTATGTGTGTGTGAGAGTGTGTGTTTCGGTTAATTAAAAATGTGCTGTGCATTAACATAATTGCCTTGGGAATACAATTGAATGATTAATAATAGCGCAGTGATTAAACGAAAAGGCCCGGCAATCTAAAGAGAGACGACCTTCGTCATTGTGAATCTCGCTGGTCATGGAGCAGAGGAGTGAGAGAAGGGGAAGGGGAAGAGGGGAAGGGGAAGGGGCGGGCAGAGATGCCACCTCCTGGGGCACGCACTTCAAGTGTGAATACACGATAAATGCGGTCTGGACAGACACTTTTTATAGGGTATATGACAAGTGAGTCAAGTGAATCGTTTAATATTAAACACATTCAAGTTTATTGACAATTAAATTAATTGCTTAATTACTGACATTATCCAGCATAATCGAATTAAGGCAGCTTCTAAAAGGGATAGAACAGAACAGAGCAGAGTCAATAAACCGCATCAGAGGATGGATGCTCTTTGCTTTTCGTAAAAAAGTAAATACATTTTTTTTTAATCGAATTTCAATTGGAACTCGACACGAATTTATTCGGTTACCAATTACGAGTATTTCATTGAAAGAGAGCCAGCGAAATATTGACTCGAATTGGCACTAAGAATTAATGGGTATGTTTCAAAGGACGCACAGTGGAGTTCACATCGATTTTCGGTTAGGCTGTGCTAAAGGATTAAATTGTCACGTA
This sequence comes from Drosophila sulfurigaster albostrigata, assembly GCF_023558435.1. Classification (NCBI taxonomy): domain Eukaryota; kingdom Metazoa; phylum Arthropoda; class Insecta; order Diptera; family Drosophilidae; genus Drosophila; species Drosophila sulfurigaster. The sequence continues at coordinate 36,962,718 of NC_084882.1, read as the reverse complement.
TCAAAAGTAATTAAGTGTTGCTGCCACTGTGACCGAAACCCCAATTCCAACCCTGTGGGTTTTTGAGCTATAGAGCTATAGGCTATAGCTTGTGGACTGACTGCGGGTGTTTAAACCAATTGGGGTTGGGTCGGTTCAGTCGGTGTGGTGCGGTTTGGCTTTGGCTTTGGCTTCGGCTTCGAGCTTAATTTAATTATGCGACTCTCGACCATGATCTGAAATGTAGCACTGTGATTGCAACTTCCGAGCTCGGAAGTTATAATGGGCAAGTGCATTTTTTCTCTTTAGTGAAATAATTGTGCGCCTGAAGCCTGTAATCCTGACACTCGCCATTTAACTGCCATCACTCGACGTGCATTGAGATTGCCTCAAATTTCCTGCTCTGTGTTTCTGTCTGTCTGTCTGTCGCTCAGGTTTCTTTTCTTTTTGTCTGCACTTTCGATTGCTAAACGACACTTTTGTTTCGATTTATGGGGCCGTAAAGCCAAAAGTGGCGCAGTTGTAATTTTACGACTTTGCGCAAAAACTGAGAAGAGAACTCGAATCGCATTGGGGATGAAGGCGAGAAGTAGAGTAAGGTAGAGAGAGAAGGCAAGCCGGAAACTGATTTGCGAGTGTGATTCTGGGGTGGCTCTTAGCCTCACCTAGTTCACCACACATACTCGTAAACTTATCATCCTTCTAAATTTAAAACAGATTCCAACCACACAAAGGAGCAAAGCAGACTCGCAAGCTTGCTTAATTCGTTCGATTTAAAAATCACATGAGCCGGAACATGGAACATGGAACATGGAGCAGGACTTTGCCAGCGCTTTGTGGTCCCATCGAGACGGGGCTAACAAGTTGTTTGAGCAATTTTTACAGCGCTTTGGCCCAATGGTTTTCCATCTGACTGAACGCTGTTTAAATACATATACACATTCGTATGTATAATCGAAAAAGTTATTGCATCGTTTTGATTTATTGTGCATGCAAATGTTTGCTCTGTCCTGAGTCTGAGTCCTGAGTCCTGTTGCGCTTGCCACGTTTCCATCGGAATTCAATGAAGCAATCATTACCGAATTGCCAATCATTTGGCTGCTGTCCCACACTGCGTATGCGTAACCCTCGAGGATTATTTATGGCTGCATTAAAATTGTGAAAGTGCGAGTAAAAATTTAAAATGTGATCCCAACATTAATGGGCAAGAGATTTAAGTGTTTAACGTTTATCTGGCACACAAGAAGCTAGCGTTGTTGTTGTTGTTGCGATTACGAGGCATGCCACATGTTGATAGACATTCGCATTAGCCATGAAATGAAGTTTGCGGAGCCGAATGAACACATCAGTTGCAAGTAAATTGATTTACCAATTGTTTTGCCAACTTTGTGAGTGAACAAAAGCTCATTCGGTCGAGAAATTAATCCAATCGAATCACCCCCAAGACAAGTCTGCAAAGCCCACGCACAGAGACTGAGCTGAATATGGCTTTATCGTGTTGTGTTGTGTTTTGTTCTGTTGTGTAACTCAAAACTTTCATAGAAAGTGCCTTTTACGAGCATCCAATTTTTTTTGGGGGGTAACGAACACATTTCCGCCGGATGTCTGTTAAAAATATTCCGAGTTTTTAAATCCTTTCGCACTCCTCGCGCAGTCAGTCACAGCCAAGTGAGCAGCAAGAGCCAACAACAATAATCAAAGTGGTCGCAGGAGGAGACATGGGTGATGTGAGATGAAGTTAATCGGATTCAGGACAATGCTGACTCTGAGAAGCAGCAGTCAACAGCCAGCTGCCAACTGCCAACTGCCAACTGCAAAGGCAGAGTGAGGAAGAAGAGAGAGAAAGCATGAGGCTTTCAATTCAATTGTGAATATTGAATTTCATTCAATTAATCATCCAAACGAGAAATGATGACGTTGATCAAAAACCGCGAACGAATTCAAACGGAACCCACAAGACAAATCAAATGAGACTCGAGTGGATGAAGATTGCTCGCATTGCCAGTTGACGAGGAAAGTCATGGCAGCATTTATGTTATTAATGAATAAAGAGTGCGTGTCTCCTCTTTGATTTATACGACTTCGTCGAATACACATCATTTCGGCTGGCACACCGGATGCGTAGAGGACAGTGTAAAATATTGAGAGAGGGAGAGAGGGGGAGAGCTCTGCAATACATAAGCGATGCGAGTAAGTAATGCAGCTCAGACCCTGAGGAGTAAGAAATACCAAAGTAGACGGCTAAGCTCCTTGAGTTGTAGTCCTGAAGTTTGAAGTATTCGACATAAATGTAAATGCAAATGTAAATGATTCATGATGAAATGCGACGAGCAACTCTCTTTCGGTGAGCCAGGCCGGATTTGGGAGCAAGAAGTAAAACAAATCTCTGGCAAGATTAAAGTGAATCCAAACTCAACGTCAATTATGTATGTGCACACACGAATATCCTGAATAAGAGAGCCAAAGAATAATATACGAACATACGGGTATTAGATGTCCTCGGGTGTTTGATTTCGTACAAGGGATTGGTTTGCTTCAATCATTATCCGCCGACAAGTCTGTCTGCGTATCCATGACTCCCTGACACTTTGTCTATCAGTCACATCATCACGAATTTCCGTACTCTTGGCTGTGATGTTTGCTTTTATACAAATTAATAGCGAAAAATGTCTGACACGCTTGCCAAAGCACATTTCAACTGCGTACAGCTCAAAGGACACTTTGGGGTTGGGTCTAAACGGAGCTGCAAACACCGAGACATCGAGACACTTGCGAGACTCGGAGACTGAGAGACACGTGAGTTCATTCAGCGTTAATTCCTTTCATTGGCCACCTCAGGATGTTTGTCTAGGCTCAAAAGGATTGCACGCGAATGTGAATGTGAATGTGAATATGTATAGGGGTTCTTATGAGTATGTGAATCAGCGAGTTAGTCAAAGTCAATATTTGCAATTCCTCCACGCCACTCTGGTAACTTTTCCGCAATCGCCAAAAGCTTCATGTAACTATTTGTTAAGGGGTAAAATGACGCAAAAATTATGATTAATAAATTGTAAGCTTCTTACAATCGGGTTATATTTAATGGCCGGGTAAATAGAACGTTCTCTAACAGGCTCATACTTAATTAAGTGATACCAGAATCAAAGAGCATTTTAAAGCACGAGTCTTTCATGGCGGGTTGGCGGTAAATTAAATGTTGCTTTCGATGTGAGCTGATAGCACTGCAAAGGAAGTGAAGGAAGGGAAGGGACGGGCAGGGAAGGGAAGGGAAGGGACATCGGTAACCCCAACTCGTGGCTACGAATGAACTTGCCGGCGAATCGCATTGCGCTGCGAATGCGCGTGAAATTGTCAAATGAGCTTACAGACGGATTATTTTCGCCACGTAAAAATAATCGCATTAATTTGTTGGACAAGCAATTACAGGGACTGGCTGGACGGGCAGTGTCAGTATAGGATCCTTGCTGCCTGTTTCCCTCTGCCGTTCGACAACTCCCAAAGGATTTAGAGGAAAAACATTACGCGAATAAAAACAAGAAAGAAATCTACATTTTAAAGTGCTCTACTATGAAATGCCCGGCTCCCATTTTAATTAAATAAATAACTCACCAGTAAAGTGAATAATGTTATGGGTGATCGGGTATTAAAAAAAGTGTGAATGGGAATTGATGCGTAAATTCAATTATTGTGCAATAATAATGTTATAATGGATTTAAAACAAAAATGAATAATTACAGTTTAATCCTAATTTATTTAACACACTTTTTGGTAAACTTATTTTGCTAAAAAGTTGTGATACCTTTTTGGACTGTATATGCCGGGTATAGGCATACCTTAAAAAAAACATGAGCAGAAAAACATACAAATAAGTAAGTTGTGTACAGTATCTACGAGCCGCCCCCTTCATTATTACCCGCCCCCCGTTTGGCATCCGTTTACAGTGTTGCAGAGCACACAGCAATTACCCGCGAATAAACTACGAAATTGAAGCTGTTTAAAAGGAGATTGCAAAGGAGCAAAGTAGAAAGTAGAAAGAAACTTTGAAGGGAGAGAGAGTCAGGGAGTCAGGGAGTAGAAAGTAAATGGCAATAGACAAAATACAATGCACAGGAATTACAATGGAGTTGGACTGTGAATGAACGCTGAGTGAATAAGCAATAAGTACCCCAGAGCGCTGGACTCCTGGACAACAACTGGACCCCTTGTCGAGAGCCGAGAGTCGAGTGAAGTGCTCAAGACGGTGTGGTTAACGGAGCTCGCAAGGCGGAAATCAAAAGCCACTTTCCTGTAATTGCGCCAGCAACAGGACACGACGACAACACTAGGGAGCAAGCAGCCAAGCGAGTCCAGCCTCTGTGAGGCGTTAATTAAATGCAAACCAACGCAATGTGTGTGTGTGGGTGTGGGTGAAAGTAGGCCGAGTGACCACTGATATAGGGAAATTGAAAACAAGCAGAGCTATTGTTTGTGCCAGTGGTTGGCTTGTGGTCACAAAAATTATTCAGATAATCTGTGGTTAGTACGTCACTAGTTGTCGATAAGTCTTTAATTCCAATTATTGCTTAATACCTCGCACTTACGCTCAGCGGGCAACGCTGCGTATGAGTATTTATTGTCATCTTTTTCGCTTCACTTTTACGACTTGTTTGCTGATTAAGACAAAGCCTAGACTCTGCAGTACAGAGCACACAAAGTTTCTCTCCCCACCCACAGAAAAGCCAAATGTGGTTAACGAAGAGGCAACTGCCCAAAAAAACACACACACACACACAAAAAGAGAAAGAGAAGTTAGAACGATGCCCAAGGGCATCAAGTTGAGAGAGTGTGTTGGGTGTTGGGCGGATAAACATTTGCACAAATTTAGAGAAAAGGCTGATTTAACTTGTGCTTTGCTTAATTTAGTACAAAATTAAATTGTACAAAGTGGAATGCCTTCCGTTTGCTGGAAAGCAGATCCAAGTGCAAATTGCTTGTTGCTATTGCTGCCATCTGCGTGGTCAGTGAGCAGCTCTTGCAGCCACATCTCCACACCCAATGCTGTCTGAAGTCTGAACGAAAGCCTTTTGCCCCCGGTGGCAGTTGAGTCAGCTGCTCCTCAATTGAATTGGTAGCTCTTGTTCATTTTCCGCCTCGTAAGTCTCACTGAACTCAAGCACTTGCCGCATCTAAATGAGAACTATTGTTAGCAGTTGTGGGAAGTGTGAGGAGGCACACAAAGGGAGGACGATGACTACAGGCAGTTTGATTCAACAGTCTCTAAATTTCATTCCTGGTCTAAACTTTAATTTAGCTTCTTCTAAGCACCACTCACTCTGTCTCTACTTTGAACTGCGTCGACCTGATGCCAGTCGCTGCTTGATTTCCTTGTCTTGTCTCTCTGGCCACTTTTGTATTTTGGGCGGCATTTGCTGGTGATTGGATGCAGCACATGAAACAGAGCTGACACAACTGAACCAAAGGGAAATGATGGGAGTATCTTTTTTGGAGGTAACCAGGCCACTCAGGTAGACATCGGCCTCTTGACTGCGAGCATAGAACTTTCATTTTTTGTTTGTCCAAGATCAAGGCATTGTACATTGACAGAGAATTGAATGTCCTGTAGTCGGTTGACTGCCTAACTCTGTGTCTGACCCGAGTCAATGGTCAAAGGTATCTGGCGGAACGGTTTCGGTCGACGATGATTGCCAGTGGGCCAAGTTGAGTGGCTAATAACGTTTTAGTCGACTTACCAATTGCCCAACTTATGCTTCAACTTTTCTTGACCCCGTTTCGAGAGGACTGTTGTTGCTGTTTGTATTCTATTTGGGGCACTCGAACTGAGACGACGATGATGTTTGCTTTCTTTCGAATAAATCAGTTTACCTATTTGCTAAAATGTTCAACTTTGTGTCCCATTATCGGCATCTGCGCTTTGCCGTTTGCTCCTATAAAACGCTATCGCCATTCGTTTCGCAGCGAAAGTTTACAAAAAGTTTAGGACAACTTGTCGCCTGCGGCGAGCGATGTGGCATCTGCTTCGTCTCCATTATGCAATTCTTGCACTGATCATTCCCGCAGATACTCGTAAGTAATTTGTTTATAAACTCGAGGATATTAATGTGCAACACACTGACGGATACATAAATCAATACACTCGTTACTTATTTACACTCTGCATCTAAATGCGAAACGCTTGCAAAAAGGAACTGACAGCCAAAGCCCTTTTTTTGGGTGGAAAAACAAAAAGGGGCAAACGAAGCGTTAACAGCTGTCAGGGCTTTAAACCTAATTTGGCTGTGGCAACACTTTGCTCTGCTGTGCTGTGTTCTGTGTTCTGGGTATAAATAAATCACCCTCAAGTTGACCCTTTGATCTAAAAGCAGATGTCTGCTCTGCTCCGCTCTCTCGTCCTTTGCCCCGATCTGAGCTCGATTGGTAAACGGTTACACAAATTCCACAGACGGCGGCTGCTTGATGAGCCGCAGCATTTTCCCAGTTTCGAGCTGCGAGCTGCCGAGCTGCGAGCTGCGAGATTCCTGGCTGTCCGATGACCCCGCGTGTCCCTGCAAGTCCCGAGAGGATTGCACCGCACACTTTGGCCTTTGAACCTTAAACACTTATTAGAAATAAATGCTCGCACGATTCAAGAGGCCATTCAACACACACTACTTTAAATGGAGAGAAGCTAGTGTGTGAGTTTGTGTTCTGTTTATTTTGTTATTGTGGCAATTGTTTATTTTATTGTTGCATGTCGCTGCATTGTGTTGAGGCTGGAGCATAAAACGGTGTGCGTTGACTTAGCTGCATACGCATGACCGCACAATTCAAATAATAATACAGTTGAACAACAGGAGCTTGTTTGCTCAATACCCCTCCACCGTGTTGCACTTGCAACACAATTGGCATGGACTCCAGAGATAACAAAGTGGGGTGAAGCAGGTGCATAATTCTTTTCAAATTTAACTATCTCTCACTCGGGCATTGTTTCAACTGACACTATTGCAAATTTAATTGAATGACCTCTGCTCTGTATCGCTGTCTATTGAGAGCGGCGAAAATTCGCTGCGAAAATGCCAAATTGTTTGCACAAATCCTTGAACAATGGACCAACAGCTTTGTCTATCAAAGTTTTCGCACACGTAATGAGCTGTTGTGCTGAGCATCTGTTGATGTTCTCGGCTTGAGTTCGTTTCCTTCCTCTCTAGTCCCATCCCCCCAAAGTGTGGCCGAACTCTGAGCTTCTGCTCGATTGACTTCTGCAAAATTGACTTAAGAACTTTTAAAGAGTATGATATGTATTCTATTTACGAGTAGGTGTATGTTGAGCAGGCAAAGTTTTAATTTCAGATATCGAGACGTTAATGATTGACTGTTATAATTTATAAAAAGAGTTTTAGATGTCAAAGTTCCACATTCCATCTATCCTCAAATGAATTGTATAGAGTATATTATTATCAAGCTTATAACGCAAAACTAATTGTGTGGAATCTAAATGGAATAGAGCGAGTTGCTTATCGAAAATTAATTAATTGTTAAATCATTGACAATTGACATTGCGTTCATATTGTTGTTCCTTAATTGCGCTTGCAGCATATTGAAGTCAAGCTTCGATTGTAAGTAAGTGTTGAACAAAGACAGCAACGACAACAGTATGTTGTTTCAGCAAGCTGACAGGAAATACAACTTTGACACCAGCAAAAGAAAATGGGGGGAAATGAGGAGAGAGAGAGAGAGACAGAGAAAGGTATGTGTTCTTATAAGTCTTGGCATCTTAAATTCAAACAGACTTTTTATTTTGTGTCACAAAGTCAGAGTTCACAGAGGCATTCGAGCAGGTTTCCTACACAATTTCCAATGTGAATGCTTTACGACTGTTTCTCAGTATTGTGTTTCTGTTCCTGTTTGTCTCATTATGTTCCATTTCTGTTTCAGCTACAGCTACAGCTACAGTTTCTCTTTTAGTGTGTCATCTGCTTTGCTTTATTATACTTAATTGCTCATACGCACCGTGCTCCGCGTTGCTTCTGCTTTGCTGCCGCAGCAGACCAGAGCACAGCAGACCAGACCAGACCAGACCGGAGTTTACGTCTCTTGGCCAAAAGTGCTGACAATGAAGCTTTGTTTCGTTTCGGTTCGCTTCGTTTTTAAGACTGAATTCCGAGCCAACAAACAGGACAGATGCACTGGACGCTCTCGCATCACTCTTCTATGTTATCCTCTGTGTTTTTTTGTTCTATTTTGTGCTACTCTCAACTATCTCGGAAACTAGCAAGTGTGTCAGTCTACGCCAGTATGTGTGTGTGAGCTTATTTATTCCTCCCTGTTGTTTGCTTTAATTACGACTGCTTCCTCCTCGCAGACATTCGACCTGGCAACGGTCCATGCTCTGAATTACTATATATGTTTGATAAATGGCTGCTGTAGCAAATCATCGTTATTGTTGTCATGGATATCGTCATCTCTTTATCACCGCTACGCAATTCATCCTCTTATTCTTCTTCTCAGTCTTATTTCGGGCATTGTTTCGAAGGCATACCAAATATTTTGTATTGAAAGAGGCAACCAAACTGATCTAGAATAAGCACAGCTGCAGGCAGTTCAATTTGTCAGCAATCAAATCTTTGTAATTGTAAAGTAATTAATATAAGTGAAATTAGCTTTAACCTATGTGGTAGCAAGTCGTTGGCTGTTTAATTTTTAAGCAAAATTTCACACAATAAACGCTGCCCGCTGAGTTTTTTTGCTTAATGCCAGCTGCTCGGCGGGATTGGTTTGTTTGAGTCTCAAGTGTCGGCATTGTGCTGCCATTTCACAGAGGCAATAGCTGGGGGCATTGGCGAATATTCATTAAATATTTCCATTGTTTGGCCGCCCGTGTGGCGTGAGCGCTTAAAGTAAATGAATGCTGCTTTAATGGAGAACACGCGTAAATACCTCAACGCTACCTGCTGGAAATGAGATTGGAATCGGGAAGGGGAAGGGGAACGGGAACGGGGAAAACAGCATCCAAAATGGTGGGCCTTTAATTGCCTCAGCGCCAAGTCATTTTCACCCAGTTTCCCACCAAAGGCGGGCTCCTTAATAAAGAAAATTCTCATCATACAAATTAACTGAGGTGAAGAAAGGACCGCAAAGGGCAACACGCGTTTAAGGAATAGTTATATTGGCATGTCAGCAACCTTTCTCTTTCTCACTCACTTTCTCTCTCTCTCTCTCTCTCTATCACGCACTCACAGTGTGTGTGCTGACTAGAAACTGGCCACGAATAAAGCTCCACTTCTGGCTGCTTTGTAATGAATTAATTATGTTGAGCTTGGCCACGGTTGTTTAAAGTTAATTGCTGTTTCAAAATGCATGCAATGCTCTCTGCTCCACCAGCCAGTAATGTAGATGAGTAGAAATATAATTTTTCTTTAAATTACAGAGCACTTGGTAATGCTGTCTGAGGTGAGCTCGCTTATTGCAATTAAAACTACGTAGAAGTTATTTTGAAGCACCAACAAATACGTTTATAAAAGTGAATAACAAATTTTCTTAAATGGCACTCATTTCCGTTCAACACAAATTTAAATGAATAAAACCAATTGTTTACGAGTCTCTTTGGCCTCTTGCTCTCTGATGTTTCATTTTGATCAAAGTTTTCTATGGCAATCAGGGGACAAATAATTCGACTATCAACTTTTGAGGTCTTTTATAAATTAAATATGGTATATAATGCCAGCCCGAGTATCCGAATGGAGCCCAGACAATTTAACGAAATGCCATTAAAGCAATATTATTATAAACAAATATATATACATCTATAGATATGGGAGTGCGACGTGCATTTATTTGGCTCCTGTCAACATCAATATTTGTGAAAATGAATTGACCAAATTTGATCAAGGGATGAACCAGACAATTGAAGTGAGGATATTCAATTTGCGAAGCCCACAGAACACACAAAAGCAACTCGACATTCTCAATTCGCCCTCCACGGAGCTGTGGGGAGTTGCGACAGCTGCCCACCTGCTCCTGCTCCTGTTCCTGGGCTGAGCGACATTATCCTCTAATAAATATTGATTTCGGGGTAATAAAAGAACATGACAGAAGCTAACAGCATCCTCAATGGCCTTAACGCCGTTGTCGTACATCGGTCACACAGCTTCTCTTGCTCCTCCTCATCAGGTGGAGATTGAGGTGGAGGTGGGGGAGTTTCCTTCACGAGTGGTGTTTGCGAATGCCAAAATTTATGGATTAACCAGAAAAGCGCACTTATTCAGGCACAAACACACACACACACACAATCTATACACGTGCCACAAAGGGAAACGGAAAGTGAAGATGAATGAAGAATGAAGCAGAGGGCGCAAAAAAAAATGTATCCGAATTACAAAATAAATCGATGTAAATTATTTGCAACAAAGCTTGAAATTATTCAAAATTAAATATAACTACCGTGTTCAAATTATGTAAATTTGTTCTCATTTTGCAGAGCTGAGCGCAGAGTTCACCTTTCGACTGTTGTCCTTCTTGTTGCTAGTCATTTTTTCTAAACGTGCCCCTCCTCATCGCCGCACATCGCGGAGGTAGCACGAGGAGATGGAGTGGGAAGAGGCGGGAGCTCATACGAGAAACAACTGAGATGAGAAGGCGAGAATTTCGTGTGCGTCTCATGGAGATAAATATGGAAATGTCATGTTTACAAGTTCTGGCAATAAAAGCCACCCATGAAGCATATAAAATGCAAATGATTCTCTCTAAATTTGCTCTAGTCCTAGAGTCCAAAGGCCACTCTCAGCCGCCGAAAAGGCATTTTACCGCCACAGAGTGGAAATTTCCCTCAAAAGAGAAAATGTCCCAACCTAAGTACCTAAGCAGACTTTAAGTACGACACTTTCTGTTGCCATGGCGTATACTTGATATGAGATAAGTCTCTTCAATTTGATTCATATATTTTAATATTCTTTTGTTGCGATTGCTCAATAGAAGTCCTGTGCTTTAAACTTGTAAAATGTGACTCCCCGTGGATTGATGCGAGTCTGAAACTTATCATTGGCTTTATATATGCCCAGTTCATCACTGATGTTGAACAGATCCTAAAATAGCAGCAAAAAATAATTTAAATTCAGATTAAGAACAATTCATTTGCACTCACATGAACCGAGTAACCCATAATGTTATTGAGTCCCAACTTTTCTAGCACAACTTCAAATGTCTGAGGACACAATGGACAGGGAAAATAGTCTCCAAGGACCACAAAGGCCAGAGCATAGGAGTGCAGACCCAAGTTGTTAATCGGTTGAATGGGTCGCCGCCAGACCTAATTTGCAAGTCAATGAAGATAAAAATGATGCTTAGCATAGCAGCAGGCTTACTCACCTGTAGGTTGCCCAAAGTGTAAACAGATTCGCCCGGAATGCCCAGAGGATCCTGATCGACTTCAATTATAGCTCTAAAAATAAAAACGTTGCTTTTGTCTAATTTGTATATGAGTATGTCAGAGTTTACCGATTCTGTAGCAGCTCCTTGATCTCTGGACGTACAGTTTTTAGGTCATTTGACATTATTAGAGGAGCTGCCAAGACAGCCCACATGGCCAATTGCAGTCGACTAGCATCGTAGCTCATCAGATAGTTGCCAAGAACCAGCTGCAGGCGAGAGAAAAGTTAAATCAAATACTAAAGCCTGTAAGACAGTACCATGTCAGGATCATTCCAGTGTCCAGGTCCGCCAGACTTGACTAGAGTGTGCTGTTGAGTGTAGTATTTCTGCATGATGCGAAAGATTGATCTGTGCGAATCTCGCACATCCTCAGCGAACCTCCAGAGATTGCAATGCTTCTTGATGCGCTCATAGTTGGGCTGACAGGAAAGTCAATTGATTCGAAGGCAACTGAACAACGCTAAGCAAACTTACTTTGTTTATGTAGAATGGCCAGCTGCAGGAGTAGACCATGGGTCGACCTGTTTTGTTTAACGCCCAGCCGAATTCTGGGTAGGCTAAATCGAAGTCCATATGGTCGGCATAGCAGCCATCAAGCTTTACATAGTCCACGCCCCAGTCGGCAAATGTCTGTGCATCGAGTGCAAAGTGTCCAAAGGCACCAGGTCCTAAGCTCATACACGTCCTTTCGCCAATATCGTGATAGAGGCCGAACTTCAGACCTTTATCGTGTATCTGTTGAGATGAGAGAAGGAAATGCAAATGAAATTGGCTGAGTGCTTGAGCTGGACAATCAGACTTGCGTAGTTGGAGAGCGCTTTCATTCCGCCGGGAAATCGAGTCCGATGTGGAACCAGCTTTTGAGTGACTGCATCGCGATTTGGCTCCATCCAGCAATCGTCGATTATCAGATACTCGTAGCCAAGTGCTCCATATCCCTCCGAGACTAAGAGGTCTGCCGTTCGCTTGAATAGAGCCTCACTAACAACACGAAATAGAAAACAAAAGCTCGTCCCTTCTGATGGTTGTGTCCACAAATTCAGCGCTCTCACCTGATGCAATCGTTAGGAAACTGAACACAGTCGGTCACGCAGCGAAATCGCTCGAATGGCATCCAGCCCATGGGCGGTGTTCGGGCCAGACCATTCTCTAGACCAACTGCCGCTTGCCGCAAACAGCAACAAGTCCAAATAGCCAATGGCAGTAGGGGCAAAAAGCTGCAGTCTTTGTTTGACATTTTACGAGTATTTTTTGCGTATCGACTGGCACTCTTGAAAGAGACGCATTCAACGACTGACCGAAATCCCCTCGAGTTCAAATGGCGATCACAGCTAATTTGATTTTCTCAATTGGTTCCGTGAAAAACTCTCTCGAATTGTGTTCTCGCAAAAAAACAGACTGGCATGCTACGTTTTTTCAATATTATTTCGATGTGGCATTAATTTCTTTGATGTGAATATTTCATTAATTATTTATAATAATTTGAGTGTTTCATTTAAATATAAAATATTGTAAATAACTTCATTGAACGCAGCTGAATCTCGCTGTATTAAATATTAAAATTAAAAGGAAATAAGTTTCTTTTTCGTAGCTACCCATCTGAGGTACACAATGAGTATAAGCATAACGAATTCGCATTGTTAATGGAGCATTTTAATTGCTTGTTAGGCTGATTGTGATAATAATAACTTGAAGAAGCTCTTGAGCTCGGGTACTTTCTAAATAATGCCATAAAAACGTCAGAACGCTGTCCGTTGCAAGCTGAAAGCTGTGCGCTGCAACCTGCAAGTTGCAAGTTCGTCAAAAGTTTACTCTGGGAACGCGCCTCTCACGGATCCAAACTTCTGAGTGCAGTGCTTGGAATAATTTAACAGCTTGGCGCCTATTTTGGATGCTGGTGCAAAGGCGAAGGCGAGGGGGAGGCTGTGTCGAGCTGAGCCTGGAGGCTACGAGGGGTGCTTCAGTTCTCTCAAGCGACGTTTTAGTGTGTGTGTGTGTGTGTGTGTTTGTGTGTATGTGTTTGTGTCTATGGTTGTGTGTGTGTGCTCATAATTCAGAAGTGTTGGAAACGTTTTGCGGAAAACTCAAAGAGCACTTGAGTGATGAGTTTTATAAGTTAGCTGAAATGTGCAGAGGCTTCCATGCTCCCAAAGCTGTGTGTGTGTTGCACAAAGGAAAAAAGGGTCGAGACTAAAGAAGAAGGAAAAGACGTTTGAAAAGAATTAAAGGTTCAAGGAGCCAGAGATTGCACTAAGAAAATGAAACCAATTAACTGATGAAGAATAAAATGGAAACGGAAACTGAGAACAAGAATTAAATGCAAGTTACTTTGCGAGAATGTGCGAACATTCAACAACATAAAATATTCAGTTGAGGGATTTCAGATTTGTGGCCAGTGCATTTGCTGCAGGACACAGAAAAGCATGTGTATTTCAATTTGAGTGCTGGCTACTATCTACGAGTAATAACTGTGGTCGGGTTGGGTAGTACATAAACAAACTGCCGGCACGTTATGCCAATTAAAGGGATCCCCCAGCGGACCTGAATGTTAATGTCGAATTTATGCAAATGAAATGATTTGTAATATGCTGCGACTGCGACTCTGAATCGTTCTCGTTGTGCTAGTTGCTCGGAAATGCAGATGTTGCTTGCCTGATGTTGACATCCTGGACAGGGCATGCCAAGCCACGCCTTCTCCTTTACCTCTTCTCCGTCTCTTCTTTCTTCTTGTTGGCTAATTAGTTAGAAGGAAGTTCGCTTGTTGGTTTAACTTCGCTTCTCTCGTGGCACACTCGTTCGCTCGTTCACTGGGCCCGCTTGTTACCCCATTTCAACAATTTCAAATTGGCCAAGTGCGCTGACTGCACACGACTGCTGCTGCTGCTGCTTCTGTTGTTGCTCTCTGAATCTTGGCCAACTAATTAATTTGTACTTTTGCTTCTTCCCCCTTCGACGTTGTCTTTAACTCACACTCACTCTCAGTCTCATCCGGACTTGTGGCATGAACCCTACGCGTGTGCACGTGTTCTAGCGATGTGCTATATATGATGTGCGGTGTTTATGTAGTTTTCTCGGTTAATGCCTCAAATATGTTAACAAGATACTTTACAATATGCCATAAAAAAGGCAAAGGCATGGCAAAGGGCCGGAATACAAACAGGCAAAAGTCAGCGGAATTCTGCGTTCTGTTTACATAGGTTTTGCCAGCACTCGCTCTACTTGCCTCATTCCCCCTTCACGCTACTGTCCCATTTCCCTATATCTTTCCGGTCCCGAAAAGGCTGACAACACACATGTTGCACCCACACACACACTCACACACATAGAGTGGCGCTCATTTGTACCCTGATGACTGAGTGCGTGCCTACTCAGATGTGTTGTAAAATTATGCATTAGTTTTATGTCATTTTGTGGCATATTAAAATCTCCTTAATTACGAAATGTAATCAACAAAGGTTCGCTGCACACTTTTCCTCCTTGGCTTTTGGCTTTCGGCTTTGGTTTCAGTTTTAACTTTTGCTTTTGCTTTTGGCTTTTTTGGATTACACAATGCTTTGTTGTTGTTTACATTTGTTGGTGTTGTTTTAAGCTCGAGTCATGTACGTGACAAGAGGAAACGCAGACGCAAGAAAACTCTGAGCTGAGTAAACGAAATCGTAGTCCAACATTTTTCACTCCGCCTAATGTTTGTTTGCGCCCAGCCAAATACATATAATTTCGTACCTAGGAGTCGACTCGAGTCGAGCCGACTGCGAGAGCGAGTGCGAGTGCGAGTTAACTTGAGTAGAGTAGAAAAATACTCATCCATTAAATGAATGTGCACACGAGCCTTCACTATGCACACAAACATGCCCACATCAACACACACACACACACACACACACACACACACACACACACACTTGTACCTGGTGGGAAGCATAATTTCCAAATTTACTGAGCGAGTACAAACATAAATATATTAAGATCCCAACTTTCTAGATTATTCATAGCTCAGCAGAAATTTATTTTATTCAGGCAACAGCTTTGGCCATATATTTAAATCAATATTCCCACAACATTTTATACCCTAAAAAAAACAAGCACGGACTTTTACAATGTACAGCATTGCTCTTTTTGACGCCTTTTTGAAATGTGTGTAAACCATTTTTCATATATTCAAAAGTAATCAAACATTCATCAATAGTTGAACAAACATTCATCAATGTTTTCAGCATTAAGCATTGTGCTGCTCTTTTTGTGGTTTATTGTAATTGTTTTCAATAACATTAAAAAATTGCACATTTTGAGCTCGTAATTGCAAACTAAGTAAGTTGCCATCGCTGTAATCAGTATGAACAACAACAACAATTCGATTTGCATGCCATTAAATCAACAACAAAGAAACGCACACAATTGAAATAAAAACAAATGCACACAATAATTGATTGATAATTACTTATTATCGACTCGCTTTCTCTCTCATTGTGTTGTTTTTTTTTTATCTATCTAGTCTATTCTATTGCAATAAGGCAGCATTGTGATCAAGTTAAGAGAGAGAAAGAGTTCTCCTACACATACATTTTGGCATGAATCCATCCCATAATTTATCCCTCTTTATCCCTGAAGGCAACGTCGTACAATCGTCCTCGTTTATGGTCCTTTAATTGCCTCGAATTGTCTGCGCTAAGTACGTTTCGGTGTTATCAGTGCCATTAATAAGCAGCAACACAATATGCTGCCTTCGACTCGCTGTGCATCCACATAAAAAATATATACAAGCACTTGTCTGTGTTTGAATCGAGTCGAGCTGAATGAAGTCGACGCTAAAAAAGTGCATTATTTATACAATTATGTGTGAAGATAATACCCCTTTTATGACGCCAACTCTTCGCCGTCTGTTGGGGGCTACTGAATGGCCAGAATTCCACCTCTCTAGGTGGGTGGCACAGGTAAAAAGCGGCGAAGCATAACGCGATGCCAGTTGGCTGCTGCCAGTTGGCAGTTGGCAGTTGGAAGCAACAAAAGCCTATTATTCTGCACGTAATAAACATAAAGTTGGCGCAATTTGTAACATAAATTTAAAGGGCTAACGTAAATCTTAGCGGCAATTATGTGTTTGGCGAACGCGTCGTATACGCAACGCGGCGTACTCGCTATTCGCTGCTCGGGTTCATAACTCATCCGCTTCATTTCCATGCAACAACACACAAATACGCTCACAACAATGGGCAGAGCCCAGAGAGCCAGCGAGCGAGCTAAAGGAATTCAAATAGCCATAATTTATCACGTTGAGATTGCAGCTTCAACTTCTCAGAGGCTCGCAGACGAGCAGCAGATGAGATGAGCAGTTGCCTCTGTCTACGTACGATATTCTCTACTGCCCCCGATTTGGGTTCAACACACTTCTGCCACTGCTACCAACCCTTTACGTAGGAATGTGGAAGGCTTAGTGTGGCCTCTGTCAGGCCGTGGAATAAGGATGGGAGCCAGGAGCCAAAGGCGATGCGGCAAACGTAATTAGGCATGCGACAAGACCACGAGCGGAGGAGCGTGGGTTGTGCTGGGGCTATATTGGGATTTATGATTTTCTTTTTAATCAGATTTAACTTAATGTCTGCGATAAAGGTGGAATAAATCGCGGAGATTTATTAGCGCTAATTTAGCCGAAGGTGCAAGAGAGAATTTCAAATCGTTGGCAACGTTTTTTGGCATGCTAAAACTATGATTAGGTTTGCTTCTGCTTCTGCTGCTGCTGCCACTGCTGATGATTCACGGGTATTTTCGCAGAGAAAGTCCGCACAAACCGTTGACAACAAAGTGCAACCAACATCAACATAAACATCAACATGGCCAAGAAGCACAACAAGTGCAAGCGGGGTGCAAACTTAAGAACTTGCGAGAGCAATTCCAAACAAATAACATTTGCAAAAATATGAAGCGTCCACGCTGCAGAAGCACTTTGGCAGAGGGTGATCAACGGGGGAAAGCAGGAGGCACTCTGTGCCGCACTCTAATCTCCGAGCGGGGCAATAAAAGGCATTTCGCAAACTTTGGCTTTGCTCTTGGCTTTGGTCTTAGTTCATATTTTATTTAGCCACAGCATCCTCTGGCCAAAACTTTGCCTGTCCTTCTCTGCACTCTGCTGCGTTCTTAGTTCTTAGCTCTGTGCGTGGGCTCCAGCTGGAACTTCTTGGAATTTGTCTTGGCGCGCGCTTATTTTAATTTTTTGTGCGGCAGGCAACAACTTTGCTTAGCTCTTCTGTTGTCGACTGTGCAGCTCGTCGCTCATTTAAGTGTATCCAGTTGTGCCTTTGCTGCGTTTCTAGTGCCATAAAAACGAATAAAATGAGACAGAAACCGAAAGAGCAGAAAATGCAAATCATTGTCCTGTGAGTTGTTTCACTTCCACTTGCTGTCCACGCCCCTTCACCTCTCTCTCTCTCTCTATCTCTCTCTCTCTCTATCCCCTCCCACGACAACAACTGTGCATTGCCTTCACTCCACTTGGCTGTGGAACAATTGTTTTGCGGCTTCTGCCACTCCGAGTCCATGTCTATGTCCGTGTCTGTGTCCATGTCCGTGTCCTCAGCAACCTGTGATAATCGTCTTGTGGGCAGTTCAGCTTGTTCCTCCTTCCCTTTATCTACTTGTTTTCTTTTTTTATTGCCATTTTCCCAACAGCGAACGCAAGGCGAGGAGAGGAACTGAGGTAGCTGGTCGCTTTCTTGCTAAACATTTATCATTTGATTACAATTTGACGGTCAATGTGACTTCCCATCGACTCGAGCTATTGCTAGCAGACGCCAAGGAATGGAAGTTCGGTAAGGAAAATTAAATGTTCTCTTCTGTTCTGTTCTTTGCTGGTGGCTCTTGATTGTGGAAATCATTGTGTTGTTTCAGCTGTTCTGTTTACTTGCGGACAATGTTCTTGCTCGTGGCGAGCAATAAGTGAAATTTGCTTTTTAACAGTTTGTGTACATTCCACTTGACGGTATCCTAATATTTATTATGAGCGAGTTGTCGTTGCCTCATTCAAAATTCATAAGCTGGAAAATTAAATTACAACCGCTTCTTTATTGGTTGTCGTTGCTTTATTAAATTGTTGCATTTGTATCAGCTGCTGACAATAGTTTAAAATAGCCTTGCACCTCATGGAACATTTTGCATGCTCTCGAGGCTATAAAGGTCTATTTTTCTTTTATTTTAATAATCTTTTTGGCAAGCAGTTTGGCATTGGGGAAAGCCGTTTAACGCCACCGTAAACTAGAAGCACTCGCAGATGTTGGCCTTCGTTTACGAGGACCACTTGTCGGCGATATTTCTACAATGTTGGGGGAGTTGAAAGTGGAGCGGGGCTTGGTTCCGCCTCATTGTTCTGGGGCAAAGCCAGATATTTGTACATAAAGTGTGTAATGTGTTCAAAATGTTTGCCCAGAGGTGGTTTTATAGTATTTTTCTTATCGCTTCTCTTGCATAAGCAAATCGTAAAATTTTCACTTTCGGCCAAAGCACTTTGCCTAGGCAAGACAAACAAAAAAAAAACGACTATTTCGCGCCCACTACTTAGTGCGATGCCACAACGCAATGCTATAAAAGAATCCACTCTCAAGGCTGCACATCAATTAGCCAGAGTCCATAGCAAAGTATCCAAAAAGATAGCAGATCTCAGTGTCAGCCATCAAATTGGAAATGGACTGCATGGGAAGCTGAAAATAAACACGCAACGACAACATCGGCTATGGCAACAAATAAATCAGAATAACTTAACCCATATGGTACATAATCATATTTCATTATGTGCACATATTTATTCAAGTATGAGGATCTACGAGTAGCAGCCAAAATTATACAGTTCCAGCTTGGAGCTAGGCTAGCTCATTTCCAAAAAGATGCGCATAGACAGGCAGGCCAGGCGATTCATGCACGAATAAAATTGATGAAGGTCAAACTCTGGTTGACTTTGCGGTGATAAATGAGCGGTCAACCTAGAGGAAAACACCAAAAACACGCACAGCCATCTCACAAACACACACACATTCGGAGAGGAAGGACATGCTGTGCAGGAAAGGAGAGAGAGAGCAAGCAAACTTATGCACCTATTCGTAGATGTTGCTGTTGCTGTTGTTGGCATAAGCACCGCATACTTGAAGATATAAGCGTGCATGGAATACGTAAAGTAAATTCGGGATGCGCTCGAGTGGCTCCTCTGGGTGTATACTATATACTATATATATATATCTGTGTGTGTGTGTGTGGAGGCATAAATACTGGCAGCCTACTGGCGTACTTGTGATGTGGTCCAAGGCTACATCGATGGCAACAAAATATTAGCAAATCCCGTTTACGAGTGTTTGCCAAATTTATTGCTCTCGTGTCTTGTGTTAATACGCGCGAACATATTGCCGACCAGCAAAATTTGAGTTATTTGTGCGAGGAATTTCCCTCACACTCGAGTACAACAAAGATGCGAATCGAATTTGATTCGATTCCAGACACAATCGTGAAGTGTCCTTCAGGGAAATCACGCGTTGCTCGAATAAAGATTTAATAGTTTAATAAATGTTCATCTCGTTTTTGTATTTTATTGTTTAGTATATTCATTCGTCTTAATTAAAAATCAAAGTAGTGCAAGTACTTTGTGTGTTTCTGACTGCTTTCTAAACTAGCTCATTTGAGCAGAGCTTTGGCAGTTTTGGCAAGACTATCTCGAAGCGAAAACTTATGCTTATATAATAATTTCATTCTGGCGAGCTCGTGTAGCCCGCCAGCTGTTTGTACACATGATTGAGTTCTTCTTTTCATATCATAGTTTTAAAGTATTACGCAAACTTTGTGCAAAAAAGTTGGATGAACAGCAATAACAACAACAACAGCAACATGAACATCGACATCGAAGATAGCAGTAAGAACATACTTGTAGTTGTGGTTGGGGCAACAGATGGAGCAAATGCGAGAACTCTGAGCAGCTGAACAGCTGAGCTGGGGAACTGTTTAAAGCCCTTTCCAACGAGGCATTGGAGCAGTGAAGCATCACGTGCAGCAGATGAACTTAACTTTTCCAATGAGCCAACGCGTCCTGTTAAGTTGATGTGAATTGATGCCTCTGACCGTCGCCTCGTCGCTTCGTCGCAACGTCGCGTGGCGTCTCCTTGAAGTCCAATCTCGGCGAGAGACTCTCACGTATTTCACTGCACCATCAAAGGAACGTGTTTCTGCTGTCAGCATCATGTTATCCTCATCTTTGGTCGCCCCGCTTCTTCTCTTCACTCGACCAGGTTGCGTCCCTTGAATGGTGTATCTAACGTTATCGACTTATTTTCTGTTTAAGTTTGCTTAAGTTTATATTTTCATTATGTTTATGTTATGTTTTCACTTCGTTTACACGTCGGCCTCAGATTCCCTTGCTTTCCCTTTCCCTTGCTCTCTCTCTCTCACTCTGAATATCTCTTTCTATAAATTTCTTGGTCGTCTTCCTTTCTGTTTGCTTAAATGTATTTTATACTTTGTGTTTTTTTCTTAGAGTTTTAATTTAAAAATGAAAGCAACAAACCCAAAAGAAAAAACAATGTTCCCAACGCTGGAGGGAGGATCCCTTTAAACTTTTCGTGTTTCATTTTTGTTTCTCGTTTTTCGTTTTTCGGTTTTTTGTTTTTCGTTTACTTTCCCGTGGTGATGAGGTCGATGGGCGGCGCCATATTTTGGCGGGGTGGGGAGGTGTGGTTCCAGCTACACCAAAATTCAATAAAAGTCTACAGAAACTTTTGCCTGTCGTTTTCCCGTTTTCCCGTTTGTTTCATATGAAAACCTATGGACAATATCCATAAAATTAGCATTTCACTCCAAACACTTTATTTAACATCTCAGATTAGATAAAATCGAGCAGAGCCAAAGCCAAAGCCAATGCGAAAGCCAAAGCTGAACTCGAAATTCTTTTGTAAATATGTAAACAAGTTAATTTTATTTATATATCCGCTTGCACACTATTAGATTTCGTCGATGTTCTTGAAGATTATTTGCATTGTTATAGAACATAAAGAGGGGCCGAAGTTTTTGGCTTTGAATGCCTTGAGATGGCACTCAAAGATTTGCCCAAATATTGGCATACATTATTCAGCATTTGAGGAAAAACAAAGCTTTATATGCAAAAGACTCAAACTGATACATCTAATACGATATACTTGTACAATACTTTATGTATATGGGATTTGGTTAAGGTTGAGGGCGAAATGAGAAATGCCATTAAAAGAGATTTACAATATCGGAGCAGCGGGCAGGAATTGAACATGCGAATAGCACTCAATGTGGCCACCTCGGCAGTAATCAAGAATGAATTGGATAAGGCATTTGAATTCCTCGAGGACTACTCTAGCGCCCAGTGAAGCAGCATCGCTTGGCTGCTCTTCGATTATGAGTCATAAGTTGATTTTTATTAAAAGCCTTTTAATATTGTATCCTCGAAGCAGCGTGGGCACGCATCTTGGGGTTTCACTGAAGCGCAAATAAATTGCAGAAATATGCAATGCGCCAATTCACTGACCAAAGAGCACCATCAGCTAAAGAATAAACGAGCGGATATTGTTTTTCGAAATCATTTCTTTTTCTTTTTCGCGCTTGTGGACTTGTTTCTCTTCTTTATTCGCCTCAGCCTTGCTTCTGGCTGCTTGCTGCTCGTTGCTCGTTGCTGCTGGTTGCTGCAGCTTCCTTTTGCTTAATTTTTCGCCCATTGCGCACACAAAGTGAAATTACCCATGAGAGCTGTTGAGCTGGCATCCAAGCCCAAGCCCAAGCCCGAGCCCAAATGCCCTCAATGGCAGCAGCGATGGCGACTCCGATGGAATCAGGAATCAGAGTCCAGCCATCGAGATTCTCGGAGCTACTAAGAAATGCATCAAACTATTTGGCTGAATATTCCAAAATTAAGAGAATGCGAATGCATAAGCACACATACTTTGTGTGCTCGCATTATCGACCCGTTCTTCTCATGCTAAAAGTCACAGTTGAAAGCTTCATTCCATCTCTGTCCATTCCGACTGTCGACTGTCGCCGATGGTCGAAGAATTCCAATTAGTTCGCAATTTGCAAATCACGACATTTGATTTGCGTCTAATTATGAGCACATTCCAACAGATCGAAATTCAGAGCGTGTCTGCGCCTGTTTGCAATGGATGGAGGGGCGTATACTTTATTTCATTTTTAAAGGCATTTTTAATCATCATCGTTTGCTAATCAGCGCGCACAAGCCACAAAGCGGAATGCGGCAGGCATTGAAAATGGTTTTGGCTGTCTGCCAGATGGAGAAAGAGATATGAAGAGACCGCTAGAGAGAGAGAGAGATGGTCATGGAGACTTTCTTGGCCTTCCTCCAGGTGCGGCTTAAACGAAATGCAAATTAGGCATCAACCAATGAACAGCAGATACTCTTGAGGTCTTTGAAGTTATTACATCCAAGTGAGTCTCCGCATTTCTCTAAGCTGTCTGCCATTAAGCTCATACTCACTCTCCCTGACCCTCACCCTCCTCCATCCATCTAAATTAGTTAGACACACAGACTCCCATATTAGACGTTTTGTCAATATATTCGTTGGAAAATAATTTCTTGCATCGCACAGTCACAAGCAATCCATTTGTTTATTTCTTGTTCACTCTCAAACTCCTTCTCTTTCTCTCGTCTTTTGTCTGACTTTGTAAGTCTGTGTGCAACGCCTACAACATCCTAGCACCTACACAAACTCGTACATCGATGTCCTGGCTTAAGCTCATCTGTCTATTTTTATGGCACACCCAATGCAAAGGCTTTCCAAACGGGAGACATACATAAATCTTTATCGATGTGTGCCCAAATCCATACATCGAAATTTCATTTCCGATTCGCTTTTGTTTTCCACCCTGCACTTTTTGCTCTTGTTTTTGTTTTTGTTTTCGTTCTCATCTGGTGGGAAAACAAAGCGAGCGAGCTCTCTGCCAGCTTCCCGAATTGTTATCGAATTCTTGGCTCGGACCAGGCATCAACAATGGCTCCGCCAATTTCAACTGAGTGTGCCAGGAATATGTGTTTTGGCAAGGAGAATAAATTAA
The DNA here is from genome assembly GCF_023558435.1 of Drosophila sulfurigaster albostrigata. Classification (NCBI taxonomy): domain Eukaryota; kingdom Metazoa; phylum Arthropoda; class Insecta; order Diptera; family Drosophilidae; genus Drosophila; species Drosophila sulfurigaster. The sequence goes on along the minus strand of NC_084882.1, from coordinate 36,939,279 downwards.
ATTCAATTTTTGTCGACGTGTGAAATTGCTAAAGACAGCACTTCTAGGGAGCGTAGAACAACTCCACAAAAATATTCTCTATTGTTGATTTCCATTGTCCCAATAGTCGTATACTTAATGTACACGAAATGAACAAGTGTAAAGTTTACAATGTGCATTTTGCATTCATATTTCATCAACAATATCCGACCTTCAGACCGAAGGATTGCAAATTATTACTGTGTGTAATGACCAGAATATCTACACCCAGCAATACATTTTAACAGGTATAATAAGTACGACAATCTTCAAAGGCTTCATGGTCGTAGAAAACAATTAAAACTGCTGAGGGTATTTAGTAGCTGAACATCTTATAGAATTGTTTCTATTCTATAACTTTGAGATCGTTTTCATTGTCGGTTATTTATTTATTTGTAAGCCCTTAGCTTGCATTGTTTTATTTGAATGTCAGCATCAAGCAAGCAGCTGACAAGGAAGGACGAAGGAGTCGTCTCTATTGGCTCGTTTCTCAATTTCAATGGCTGCAATTATTTCAATGCAAAGAAAAATGCTGTTAACGAGCTGTAAATCAATATTTATGGAAGGCATTGTTAACAATTTAAAGAGCACTTTTTCTGCGTTGGCGGAAATGAATCAGAATGGGAAACAATATGTATCTTTGCGATTATAATAAGAGCTTTATGCACTGTTGCAGCCCGAGGTAAGCTATTTGCATTGAGTACTGCAGAGAATGCAATATGCAGAATGCAATGATTAAAATTTGCTTTTATTGTCAGTCATGAAGCAATGCACATTTCAATCGAAGCTCAGGAATTGTTAAATAAGAATAGCAAATGCTTTGCTACTATTTCAATCTTGACATTTGGACAAAACTCAATCAATTGCCGACTCAATTTCTGACTTTTTTGGTTTTGCACAACTGAACTGTATTTTCTGAAGTGAAGCAGCTTTTTCTTTTTTGATATTGATATTGTTTACTTAAAGTATTTAAAGAACTCGTTTATATATGTATATTGAGAATCATCGCCTTTGCCTTTCTTTCTCTTTTTTGCAGCAGCTGCATTCTGTGTAATCCTTTTCATCATAAGACAATTAGTGCTAATTGCAACTAATTGGCGTTGGCAACTCAAAGCGAAGTGTTGCTGTTTCTGTTGCTGTTTCTGTTACAGTTGCATGGCAAAGTGGGGCATGTGGATTAAACTCTTAGAGGACACGTTGCACGCATATAAACAACATTGAGAGGGATAATTGTGCTATTTCTGGAACTGTTGCCAAATGGAGTTAACTACAAAATGAACCTGACTCTGAATCTTCTACGGCAGCTAGGCAGAGGCTCCTCCGCAGTCGGGTCGGAATTGAATCAATTTGGCCAATGAATGCGACCTCATTGGATTTAATACGTGCTCAGAGCTCAGGTCTCCCATCTCTTTCACCTCGGACTGCCTTTTATCCAACACTTAGCACCTGGATGCTTGTTCCCGTTGCCAGCAAATCGTTTAGTTCCTCATCTGATTATTATGCAGCAGCAAGCACGAGCTCGTTTAGTGCGCGGGTAAACGCTGCCAGAGATTCCACCACTCTCCCGCCCATCTGCCTCTGCCTCTTCCTTTTCATCTGCACATTTGCCACACCCTCCCGTCGTGTCGTGTTGCACTCCCCGCAGGAGGTGCTATTATTGAAGCAACCTAATTAGCTTGTTGTGTTTTGTTACCAGTTACCAGTCTCTGGTTATTCGATGTCCTCACAACTCTCCCGGCCAGTGGCCACCTCAATTACTCGACGAGAGCATACGCCGATTGCTCAGCAGCCCATGACTATATGGATTTGAACAACTGTTGGTCATCAGTGTCCGCTTAGACAGAACAACTGGAAGCAGCAGCATGTGAGCAGTGTGTGCACAAATATGCGCATATTCATGCTAATAAATGTATTCACATTCACATTCACATTCACATTCACATTGGGTACTTGGAGGGGGGACGTAAAAGAGACCACACAGCATTGTTTGCTATGGCGCTTGTCTGTACAAATTGTGGGCCTCTGACTCGCACAGATGTCTATTAAACTGCCAAAAGCCAATCGTGCTATCTAATTGATTCATGGATTAGTTCATTTATTAGTTTGAGTGCTTCTGCAAAGCGGCAAAACATAAGTGCCTTAAGTAATTTTTTCGAATGAATTATTTTCTATTCTTTTCTCTCTTTCCTTGACTTTATCTTCTTGCTTCTATCACGCTGTCTGTTCACTTTTAATTCTTTGTTCAGTGCTTTTAGCGCTTTGCATTCAAGCTAGAAAAGTTTTCTTTGGCAACTTGCAAAGAAGTAGATTAAACAAGTTGCATGCATTTAATGCACTCACTTCTCATATTGTGGATGCAATGTTATCCGACATTTCCCAGAATTCGTGAGTTCTTTGTTAACGTACTTTCTGTTGGCCGTAATGAAAAGAATTTCCATAATTTGCGGAACAAATGCACCAGGGGAGGGATCCAAACATGCAATCCTCCAGGACTCCACCTGAATTGAAGTTAGCGCATTTTGTGGTCGATTAACAGGCTAACTGAGAGCTGGCAAATGGAATTCGAAGTGAAATTGGTTGAGGCTTATTTGAGTGGAAGTGGAAAGGACTTCTCATCGCGTATTTGATTTTGGTTTGGTTTGGTTTGGTTTTCGTTTTCGATTGGGTTATGGTTATGTCAATCATTATGTTTATGGTTACGGTTATAGGCCACTCGATTACCGGCAGGATGAGATGCCATGCTCTCGTATTATTGAGCCCATTCGTGGTAATGGAAATTCAAACTGCTTGCGGCATCTACCAACTATTGCCCATCTTCTCGGCCCCCTCGCTCATTTTTTTGAGTTAGGCTAAAAGTTGTAGACTCGTTAGAGCTGATGTAAATGCGCCTCATGGATTTGACGATGGTCACACGGCCCAGTTAATGGGTTTTATACGTGATGAAATCTTTGACGTATGTCGATTGAAGAAGCATCGTGGTCGAGGTCGTCACGAGCTTGTGATGTGATGTCGACAGCCGGCAGCCGACATCCCGAGCCCGAGTATCCTTTTGGTCCTTTTCGTTGTACTCGCATTTATTTGAGGACATGGGAAATTCAAATATTGGCAGGTTTTAAATTAATCGCACCCTTCAACTTGTCGAATGTCTCACGATTAAATAAACGAGACGAAATGTGGAAGCACAAGCGAATAAATACCTGTCTGTCTGTCTATCTCCCTGCCTTCTTCGCTCCTCCTTCATCCCTGTTCACCTTAATGTGTGTCTGTCTGTCTGTCTGCATGAACGTCGTGCTGACACTGACGCTGACTCGTTGACTGACAGAAAACGCAAGCAACTGTCAGAGTTTGCAAATTCATTCCAGATGTAAACATTCCCATAGGAAGCCATTTCACACAAGTTTCATGTCTGTTTGCTCAAAATGCAGCAACTGCTTCTGACATCGACATCGACGTTTCCTCTCACTCGCACTCCCACTCTGTATTCTTCTCTCTCTCTCTCTCTCTTTCTCGAATTAGGAGTGCAGAGTGTACAGGTGAATGTGCATATATGGGTGGAGTATGGAATATTTGGCCTTTATTGCTGTCAGAAGTACCTGCAAGAGGAGCCAAACTTTTGACTTTCTCGTTCAAACGACGAAATATGCGAAAATCGTAGCAAGTCGAAGCTCTTGAGCCAACACCGAGAATCGTACACCTTTTCCCACTTTATCAAATGCACACTTCTTTAATTGCTTTATGACTTGGCACGTATGCGCACTTATTACGTATACGCATTTATTACGTATACGTCGGCGTATTCAAAGTGTGTGCGGAATTCAAGTGAAACTAGGGCCATGTATTAGTCTAAATGCACTTAACTTCTTAATGAAACTTTTAATAGCCCTCAGCAGTTAGAGAAGCTTACAACTCGGAAAGGAAAAAAGAGAAAACCAGAAAGCAAAGCGCAAAGGGAACAATGAAATGAAAAGTGTAAAACAAGCTTAGGCTAAAGAGCGGGAGGTTTAGGGTGAAGGACCTCTCGCACTCTCTCTCTCTCTCTCATTTCTCTTTCTCTCTCTGTATTTGTCTCATTGCTGGTGCTTGTGTCGCATCGACTGATGGCTATTCACGTTATTTTCATTGATTATGTCAGGAAAATAAGTTTACTTTGGAACATTATTGGTTCCATTCACAACAACAAAAAGTCAACTTGTCAAAATGTTCGAAAGCACTTAAAACTTTTACGCAGTTTGTTGTTTTCTTGTTTGTAGTTCGTTGAACGAGTAACATTATGGCATTTTTCCACTAAATCTACATCTACATCGCAGCCACGACAATAGGGCAGCAGGGTTGCCAGTCACAGTCATAGGGTTGCCGCTATACAGTCTCTCTCCTTTCTTGCCAATGTGTGCCAATTTCGCACTTTCCTTTTTCACAACAGCGCTGTGCGGAAAAAAGGCATGAAATAATCTTAAAAAATACTTCAAGTGCTCCCATTGAAGCAAAGGGGGGCAGCGTCGGCTTCAAGCCTTCAGCACTCGCGTTGCAGTCACTCGCACACTTTGGCAACTCTCCTGGCTTTCGGCTGGCAACTGGCAACTGACAACTGGCCCGGCTCAGCTCAAGAATGCTAACAAGGCAATTGAATAGCATTTTTCAATAAGTTGCGAGAGGGCAATAGCTTCAGCTCGGAATCAGTCTAAAGAGGAATACCAAAAGTTGTAAAGGAAACTTTTGAGTTGCGACATTTGGTAAATTGTAACATCGTTTGGCTTTCGGTCTGTCAACTTTCGAGTAATCGCCTCAAAGTTCTGCACTGATAATCTTTGTTTACCATTCGACCCCCTCCCAAGGATGCTCGGCACCTCAGTGGCCAGTGTCAGTCCACAAAAGAGGTCAATTAGTGCACTGCAAACTACATCATTTATATCATTTCTGCACTGCAAAAGCTGACACAGGACAAATGTTGGATTGAGATGGTAGATTAATATTCAGCAAGGCCATTCATTTGAGTACTTCTGGCCAATTAGAGAGTTGGTTTTGACCTCAACTCGGTTGAAATTGAATGAAATCAAAGCGGACAAATGTGAGCCTAAAGAATCGAAACATTCTTGTATTTTAGCAATGAATGAAGAAGGCTTTTCAGTTTTGACCCTGTACCAAGAGAAAGAGAGAGAGAGAAGATGAGAGAGAGGGAGAGAGAGCAAGCGAGAGAGGCAAGTCCAATAATTTATGCCAAACATTTTTTGATACTCGCCACGCTCCGGCGGGCGTAACCCTTGTTTGAGGTTGAGTAATAAAATGAAATATTTATGCCTTAACATTAAGGGATTTGGTTTTTGCCTCCACACAAACTGCCTATGTCCATGCAAACTCGTACTCGTATATTCTCTATATATATTTGGTATACGGCAGACTGATGTAGACGGGTTCACGGATATATCATGCAGCCACGTAACACTTTGACCTGCCCCGATTCCAGCTCGACTTCGCTTGGCTTAGCTCACAGTCCTCTGTCCAACGTGACCCTTCTCTACTCCGCCTTCTATTGGGTGGGTGAGAGGCTGTGTATGTGTGTGTGTGTATTGCGGTTAACATCGGCCATAGCGGCTTATTTATTGCATTCGAGGCGTTAACACGAAAGCATTTTGCGGAAATGGAAACTAAATAGTCGTGGTTAAATTATTAAATGCCCCATCGCGCAGCCTCTGTGGCAACGTAAAGTCCCTGGCATTGACTGTGGCAATGGCAATGGGGAAGTAAAGGCAAAGGCTGCAGCCATCGGTTTTTCTTTACGATCCAAAGTGTTGCCTATAAAATTTTACTGCTATAAAGAATCACACACACACATGGGCAAAGTGAGTGAGTTCATGTTTGTTTGCATAAATGAATGCAAACATATAATTCGAGAGTATTCCAGCAAAGAGCAGCCCAATAAATACATTCACATCCATTCGAACATTTGATCTGTGTACACACAGAGTATGTGTATGTAGTACTTATGGCCCGTCGAATAGTTGGCCAAAGTGTTTGGCAATACTTTAAATATTTTATGAGAGCTGGGAGTGAGAGAGAGCGAGAGTGACAAAGAGAATGGAGAACGCAGAGCAAGAGATTATGATGTAACGATTTATGGGAAGCTCATCGGGATGAGCTCAAATGCAAACATTCAGTTGTCATGAAGTAAAAACAACAACGAGAACGACAACAATTTATTTATGATTTCCATACTGCTCATAAGTTAGTTTGCAAATCTGGCAGCCAAGGGTGGGGCTCGTAAATAAAGTGTGGATTGCCACTATTTATAGACTAGCTAAAAGGGAGTACAGATTAGAGAATTGAAGTGTAATTAATTTCAACAATTCTTGCCTTGCTTAGCACAAGCATTAAATATTCTTCGGTGCTAACTTAATTATGATGTATGGAGACAATGAGTGCAGTTCCCATGTGGTCAACTTGAAAGTCAAGAACACAGATGTGTTTTTAAGTGCCAGCACAAGGTATTTTGGTGCATGCAAAATGTAGTCTCGATTTATTGCTTAGTCAGCACAACTAACCCAATTATAAGAGCTCTTCAGTTCTGTCGATGCAAACAGGAAGGCCGAGAACAATAAAACGTAGCTCGAAATGGAAGTTGTGGTGAATAGATACGAATAATGCGACATTCGCATGCTCTGAGTTGTCATATTATTATATTGTTAGTTTATGAGTATTGCGAAGTCATTGAGGGAGATGCCGCCTACCAGGGCCAATATGCTATGTAGAACTGCCAGTATTCACATCAAACTACTTATATTTGACTGGCACTCGAGTGACGAGAAGCAAATCACACATTGATCATAAACTAACAAAATATAAATATAAATAAAAAACGAAAACGAAAACCCCAACTGTCCATCTGCCCCTGAGAGTCGCAAGCTGAGAGCAAAGAATTCAGAACACAGCAAACTACGCTCTTCTCACTTATGAGAGATCGCTGTATAAAAGTGAGCGACTACACGCGGCAGCTGGTCAGTTAATAAAGTGTTCGCGGTTGAGTCTAACGACTAACGAATTATCTAATATATCTGTCATAATTATCAACATGAGGGCGAGTCCGATTCTGGGTTTGTTGATCTGCATTGCGATCATCGTGAATGTGGCTGAGGCGAAGCCAATCTTCATAAAGGTTTTTGCGCCAAGTAGTGGTAAAGTTTGGTGTCTGAAAGCGATAAAGAGTTGATCACATTTGATCTATTTTCCTTTTGTTCAGGCTACTCCTATCAAGCAGCCCCAGCTCCCACACTCTCTCCTGCGGGCTCCCAATTGATCTCGAGTATAATCACTCAGAAGCTGAATCTTCTGGACAGTTTCCTGCGGGCAAAGTCATCTTTCGGCAGCTTTGGCATCACTAAAACCTTCAGCTTCTCGGGTCCAACCACCACGACGACGGAGAAGACCGTCACGGAGCAGACCACAGAGGTAAACACTGATTATATACCAGATGTTAGCTCCAGCACTCAATCTGTGCCCACCACAACAACAACAGAAGACGACCTTAAAACGCCGCAGCCTACAGTACATCCCCTCAAGCCAGTCACAACCACGTCCACGCCAGTGATTCCCCCCGTGGTGACCAAGAGCACCACGACAACTACTGAGGCTTACAGCGTGGAGACAACAACCTCTGGATACACTTACTCAACGCCATCAACCGATGGATACACCTATGGAACTTCTTCAACCGAGGATCACTCGTTGGTGACTTCAACAGATGGCACACATGGATACTCATACCAGACCCCCACCCGCAACCCCAGTAGCAACACCATCAGCCCTTATTACTTGCCCTCTTCTTAAATCAAATTAACTTTAATTACTAACATATCTGTAGGTAGACAAGTCTAAGCTTTCGAAACTCTAAACTCTGTGAATAATATTGCTGATAATTATTTACTAGTAGAATACACAATTCTTGTTCTATTTCGTTGCTGGAGATCGGTTCGTGTTTTGCGCCTCATGCGGAAGTGAATTGATTCGAGTTCCCGCACATTGCTCCTATCACAATGGACTCTTCTCTTTAGCCAATTAGCATAGAAACCAGTTTTAGTTTCTATTTCGGGTTTAGTTTCGGTTTCAGTTTCAGTTAACCGCAAAAAGATGAAAGATTAACTAAGTAAATACAGACACAAATTGAAACTTATTGAACTTATTGAATTCGATTTGAGTCTTTTGACGCACATTTGTCATTTGGAGTTTAAAAGGAAAAATACCCACAATCAGATAGTATTGAAACCGCATATTAACAATTAATAAGTATCTATTGAAATCTCGAAACATATCTACATAACGGAAAAGGTTTCTAGAGCATACACGAGTTGGCTCATAAAAGTTGAAGATGCCTTTATCTCAAGGTTAAAAACCGGCTGAACCACTCGAGACTTAAAGCCACACAGTCACCAAAAACACACTTATCATTTTTAATAGAGCGTTCTTTTTTATATTGTGGCTTCTTAATTTAATGCCTGGCATAGAACAAATGCTTTATTAGAATTAGCTTTTTAGGGTTTCGTAACTTTAGTTCGCACAACTCGTTTTGCTGTTGGCTCATCAAACTAGTTTATTAAATACATGTGAGACGTGAGAAATCCATTATGTCCTGTCTGACTGCCTGATTGCCAATCACCTGCAGCTTGATTGTCAAGCAATAAAATCGAAATAAAGAGCAGTAGAAGAGTCGTTCCATTTTATTGGAAGAGTACTTTGTGGCAATCGCAATTGGTTTGTCATTACACTTGGCAATTCTAACATAACTAAGATGGAACAGACACCTCGGGTTAGTGCGCCCATCGATTTTTATTGTGGCGAAATGAACTTCGAAAAAATATGAAGCCATTAGATCGGACACAATGTTGTCTAAGGTTGTTTGTCTGACAGGACACGTGCCGGGTAATTGAGCAGATTTTCGAGTTCGACGGCTCGAGGGGAGCCTAAGAAGTTGATGTGTGCTCTAGAGTGGCAACCTTGAGTGGCGGCGCTCTCAACTGTCCTGCCATAACTTAAAGGAGTTGGGACTCAACAGCTGGACTGTTGATGTGGATGCCACTATGTCCATTAAGGTCACCGTGCAGTCTTCGATTAAATGTGTTTCGCTGTAAGTATTTTATGCCCACTCAATTTACGAGCGCCGTAAACTAACTAGAATTACCGCCTCGCCTCCCCCCGGGGGCATAAATATTTTATGATTTAAAACGAGCCAAGTAAAAGGGGAAGAAGCTTTGTCCCTCTCTTTTGCTCTCTCGCTTTTTGGCTGCTGTTTAATGTATTCTCTTACAAAAACAGTTGAGGTACGTAAGAGTATAAGTTCAGAGGATGCTAAGATCATCTATTTTACTTTTGGAAAGATAAGCGTCATCCTGCATGTTCCTTAAGAGCTCCCCTGATTTATGTTAAAATCCACTTAACGCTAATAAATCTCTTTAATGTTGCTCAGCACCAAAAGGTTTCTTCAAGAAACTCGCATGTTTTCTGCACGTCGCGACGTGTTGTACGAGTACTCGTATTCATTATTCAAAATCCTGTACTCAAATTAATCGCTGGGGAGGTTGCCACAGTTACCAGATAGAACACAGCAGAAAGCCATGACAGTAGGCGTCTTTGGTGAAGGATCTTTCCTTGTTGCAAATTTTTGAATTGTTGCGGGTAGAACTAGTTTGAAAACGAGCGAGCGCAAACGCCTGTCAAATATTTCTCAATTTTCCCCTTATTGCATTTGCAGCGTTGTATGAAATGAAATTCATAGCGGGTATTGTGGCATCATGTGTCAAAAGTTATTTGTCATCCGCACGGAGTCCTCACCCTCACTCTGAACTGAACTGAGACAGCAACTCCAAGTTGTAGTGCTTGTTGTAGGTGTTTGCCTCGCATCGTGTATATGCAGATGAGTCTGTGGCCAGGCATTGAAGAGAGCTTCGGAATAAAGCTGGGGAAATATTTTCAGTGCTTTCGCCTGTCTGACTGGTGAATTGTAAAATTTTTGAAAAGATATGCAGCAGCACGTAGCCACATAAATATGTTTGCATATGGAGCTGCCGAGGGAGCAGCCTCTGCACCTGCCCACTACCACTACCACGCCCACGCCCACATCCACACCCATGGTACGTTCACGTCCACGCCCACACGCAGATACACATACACGCAAACATGCATTTAGCAGCAAGAATGTATGGGTCTGAGTTCTGTGCAGAAGCAAGAGCAAACAAAAACATAAAGGCAAACAAAGACAGCCGCAAGAGAGCAACAACAGTTGAATGACACAAGGCGCCAGCTAATGCCACAAGCAGCAGAAGCAGCAGCAAGAGCAGCACCTCCGAACACAAAGTGGCACCGCACATGATGTTGCGTGGTTCATTAGTTCCACGAAATATTATAGTCAACGTGGCGTATGAGCGACGTTTTTCTTTTTATGCAAAAAGGCAACGCATGTCGACATCGACATCGACATCGCCATCGGCATCTCGATGGTGCAATAGTGTGTCGTATTGGAAACTCATCGGCACATAAGCACAGTTAGATACAGAGATGGAGACATCTTAAGCGGTCGCAGCTGTCGAAAGTACGACCGAAATTTGCACTGGGAATTTGAATTGAATAATATGCTGATGGGGTGGAGCAGAAAGAGTGCTATGAAGCCACAGAAAATACGTTAGAACAGCGGCTGGACTATTAGATATGCCTTTTTCATAACAAAAATGCAGATGAATTCAGGACCGACAACCTGTGCGTATACTTAATAAATGCAAGAATGCTCGCTCAGGGTATAGAAAGCATGAATATGAGTTGATAGAACAAATTTTGTTTTTTCTTTCATTTTGTTTTGTTTTTCTATGTCCTAGTCGATTTTATTATTGTTGTTATTATGTCTGTTGCTGCTGCTGCTGTGGTTTATGTTGCACGCGTCTCCATCAGAGCCCGCTGTGCCATCCCAAATTTGCTTTGGAATTGCAAATAACCCCAATGTGAGTAGGAGGCAATAACAAAAGCATCTGGTACCAACTCCTTCCTCTTATGATAGACAGACGCAGATGCTGACAACTTGTTCTACGTTGGCAAACTCCAACTGAAGGAGTTGCTAGTATCTCATCTCAGCTCTAACAGATGCAGTTTCTAGTTATTCTTACTCCACGATTAGACCTCTCACTGTAACAGTTACTAAAAGCTTATTCACCTCTATTAGGCTTCTCTTCAACACGTTGCTCTAACAAATTAAAGTTATAGTTTTCCTTCTATATTGATAGATTCAATCAGAAGCAGTTGCTATTAGATTTCTCACTCTAACATCTCTTTTTTTCTTTGACTTTCTCTTCTCTATAATGAAAGTAGTTGCTAGTTGCTCCTTTCCCGTTACTCATATTAGACTTCTCGCTCTAACAGAAATATGATCTCCTCTTTTTGCTCCAACAAAAACGCTTTCTAGTACTTCTTTATACTTTGACAAACTCAGATAAATGTAGTTACTAGTGTGACAGACTATTATGCAAGCATAAATTATCGCTCTAACAGAAGCAGTTGCTAGTAATCCTACTGTGGTGAACTCAATTTGTGTTGTATTAACATTAAATGGGGAAAGCGTATGCTACAGATTCACTAGAGCCCGTGTTATGCAAAATGAAGAGATCTAAAAAACCATTTGCTTAGCAAGATGTGACTTCCATGTGCCATGTGGCAACTGTTCATAATCAAATCGGGAGAGGGAGAAAATGGAGCATATTTCAGGTAAGATGCCCGATCTAGTCACCTGGCTACATTGTTATGTTAGTAATTTCGGTTGCTTTTGCTTTTCTTTTTGTTTGTGCTGAAAATATTGTGTTGTTATGACAAAAGACATAACAATTATCATTTGAATTATATTGGATTGTCTTTGTTTTGGAAACTTTTTAACAAACTGATGCACTTGAATAGCTGTCTCCAGTTTCCAGTTCAGCTAAAGTTCTATTTTTGGTGAAACAATAACAATAACCACAATTCCAGCTAAATCCCCTTGGACATGGAAATCTCCCTTCTGCGTCCCCTGCGTCAGTTTAGAGGCTTCAACAAAAGTCCGCACGCGGCATTGCAAAAGTTATTTCTGAACTAACTTTGCCAACTTTTTGTTGCATATTTAAAACGGGTTTACGCGCGCTCTCCTCGAGCTGAAACAGAGAATGAAATGAGATAACTTTGCAAATATGTATATTCAATTACCTCTATGCCTTCCACCGCTCTTGGCCTTCTGCTCTTCTTCTTTTAATGCTGCCATGCGAGTTTCCACAAAGCATTTGTTATCATCCCCGAGGAACATTCACCTGATAAAGATGCCGAAACCCATTGAAACATTGCACATGCCAAAACAAAACAAAAGTGTGTCCTTGTTCTCCTGCAGGACCTGTGGGATATCGCTCTCTTGCTCTCTATCCCTCTCTCTCTCTGCTGTGGCAAGTTGTGGCCTGACAATTACAATTTGGTCAAATGGATTCTCGGCTGCCGTCTTCATCGTCAAAGGGCCCAAATGGAACCTAAAGGCACCGCCTGACATTCCAAAATAAATTGACACCACAGCAACGAGGCGTCAGTGAGTGAGGAAGTCAGAGCGACAGAACGGAAAGTGTCTGGCATTAACGTGGCGCTAAACACACTACGAATACCACAAATCCCCAAGAGTCTAAATAGTCCAGGCTCAGCACCATTCGATATCCATCAATGGCATCAATCTACACGCGTTGCTTCCCGCTCCGCCCCCAGAGCAACTATCAAACATCCAAGTGCCCAACCAATTGCCCCAATCAATTGAGTGCAGAGTGTTGAATGTACACCATAGAGCACAGGGTGTTGGGCGTTGCGTTGAGAGTGCTGAAGCAGAAAGCCAACAAGATATGGAACTGAGAGTTGTGCTTTACGTTGTGAAACGAGGGGGAGCATCAGTAAGTAATAACAGAAATCCCGACTGTTATCTGGCTAATGGCAATACATCGAAACAGGATACTTAGCAACTAACATGGTTGACATTGCGTATACGTAACGTCTGCCAAGTTTGACTTTTTATGCCAGTGGATGCCATGAGATAATTTATTGAACACAACTGACATGTAGTTGGGCTTAGTTTTAATTGCCGCCATTCAACTTTCAACTATCGAGAGTGTGGCAAAACGGATGGAGACGGTGTGAAAAATGTGCGGCAAAGTGGCAATTGGCCATAAACCGGATATGCATTACAGTTTCTAATGAGGCAATTGTAGAAATAAGCTGAACGTGCCACCAGCAATAGCAATGGTAATGCCAACCGGCAACTGGCAAGTGGCTTTGGTAACGATGAAGGTGAAGGTAAAGCTAATGCTAAAGAGCCAATGCCAAAGGTAGACAGGTTGAGGTTGTCGGTTTGTGGGTTTGTGGGCTTGTGGGCTTCGGGTTCTAGGAGATGCTCACGACTGTGGCGAGATAAAAGTTTCTTATGTTATTACGTGAACGTGTTTGTATAACAGTTTCACAAGTTTTTGCACGTCGGAAAATGCATAAACATGCTTTCATTTCATTTTCACAGCGAGGCACCACATTAAAGTGAGCCACTTACGAGTGAAAGGTGACTCGACAAGGACTCCCATTCGCATCGAATCTCTTCAACCCGGTGGGGTTATGTGGCTTTGCAACTTTGACTACGCTGACAACTTGTGAAAAAGCGACTAAACTCTTCTTCGGTTCGCATCGAAATCGCATTGCAATCGAAAACCAATTGGCAGATGGTTTAACCAACCACTTTGCAATTGGCAAGTAGTGGAAAGACAGGCAATAAATACAGAGTCATATATACTAGGTATAAATACTTGCACGGCATTTCAATTTCTCCCACATATGCCATTTAATCCGCTGACAGCTTAACTCTTCAGTCGCAAGCTCTCACATCTTGACAGTCCATGGGTTAATTAAGCAAACGTGGCATTGTCGACAACAATGGCGGATGAATCCGCAGATAATATGGAAAGAGATAGCAAGAGAGCAAGAGGCATTCCATGCGTTTTCTTAACTATAAATAGATCTAAGCGACCTAACTGAGATCCGCGAAAATAAGAGAAGAGAAGACTGTTCCACTTTCTCGCTTCGCTTTGTCTACAACTTTTCGCGAAAATTCTAGAGGAAAAAAGCAAAAACAATACACTTAGCTAAGCGAGGAGATGCTCCCCGTTTAGTTGCCGCTGCTGCTGTTGATGCCAATGAAAACATCAACCCGAATATGTCTAACGCCTTTTTGGCCACCGGCATCGCCTGGCCGTCGTCCAAGTACGAGTATGAGTCGAGTTTCCGTCAGCTCTCTCTCGCTCTTTCTGTTCATCTCTTCCACACGGTTGCCACGCCATTTCCACCCATTTCAATCCACGCCCCGCAGCTCTTAATCTAGATTATGCGCCCTTCGAAAATTCAATGGAAATGGAAAATAATAAGAACACTGCTCAACATGTTCAATTCGGTGAAAGTCATGTGAGCGTATGTGTGTATGGGTGTGTGTGTGTGTCGAGTACCTGGCGATTGCAATAACTGAGAGAGGTGAGGGGAAAGGCCACGAAGGAGAGGATTTTGGCTTAGCGCTGGCCATTTTGATATTTTCCATTTATTCGCGTGTGTTTTGTTTGGATTTGGTAGTTGGAAGCTGGTAGCTGGATGTTGGTTTTCGTTTCGGGTGTGGCTTGAAGACATAACCGTTTACTGCTGATACCACCGCAGTTTCCAATAAAATAAACGCCCTTTGCGTTTGGCCCCAAAGTCCCCACGAAAGACCCCAGCAAAGTCTGAGCTGCCGGCCTCAATCTTTTTATGCTTTTTGTGGCACACATTTTAGGGCATTACATTTTTATGTCATCCAATTGAATTTAATTAAAGTTTCCCCTGCAGACTTCGCTCTAGTACACACTTGGATTATGCTTTGGCGATTCGCAAAGAGAAATCATTGAAAAGGTGACGCATTTAACAAAACAATGTCAATTTAATTGTATTAAGTAGATTGGATCTTGATGAAAGAGTAATTATAAAATCAAAGTGTATACATGCAAATATGCGAGTTGTGTGTGTGTGTGAGTGAGCGTGTACGTATGTGTGCATATAGAGATTATCATGGAAAGAGATCCCCCTTGGATGTGGTTACTCCACGGTCACGGACTTAGCCAAGTTACGCGGACAGTCGACGTCGCAGCCACGCAGCACGGCGATGTGATAGGAGAGGAGCTGCATGGGGATGACGGTGAGGATACCTTGCAGGCAGTCGACGGTGCGGGGAATCTCGAGGTTGCGCGAGGAGAAGGCCTTTGTCTCCTCATCGCCCTCCTCGCAGATGATGATGGGGCAGCCTTTGCGCGAGGTCACCTGCTGCAGGGCATTCATGCACTTCACATAGACGGGATCACGCAGCACGATCATCATCACGGGCATCGAGTCATCCACCAGGGCCAAAGGACCGTGCTTCAGTTCACCGGCCATGATGCCCTCGCTGTGCATGTACGTCAACTCCTTGACTTTCTGCAGAAAATATAAAGTAAAATGAGAAAACTGAATGAATATGGAAAAGAGGAGTGACTTACCAGAGCTCCCTCCAGGCAGGTGGCAAAGTTGTAGCCGCGACCCATGATCAGCAGCGACTTGTGCTGATAGAGATCCTTGGCCAGTTCCTGTACCTTCGAGTCTAGCTTGAGCACTTCGCGAATCTGATCACCCAGCTTTGACAGAGCCTGCAGAATCTCAAGACGACGCTGCTGCAGCGACAAACGATCCTCGGACATGACCAAAGCGAACATTACTAGTGAGATGAACTGTGAAGTGTAGGCTTTAGTGGAGGCCACGCCAATCTCGGGGCCAGCGTTGATGTGGACACCGCAATGGGACTCGCGACAGATGCTGCTGCCCACAGTGTTGGTGATGCCCACGATGAGAGCTCCACGCTGTTTGCAGTAGCGCAGGGCCATCAGAGTGTCGGCTGTCTCGCCGGACTGTGAGATGAAGAAGCAGACATCGTCACGGAAAATGGGCGTGTTGCGATCGAGGAAGTCGGAAGCGAGTTCCACCATCACGGGCAGTTCTGTAAGTTCCTCGAGCAGCTGTCGTGTGGCCACTGCGCTGTGGTATGAGGTGCCGCAGCCAATGAGCATAAGACGACGGCAGCGCTTGATCTCTGGAATGTAATCCTTAATGCCGCCCAGCACAATGCTGTTGCTATCGAAGCGAACGCGTCCTCGCATTGTATTAACCACGGACTCGGGCTGTTCGAAGATTTCCTTCTGCATGAAGTAGTCGAAGTTGCCCTTCATGATCTGCTGGATCTCCATCTTCAGTGTGGTGATCTCACGTGCGTGTGGATCGTCGAGGCTCTTCTTCAAGCGATGGATGCTTAAAGTGCCATCGCGGACAGCCGCGACATCGTCATCCTAAAGTTGTAAGAATAAAGTAGGATAAATAATGAATTGAAAATGATTTAAGGTGGCTTTTAAGTAACTTGCCTCCAAGTAGATGACACGGTTCGTGTGCTCGATGACAGCCGAGGCGTCCGAAGCGAAGAAGTACTCGACCTCCTTCTCCTCCAGCGGCATGAACTCCGAGGTGCTGTCCGAACGGGGCAACACTGGCAATTCACGAGTTTGTCCATGTGGACGTAATTCTGTTAGGTTTGAATTTGTTGTTGCGTTGTTGGCGTTGCATTCGTTCGGTGGCATTTACAGTGTGTGTGTGGCAGTTGCAGTTGCAATGTCGATGGCGATGTCGATGTCGAATTCACCAGCGGAATGAGAACGGAACAAAGGCAGAACGCGTTTGTTGGAGGTGCAAGCGATAGGCAAATATGCATAAATATAAGTATATATGAGAGTATTTGTTTTGTATTATGAGTGTGCATGTGACCCAGAGAAAGAGAGAGAGAGAGAGGAGAGAGAATGAAAATCAAAATTGAAATTAAATAGAAAGTCAACATTTTGGCAAACAAAACACATAACAAAACATCGACGAGGCATCTGGCCAAACATTTAGCAGGAAGGCCACAAAGTGGCCACCAACCATCACCAGGACATGGGAGGGGAGAGATTGAATAGAGAGGGATACAGAGGAGAGTTAAAGGCAGTAATTTCATTGGAGACGGGTATCTGAATTATGAACAGCAATTTGTAATCGAATTTTACATATCGTATAAACAATATTTTTTAGAATTTAATTAAGCTTTTTCGAGTGCCAAAACGCGCACTCATTCCACACTCGAATTCCAAACTGCAATTCGAATTGCAACATTCGTAACATTTAAACGGCAAAAACGGGAAAATGCAAATGGATTTAGAATGGAACAAAAGTCAATTATTTCGACTATTTCCGATTGCTGTGGTTATGTAATTAGTGTAAGTATGAGTGTCTAACTAACTAAAAAAAAAAATATAGGTGAATATTATATTAGTATGAGAATTCAATTGCGATAGAAATGAGCGTGTACAATTGTCCATTTAAATCGAAATTGTTTCATTTATGCTTTTAATTGGATTACCGAAAACTTTAAGTCAGAGTTTCCTTAATCAATTCGCATGCATCTTGAATTGATAAAATCAAATAGAGATGAAGAAATTCAATAAAATAAACATTGCCTAAGTCTTTAGCTGTTCAATGTTGTATTTAAAGAAATATATATTTTGATTGCATTTCAAATTGCTCAATTTGATGGAAAATAAACACAGAGCAGATAGATAGAGTGTGATAGATAGAGTAAGAGTATATAGAGGAGGAGGGGGGTTTGGAATCATAGCTGACCAAAAAGCAAAGTAAGCAAATAATTGAAATATTTAAAATTGTAATTACCTTGGGGCTTGCCGGATTCGGCATCTAGATGAGAGAAAAATACAAACAATGGTAAAGTTATTAGACACGAATTTAGTTTCGGGTTGTTATGTTAGTAAAAGGATTCATCTGAGACCAAGGCCAGAACCAACACCAAGAGCAAAGTAATTATAGGGGAAGTGTAGAGAGAAGAGTTTGAAGATTAGTTTGTAGTAACCGGACACCGCCAGAGGTTGAGTTGGGTTAGTTTAGTTTGAGGCGTAGATTGGTTGACTACCTTGATCGGAGCTCGCCTTCTTGTCGTCTAGGGGGCAGAAGAGGGGTCGCCGAGGGATGCAGAGGGGCGATAGAGTTGAGTTGAGAGTTTCAGAGTGTTGAGAGAGTCAGAGAGTCAGAGTCAGAGTCAGATTCAGCAGGGAGCGACAGATGGTTATTTGGAAACGAACACGAATAACATAGACACATAAGAGATGCAAGATACAAGATACAAGATACGAGAGAATAAGTTAACATATTTACATAGAGAAACTGGCACTAGAATTAGAATGAGATTAGACGGGAACAAATTGTCAGCACAACTCACCCTTGCCATAGAGAATGGGAATGTGATCTGTGGCCAGGCGAGTCTTTGTCTTGATGGCCACCAGGAGGGGGGAACTTCTGCGGGATGCGACGCACTCGCCTGGAAAGTGCTTCGACTTGACGGCGATGGCAAAGGCGCCCTCCTACAACAGAGAGAGATAGAAAAAGATATAAATGTATCTTCGACTCGACTGACTGCCTTCGATTGCCTTTGAACAGCACTCACCACTTGCTGAATGGCCTGCTCAACGAGCTCGCGGAACGAGTAGTTGGGATGTTTCTTCCACAAGTGATGCACCAGCTTGGCAAAGACTTCCGTATCGGTGTCCGACTCGAACTCGTAGCCCTTCTTGGCCAGGAAGGTTTTCACGTCGTTGTAGTTGGTAATGATGCCGTTGTGCACCACCACAAAGCTGTTCGCCTCGTCGGAGCGTTGTGGATGCGAGTTGCGCTCACAGGGCACACCGTGGGTGGCCCATCGAGTGTGTGCGATGCCCACGTGAGTCGCCACGGGTTCACTGTACTCGCCCCCACTAAAATCTGTGTTAGAAGTTGGCATCAGTATGAGGAAGAATCAATTTGAATGAGCTGCTGCTTACTCTCGTGAATGGCATCCTCTAGGACCTTGACCTTTCCGGTGCGCTTAACCATCACAATACTCTTGTTGTCAGGGCTATCAATGGCCACGCCAGTCGAGTCATAGCCACGGTACTCCAGCCGCTTCAGACCTGTCACCAGCAGATCTAACACTTCCTCACGCGACTTGGGTGTCAGATAGTTGAGGTATGCGAAAATTCCTGCAAAAAAAAGTCGTGAGATTAGTGGGAGATTTACTATTTCTCAACACTGCGCAGTATTGGCCAACTGCAGTTCCACATTGTAAACTACAATCCAATGATATACAATGTATGTAAAATACACAGATAAACATGCAACAAGCACATTTCGCAAGAGCTGAACCCATTGAGCCCCAGCCCCAAATACACGGACCAGTTGCGGCTATGAGGAAATCTGCATCTGGATCGAGAAACGAAACCAGTTTGGGGTTGGGCTCTGTAAGTAAGTGCAGCACTTGGTTGCTGCTTGGCTGTTTGGCTGCTTTGTGGCCAACTTAAGTGGCTCAGCTTGACTTCGCTTTAACTTTGCTTTAACTTGGCGTTTGTGGGCGTCGAGTGCAAGTTATTTTTGGAGCGAAAGGCCGTCGACACAATCGACTTTGATTCAATTCGATTCGATTCGCGCAAAAGCTGTATATAAATATCATATTAATTGTGACATTCCTATGCACGTCAATTGAATGTCTAATTGCCAAATTCATAGATAAAAGCTGCCATAAATAATGGCATAAGTACACACACAATCCCAGATTATGCAAACTTGTTCGGAAAAGCGTTCAATTATCTAATTTAAGAAATGGAATTAGCCAACAATGCGGACACTCAAGAGTGTCAGTCAACTTTGACTTTATTAATCATTTAATTGTTATAATTACTTACCACACATTTTGCGGCTCAGTCAATTTATGCGATTTCGATAAAATTTTCCTCTAGCGAGTTTATCTAAATTGGGGGAAATTGATTTATTATTTATTGTTTATTAAATTAAACGAACATTAACATAGATAACCGTGTGTGATATAAGTGTCGAGCTGGCGAGCTTAAATTCAAAACAAATTCGTTGAACTTGCTGAACTACCGCAAGTGAATGTGTGTGAGCGACTTTGTGTGTGTAGGTGTGTGTGTGTGTGTGCTTGTGTTTGTGGGTTTGTGTGTGCGTATATCAACTCTTATCAACTCTTCCACTCGTCACCGTCTTTTCTTTCCGTTGCGGCTACCGGTCTGCTCTACTCTGTTCTGCTCTGCTTTGCTTTAGTTCTAGCTCTAGTTCGAGTTCGAGGTCTCTACTCCCGCTGCTCCCCTCTCTCCATTCCCCCTCGCCGATCTCGCAAACATGATTTCTCTGTTCTAACTCAAATGGCAATTTCTTGTTTTCAACATTCTTGTTTTGGTATTATTTATTTTTGTTGTTATAAACTACCGAAGAGTATATTGGAATTTGTTGAAGACCTTGTGACTTTTTAGTAGTAAAGCTTTTTATATAAAAAAACTAAGAAGGGTATGTATTATTCGACCTCCACTATATAGCAGTTCCTTCTTGTTGTTTTTTACAGCTGCTGCGATGCTATTGTTTTCATCTGGTTCTATTCGCTGCGGCAGTGATATGAATGCGTATGTGTCGCCACACGTAACTGGCAACTTCAGGTCCGGGTGTAACACGCACACTCAAGTACTTACACACACTTAGCATGTGTGCTTGTGTGTGTGTTGAATTTATGCATGTAGATTTGAATCGTACGCACAAGTTCGAGTATAATTTCTTTTGAATGGGCGTAACAAATTGGAATTTTTATCATTTAGCACAGAACGTGTTTACTGCCCTCCCATCTGCACCTCCACCTCCCGCTCCTCCTTCACTTCAAAGAGTGCTGCGACATGAGTCAGAGGAGGGACAATTCAGGTGCAACACGTACTTCTTGCATGTCTTTTCACTCTTTGCCTCTGTTTTGTCATTAGTGAGTGCGACACAAGTCTTCAAAGCTCTCTCCCATCTCTCTCTCTCCCTCTTTTGTTCTTTCAGTAGCCATCATTAATAGTTAACACACCCTTTCCCCCCTTTCGTCTGTCTTTCCCCTCACAGTCACGCACATTGGTTGTGGTTAGCATTTTAATTTGCCGGCCGGCCACAAACACAAAAGTCTCTTGAGTTGTTGGCAGCAGTTGAGACAAAACTGTTTGGCCGTAATTAAAACGATTCTCCTGCTGCAGAATTCATTAGTTTCAGTCGTGTTCCACTACAAATTCTAATTGTAAACAAAACAACGAAAGCATTTCACGTAATGAATCAAACGACGCGCTGCAGACACGACTTATCACTCCAAGATAAGAGGCCCGAAACGAGTGTGGAAACACTGTGAATACCTATGAGTGTTCACTCACTTTTGTATGCCCCAAAGTGAGATAACAAAAGGCTATAAATTGCTGCACAATAAATCGATCGGAAAGATCGTAAAATGTGGAGGAGTATTAGCAAAGTAAAAACAAACAATTTATTGACTACCAAGCTCGTTCATTGAGAGTCCGAAAGTGATTACGCATACGCACTGTGGACTGATTACCAATTAACCAGTGATAGTCAAGCATTTGTGTATCAGAGAGTGTATCGCAGTAGAAAAAAAGTACAAGATTTCCGAATTCTAATCGCTCTTCCCGGGACTCTCAGTTCTTGGAATTATATCTCTAGATTGGGAAACAGCCAGTTGCTTATCAGCTCATTAGCAAGAGTGCAAGAGAGCGGGGAGAAAAGAGAGAAAGAGAGAGAGAAGGAGAGAGAGAAATGGCATTGTATGAGAGTAGTTCTCACAATAAAAATTGACACGTTCAATGCAACAGTTTTGCCTCGGGATCTGCGATCTGGGCTTTTCTGTCCACTTGAGTAAACTTCAACTCTACCAACTCTACAATAGAACACCTCCCCCTCCACCCCCCTCACATTTATAGAATAATAATTCGTCAGTGAGGTTTTTGTTTATTCAGTAGGCATGTAAATTGTTGTTGAATTGTTTCATTTCCATAAAGGGTGCCACATACTCGTATCTCTTGCAACGTTTTTATCAGTTTTGTTTAGTAGTGTTATTATTATTATGTGTGCATAATAGTGTGCGTGTATGTGTGTGTGTGTTTGGATATATTTGCGGTCTGAAACGGCAAACAGCAAAGAGCCAGCGGGCAAAGAGTGAACAGGTATTTTATATAAGACGAGACAACGAGACAACAACAGAAACAGAAACAAAAACAACACGAACAACCACGAACGAATTTTGACCGCAATTTCGGGTTTTAAAGCCTGTTTTGTTGCCCCGTAACATTTATATGCTGTTTTGTTGCTCTTGCATTGTGTATTATTAAATAATTCAATTAGAGTTTGTTGCGCTGGCAACACGACAACACCCAATCCGCCAGCAGCAGCAACAACAACAATAACTTCATCACGCACTCGACGAGCAGTCGACAAACAGATTTCGATTGCGAATTTCAAATGGGCGATTGTTCCATCAAACACTTTGGCCAATTGGCAGTCTTTCGCCTTCCACAGATAGCGAGAGAGAGTGAGAGAGAGTGGTGGGGAGGATAGAGAGGAGGAGTTAACACCCCCGCATCGTTGTGTGTGGGCACATTAATTGTTCCAATATTAGCACATCAACACATTCACTTTGGCTTGCAGTTGGTGCTGCAGATTTAACGAAATTGAAAACATCACAACACTGCACTACACAATCGGAGATCTGAGATCGAACACTGTTCTACACGCGCACAGTTCGTGTTTGGCATTTCAATTTTATTACTTGGATTTTGTGTCTCTGCAGTCTCCCGGCTTCACTCGAGATGTCTTTGACTTTGACGTGGTAACTGGTTGCTTTGTATTTGGCTCTGGGGAACTCGCACTCACTGCTGGCCAACTTCGCTGTTAAATTAACACTGAGCTCACTTCGAAAAGCAACGCACACTAAATGCGCTGCTTTTATAGGCCAGCAGCCACGACTGCGACGTCAACGGCAACGGCGTCGGCGACGGCGACTGCAAAGCCGACGTCGGATCCACAGCACGATCGTTAATGCCAAAGAGCCAACGCCAGAGGCAGAGCCGCAGTCGTAGCCCACGACCGAGTACTCACTTCATACTCATACTCATAATCATAACAACAACAACAACAGCTGGGAGAGCGAAGCTAACGTTGCGCTCCAAGACAGTTAAAGCTTATCGCAAAACATTAAAGAGAGCGATCGCGACAAGTGCTCTTTGCGTTCTACTTAGACGAAAGTCTCTCCACCCAGCACTTGTTACACTGCGCAAAAGCCAGAATAAATACATATAATTGGTGGCTCATTTGCACATTATAATAAGTTAATACTTCAGTCAATTCAACAAAGTAAATTATGCAAATGACATTGAAAATGAAATGCACATATTTATGTATTTATTATTAAGTTATGCTGTTATGCAAATGCAAGTGATGTCAATTTCGAGCAGTGTGCTTTAATGTTGCACATGACGAATAATGTTTGCTAAAAGGAATAGAAAACAGAGAGAGAGAGAGAGCTATGACGAATGAGTGAACATATTCCAGTATTTTCAATATGCAGGTAGGGTTTACATTTTATTCGTGGGTACGAGTATTTTTAATAGGCAAGTGATAATTGACGATTTCGAGTTTAATTAATGTTGACTTGCCTCGCCCCGCTTTGTGGTAATTGCTTGCAATCAGAAAGTGAATTCGGGACTGGATTTATCGGACCCGATTTCTCGTTGAACTCTGGCATTTTGCATGAGGGCCTCTCGCTTCATTTACTTCATTCTACGAGTATATATAGTATATGTTTGCAAATTATAAAATTGAAAATTAATAAAAATGCGTGTACTGCTGAGATAGATTAATTAGCATAATGCATGGAATTCGCGCCTTGTCCAGTGTTTTGTACTTTGCAATATTAAATCAATATGTGTTTTGCATTTTATGCATCACATATCTCATTAAATTGCAATTAATTAATTTGTTGGCATTGTCAAAGACTGCATGTAACACGTTTAATGTATTTAAGTAATGTTGCAACATAAAAGCCAAATTCCTGCCATCTATTTTTTTGAAGGGCAAAAAGTGCGTCAATTGAGATGACAATGTTTTTGCAATTCAAAATTGGCCCTGGAAAAAGAACAATGCATTCTCAACTCAAACTGCATTATACATAAATCAAATGAAATGCAACGAAAGGTATGAATATTTTATTCAACAGAAATTTGTCCATTTTCCCAGTGCCCACTGCCCAAATGCCAATTGTATTCGGACAGCAGAGAAGGCAACAAGTTATAAACAGATTTAAAGCTCGAGGCAGACTTGTGCCCTGCTGGGGTCTGTAAGTTATGAGTGTGAGTGTGAGTATGTGAGTGAGTGCGAGTATTGCCAAATGCCAAACCGGTTCAATATCCAAATTATGCGCTAATACAAATTTATCTCGGATCATTTGTACTGCGCCAGCACCTCTTGCACCACCGGTTTCTTGTGGACGTCAGCAGACTGACGAGTATAAAAATAAATATAAATAAAATACAAAATACAAAAAGTAATAATCATAAATATTCATGATTTCTTTTTCTAACTCGAACCGCCGGAAGATTATTGCCGCCCTACAACTCTCGACTGACAGTCGAAGTCGACGTCGAAGTCAAAGTCTCTGTTTCAGTCTCTGTTTTTTTTTCGTTTTCATGTTTATAATCAGCGACCTTGACTTCCATTCGAAAGGAAAAGTGATGCCCCAGCTGGCGACTTGGATTAAAAACCTGTCTGTCTGCTGCTGGATAACAGAGATACTTGCTGCTCGTGTTCGGCAGCTTCCAAATCAAGTGTGCTGCCCCATTCTTCCACTCCCATTTGTAAGTGGGTATAAATAAATAAGCCCTATTTTGGGGGAGCGAATAACAATGGCAATGATAAAGGAATAAATAATGTCTTATGGGGGGTCTTAGCGACTAGACCTATTCCATTAAAACTGGATAAATTCTTTTGCCTTTTTTCTTTTCCCCTTCCCCTTCCGTGTAACCAGAAAAGCAAACTGCGTTAATGGTAAAAACAAGTTTGTCTCTCTCTCTGACGTCTGCTGACTGTTGTTGGCCAAGTGGTACCAGAAGTGTCGAAGCGGGCCAGCTGACCTTGCTGTCTTGCTGACTTGCTGCAACCGGCAGACTTTCAGACCACTTACTGGCTACACTCTACAGCTCGGTTGCAATTGCAAATTAACCGAGCTTGTTTCCACACACACAAGTAGTCGATATACCCTTTGTGCAAAATTTAATTAGACTGTGCCACGTCAGTTTGTGTCTTGGTTCGATGCGGAAAACACGCCAGATATATACTTAGAGCTGACAAACTAGTTTAACAATGTTTAACGGGGCGGTGCAACTGCTCTCAGCTTCTCAACGGAGCATTTACAATGGTGAAGTATTCTTATCACAGTGTTGATAAGACGATGGAGCGATTGTTTTCCTGTAGAAGCGCAATATTTCATCAGTCAGATGTTTTATTATTATTAATTAGACCAAGCCACATACGTGGCGTTCAGCAATGTGTTCTTGAAACTACTTTAATTTGTTTGCAGCTAATTATTAAATTGTTCTTAAACTGACTGACGACACACAGAAACTTTATGCTGCAGTTGAGAGACTGTTTTCCATTTCGGCAAAAGTTAAAAATGTGTTACTCTGAATCACACGCTTGACAGTGATTTCCTCTGCAACTTTGCAAATTAAAATTAAATATGAATACGAGTGAGAAAGTGGTAACGAGAGGGGTAAACATCAACTGGAAAAGCGTTTGTCGGAAAAATCAACGGAGAAAGAAAAATAGCTGGCATTCATCCGATACAAATTGATGCAGTTGAGTGTCGCTTCTTCTTCACCCGCCCCTTGGGGGATCCCATGGGTTGGCGCCGAGTGCCGAGTCTAGACGCATTTGAGAAATAAACTTCAACTGTGGTGCGCAATAAAAAGTACGCAACTGAATTCAAATCCTAGAACCAAAGCCAAAGCCAAATCCTTATCCAGCTGTGAACTGCTCAAAAGTCGGATGAACTTTCAGCTTTGTCCAAGGATCACGAAACTTTAAGTCAAAACAAATTGTTGTTCAAGCTTCTAGCTGAAGTGAAGTCACTCTTCACTTCCTCTGGCAAAGTGAGCTATTAGTTCAATGCCGCGTTGTTTAAGTGCATTAAATAGTTGAATTGGTAAAGCACACAATAGTTGTTATAAATATTTGTAGTTACCACAAATCTCCCAACAATTTGATGCTACATTTAATTGTTTTGCACAAATTCAAATAATAATTTCAGGAATTAGTTCGAGTTGATTTATGTGATGGAACGCGTGGAGGTCTAAAGCCAGCCAGCCAGCCAGCCATCCAGTCGACCATCGTGGCAGCCTTTTGTTTATTTTTGATAAAAATTGCACAATAATATAAACAACTGAACTAACTGCAAATTCGCAAACGGCCATTAATTAAATTTATGCACAGCTAACGCCGTCTGGCTGCGGCTCGACACGAACTGAAGCTCAAGGCGGGAGAAGGAAGTGGAGAAGGAGACGGAGAGGGAGAGGGAGAAGGAAGTGCCAACAACACGGCGTGGTTAACGTTGGCGATTGTCGATGCTAGTCGCTGGCTTCGCTGGCTGTAAGAAACTGTGTCCTTAGTCCAAAAAACACAAACAGCCAAAATAACCCGCAAAAAGAAGAAAAGCGGAGTAGAGAGAGAAGTGCAAAAGTATGGAAAACACGAACGGTATATATAAAGCGAGAAAATATTTCAAATAAATCGCTTGCCTGCGTCTGCTTGGTTTGGGCTGCTTGATGGGTGGTTTGGTTGCTGGTTGCTGGTTCAGCTGGTAGTTGATTGTTGTAGGTTGCCCAGGATGGAAGGAGCTCAAACTGAAGCTGGTGGTGTGACCAAGACGCAGCCGGGCTGCTTGTGGCGGTACCAATTATGGAAGTAAAATTTATTATTTTTTTATTGTTGCTGTAAAGTAAATCGAGTGTTTGTACTTGCCGTGTCTGTGTGTGTGTGTGTGTGCAAATGTGTGTGTGCATATTTTCTCATGGCAATGCGGCCATTGTGTACTTTGTACACATGACTGCTGTTGCTGCTATTGCTGTTGCTGTGTTTTGCTGTCGTCGGGTTTGTGCTTTATTTTTAGTGTTTTTAGTGCTTGGGTCAGTTGTTTTCGGTGTCACTTAGTTTATAAACTATTTATGCCTTCCACTGCAGTAAATTCTTATTTTGGCATTTGTGCTTTTGTTGTCCTTCGTTCAAGCGTTGAATGGGCTCATGTGTGTGTGAACAAATAAAGTCAAATTTCAGAGCGATAAACACGCACCCGCACACACACACATGCACACACGCCCATAGTTATATTTATATTTCTATATGCAGCACAATAAAAAGAAAGTAGTCAAAACTAAAACAATTGAATCCTTTGCCTCGAGGAGAGAGCGGGGAAAGTGCATATAGATATTGCCAGTCATCTGACCACTTTACCTAGAAAACTTCTTGTGCTTGTTCTAGTTCTTGTCACAGCCAAAAGAAGTGGCACAACTTTTGATTTATTTCAGTTTGTCTGGCCAGCAATCTGCAGTCGGCTTCAGTTTGGTTTCAGTTTGCCTGCAGCCCAAGACTTGTGCAAAATGAAATTAAAAACTAATTTATGTTTCCGCTCTAAGGGAGGTTGTCAAAATTGTTGAGCAACTCAAATGGATTGTTAGCGCCTGCCAAATGAATATGTTAATTTCAATTAAAAACTCCAAATTAACTAAGCTCGGCCACGAACAAATGGTAAAACAATGGGAAGCTCTTAAATTATTACAGCCACTAAATGCACATAAAATAATTCATGGAAATCATAGAGAGAGAGAGAGGAAATAGTTGCTATTGCTAACAACAATACACAAACAAAGTCTCTTTTTATGTTGAGTACTATTTATGGGAGAAACTTTCAATTAGAAATTTTAAAGCATACTTTTAGGCTAAATGCAAAAATGTAATTAGGGGAAGTACTTTATTTATGTTATTCAAAAAATACATTTTCGAAAATAATAGTAGGTAAAATAAGCTACTTTGCAGCACTCGTGTAATCTGAGAGTGTTTCACACTTGACAGCATCAACGGAGCACCTGAAAAGGTAATTAAAAATGTGGTACAGGAGAGGTCTTTAAATCCATAACGACTTCTCTTGGAATTCATGGCTATGAAATGCGTCATGATCGTAGAAGACAAAGACACTATTCGCAGCTAATTTGGCATTAAAAGGCTATGAATGTCAGCGTGATGATAAGACCTAAAACGATAACAAAGTCACTTGCAAATCGGATGACTGCGATGAGTGCTCACACTTGTACTCGTAAGACAATTGCGAAGACGGTGATGGCAGCAATACGAGTACTCGTACTCGTACTCATACTTGTACTCGTAATGTCGCATTCATTTGGTTGCTTTAATAAAAGTTAATGTGAATTTTAAATGAAACTCGTAAATCGGCGTCGTCAAAGCGGAGCATGTGACTCCTTGCCCCGCCTCGTAGTTGAGGGATCCGCCGTCTGCCGTCTGCGATGGCGTCGCTGTTGGTGCCACGGTTGGCGTCGACCCTACCGGAGGGGGTTAAGGGAAATCCGTGTCGCGCGGCATCGTCATAAAAGTTAAGCGAATAACAAATGTGACGACGACGTTGACTGCGACGTCAGTTTGTTAGATCGAGGGGTGAGTTGCAGCGGGAGAGAGAGAGAGGGAGGCGGCGGCTTTGCTCGTAAATAATTTAAATGTAATCGTCAACATCCGCAATGACATTTAAGCACGTGCCTACAATCGACCCCGGACTGTGCTGTGCTGTGGCCATCTCTTCCGCCCATCAGCCTGTAAAATCTCTCGTAAATTATAAATTAAATATTTACACCAGATTGTGAACACTTTGCGTTTATTAATATCCAGTGGCTTAGGTGCGGCAGTTTGCCAAGCAACAAGCAGAAGCCTCCTCCTCCTCTTTCTCATCTAGGAAATCTGCTGCTGCATTGTTCTTGGCGTGCGTTTGCGTAGAGTAATTAAATCTCGGAAATAATTTGACATACGGAGTCAACGTTCTTCATCTTTGCCGCCTGAGCTGCTTCTGCTGCTTCTGTTGGCGCTTTAATTCCATTTTAATATTTGAGATTTTAATTAAATTCCTAATTTCAGGCAGGCGCATGCACATCTTGTCTACATTATTTAAAGTAAATTATGACAAGTAAGCCAGCCAGCCAGCTAACTCAGCCCACTCAGCAGCCACTAAGAGGACCCTTAGCTTGTGGCTTGCCCATTTCGAGCAGCGGTTACAATAATCCGCAAACAAAGTGCCAAACACTTTGCACTCTCCATTCCACAAAAATGGGAATGAGAAATGCCAATGCCTGACTGATGGATTGTGGCTTAGACTTTATTTGTCTAACTCTGGCTGTAATTCGGAAACAGTTTGACATAATTACAAGTTTATCTGTATTTACAATCAATTATAGTTCACAGAATTCTGTAATTGCATTTGAATATTTGCAAAACAAAACTTCGTCTCTTCAAAGGATTATTTTGTATTACGGTAATAGATTTTCCAGTAAATTCTGCATACACTTAAAGCCAAGTTATGGCGCATTAGACATTTTCAAATGCCCCTGGGCTGCGATGCTGAATCGAGTTCGAGTTCGAGTGTATGCAAAGTAGAATTCACATTTTACAATTTGCATTCGCATACGCTTTACTTTAACAAACAAACCACATAACCAGAGCCCGATGTAATTATTGACAAATTACAAAATCAACAAACCACCGAACCAGAAACCAGCATCAACAAATTAAAATGTCGGCATGGATAAAACAACATTTATTATTCACAATAAGACTCAACAATGATGAATGAATAACTGAGCCACGCCCACGCCTCCCACGCTCACATGCCGAAGGAGTAAACCAGACAATTACTTGCGACTCACTGAATACCGAATACAGAGGATTCGCATTTGGAATGTGAAGATTATGTACAGATTACCGCAACGGCGGTTTTAGCTTCCTCCAAGCAATGTCCTAAAAAAGTCCTTAGATATATCATGTGTATAACTCCGATCACGCTTCTCCTTCATTCTAATTCGATTGCGACTTGATCTATCTTGTTCACTTGAAACACTTGTGTTTATTTAATGTAATTTGCAGATATAAATAGCTAATGGCATCCATAGGGGCTTCGACTGGGAGTGTGTGGGCTCAACCCTTTTCCGCATGGGTAGTACATAAAAATGAATTACTCAGCTCTTATCGCCATCATGACAAGCCAAGGTGAAGTCGAAGAAACAGGGAAGGGGAAAGGGACGCAGTTGTGGCAGGTAACTTAAGTTAATGTTGTTGACTCTCGTGTCTTAATGGAAAAATGAATGGCAGGACGTGATTTTGCATTAAGAGCTCTCTTCCGATTCTCCCGCCTTAAACGACATTTACATTCAAATTTTCACTTGTCCTTGAGCTGGTGTTGTTCTTCTTGTCCTTTTGCTTCTCCTTCGGCTTCTGCTTGTTGTGGTAGTCTTTTGCAATCGCAAAATTTGGCAAGTTTTAGCCAAGCTGCTGCTTGTAAACTGCAAGTTGACAATAAATTGAGATACTTAATTTAAATATGGAATAAGTCAGCATCTAAAATCGTTTACTTGCCCAATCCGCTGCCTGATGGCCTTTCTGACAGGCCTTTCCATTATTATATAGTATATTGGTATATATACATATAGTATAACATATATGAACGGATCTGGGCAATGTGCGGGTGGGACGAGTGCAATAAATTTTCATGAGTTTTTGCTGCTAGAAACAATAGATGGTATTTACTTTGTGATTTATTTGGTTAAGTGGTTGCCAGAACTGCCCCGACTTCGCTTTGTTTCCCCACTCTCCTCCTCTCTCTCTCTCTCTCCGCTCTTTTTGCACTTCTTCGACCCCGTTCTTTGCTTTGTTTTCCTTCTGTTCCTTCTGTTTTTTCTGCGTGTGTATGCATGTGTGTGTATTGTATTGTTATTGTTCTGCTTCTGCATTTTTATTTTCCCATAGCTTCCACAACCACATAAGGAGCTGGAGAGCTGAGGAGCTGTGGAACTGGGAAACTGTGGAACCGGGCTCCCATTATTATTCCCGCAGCACGCCTCAGTGAGTCCTTGGAGCTAGCGAAGGGGCAAACATGTCAACATTTGCCACAACCGGCATAAGCCTTGAACTTTCTTATGCTCTGCTCTACGCGGAATCTCTGTAGTGTGGGTGAGTCTATGTGTGTGTGTGTATTTGTGTGTGTATGTGTTCATGTGGTTTACATCCATTTGTACGCTTCTGTATGGTTGTGTTGGTGGTGCACATGTTCGAAGGATTTTGTGCGGAAGAATCGAGTTTATTTCAAATTCATACTCGCATGTATCTTTCTACAATACTTTCATGTGTTTCCACAACGATACACACAAACGCACACACACACACAGACGCACTCACACACGCGTCGTATACTCAACTTTGCCCCGCACCTACGCAAACATATTTATTCAATTTTAAATGTTGTCAAGTGAAATCTCCTTTCACTCTAGCGTAACAAACTCGTATGAAAGAACTATTTATTTTTGGGGATTTTTCAGTTAAATGCTTAATTGATTTTCGTCTCTCCACCCCACTAAGAATTTATGCAAATGTTTATAATAGTTTGTTTATTATCACATCCTTGGGGAACTCTCGCTTGGTATGCTGAGCCACAGTGCGTTTAAAAAAGTTGTTGACAAGAAACGGTCCAAAGCCGCGAAATAACATCAGTTTCGATGAAGTGATAATCTGAGAGGCAAACAACTCTTTTCGTTGGTTGCTTTCCACCGCCCTCAACACTGTAACATCATAACAGTGTAATCTGTGTCAGGACTTTATTAGCCTGCTCTTTGCTTTCTGCTCTCTGCTTTTTGCTTTTCACTTTTAGCTGCCAAGCATGACACTAAGAACTCGCCAGTTGCT
Source organism: Drosophila sulfurigaster albostrigata (assembly GCF_023558435.1). NCBI lineage: Eukaryota > Metazoa > Arthropoda > Insecta > Diptera > Drosophilidae > Drosophila > Drosophila sulfurigaster. The sequence continues at coordinate 36,907,260 of NC_084882.1, read as the reverse complement.
TGTTTAGGGTTCGAGATAATCGGACAAAGGATTTCGACGGGAATCGCGTCACGCAATAATTTTTCTTTGTAACGTTTTTTATAATAGTATTATGCAGCAGGTGAATGGAATTATTCATGGAAATATCTGTTTTTTTATTTAAAATTGATGAGAGAAGCAAGTTATTTAATTTCTAGTCCTTAGATGAAAGTTTGTTGTCCATTTTGAATTATGTGCATGAATAGATGAATGGGCGAGTCACTCTGAGAACTATTTTAGCTTGTTAGATTCTAGTCAGAAGTGTAACTTTAAGCTACTAGAAATTATGTTCTCTTAATGAACGCGTCCAATGTGAGTTATTAATTTACAAGTGTTAGTTATCAAATGAAAAGTTTCCACTAACCAGAGAACTCTCACCTTGTGCAAATGGATAAATAATTCCCTCCGCGTGGGGCGCATTACCAAAGTTACTCGAAAGTTCATCGTGGGAAAACTAATCCGGCAACATTTTTGATAGTTGATGCCCTGGCAACGAAGTGCTAATGCGATGAATACGAGAACAAGTGCAAGTGTGAGTGCGCAAATGAATGCGAGTACCCGTGCAAATATGCCACACACGAGTTTAACCAAAACTTATTAAGTTACCGCTCGACTCGACGCATTTCTAATAAATTTGGCATAAGTTATTGTCTAACTTTGCCATCTGCAAGCCAACTCTGAAAACTACAGAGAGAATTCATGAATGGGAAGACAATGAAATGAACTTTTTATGCTTGTAACTTGAATAAGACAAGTGAATTTATGTCTAAATGAATAGAAATAATTAGGAAAGATATTTCAGTACGAGCAAGATAAGAGAGACTTATTCCCTGGCCAATTAAATAACTGAAATTCACTCTGGTTTAATCACAATTTTCCAGCAGAGTCTTTGCTGCATGAAAGTTATCTGGCAAATTGATCAAGTTAAATTCTTAATACACAAAATGCTTTTGTTATTTTAATACATAGTTTCTTAACGTATTTAATAACAAAGGAAACTCGGATTCTTGAGAGCTTTCGGATCGTGCTGCTGCATGCACGTTATTCCAATGTTTTCTTTTCAGTTTAAGCATTTACATAAATGCCACATGCACTGCCACGACACACTCACACACACAAACACATACAGACAGTGTGTGTTGCAAGCTGGCAAAGGCGATTCGCACACACGTGCCTGGGGGCCATTGGCATTGCGATGTGAGTCTCCATCTCCATTTCCGTCTCCACTTGCTGTTCCCTCTCTCTCTCTCATTATGTCCGTGTGTCGACGTGCGTGTCTGGCGGCCTCTCGTAGTCTCTGCGTGGCAGTTATTGGCATCGTTTAACGAGCATTAAACGGTTTGCAAATATTTACGACTCTCACAATGCAAAAGTTCGTTCAAACACTTGAGAGCAAGCCCAGAGCGAGGGCTGCAGCTGAGTCACAGCCATCGGGGGAAAGGGAAGTCCAACCAAGTCGAGTCGAGGTAAGAACTGAGTCAGAGATTGAGGTAGACGGCTGTGTTTTGCGGTGTAGATGTGCGGAGAGAAGGGGTATTAAGTATATGCGTGCCTGAGTGCATATCTTCTGGTTATTTGTGCAAATAATGGAAAGTATGCGTTTCCGTTTTAATTGTGGACCACAAATACTCGTACGAACACTCACGTGAGCACCCACACACACACACACAACTGCAGGTGCGCTTAATGATGGCATTAAGATGAAAAGCGTAATCCAGTCAGTTGCATTGCCATAAGCGCAAGACGCAGTTGCCAAGACAATCACACACACAACCATCGCTAAAATTGATATTACAGTCACAGTTTTCATCAGTCACAGTAAATGTTTTAGTCGCAACAAAAATGTTGAAATGTTATTTAAGGAAATTTTACTAGTCTCGATTTACAATTTTGTTGATTTTTAAGGAGCTTGTAAATAAATGTTCGCAGGAAAAGAGCATGGCGACAACATGAACTACGATTTAAGAGTTGAATAACAAGTAATAAATTGGCGGACCTCTTTATGTTCTTTTCGTTGTTTAACACATTCACTCTAAATCACCTACAACTTCAGAAGATTTTGAAATCTTTTCTTAAAATTCTGAATTCTACTTGAAATAAGTAAAAAGTTAATTTTTAAGAAACCTTAAAGCAGAAGTTGGAGTACAGTTATCTCATTCACATGACAGTGACTTTAACAGTTAGTCTCTCCAACAGTCACAGTTACACTTGCAGTCACTGACTCTATCACAATCACAATCACAGTTGCAGTTGAGTCTTGAGAGCTTAAGCTGGCAGCCAAAAGGCCCCTAGTCTGCCTCTATTCATATGAGCATTACCCGGCTTCAAATCGCCTTTGTGGGCGTGTAAGTTTCCTAATTGAATACACATGCACTTGCTCCTGGAACAGAGAGTGGTTGGGGCGAGTGGGTGGAACTCCCATTGAATGGGCGGACTGAGAATTCAATTTAACTGCATTTCTGTTTGCCTGGCTTGTATGTCACGGGTTGTCCGTCGTCCACGTGATGAATGCACGGCATTAATCTGACAGATACCAACTGTGGACTGTGTGCGGTGTTGTTGCGGTGCTCCAGGTGAAGTGGGAAGGGGAAAGGAGAAAGGGAAGTGAGCCAATTGTGTCGAGGGGGCAGCTGCATTGCCGTTGACGTTGGCTGCATGAATGGCGACATGTGGCCCAGTTGGCTTCATAAACATGGGCACGTGGCCACGTGTGCTCAGTCGTGGTAGTTAAAGCCCAACTAAAGCTCCGCTGGTTAAACAGTGGGGGATCATCAATTGGCCAATGGCGGCGTAGCAGGGGAGCAGTTTAATCAGTTGCAAAGCTGCACAAAAGTCAGGCAATTGTATGCTTAGGAAGCCCATCAGACCAGGTTGCTGTATTTGCTGCGTGTTGCATGACTTTCAAAAGGGGAATCACACGCAAATCTTTTTCGTATGAACGGGGATTAAGCTCGGATTGAATATTCAATGGTTCTCACACTTTCGCGCTTGATTTGCGCTCTTTTTTTTTTGTTCTTTTTGTGTTGTCTCTGATTCTAATTCTGGCTTTTGGTGTCTTTTCTTTTGTGTAGGCGTGGCTGTGCCACCACAAGGGTCGCCTAATGCAAATCCCCATTGCCTGGCTCAAGGCACTCAAGCGATTGGTGTAAGCGTCCCCCTCTACTCTACTCTTCGGCTCGTCCTTCAACGCGAGCTGGGAACACAAACAAAAACAAACCACAAGGATTCGCATACAAATAGATTTGCCTGGTACTTTTTCTGCCTTGCCGCTTTTTGGACACTCAACGGAAGCGGCAGAAAGAAGAGTGGAGAGTGAGAACAGAAGGCGTTGGTACAATAACAGGCGCTACTCGTTGTGTATAATTAGATCGACTTTGTAATGGCGGCCAACATGGCGCTAAAAATGTCTGCCGCAGCACTTTATCGCATCAACGACATGCCACATGCCTCCGTCTCTGCCTCTGTCTCTGTCTCTGCCTTCGTCTGTGCTCTTTGCTGCCTGAGACTGCCACAGGATAGCAGACGCCCCAATTCAAGTTGTTTGCTCGTCGTTTGAAGCGTTTTTCGGGGAACGAGAATGAGTACGAATACATGTACTACTCTTACGAATACGTATGCGAATACGAATAGGAATATAAATGCCAAAAGCAAACTCGAGGAATTAATGTGGCCTCCACGTCGAAATCAACTCGAGCCTGCAGATACTCGTAGTCAACATATTTGGAGTATTCTGGCGCCTTAAAGCGCTCTAAGTGATTGCGGCTGCTGCTCCTAGCCAGGAGCTAGAATCATGCAGAGAGGAGCCACTGAGAGTTGAGTCGTTGCCGGAGTGTTTGTTTAATCAGAGCACACAACTACAACTGCAACAACTTGATCAAATTTTCACATTTTAATGCGCACATTTTAATGCGTTTAGCATGAGGAGGAATAGTCTGCAACGCAGTCGGAGACTGAGTCTGGCATAGTGAACGGAACTGCATACAGCTCATTTCCCGAGCTGTGCGCACGCTGTGCAAATATTGCGCCATCTGTGCAGCTCTCGCTGCCATCTCCATTTCAACAGCATTCCCTCCTCCTCTCCTCGACTGCAGCTGTCAGTGTTCAGCTATGGCGATGGCGATTGGCAATGGTGTGCATTAGGAGAAAGAGTGCGGAAGCGGATGCGAGTCCCACTCACGATAAGTGCCTTTTGTACATAAGTGCAGTTACCCAGAGAGAGACAGCAAGAGAGAGAGAGTGAGAGAGAGAGCAACAGACTGCGCTAGCACCAGGAGTCAAATGTGAAATTAATTTCCAGCAATTGTTCGACACAGCGAACAGAAATCACAAAGAGTCCGGACAGCAGAAGGAGGAAGAAAGCGGACAAAAGTGAGGAACGGAAACAGACTGCGCTGCTGGAGCAGCAGCAGCATTGGCAAACAGCTTGCTGTGCAAAATTGTTCCTAGCAATTTGTCTCCGCCACTCTTGGCCATGTGGTGAGAGAGAGAGAGAGCTTCTCAGTCGAGGGGCAAAATGGTAAGAAACGTGCTCTCGAATGAAGTTTATTGCTACAGAAATAATGAACTAAAGGCTAAATAATTTATGAAGGCAATTGCAAAATGAAATTCAATTCCTGGCCTTGCAATCCGATGCACTTAGATTTATTTTTGGCTAGCTGTGAACTCGATCTAATTAGTTGTATTTTCACTCATTGTTTTGCCAGCAAACAGTCAGAGAAAACATTGTAAGAAAGACAAGGAGAAAGATTGGAGAGAGTATGTGGCAGTAACATAAGCTTATCGCGAGAGGACAAAGGATTCAACACAGTCACAGTGGCGGGACAATCGTTTAAGGAGACAGCAAAAAAGGCGGCCAGCTCACACATTGAAGTGAATTGCCACTTCTAGCTGCACTTGCCCGGATGGTGGTCGCAACGTGGCAGTTACAACGTGGCAGGGACTGGTGCACAACCCTATCCGCTTACAGCAAGGACTACAAACGACTGCAAATGAGGAGTTAGGTGGCACGATAATACGCCGTCGACCAACGACAACGACAACGATGACGACGACGACGAGTTGCGTAACAGTTGCCACAAGCATAAGGACGTGTTCAGTGCTCAGTGCGACAGACTCGCTCTTTGTATCTGCTTTTTGTTGGCATTGCAGTGTGCAGAGTGTGCGGTTTCATGGAGTAGAAGGGGGGATAGAGGGGTGCGTGACTGCTGCATTTCTCACGCTGAGCCCTCGTAGATCTATGTGGGGTTTTTATGCCCATTAACGCCTCGCCAAAAGGACTGAAAAGGCTGAAAAGGAAGCGCTAAAACAGTTTTATGTGTTTAAGGAAATGCAGCTCCACCCGCCACATGCTTGGCGATGACAACTACGCGACAAGGACGACGACAGCCCCGACAAGTAGCAGAGCACAGCAGAGCAGAGGGAGGAAGACGTTCGTTCGCCTGCAGCTCCAGGCGCTGCTGCGGCTGCTGCTTTTGGAGCGGTAATCAGACGACTGGCGAACTTGGCCAAGTGTGGCGACAATCGCGACCGTCTGTTTTGTCCTTTTTATAGCGACTCTCCCACCCCCCCAAGTTTTTTCATTCTCTTCTCAGCCTGTGACAGGCTGCAGTGAATGCACATTTTGTGCCTTGAATGCCTTCAAGAAATATGGGAGCCCGTATTGTGTGAGCTTCGTCGTCTCAACCTCAGTTCTTTTGCCACTTTTTGTGCCGCCTTTGAATGCGTGCAAGACACTTGCAAGCGCTTGACATCACGTCACAAGTTGCAGCTTGTAATTTCTCTGGTTGCTGCTCCTCCTCCTCTAGTTTTAATATGATTAAGGCGAGTCTTAAATGCGTTGCGTTCAGCATGTGTGGTTAGTAATTTAAGCCAGGTTCCCTTTGAGTACGTGCAGCTCTTTTCTTTTCATACCAAAGAACACCACCCAAAACAGCCTGTAAATAGATCAATTCGATGCAGAACATATCAAGCTGACTTGGTTCATTCTTCATCGTACCACATTGACAGCTGCAATGTCAAAGGCAGCATCAGCAGCAGCAGCAGCAGAAGCAAGCTAACGACATCTTGAGGAGCAGCCTTTGTGTGTGCTGCAAATGGACTGCGGTTGCAGAGCAACCAGCGCTGGAGGCAACACTGTGAGCATGTCATCAGCTATCATTTGCAGCCGAGAGCTGCTGATTTCCTGATGGAGTTGCTGCCATCAAAGTGGCAACAACAGCAGCAACAGCATCGGCAACAGCAACATTGAATGCAGCATAAATGAATGCGAATAACTCACATTCGCATTCACATTCGCATTCAGTTGTCAGTCGAATCAGAGTGGGCGGCATTTAAAGTGAGTTTAAAGAGCGCACGCTGCGTATACGTTATTTGTGTGACAATGCCAGTGCGCACGCTGCTAATTTCCGAGCCAGATACACTCAGCATCATCGTGAGCATCATTGTGAGCATCAGCGGAAGTCAGCCATGTGAGTGAAGCCCCTAACCTAACCCTCGGATAGCAGCGACGACACCTTGCAGACACCTTCCCAAAAGGCTGAAGGGAAAACGTTTTCTGCATATGCAAGCGAATGTTTTTTAGCTGCCCTTTTTTTTGCGACTGCAACTGCAACCGCAACAGAACGAACTGCGAACTACGAACTTGGCACGTCACTTCTTTGGGTTCCGTGTTTGTGCTTCTGCTTGTGTTTTGTGCTCATCGGTGTGAAAACTTCAGCATGTAAATTACTATTTTTGTTCAGGCAAGCAGTTGCAACTGGCAAAGGAAACACTGTGGCTCCCTAGGTGGCGTCACGTATATTTTCATTTATTTAATACCAGCTCAACACGCTTTAAGTCGCCACTCAGGCGAAAATATTAATATGAAAGTCATTTGACAGCTGCTTAATAATTCAGCGCAATGTTCAATAAAGAAAACTCTTTTGCCATCCGCCTTGAAAGTAATTTAAAATTGCATTTCGTATTCTTATGCTGCGCCATCTTTGAACGCAGACCAAGGAATTAATTATGGGCTGTGCAGTAATTGAATTGTTGCGTATACGCCACGTTGGTTTTAATGCCGTTCCACGCGCACCATAAAAATTTGTCGTGACGGGCTTCCGACAAAAGACCAGGATTCGGAGCCAAGGTTATTGATTTGATTTGTTGCCTCCGTTGTTGCCTTGCTGCCGTTGGTTGTGGCACCTTGCTGAAATTTGTTGAAACATCTCGACATACTTTTTTATGGCCATTTTATATGCCCTTTTATTGGCATTGACATATTTCTTATCGCAAAGCAAATAAAACCAAAAATCATTTCCGCCGCATTCCACTCGCATTCCGGATGTGGCTGCGTACACCAGAAACTTGTCTCCTCTTCACCCGCTCCACCCGCTTTTCATCGCCATCATCATCAACAACAGCATTTGCATTTGCCTGCATTCATATGAATTTGAAAGCACAACACCAAAATAAAAAAAATACGCATCTCTCTTTTTGAATGTCATTAAAAGAAACACATAGCACGTGCTATGTACAGCTTTTGTGATGGCACAAAAATAATATTAAAACGCAAAAAAAGAGAGGGGGGTAAAAAAAATGAAATCGATTTTTATTAAAATAACGCAACATTGTTGCAGACACCGACTGAAAGACGGACTGACAGACGCACGCACGAATTGCATTGTCAATTTAATTTATTCGTAAAGAGTTGCTGTTGCTGTTGCTGTTGCTGTTGCTGCAAAGGCTGCAGCTGATGTTGCTGCTGCATCCTAGGCATGTGTTAAATGAACGCTGCAGGATTTCGAGGCAATAAATGAAAATGTGACACACAAAATATGCAAATGCCCGGCACAGGATACAGGACACGCAGGACACCGAACGAGGCAGAAGAGAAACAAGAGACAGAGACAACGCCCGCATTATGCTTTATCCCTCGAGGGACAAACATCAAAGCCAGCATGTCCTTTAGATGCAAGGCACTCCCAGAGGAGTTACAGCTCTGTGTGTATAAATATCTTGAGTGGCGTACAGTCAACTTAGGCAGATCTCACTGTACTGCACTCCACGTATAAATACATGTTGCCATTGTTATGCTAAGCGACTGTGTCGTATCTTCAAGTCTTTATTAGAAGCGAGTGGCCTCCGATCCTGGAGAGAAGCACACGCACACACACTGACCAAGTGACCAGTGACCACATGACCACGGCCACGCCCTTCGCCTCCCCTCGTCCCTTGTACATCGACTAAACTAGCCGGCTCGTAATGCCAACACTAAATTTAAACCAAATGCCAGATTTGAGAATATTAGAAACAGCCGCAGGATCAAGTGAATGTACGAGTACTCACACTAACACACACACTCACACTCACACACACGCACACATTCGTTTAAATGTATGAATACGGGTTTAAGCTTTTTGTCATGCTCGTATATAAAAGTAGCTTTGTTGCAAGCGTTTGTCTTGTTGCCCAAGTGCGGCTCGCAACTTTGCTTTTTATGCTGCTCTTTTTCGGCAATCCTTCGCTACAATGGCTAATAAAATTTTCCATTCTCTGCCGCCTTTAAATCATTAAATTCGGACTTGATTCAGATGCCATTCGAACGGACCATCCATCAAATTGGGCCTTGCCCAAACATCTTTCAAAAGTTTGTGCCACTAAAAGATAAAGAAAGTGAGAAAGAGAGAGAGAAGCTGAGAGAGAAATGTTGTCTCTAGGCGATAGATGGGTTCTAATCAGCCCGTCCATCATGCTGACCGCGTGAGGCAACGCGAGAGACTCTTGATAAAGTTGGCCAACTGTTCGATGTTAATTTAATTTCATATTCTTGTAGATTTACCACAAATTTGTCACTTTGTTAAGCTTTGTTCGTTGCTCGACAAACTCGTTTGAAACTTTCGCCCGCCGGCACAAACTTTTCCTGATCACACATTATGAGGACATTCATTCGTCCTTGCACAGTCCGAACATCGTCGGGGGCGGTCGACAAAAACACGTTCCTCATCGATTGGCCAATTGGAATGACCAAAGTTACAAATAGTTGTAATTCCGGGAAACAAGATGATATTGTTCGTGGTTGCTAATAGACCTTGATAGATGACACAAAACTTGAGCGGAAATGGCAACTGAAACTGAAACCGAAATGCAAATGGAAATGCAATTAAAATTAAAGATTAATTTAATTAAAAGATTGATTCAGTGTAATTCACGAATCTGCCAATCTGTAATTCAAATGCAAACTCGCAATCGAAAGTTTGCACACAAGCGAATCTGAAGAGTATCGCAACGTATTTCATTAAAGTCAGTTCGTGCTCGGAATTTAATGGCCACCCCGGAAGTGGGAAGCGCTGTCATCTGAGATATCAACAACAAGCTGCATTACCACCACGACATTTGGATACCCTAACGACTGTCAACAATTTGGGGTATGCTGCTCTAATGAGGTGGCATGATTCATTAGTGCGCCGAATCATCCTGCAAGCACCTAGAACTACGGGAAGCACTCGACAATTTCTACGTGACTAAACTGCACTCATACACACCCACACTCACACACTCAGTTGTGCACTCATTTAGCGAGCACAACATAACCTCAATGTGCATACTTGTATAACGGGACAGCTGAGCTACAAATCAAAGTTTCATTTGCTGCATCAGCAACTTTCACTGCAAAATTTCGGGATGCAAATTACATGTGGTATTCTCTCCAACACACACACATTCAACTTCAACTCTTATGAATACTCCCTTTCATACACACACTCATGAGAAGTTGCAGCATCTGCATGGCAATCTTAATTGCTTTGGTCCTGCCACGAGACGACAATGAGTTCAACTCTCAGCTGTGGCCGGTTGTTGTCCTTAAGGATCCCTATCTGGCTCCACTACATTACACTACACACCACTACATTGTCCTACACACACACACATACGCTCAAACACACACATACAGTTGATTGAGACTTTGCGCCTTTATCGTATAAAGCATAACGTATACGCCACATCGTACATTTTTACAATGGCTTCTTCTTCCAGTGCAAATGACGCTTCCCCCAGGACTCGTATTTTGTACTCGACTTGCGTGGGCGCAGCAACAGCAGCGGGGGAGCGGAGAAGAGGAAGGGGAGGTAAAGACGGCACATACACGGCGCCATAAGGTGCTTAAACATAATTTTGACCGCTTTGACCTTCACGTCAGCCTACTGGGCGCCTTACTTAATGTTCTTACTCTGCATTGCAGACATAAAAGTGAAAAAATCCAATAAAATATAAACAAACACAAAAAAAAAAACAGAAGCAAGCAGAAAAACACTAATAAAAGCAAAATGATATGACCTCTTTCCTGGGCCAGCGACTCGCATTTAACATTTTTTATTGTAGAATTTCAGAAGAGATTTTTACAGTTGGCTTCAGTAGCGCTAAAGCTGAACGTTCGGCGTTGAAGTTGAATGGCGACGCTCAACGTCCAGTGGTTGATGCTGCTGCAACATGTCGTATACGCAATTTTGTGTTTATTGCCTTGTAGCACTTTTATGTGTGCGTGCGACTGTGTGTGTGCGTCTGTGTGTGTGTAGAGTCTTGGCACATTACACTTACACACAGTGGCAGCATCGTTAGTCATAACTTGCTGCTCTTGCTGTTGCTTCTCGCGACGTGCAACATGCCACACAGCAAATCAATGAAGTGCCTCTGGCGGGGGAAGGTACAGAATCTGTTGCCTGGAGAATTGCCTGGCGTGAAGCGGCTCAAGTAAATTTCGTGTGGCCAACAGCATTGCAAAGTTGATTGATGACTTTGACTGATTGCCATCAAGACTGCTCACCACAGCCACCTCCCCTCGCTTTCGCTCTCGCCTTCTCTCTCTGTCTGGGCTGCGGTCAACCGATGATTAACTCAATCTGCTTTTGCTCTGGGCTAATGTCGAGTGAATTGCCGTCGTCCTTGACGTTCCTGACATGGCTCTAGCGCTGCTCATGGCAACGACAAGTTGTCAACGACGCTGCCGTCTGCCAACTAGTTCATAAATAATGCACTAACATTGCGAGTGTGAGCGTACATGTTGCATGTGGCAAGTAGGAGTGAAGAAAGTAGGCACATTCCAACAGTCAGAACAGTCACGACTCTGTTATTAATTATGCTAAAGACAGTGGGTCAGGCGTGGAACTTATTGTGTCATTTTAAGTAATTATCCGAGGTTAAACTGTAACCAGTTCTCAAAAGAGGGTGAAGAGTGACAGAATGTGTGCCGCAGACGTGATGAGCTGCCCCAAACATATTCTGTGGCAAGCATTAGACGTGCCAGACATGTGCAACTAATATATTGAAATGGCAAAGTTTGCGCAAATAAAAAGCACATGTGGCCACTCGATGTTCTTGCCAAACACTCCAAACAGTCTGCGCTGGCAATTCGAAATTCAATCTCGATGCGAGCGTTGCACTTTTAATTGTATTCGAGTTGCAAATTGCATTTGCTGCTGCTAGCGAAAAGTTTTCTTGGCCATATGCGAATGAGCACGCTTTTGGGGATCATTATACTTTCAATTTGCATGCGCTGAATTCGCGTTTTTCCATTATTCCAAAACCATTGCCTTTGAGTTGATTCACAATGGGCTTCATCGCATCACGCTTTACTAGATGTTGAGCAAAGACTCTGTTCTCAAAGCGCAGCTCATCTCAAGTGAGGCTGGGCACTAAACCAACCACCAACCAGCTAGTCAACCAGCCAACTAACCACTCGACGTCACAAAACTTTCCTAATTGCCTCCGGCATTTCAAATCGAGTGCTCGACATCAAAAGCTTTTGCTCTCTCTCTCTCTCTCTCTCTCTCAGGCTCTGTCTTTCCCCTCCAACTCAAACTCAACCAAATTCTGAACTAGTTCTCGTATGAGCTTGGCTCCTTTTGACCCTAGTCTCTTCAGTCTCCACACTCTCTGACGATGATTGCCAGCTTCTTTGTCAAAAGAACTCACTTTGCCGTTCATTAACAATGTCTAGAGGCTAGCCCAGCAGAGTAACTAAAGTACTACATATAGTTGACTATCCTATTCTTCTCCCTTCTTCTAATTTGTGCCTTGCTAACTTTTACACTAATTAATCGCAGATACTCTTACCATTTCCATTGCTGCCATTGTGCGCGTATCTCTATCACATATTTTTCTGTTTTCGGGCGAAACTAAATACGAACACATCATCCACACCCACTTTACTTGCTTGTTTTCTGTTGTTGTTACGGCTTTGGCTTTGTCTGCGCAACTCATACATATTTTAGAGTGAATATTGTGAATATTCTATTCTATTCACTGCGGACAAAGTGAACTGTCACTGTCCATACAAAAGGCAATGTTGACAACCTACGCAGTCGCCAAATTTTTCATAAACAATTTAATACCTTTCAAATACGCTATCAACTGAGCGAGTTAGTTGCTAGCTGAACTCGAATTAGGTATCGATTTCCTACTAGGGTATTTGATATTCGCCAAGCCTTTTCTTTACTGAAGTTCTTATTGATTGGAACAGCAATGTGAACAAGCCAAAATAATGCGCAACATTCGCCAATATAAATAAATGTTTCCATGTTTTGTATATTGCGGATATACGATTGGATATTTACTCTTACTCATACAAACTCACAATGCAGTTGAATTGACACAATAAAATTCTCTTTAGTATGCTGCTTTCATCTTTGCTTTTCAATTGGTCTTCCAGTCGTCACTGGCAACTTGAATCCATTTCCCTTAAGCTGCTGCTGCACTTGTTTTGATTCGTTTCGTTCTGTTCTGTTTTGTTTTGTGTGCATCTCTTCGGCCTAAGAGCCGCAACTGGCACTCTCACTTGATCCCATGCTAAGAACAAACGCAATTTCTTTCTCTCTGCCTTTTATCGCACTTCTTGCACAAGCAACACTTTCTCATGTGGCTGATCTCTTCGGCTTTGACGCTGTAGTTGAACTTGCAGCCATTTTCCATTTTTCATTCTACTTTTTCGTTTGAGAAATTGAAAGCAAAAAAGATCTGTCTACAAATATTTCTCGCTTTAATACTGCTTTTAATTGTTTTTTTCGTGCTTTCAATCAAATATGAGCAATTCAGTTATTGACATTGCCGTTGTCGTTATCGTTATCGCCTGTGCACATTTGTCTGCTCCAGAATGCGACCCTTGTCACAGAGTTCAATAAATTGCTGGCAACAAAGACTCGAAGGGATAGCTGCCGATGTCTCCAAGCTGATGGCTGAATAATCTCACATATTTTTTCGGCTACTTATGGCAAAAGTCAACATTAATTGGTCCCTTTGAGCTGGGATTGGGCACGTTCGCAAGGTGTAAAAAGGAAAAGTGAAAAACGCACTTGGGTTGTGTTGAAATCGTCAACAGCTTGACAAAAAGCATATCGTTTATAAGAGTTGCTTGTTCATCAGTGGAATAAAAAGGGACACACACACACACACTTTGGGGAGGGAGAAAAACATTTCACAGCTGAGAAGGACTTTCGGTCAGAGAGTTGGAAAAAATTAGATAAATTATTTGAACAGCATTCAATTTGCGGCAAACGGCAGAACAACAGAACAGAGACGACCGAGTAGGAAAAGAGAGGAGAGTGGAGGGGAAAGAAGAATGGGAAGGCCATGGCACATGAAATGCAAACACGAAACGTAAACACAACAATTTTGGGCTTTCGTTGCAGTTGTGGCTGGGAGAAGCTGCTACGGCAGGAAAAGAACGTTGAGAACTTTGCCTTCCAACTCATATTTTATTCAACTGGACCGGAGGACAACACAAGCGCCTGCTCGCCCGGCTATGGATACGGCTCTGAATCTGAATCTGACTCTGACTCTCAGTGTGGCAACAACACACCCGCCAAATAGCCGACCAACAGTAAACGGCTAACGAACTTCTGCAGCTGAGCTTTAGTCATTTTTCTTGCTCTCTTTTTGCGCTGTGTTTTCCTTTTTTGGTTAGCGTTTTCCACAATAGTGAAGAAAGTGAAAAAATGATGAGAATAAAGTGCAAGTTTACTGCCCAGAAAAGACCTGCCAGCCAACAGGCAGCCAGAAAACAAACGGACAGTATTGTGAGAGTTTTGGACTTGGCCTTTCTTATTGTGCCTCATTTGCATATCCCTTCGAATGGGCGGAGCATAACTCAGCAACTGGCTTATGTGGATAACCTGGCCTCTTAATTAATGTAAAAGCCTCTAATAACAGTTTTAATTGCAAGTCTTTGCGACTAAATAACAAGCAGCTTCTCTCTATACTTACTTTGTATATCTCAATTTGCTTTGCCTGTGCCTGAAAGTAGACTTCATTTTTTAACATTCCTGATGACAGCTTATCAACAACTGGCGGAGAAAAAAGAAAAGCTGTACTTGATGATGATCAATGAAAAGGTGCAATCTTAATCGCCTAGAGAAGGTCACATACATGGAGTACAGTACACACACTCTCACTTACAGTATATAATCGATTTAATGGTTTGGCCAAGCTCAAAATGAAAAGAATCTCGAGTGTGCTTCCGCTGATGGCAAGCCTGGTTGACTTTTTGCATTATCCAGAAGTTTGACAAAGGAAAGGAAATTATCATAAGTTTCGTTAGACTTGCGAGGACAGGGAACTTGCTTTAAAAGTATTTACGCAAACAGTGGCATGAGTGAAGGAGCCATAGATAGATAGAGAGACACACACGCACACATGGGGAAATGTTTTTGGGGGGAAAGTGTTTTATGAATTATCGATTTTCATTTAGGAGCATACTAAAGGGAGTCTGGGAGAATAGGAGACAATGGCGACACAACTAGGAGAGCACTCCTCAACTTAGTCTCTCAGTCGTTTTCATCTTGTTGTCGTGCTGTGTGACGTAATGAAATTCCTGCAAGGTATTTGACTTTCCCCACGCCGCGACCCCGCTCTTGACACTCTGATGTCTGTTGACTGTTGACTCTCGTCAGTCCTTGCTGACGGCACATCCGTGACATTGCAAAAAAAAAGTCAACAGATGCCTGGGGCAGAGTTGACATAATGGTGGGACAGTCGGAGACAAAAGTTGAATACCAAAATGGAATTAATGTAATTAACGCCGCGTGTTGCAGGCAAATTGTCTCACCACGTTCATTGTTGTAGTTGACATGCTCGTATTGTGGCCGAAATCACTTCAGATGATAGCTTTCGCCTCCCATTCATGGCCAATGGCTAAATGACCAAGTGGCTAACCAGTCAGCAGCTTAATCTGCCGAGGGATGACATCACGCAATGGCTACTGGTTGAGCGGCATGCAACCCAAAGTAATTACAGCCCCCATGAGGCAGGTGGCAGTTAGAGATGGGAGATGAGACATGGATGTCGCGATTTCCGAGTTGCGAGTTGGCCAAAAATATTTAGTTTGCTGTGAAGTTCGCTAATGGAGTGTGCAGTTCCATTTCGTTGGGCTTGTCTGCGCGTGTTTCCTCATTGCGCAAATTAATTAATAACGCCTGTAACATTATCTTTAATTAGATTTCAGTGACTTTCCACATAATATACGACCAGGCGTTCCTCAGCACGCCAACTTAGCTAACTTCTAGCTCCCATAACCTAGCGGGTGATAGATGTCAATCTCATACTTTTGAGTGAATTAAAAAGTCGCGCACTCTGATTAATTACCGCCCCCAAGCAATTTAAGATTTATCATTTGATGAGTTCAGCATAATTTATAACCGATTAAGTAACAGATAACAGTTATTAAATGACTTTAATATTTCCACTATTTAATGTGCCAAACACTTTGCATAATTATGATGAAAATCCTTTAAGCAGATTTAAGAAATAGACACACACACACTGCAAAAGAGCAAATGTATGTTTATTGAGTATACGCCTCGTATGCTTGTTAACATGGCAACTCATCATCATAAACATTTTCTCGATTGCCTGTTGCCGAGTGTAATCAAGTCATTAAAATCTCTGCCTCGATTATCATCATAACTCGAACGTGAGCTTGTCAATATTCTGTGAAACATGTGTTCAACTGACATCCTTCGTTCGTCAGTCCGTCAGTTAGGCTTCAATTCGTTTTGAGTGTGAGCAAGTTGTTATTGTAAATATGCCAGTAGATCAATTTAATCCATTTGAATTTAGTAGTAGATATATTCCTCTGCCTGCCAGCCAGCCAACCAGGCAATCCCTCAATCCCCGATCCCAGCTGCCTGCCAGTTTTTGCCAAAAGTATCATCCAATATTCGCTTCGCAATGTTTCTCACTTTGCTGCTGTTTTTGTTGCTGCACAATAAATATTGATTACGATGGTGTTTTCAAAGTATTTTCTGCTCTTCTCGGTTGTGTTCTGTTTTGTTGTGCGGTGGGTTTATTTGGCTGAGATGTCTGGCTTAATGTTCCGTTGAAATTCTAATTTATAAACCAATTAGCAGCCGAAGCTCATGGCGTTCCCATAAATTTAGCGATGCCAACAAATTTAATCAAACTGCTTGCTTCCCGTCTACTTTCCCCGCCGCGAAAGCGAGCCTTTACTCTTTGACTCCTGGGAAAAGCGAGTGAGACTGAGAGCAGTAAAGCTGTCCTGCCTGTCTGTCTGTCTCTCTGCCTGTGGAGAAGGCGTTCACTTAGCTGTAACTTGATTTCATTCACGCTTCGTTAATTCGTATCCGAATATAAATTAACTAGTTGTAATACTGTTTGCCTGCTTAGCGCATGGATTCATAGATGAGAACAGCGCGCATTCAGAGTCAGAGTCGTAGTCAGAGATGTGGTCGTAGTTAGTGCGATTATCCGGCCAAGGGCAATAAACGAGGCCAAACATCGAGGCAGATTAAGTTCCTTAATGCGTTCAATAGGCCAAGGGCTAATCTCTGTTTATGCCCCCAAGCTGTAAAATGGAAAAAAAAAGCTCAACCGAACGTAATGAATGAAATCACTGATGCTAGTAATTTGAATTTTTTTCAGTTAGTTGTATTTTATTTGTATTTATTAACTAGTAATTTATTCAAAATGAAACGTACAAAAGGTGCGAATACATAAGTGGAAAAACTATAATCGAAATAATATTCACAGATTTAGTTGAAAGTTTTAAACTTAATGCTACGCTTTGATTTCCATCAACACATACACGTTTTTTTCCCCCAACCCTGTTACAATATTATTTATTCAACATTTTTGCATTACGCGTATTCGTTACTCATACGTAGTGTTGCATTTAGTATCGCATAATGCGTTTGGGTCTTTAATTAATGCGCCTGTATGTATTTTTAATGATTTCATTTACGAATAGTTTTCCATTTTGCATTTGAATTTTACATTTTCCACTTCCATTCACTAACGCACTCTCTCATTTTGCCAGTGCTTACTTCTGATTCATAATGCATTTAGTTGAGCTCTTTGTCTCCTTTATCTATATCATATTTCTTTTGTTTACATTTTTTTTTTGTCGATTTTTTCTTTTTTTGAGCGCAACACGCATATTTTATTTACATTTAATTAATAACTTTTCTCTATTGTGAACATGCTTTAATTGTTATTTATTAATTGAGTCGCTGCTCCACTCCAGTCTATCCAATCAAGCTATTTGCTAGTTAGTAAAGTTCTGTTTTCTATGTTGCTGGAAGTATTTCATTATTCTTTTGTTTGCTATATTTACACTCTGACTAATTTGGATAAGGACTGTCTAGTTTGTTCGTAGAATTTTTGGCTATTCTGTACAGTTTTGTGATTCGTGCAACTCACTCCAAATGCAATTGCATTTCCAATTGCAATTGCAACTTATTCATTACTACAGAAGTACACACACTTAAATGCTAATCAGGAAGGCACTTGACATTCGAAACAATAACGTCAACATCAACAAAGTCAGACACACAAGAGAGACCAGAACACAGAGTTACAAACGTTACTCATCATCATACTTATGTACACACTCAGAGACAAACACACTCATAAAAGTATTCATACACTTAGTAGATCTGCCAAGACTAGAGACTATGACCTAGATTGCTGTTGTCTGCAGCGTTTCATTTTCCACACACACATACATATACATATATGCACACATATTTACACAACACATTCACTCTGGAGCTACCTCAGCTTGGCTTGTTGTGGCAATCCATTAGCTTTGGCTGGCCAGATCCTTCCGCCGACCTGCGCTCTGTGACCTGCAGCCTGCGACCTTCGTTCCGGGCCGGATATTAATTACGCTCATCCATTTGTAGCGCATTAATCCCGAATACACACTGAATTATGCACACACGCGAAATCGCTCATACGACAAGTTGTACACAGCGCCTGAGTTATGACGAGCTAGTCATGTTTACAAACATTCGGCAGCATGAGGCGTTTATACGGCTTAGCACCTTATATAATTCTCATACACACACACACGCACACACACGCCTACTTGATGTGTAGACGATTATGAAGATTCACTTGCGAGAGTTGTTTTTGGCAAATGGAAATATTGCGAAAATTGATGAAGGCAACGCAAGCATATTTCGGCTCGCTGGCAACCCATTAGTTTTCTCTTCCCTCCCTTGCTCTGTTCTAGTGTTTATGTGTGTATTTACATTATTGATAACATTAAATGAGCCTGACGCAATTTGTTTTCATTCTTGTGGCCGCCTTCGCCTTCAACTTCGACTTAGCCTGCGATTTGTCTCGCTTAAATCATTCATACGACGCCGCAGACACACAACAAACACATTTTCCCGAGCGCTTAACCTAAACATTGTGCTAACCTAAAGTCGCTAGAGATGCAGAGATAGAGAGAGAGTAAGTGACTAGACTTCCATCCAGAGTTCAAGTTGTGTCTGTCTGCTCCACGCATTCACAATTTACAATTACAGGAAGCTCGTCCACACATTTATACTTATTTATGTATTTGTTTATACATTTAAAAACAGACATCATCATCGTCGTTCACGAATTCACCCCCTACACACCTGCTTGCTGTGGCTCCGACTGCTTTTTGGGACTCAGACTATTCCCCAGTTGATTTGTATTGTCTTCTGTGCTGAATGTGTGACCCGCTCTCGCCTCCAGCTAGGGTCTGGGCACCTGGACTCCCGCCTCGGCATCGCAGCTCTGCACTTGCGGGGCGGGCACGCTGATGGCTGTGGTGTAGACATGAGGCTCGCAGTCCACCGAGCTGGGTCATCCGTAGTAGAACTGCGAACCGACCGAGAGGCCAGTCGACAGAGTGCGTGGAGCCGTACCATCGTACGACAGCTGTGGCTGCAGCATGACTGCCGCGGTGGGCTTAGTGCGACGCAGCGTTGAGGTGCCTGGAACTGCCACGTGACTCAACGGTGCCATGGCCAGCGGCGATGTTGTGGGCGCCTGCTGAGCCGAGGGATGTGCGGGCGAACCACTGGCCAGCGAGGAGGGTGGCGTCGGTGTGTTGCTGGGTCGCTGGAGCACGCCGACGCTCTCGGCATTTATGAGATAGCCACCGCGGATTGTGGGCGCCGTTGTGTACTGTGTCAGCGAGGTGAGGGGCACCATGGTGTCTGTCGAAGAGAATGCTTGATGCACAGCTATCGCAGGAGAAGGTCGAATGCTCAGGTATACTTACTCATGCCGCTGCTGCCGGGCAAAGGAACGCCTGGACCATTGGCGCCAATGACAATGGCTGGCGCTAGGATGGTCGCTTGGCCAGGAGGTAAGCTGCCCGCGCTGCTGGTGGCTACATACGAGCTCGGCGCAATGCCGATTAGATCCGGCGATTGTCTGGCACCCACCAGCAACGAGTTGGGAATCAAGCCAGGCGTAGCTCCTGAGCCTTGAACCGTGGCCAGTTGACTGGGCGAAAGGCTAGCGTAGAGACTACCAGCTGGTGCGTAGGTGATGTAGTTCTGCGGTTGCAGTTGATGTTGTTGTTTAGGTGACTGCTGGGGAAGATGGAACACGGCGGGCATACTCACCTCGTTCTTGGATACACTGGGCACAGGTATCGAGGTGGTCAGATCAATGTCCGCATCAATCTCCGAGATGGTGTCGTTAAACCCACTCGGGATGGTCGTCTCATCCACCATGCCGCCTGTGCCGCCCTTGGAGGAGTTGGAGTGAGTGTCACTGGCCATGCGACGACGCTGGAGAACGAGGCGAGTGGCCACAATGACAATGGAGCAGAGCACGCCCAGGGATCCGATGATTAACAGATACAAATAGAGGCGCTGCTGGTCGTCTGCGAATGCAAATGGGAATGGGAATGGTAATAGGTTGGCAAATCCTGAATATCATTATTAAAAAGAAAGAATTCATTCAGCGCGGCAAGCTGAGCCAAGGATTTGCATAGAAGGACCACCACGTGCCTTTTGTTAGCTGCCAAATTGACTTTAAGTTGACTTTAAAGTTGTTTGTTTGTAAACAACATTTGACATTCACAAATGTCAGTCAGCCTCCCCTTGGTCGAGTTCCCTCAATCTTATTTGGGATTAGACTCGTGTTGTCAGACTTTGCTATTCATGAGGCCATCTGCTGCCAAAGACAGCAGAGGCATAGACACTAAACTGGGGTCTTGGGCTTACTTGTGTTTTTCTATTATTGCGAATGTAACCAATCGCTTAGGAGCTCCCCACTCAGCATGGACTGGACAACCAGCAGAGGAGCAAAAAAGAATGGGTAGTCGAATAGTTGAATGCTTGACTTACCCTCCAGGCTTAGGTCGGCGCTGTGTGTCATCACGGGATTGACGCCACTGCCATCGGTATCTGCATCCAGTGAGCCGTTTGTCACGCTCTGAATGCCATCTGGATTTGAGCTACCCTGGAGCCTGGTGCCATTGATGCCGCTGCTGGTTCCATTACCCTGCGCCGTTTTCGTCGTGTTGCTGTACAGCTTGGGTATGGCTTCGGGACTCCTTGTAGATGAGCTCGTCGTCATACAGGTCGTTGATGTCACCCTCAAAGTCCTCCGTCTCATCGGCCTCCACCTCCGAGTCGTTGCTCTCCTTCAGCACTTGCTTGGGCACTGCGGAACAAAGACGCCATTCGCATTCACATTCACATTCGCATTCACAACGTTCATTGAGGCCCCCAAAACGAGCAACATAAATCACGCGGCCAAGTCAAATGCATCAATCTTGTGACCTGACGCGCGATTCTGATGCGAGAAAAGCGCCAACAAAGGAGCGCTCTAAATCATTGTGAGTGGCAGGGAGCAAATGCTCGCCCTGTCCCATCCACTTGAGTTTCTTCTCCCCCTCTCTACTTACCGCATGTGTAAACAACCTTCAGATACATTCGTGAGTTGGGCTGGCAGGGTGTGCCAAAGGTATTCGCATCCGCTGCCAGGTTGCAGCGCCTTCTCCCATGGCAAATTTGCATCACAGTCTCGGTGGCAAACGATGCCAGGCACGCTACAGCGAGGGCAGACAGTACAGTAGAGTCAGTGCGATGCAATTCTGCATCCTTTTTGGAAGGCAAGTTGTATACTTACTCTCCTCGCGCACTCCTTGGGGCTGGGGACATTGAATGCTCTCGTACTCGGTGCGGCCAAAGCTGGCACTGTAGACGGCAATCCTGGAGTACGGGTTGCACTCCAGCTGGGCGACATCGTTATGGCAGGCTACCTTGCTGCGGAACTCATCTGCGAAATCCAAATTGCACAAGTCAATTCATGAAGGAAAACACCCACGAAACGCTCAACGCGAAACGCGCAACGCGTGTGTTCATTAGCGAAATTTGCCATTTTCTATCTTAAGTTTGTCTCCCTTTATTCTCATGTCAAGTCAAGTATCTTTATACAGTGCTCGCTCCATACAGTGACTTAATAAATACAATACATAAATTCAACGGTCTAACTATTTAAATAGGAAATATGTTATGTATAGAAATATTTATTTCAATGCTTTAAATAAAAATTTAAATTAATTAAAACAATCCAGTAGGTACAAATTTAATTCACAAATGATTTCAATTATTTTAAAACAAGATTCCTATTCAGTTCATTCTATAACTTTTCTTTAGCAAGTTTTAACAATGAACACATTTACTTTTCGAAGCAAACACTGTACAAAATTAGTGCTCAATCTTACGTAAGTTCGCCTAATTGAATGCTCACTCCTTGGAGCGCGTTCTCTGTAATTCTACGTTGCGAGCAGTCCGTGTCTTGGCTTGCCAAGATAATGTCATACTCGCTCTGATTAAAGTGTAATCAATGATTCAGAACTTTGTAATTGAAAGTCACGAGCTACTCATTTTCTGGCGCATCATTTCAAGCCGAACTTTTCGCTCGCAAATTCAAATATTCATTCGACAATGGCTGCAGCACTCCACCATTCTCTCTCTCCTCTTATCACTTCCTTCCCTTTGCAGTCCCATGTGCTGTGCGCTGCATGGAAACTTAATTTTGTATCGTCGCTGCTATTTTCAGTTACACAAAAGCACGTCCAAATGCTATTCGAGGTTCGTGGACAAAGTTGCCGCTGTTCCTGGTAAGTCTAGGCACATTTACTCATCCCACTCCCATCGTTCCTTTACTTCCTCTTTGCTAACGGACTAGTCAATGCCCGCCCTAGTGCCGATGCCTCCATTCCACCTGACTGCATTTTCGGAACGCACGACAGCTCGCTAAACTCGCTGTCTGCTTGTTCGATGTCTCGTTGGTTCGTTGTCTGGGTCTAGTCCTCGCTGTGGCTCTGGTTCCGTGTCTGAATCTGTCAGTTTCAACAGTATTTGCTCGACAAAAATATCGACGCTGCAGCGTCGCAATGTGTACTCGAGGGACGAGAATGAAAACTGGAACTGGAACTGGGACTGGGACTGGACACATTCTGAAATGCTAAACCAGCCGAGAAGCCAAAAGTCCGGATGAAGCCAACACTCGTTCAACTCATTCGGTTGGACGTTTATGTGTCGAAACGAGTTTGTTGTGCTTAGCTTCCATACACAATACGTATACGTAACGTATTACGTATACGTAGCGTAGAGCGAGAGTAAGAGGGGAGAGAGAATTTGTTAGCCATTTTACGTGTCCCATTGTACGCCCAATAAATTCCAAGCAAATTAAACAAAACTTTCGCTCGTCGTCGGTTGTGACTTACATGGACGACATTTGTAGGCGACTTCGACGATTTTGCGACTCTTGGGACAAGGATCGTTGCTGATTGCATTCGAGCTGCTGGCCGTGCTGCTGTGGTAGCTGCTGGTGCCGGATGAGTCGCCCACTCCGCTGGCGCCCAGGCCATAGAACTGCGGGGAGCCGTGGAACTTGCAGTGCTTCTTCTTCTGGCAAGCCTCCACCACGGTCTGCAGCAGGGAGTACTGTCAACATAGAGAAAGAGAGAGAGAAAAAACGAAAAAAGAGGTAAAGAAAAATCAGTTGCAATTTAGTTTTCAATTCGCCAGCTCCTTCGCCTGGTGTGCGCAAACAGAAAAGAAGCTGAAAAGTGAACGAGTTCAGGAACTGGGCGGAAATTGTAAACTTTTACAAATTGAAATAAAATATTTGCATTAAAAATGTAATTGAAGTGTTGCCCGACAAGTTTGGCTTACGTTGAAGTTTTCCATTTATTTAGCGACATCTTTAATATCATAACTAACATTAACTATGTGTACCTATGTACGTAAGAAAGCAGCTCCTTTTCCTTTACCATGTGGCAACAGCTGGAACAGATTGCTAATCCATTTGTTATGGCCCCCAGACGACTGACTGACTGTCAGCTATTCAATCAGTGCCCACATTGTTGCTAACGATGTGCATTTCTCTCAGAATTATGTACGAAATTCCGCTTTGTTTACTGTTCTATTTAGTGTGACAGACGAACAGACAGCCGGACAGATAGACGGACAGACAGACAGGCGAGCTTGGGAGCAACGTTAGTTGGCGAGTGGCAGTTTCGGCTGTCACACGAATGTTTTGCGCCTTCTCGTAATCCGCAACGCGAGTGTAAACTGTTTATTTTCAAGTTATTTTTCACTATCTTGCGTTGACAGCCCGCAGAGGAAAGGCGGACAGACAGACAGGCGGACAGACGGACGGACGGACGCACGGTCGGTTGGGCAGCCTCAATGTCTGACAGCAGGTTTAGATTTGTCGACTCTGTCAGTCGGGCGAGTCGTCACAAAATTTAATAACAACGACAACGGCGACGACAACGTGGGCGACAACAACGCCCAGCAGAGACATAGAGGCAGAGAAATAGAGAGAAAGCGAACAGCGCGGAGAAAACAACGACTCGAACAATGGCGACAGAAAAAACGAGAGAGACAAAAACGATGCGAGAAATTATTTGCTGCGGTTGCCGTTTTTAGCGAAGCGTCATGTTGACGCAAAGGCCGAGTTCTAACTTTTTTGATGGGCTAGGGAAATAGTAGGGAGAGTGATGAGGGGCCTCCTAATGATACCCCATGGGACGTGAAGGAATCTTGGCCCCAAAACTCAGCGTGGGTCGCTGGAGTATCTCGCATTGACTTTGCCTGACAAAAAAGGCAACTTTTCTTGGGCCTTTGTCAATTTTCTTCTTCGCATATGTATAAGTATATGGGTATTTGTACTTTTCTGTGTTTGTGTGTGTGTGTGTGTGAGTGTGTTTTCACTCTGGCAACTGCCACTTTTAACAAACATTAAAAACAAAATGAATTCAGCTGTCTCGTATTGTTTTCTACGTTGTTGAATTTGCTCCAAATTTAAATTGATTTCGTCCGCTGCGCATGAATTTGGGTTCAAAGGATGCCTTCCCAAATGTCGGGCAAAAGGCAACTGAAATGTTTAATGAATTGGAAGCGTTATTCGGAATTCGGACAGAACGCCATTCTCTTATCCCTTCCCCCTTACCCTCCTCCCCCTGTTTGTCCCTAACTGGAATTTATAATGACAAACTGCCTCAGCTTGAGCGGACTCAACGGACGCAGATTCAACAGCAATCCCTCGCTTCCGCCCAGGCCTACATCGATCTATCTTTCTAGCTTTCGCCTAATTGGCCAAATTCAAGGAAATTGTCATAAATATTGAAAAATGCGCCGGAGGAATCTCAGTTTTCTGATGGCCAGCCTTAAATGACAGAAGTCCGCATTTCCTTGCCCACGCAGTTAGATCCTCTTCTAGTTCTGATGAAAAAAAATAAGGGCATTTATAATGTATTTAAATTATAATGAAAACTTGCAAGAGGGGGAAAAAAGAGAAGAAGAAAAAAAGGAACATCGATATCCCCAATCAGACTTGTCACATTTGCATTAAAATTTGACAGTTTTAACGCAAACTTTTGCTTTACTTTGAAAATATTTATGAGTACTACAAATAAGTTTGGATCAGAGCTTTCCTCTGTTGTTACCTACTGTCTATGAAAATGATATGATAAGCTTTAGTTAAGTATTTTAAATTGTTCAAATTATATTTTTTGTCTTCTTATTACATATTTATATTAAAAGTTACTGTGAGAAAGCTATAGCCTTTTAATTATGAACAAAACTAGATTGAGTTTTAATATTCATCCTAATATTTCCACCATATGAAGGTCCTAAACTATATCCCCTGGAAATTGCAGCCTTTAGTCTCTAGATTTTGATTTATAGCTTTTATCTCTGGATATTTCTTATTTTATTCACCCAAGTTTGGCCACACTTTGTTGTCTTCGCCTCATTTTAATTTGACCGACAGTTCGTTGACTGTCTAAGCTGCTTGACAACTCGTATCTGAGGTTTTTTTTTGGCCACAGCTATCGACCCACTTAGATGCTGTTAGGATTTCTGTTGGCCAGTCGGTGTTGAATTCAATTATCATTGTCAACACTTGTTTAATCTCCATGGTCACATTAATTTAGCCCAGTTCGTAGCGTTAACGAAACAAGCAAACAAAATGAAATCCGAGAAGCAAGGCACGAGACAAAAGAAATGAAAAAAGAAACCCTCTTATTTAGAAGAAGTCGGTGGAGTTTGCTTACCTGTAACGCGTTGGG
The DNA here is from genome assembly GCF_023558435.1 of Drosophila sulfurigaster albostrigata. Classification (NCBI taxonomy): domain Eukaryota; kingdom Metazoa; phylum Arthropoda; class Insecta; order Diptera; family Drosophilidae; genus Drosophila; species Drosophila sulfurigaster. The sequence continues at coordinate 36,881,390 of NC_084882.1, read as the reverse complement.
CCACATGCAGCTCTCGGAAGATGAAGAGCCGTCGCTATTTTGGGCATCGTCTGTGGCGGATTCGGTGCCAGTTGGACTCGTCGTGGTGGCAGCTGGGCTAGGTAGAGCCATGGCGATGGCGTAGCCTCCGTTCACATAGCGATTGGCGGGCACCTTTTGTGTGGAGGAACCGAAGATGGAGCCGCGCAGCAAATGCTTCGCCTTGCCACGTATCTCTGGGCCAACGGTGCCGGCGATGGGGCACAGCTCCTCGATGCTGTAGCCATCTGTGTGGGGAGTAACATAAAGCACGAAATGGCAGACGTGTCAGGAATAAATGGCCCTAGGATGGCTCTCCAGAGAGAGAGAGAGAGAGCGCAAGAGGCGAATAGAGGAGAGAGAAAGAGAGCACTTACCTTTCGCCACGAACTTGTTGTACTGTGCAAATTCAATTGAGATGCTGGTGCCGCGCGGGCAAGCAATTACCACCTGATCCGTATCACAGGCCGCTTTCTGATATGTGCGCAGTGTGGCCGATAAAAGAGCTATGCGTGGCACGTGCAACAACACAGCCGCATCATGCAACACAGGTGTCGAATGTCGAGTGCCGAATGTCGAATGGCGAGCGAGTGGCAGATAAATGTTGTTACATGGAAAAGTAGAGCAAAAAGTGAATTTAAATTAATTTTGTTATGCAATTATTATGCCACTCAATAGTTCAATTAATTTTATTTATTTAAAGTTTATTTAATTATTTCGCTGACAATGCAATTTAACAGCTCAACATCCCGTAATCGCATCCCGCAATGTCAAGCGCGTCCTCATTGTGCACACCTCAATGTCGTTTATTTATATTTATTTATAGAGCACACGCCTCCCTTAAGTCGTAAACGAGTTGCAACTTCCTTTCTTTATAAAACAAAGCAGCAAATTGAAAATGACAGGACGTTGTCTGAGAGCTCCGCTGGGAACTGGCAACTGTGAACTGGCAACTCTGAACCGTAAGCAGTTGAGTTTGAGTCGAGCACAAAAGAAGCCCATGCGGTAAGCTGAGTCAAACAATTGCCGACACAGCAAGCGCAACAACAATGGGGTAGGCGAACAGGACACAGGTGGCATAACGAGGAGCGGCAACAAAGTTTTGTGGCATCGTCACGCTGCTTGCTGCTCGCTGCTCCTCGAATTTCTCAACAAGACTAGGCGGAGGGATGTGGGCGTGGCTGTGGCTGTGGCATGGCGTCAGAAATGCGCTTCCGCACTTCAAACAAGGCGTAAAGTGCACATTTTTAGCGAGCCTTACAAGGAGGACTTGTCTCTCATGGGACTAGACAAAATTACACAGAATTCTTGGCAAAATACTTTAGTTCGCTACCCTCGACAGACAGAGTTTATGCATGTGGAGCATGCCGAAACACAAGTTTCGTGCTTTCGTCCTTCAATTATGTGATATAGAAATAATGATGCACAAACTAAATGAGTCCGCCCGTCTATCAGGCGAGCAATTTAAATGTGGGACAGGGAATATCGCCTTGCTCCGCATTGTGTTTTCCTAATGAGTTTGGGCCCAGAGCGAGAGAGAGAGTGAGAGAAGAGGAGAGGAGAGGAGAGCACAGCGAATTGGTTTTGTTTTTGCCGACTGCCTTCGGCGAGGGCGTGACAGCCAGCGAAATGAGAAGAGCGGGGGAACACACTGAGATTGCATCCCTGAAATGCGGGCAACCGACTGATTTATATTGCAAACCATAAATTATATCTAAATGGTGCGTTCTCACAGCTCGCTTCTGGCAGGCGAACGCGGACAACTCGTAATTATTTCTACATATAGATATAGATGGAGATATGGCTATAATCAAGGACTATTGGCCAGCAGCCATCGGCCAAATGGCAGGTTGCCGCCCACGTACAATAAATTTACCAAGAGACAGAGAGAAAATAGTTTGAGCGCTTAAAGCTAGAAAGAGTTGAGCTCAGTCAATATGCACAACAGACTTGTCATGGCTTACAGTCTTCTCCGATATGAATAATATATTTAATTTCATTGGAGCACTTCTATCTGAGCAATTGCTCAGTTGCGCCAGCTGGCTACATTAAATTAATTGTTATGACTTTACAGCCGTTTTCTTTTCCTTTTTGGTCTAGGGAACGAGCGAAAGTTTCAAAGGCGATGGACGGAAGTCGCTGAAGTTTTTTATTGGTGCCATTTGAGTTCAGCAATCGAATCACTTTCGTATGGTAGGAATCCAAATAAAAGTTCGCTTTGCGCTTGCCCATAAAATCCGGAATCACCTCCCGTTCCACGTTCCAGCTTCCGAGCAGAGGGAAAAAACTTTACCTTTTAAAGTGAAAGCGTTTCCAGCGGGTTGCTTAAACTGCAAAAACAATAAAAATCACACAAAAGTCCCTTTGACCTTGTGGTTTGCCCCAGCACAATGTGTGTGTTTGTGTGTCTGTGCACTGTACAGTGAACACTCGTTTGCATGGACGCCCCTTTGCAACTGGGATGATGCCGCACTTTTCTGGCACTGGCTCGAAACTTTTTATTTGATTTGAAATTGAAAGCGGTCCAGACAGATGCCGGTGGCTTCTCGAAAGGGGAGAGAGAGAGGGGAAAGGAGGGGAGGCACAAATTTGCTTTGAGCAACCGCAACGACTTTACCTTACAGCACATTACAAACAAGTCCAAGTCACAGTGAGTGTGTTTTATCCGCATGTGCACCGCATCGTTTTACATACTTATGAATAATTTAAATATAAGGCCTACTTCTTTACCTCCCTCCCTTCCGCCTCTCTGCCAGTTGTGTCCTCGCAGAAGACTACAATTGAATATTTATATAGTAGATGCCGCACACAGCAAGATATGTCATCTGGCTCAAAGGCAAATCCAAAACCAGAAAAACTCTTTACAAAATTCGAATTCGCATTTCAATTTCTATTTGTATCTCTCTTCTATTTGTATTTATTTGTATTGCTAGCTGCTGTATTTGTGTTCAATTAAATGCAAAGCCCATGAGGGTGACACACACATATTTGTATTGTAATTCGGACAAGCTGCTCGACAACTGGGTCAAGTTCTTGGCTGGGAGAGAGAGAGGAAAAGAGAATACATGTGTTATTAAGGAAACCGCCAAGTAAAATGGCATCGAACAAATGTACTTTGTACTCAAACGAACTGATTCATTATTCATGTCGTGCACTCAGAGATTAATCATTCGCTTCAAGTGACTGTCAGCAGCTGCAGTTCGCACGCGACTTGCAACTTCGATTGAGACAACGCTGCGTATGCGTAATCTGAGAGTTCACACACACCCAACTTGGTTTGCCTGAACTTCGACAGTGCCCAAAGGGGGCAACAAGGCTCTGAGGCACAGAGGCACTACGCTCGCTTAACCCCAATTTAGTTGTCACTACTATTTGTGCTCGCTTCCTGCCTGCCACAAGGAGTCAAGGAGTCAACAGAGGAGGCTGGCTGTCAACACAGCAAAGAGAATAGCCAAAGCCCAAAGAAAGCGACTGTCATCGGGAGTTTGCCGAGTCAATGGCCCAGAAGAAATTGATTTGTTTTGATTTATTCCATTGCTTAGTATATAATCTATATATATGTTTGCTCTGGGTCTTCGTCGACGACGTCGTCGTCGTCGTCTTCGTCTTCGCTCTGAGACTCGGCACTGTGACCCTTGGCACCGCGTGGGTTTCACCACTTGCCGCTTTGATGTTGCCCGTCCTTGGCCTTCGCCTCTTTCTTGTCACATGCAAAGTTGTGTTGATTTCTTTTGGGGACCGCCTCTCTTGCCACATTCATATTTTATTGTGCCATTTGACTCGCTTAATAAATGGGAATTTGCCACTGTCGATACTGTTCAAACGCAGCCCCAACCAAGCAGCAAGGACATCGAGAGAGAACGACCCGCAGGGCAAATTGGCGTTGCGGCATCTTTGTTCTTTGCTCCCCAAAAAAGAAAATGCCATAAAACTTGATATGTATCCGATATGCCTGGCGCCCACTCAATGCCTGTCTCTGTCTGTCTGTCCGAGGAAAATCTAATTAAATGAAATTTAATATTTCCCCCATCTCATCATATTCAAGATGGCCAAATAATATCGATTGCAGGGACATTTCCAGATCCTGATAGATCATAAAAGAACTGACGAACTACCGAACTACCGCAGAATATTTCCCGAGATGCGTCATCAATTTGATGGTCTTTTAATCAGCATTTAGTTTTACTAGCGAACCGATAGCGAGTCTTTTAACTAACTGATTATCTATCTTCCAAATTTGTGCTCGTAAAATATTAAGGTTTGCTTTAATAACAGATTGAACGGCATCAAATTTGTAGCACCATAAAATACAGAGCTACTTATTTCCTGCCTTTTACTAGATCAATTTGAATTCCTTTATATTCTAGAAATGATTGAGCACGATACTTTCGATATGTATTTATATATTTTCGCTATCATGTTCATCAAATTTGAAGGTTTGTTTTACTAATAGATTGAATAGAAATGTTTAGCTTTGCAAGATTATTTTGTATACTTTAAAATGAGTACAACAATTAACTTCTTATCAGGTGACTTGATGAAGGAATTATTTTGCCTTTGAAATGCACTTTCCGCTCTAAGTATATCATTATGCTAGAGCAAACAGATATTCGCCTACACTTTGTAGCCAGCATAAGGATTTGTGTTTACAAAGCGTGTCTAGGGGGACAAAAAAAAGGAAAGAAGAAGGAGAATAACTTGGCGAGTTCTCGGCGGAAATAAGTCATTCATAAAGTGCAAACAATACAAAAGTGAAAAGAATAAAAGTGAACTGCAAAATGTAGACATAATATTTCTCCCTTTTTGCTGACTCGCAATGGTTTGTTCTCGGACTCGTTTTCAGGGTTGAGAACTGGGACTGGGATTGGGATCGGGACTCGTGCTTTGTAGTGGACCCCGGCTCTAATCCTGAGGAAACAAAAGTTTATGACATTTTACGAGCTTTTTTAATACTTTGTGAAAACTTGTGCACATTGCCATCCGTCTGTCCGTCCGTCTGTCCGTCCGTCCGTCTGCAGCTTATCCATCTTTAAGCCCTGCAACTCGGCGGAAACAAAAACAAAATTTATGAACGTGTTTTGTCATGTATGGATGGCTGCCTGGACAGATGAGAGCTGCCTGCGGACGGAGGAGGCAAAGCACGAATAAGTCAGTCAAAAAAAACACACATACGCCACGTATAACATATATCTGAGTTTAACTCGCTTTTCGCTTTGTTCGCTGTGACGCTTGTGCCACATTTTTTGGACGCACAGCGTCGCGTTAAAAACTTTTCTGTTTGTCTACACATCAGCGACAAGTGGCCTGTACATGAAAAGCGTATGGAAGGAGGTGGAGGAGGAGGAGGCTGCCTCAATCTCGAGGCATGCAACATTACTTTGCGTAATTGAGAGCATAAATTTTATGAGCTCGCGCTGCGAGTTGCGAGTTGGGAGTCTATGTGTATCTGATGGGCTATGAAATATTTCGTATGCATTAAAGACATTAAATAAAGCGCAGAGAGAGAAGTGAGGAGGAGGAAAGTAGAAGGAATTCTCAAGATGAATGAAATCTGGTGAATACACGTTTGCTAGACACATACGCAATGTGAAGCAGATTTGAGGACTCTGGGGAAAAGGACATTCGTAGACGAGACAGACAGGATCCGAGCATGTTGCAACATGTCATGCTTATCCTGGGAGTTGATAGCCGGCATATTAACATGCTAAATGGTGAAATGGAGTTTTATGCTGTAGCTGTGGCCAGTTAATCATTTCCGCACATTATCCTCTTATGGCCATAACAAATTGCCAAAGCCCATGAAATCTTAATTAACATGTGGCATGCCACACATTGTACTCTGAGTCTCTGCTTCTGCGTCTGCTTACCCAGGGGGATCAATCCGGAATATGATTTCGCCTTCGGCACGAGCCGCACTTAAAGCGCAGAGGAACGAGACCGAGAACGAGAACGAGAGAATCAAACACTTTGCCTGCGAATAATCCATTATCCTGCGGATCGTCGAGCACTTGCGACCAAGCGAGCCGTTGGCCATCGCAGGCATTAAAAGTGACTACCACCGCATTCACCACCGCACCACACGACGCGTCTCTCTCTGGCAATCGAAGCTCGCATGAAATGTCCTTTTTTATTAACAATTATTCGCTCGTCGTTGTCGTTGTCGTTCTCGTTGATTTTACTTGTGAACGGATGTTGTTGCTTGGGGATCCGGATTCGGATTCGGACTCGGATACGGATTCAATTCGATTCGGTTCGATTTTTGATTTCACTTTTTCGTGCTCATTTTTAGCTGCGTTTGTTAACACTTTTCGGGGCTCACTTTTGGGCCGCACTTTTATTGCCTTTGCTGCAGCTGTAGCTGCGCGAACTTTTCACAATTTTTCAGCTGTGGCACAACAACGATTCAGCATTTATTATCAGCTCGAGTGAGATCAATAAAAGGCACTCGCAACGCAACACAACAAACCCAACTAAAGCATCCACCCATCCAGCAGCAGCTCTGAAAGTCTGATTGTTATGGAGGTAATCAAATTGAACATCTCTATATCCTCCCTCCCCCTTCGGGTTGCTCCCTCTCGCTGTGCAACAACTGACAAGGCCGGCGGCATAACGTAAGCAACCTGCCCCAAACTGAGAGGGGGAAAAAGGGGAGAGAGGGAAAGGTATTTGGAGTGCGAATTGAATCGATGCAGCTGCCACGGTGACGATAACAGCAACAGCTGCCGCAGGGTTTGTATACGTGCCACGCCCACACTGCCACACTGCATATGCATACATCAAGTTGCAGCGGGGGAGGAGGCAAGTGGCAAGTATCAAGTGGCAATGTTAACTGCCATTCTTCGCACATTCCAATTTAAATGGAAATTTAAATTTAAATTCGAGCTCGCATACGAATTGATTGGCTTCGCTTAGTGCCACATCGTGTGGCAGCCACAGCGCTAATTGCAGTCTCATTAACCGGCCCCAAAATAGTTGCATCGCTTCGCATCGCATTTCATTGCATGTCCTGTTGCCTTAACTGGCACATCATTTGCCCATCGAGATGCAATTCCTGTTCTCATCCATCAAGCTGCAGGGAGCGACATGCCGCATGCAGCATGCCCCAATTATGTAATTCCGCCGGCAAGGGACAGAACAGAACGGAATGGACAGAGCAGACAGTCGTCACAGTCACAGTCAGAGTCAGAGAGACGACGCGACAGTTGTGATAGTCGAAGAGCAGAAGCGGAAGCTGAACTTTTAATTAAAATTTGTATTTGACGAGTCGAAAATTTGGCTTGTTAGTTGCCCCATGACGCATGTTGTTGTCGTGCAGCAGGACATGAGAAGGACACACAGCTAGATTGCTGACATTCGAAATTAGAAAATAATTGCGAGCTGATTTAATTTCAGGCAACTGCAATCAAGTGTTTAACAAATTCGCTGCTGGCCTTCGCCTCCCTCTGCCTTTGCCCTCTGTCACTTCAACTGTGTCAAGTGCAACAAATCTCCCCCTCACTACTTCCCTCCTCCACGCCATCCACTCGTTGGAAAACCCATTTGTGTTTACCACGCTAAATTGATATGCAAACATGTGGAAATTGCGAATTGCGATTCATTAAGCAAATTTGCCTTGGCTTTTAATTGCGCTCTGATTACAATTCGCAATTCTCTAAGATACAATTGCGATGCTGAGATACAGAGATACACAACTGTCCAACTTAATCAATGCTGTGAGTGATTTCTGGCAATCAAGTCCTTGATTAACTTCTCAACTTGCTCGCAGCTGGCTGCAAGTGTTTTTGGCATTAGTTGTGCGATCTGTTATTCAATTATTAAGCGCGTGGCTGCAAGACAGAAGGCAGCATCAGTTGAGGGCCACTTGAGCACTATTCGCGCACTTTGACATTTGATTAATGATGCGAGTTGGTGCGCCACTTCAGAGAGGGGCGTGTGTGGCACATAGCACATTTCTCCGCTGTCATTGAGCGCACACAATAGTAAATGAGGGCAAGCTGGGAGGTGGGAGAAGGAGGAGGAGGTGGTTGGCAGCTTGTCCCTACTGGCCACAAAATTGAAATAAAGCGACAACGCAGGAGCTGAAGCCAGGGACAGTTGGCCACAATTGCGAAGTAAACGAAGCGGCAAACCGCCAGACACCAAACTCAAGAGGGGCAAAACGCAAAAAAAAACAAAACGCGGCTTATCGCAGGCCACAAAAAACAGATTCAACCTCAGCTCAGCTTTGGCTTCCTCCCCAGCTCAAAGTGAACCTCATCATCTAGGCCAGAAAGCAAGCTGGCCTAAATTGTGCTGCCATTCGGCTTGTTAATTTCACATATTTGTGGCTGTGGCTGTGGCTGCTCTACGAGATTAGTCAGCTGCTCTCCAAATGGATGCTTTAGTTGTTGTTGTTGTTGCTGCTCATTTGCATTTTTTGCAGTTGGCCGCGTGAAATGCCAAACACGAAAAATTTCGCGCACTCAAAGGAAATAACTCACTTTTTATTCTATTTTACTTTTTTTGGTTTTCTTTTTTGGTTTCACGTGCACGTGTAATTTTTTGGCACTGAGGCGAGCGAAACCCGAGACGCAACTTGCCTCGGAATGTGGCAAAGTTGATGTTGCTATTGTTGTTGTTGGTGTCCCGGCAAAATGTTGCAAGAGAACAAACGCGCGTTGCACGTCCGTTGCGTTTAAGAGTCGGCGAAGAACTGAACGCTGAAATGCTGAAGAACAATAGCTCGATGTTCCACACGATGTGCCACACGATGTGGCACACACACACACACACAACGAGGCAACAGCCGAACGCCAAGCCAGGGAAATAATCTCTTCGAGTGTGGCACAAAGAGCGAGAGACTCTCGAGGGGCTGACGAACTGCGTAACTGGGTCAGGCAACCCAGCTGCCAACAGTCTGTCCTCCCCTCTATTCTGTTGCCAAAAGAGAGCGAGACAGCGAGAGAACGAAAGAGAAAGAGCGAAAGTGTGCGAGCCGCATTTAATCGAATGTAACGTTTACAGTCAACTTAACACATTGATTTAGCCTATCGTAGGTAAATTAGTGGCCAACTGCCAGAGCCCTCAAATCGTCGACGCAATGTGTTCATGTGTTAGTGTGTGCTCGAGTGAGTGTGTGAGTGTTGGCTTGAATGTGTGCGTGTGGCGGGGCGATTATAGCCAACGCTTTAGCCCGGCGTCATAATTCGCTACGGAATCGCTTTTATCACTTACAGCAGTTATTTCCTCTCACTCTCTCTCCCTCTGTCTCTCTCTCACCCCACGCATCCTTGTGTGAATGTGTGTGAGTGTGTGTGTCTGTGATGGGGCAAGGACACGTCAAAGCATGGCTAACGACGACTTGTTGCCAATGCGAAGAACGAAGGTGAAGGTTGTGCATTTCTTGGAATTGAGGCAATCAAGTTATCCTTGTGGACACGTCCAGAATATGAGAGAAAGAGGGGAGACAGGGCGGAGTATGCAGGACATTGTGCTGTAACCCATTAAATAAATTACACATATTGCAAATTTGACATTTTAGTGCTCGCTATCATTAATTGCAATACACTTCGGATCTAAAAATTGAGACAAATTCCACTCGCAAATTATGCCAAATATTTGTTAGTACTATAAACACACACACACATCTAGTACTCATTCATGAACAAACATGTTTGCGTGTCAATAATAACAACAAACAAACACTAAATTTATTGCGTCAACATAAATTGGACAAATGAGTTAAATATTTGATTCATTGCGGCGAACGCATTGATTTATGGTCTGCAACTGATTGCATTAAACTTCGACTCTATTTGTTTGAAATTTGCATTAGATCTGAAACTAAATATAATTAAATATTGGTGAAATTAAATTCAATATCAAAATACTATTGAAGGGGACATTTTACACTTGTGTGCGTAGAGCAGCAAATTATAGATAGATAACGAAGCATATAATTGATTATTGAGATAACTATTTTAACCTCTCAATTATCAAAGAGGAATTTATGCATATACAGAAGTGATTAATTGAACATCAAATATATCATCAAAAATAATTATATAAAGGCCAAATAACAAAATGATGATGTTTTCGGCCGTTCAAATATCGATTTTCATTCCTAACTTTTTAAAGTTTAATTAATGAATATAAAATATATAATCATCAAAAAGTTAATAAGGCAAATTTGAAAATAAGAGAGAATATTTACCACCTTTGCGAAAATTCCAACATATAAAGCTATATAACTATGTCTCTGATTATTAAAAGGCATATAAGAGATAAATTGATGAAAATATAATATCTTATTATCATATATATAATTAAGAGAAAATGAAAATGAATTTGCTATCAAAAAACATAAAAGATGAAGAGGAATAAGAAGAGCTAGATAACGATGTTTTGATACCCACTAACCATAGGCCAGAGGGATATTATATCTTTGAGCCTGAGAGACAAAGGAGGCATCACCGATATCCATAAAGTATATACATATGTCTATTCTTGATCAGCGTGAACAGCCGAGAGAATATAGCCATGTCTGTCTGTCCGTCTGTCTGTCCATCTGTATGAACCCATATATCTCATAGACTATATGAAAAAAAGAGACTAAACTTTTTTTTCTAGAGGTTTTACTTTAGCTAATAATCTGGTATATTTGTATTATATGGTGTATTTTAAATGTAGTCCTATATCAATATACCAAATAGCATTTGTTCGGTATTAAGGAGCGGGTCCACAGTCGAGCATACTTGAGTGTATCTTTCTTGTTTCTTTCCATCTCGCAATTGTCAAAGAAATATTTGCTCGTCGCAATACTTTATGATTATAATTTATCATCGTAATTTTCTAACCCACATTTATTTAGCAACTATCTACAAATACTTTTAGCTTGCATTTAATCTAAGTAATGAAATTTTAATAACTCTTGCAAAGCTAAATGAAAGTGGCTTCAATATTTGATTCACATGAATAAATAGTTAAGTTAGCTGACTTCACTTCTATCACATTTCCCGACACACTTTTCCACTAAGATATGCAGCATAAAATGTTATTAATTTCAAGCTAGTCTTATGAATAGATGGTCACTTCACGCATTAACAATCAAGTGTCTGGATTAAAGTGGAAAATGCTAAGAGGCTAAGAGGACTGTTCACCATGTTGGCCACGTTAGTCGAGTTCACCACGTTGCTCAGCGTTGGTCAGCGAGCAACTGAGGGAATCGCTTAGGAATGCACAATGAACAACCGCAGTTGTAGAGCGAACGAACGAGGACACATCCAGCTAGCTGCCACGCATATTTAAGCTGTCCTCTGACCTGCCCGCATCCCCCTCTCCTCACCCAGACCAAGCAAGCCTCTTGCCACCTTGGCACCTTGCCACTCCATCATCTAGCCTCCCACTTTACGCCTGTCCCCCCCTTGGGAGTGCCTCACAGGTGGCATCAGAAATCGAGGCCACTTTGCCTGACGGCCAAACATGTTGTCCGAATTGTAGCCAGATAGCTTCTGGCCACCGTATGTGGATGATGCACAGTGCCTGCAACTGGCTTTTGCTCTTCTGCTTGCCACCGCGACTTAATTACGCCGTCACAAATCTGACTTTGACTTTCGCTCGGCTCGTAACTCGACAACAGCCGCAAGGTCGCTCATTGTTGTTCGTTCTGCATTGTCCATTCTCTACTTCTGGCATTTCCATACGGATTTCGAAATTAACCGCAGGACATTTCGGTCTGTTCCTTTTGATGATGCATCACTGCGGGCTAAATGATGGATATGCCAAATCACGTACTGTCATTCACAATACATTCCGAATTAAGCAAATAACTTTGATTAGAAAGGCAGTCAACAACCTTTTATTTGTAACTGATAAATTTGAATTCAGTTGGAACTAATTTAAAAAAAAAATAAGATCCAAATACATTCCACAAACGGAAATTGAAACCATTTGGTTCTTGTTCCACTTCCAATGTGAACTGCTTGTGCGCATTAACAGTGCACTGCTTGTCCCAAGTACACAGTTAACAAAGCTATGTTAACAACAAGAGCATAGCACAATAGGTTCTTGAATTGGCTTAACATAGGCAGACACTCTGATATACAAAAATAAATAGGGGTTATATAACAAATAATATTCCCAACTTTTACAACACAATCATGAATTGTTATAAAGATTCGAATTCTGATTTGTTATAAAAAGTTGGATTGAAAACTAGGATAAGGTTTGAAAATTTATTTAAAAAGTCCTGCAAAACCGGCAAATGTTTTAGAACGACATAGAAAATGTCCTTTAAAAGTATTTTTTGAAACTTAGCTTAGTTAGGAAAATAAAATTAAAATTACCTCCAAATAGCAAAAAGGTTTTGAAGTAACCTACAAAATATCCTAAAAAGAAATTTTTTAAAAAACAAAGGATTTGTTGGAAACTTAGCTTAGTTAGAAAAATTAATTTCAGAAGTCTTGCACACGTCGAAGAGTTTTTGAAGTAGCATACAAAATATCCCAAAAACGCTTGCATTGTAAAGATGAATTTTCCAACCAATTGCTAACTAATTTTTTATTGTTTGACCTGGCATCTACTTCAGTATGCTCTTCATATTGTATATTATTTCGAATATATATCTAAAAAATAGCAATAAATGCTCTTAATTTGTGTTCTGATTTATGTTATATTTTTTGTTCTATGCTTTGTATACATATTATGTATAAAAAGGATTGTGTATTAAGGGAAAACTAATTTCTTTTCAATTCGTACAGAATAAAAATGCCCGCAATTATGTTGTACATTTGTTATACAAGTTTTTTATTAAAGGACTTTTTCAAGCTGAGAACAGATTTTTGGGATTTAGTTCACAGTGTGTGATAAAGAAAAATCTTGAATACAAGCGGAAATGTCTATAAGTTATACGACTATAATACAACACATGTTATACAAGTGTAAAATTGTGAAATGCTGATATACTGTTATATTCCATGAACAACGGGTTTTCTTCTGCTTTAACTGCTCGACATAAATATATGGCAAGTTTTATATTTATAACAGAAACATCCATAAAAATATTCTCTGTAAGCAGTGCAAGTGTCCCAAACAGAATAAAGCAGTGTGAGCAGTTCAGCTGTTAAATCATATCGATTTAACATGCTGTTAATATGAAATAACAGAAAAGTCTGCAGTGTTTTAAAAAATTAGAAACTTTTGATTTTATTATGGCTATAATAAAACCTATAACTTACAGCTTTAATAAACTGAAACGACTCTAACTTATCTACAAAAACATTCTTAAATTGTACTAGACTGTGCTTGAGTTGAGATCTCCCTAATCGTGCTTTCGCTGAACTTTTCCCTAGTATTCCCCCAACAGGATTTGTGGCCCTTAATTGCACTCCGTCGCAGGATATAAAAATCAATGAGGTTAACCTTGAAGATAGGCGCATATGCTCAGACATTAATATTTTCCGCCGAGACTTGATGCTGGGGCACATGGCTGAAGTCGCACGGTCGAGTTATGGCCAGAATTTATTGTCGCAGTTATTCAGTGACTTATTTACCTGTGTTTACCTGAGTTCCCTGGCACTCTGGGACTCTCTGTGGAGTGCTCCCAGTTCCCAGCACTCGACTCTCGAGTTGCGTTACTCTTCGACAGCTCCCAAACTCGAGAAGTTATTATTGCAGCGAGGCGGAAAATTGCTTCTTTCTCCACGTGCGAATTGCTCGCGGGCCTCCTAACCAAGCGATGAAGAGGTGGCGAAGGTGAGGAAACATTGCAGTGTTGCTGAGTAGCACTGCCTCCTACACCTACACATGCATCACTTGGATTCAGGTGGCAGAAAAGTCGGTGCCCGCATTGTGTGCAAAATTTCGGGTGCCTGATTGCCGCTAATGAGCGTCAAATTGAAATTCCTGCTCGGCACTGAGGCAGTAAAGAAGTGCTGAAGAGGGGAAGCACTAGGAGGGGCATCCAGGAGTATATCATCGATTTCACACCAACGCACACACACTCCCAAACAATGCCTATTCCCAGCTGTAGCTGTAGCTGAATTCTCTTGTCACTCCCCGAACCCTGAACCCCGAACCCAAAGTAGTAAATACAATTTTGGCACAACGCCATCATAATCCAGTTGACTGGCTGCTTAAAATTCCACATGCTCCTCATTGTGATCCGCCGCGAGCCGCCTTAAAGCCCTCCCCACCCTCAACCACCTCGACCCTCGACCTGCCGATAGTGGCACCTCGTGTCATTAAAATGCAAGGCAGCGGACTGCAAACCGGACACGTTGAACACCGGACGCCACTCAGAGCTTACACTCGGTACTCACACTCAACAGCATTCAGCATTCAAGAGCAAACCCCTCACACACATTCATATTTTCACGCACATTGGAAAACTTTTGTCTAGGATATTGAATGCTTTGCGAGTCCCTTTAACCGGAATATTAGAGACGACAGCTCAGTAGCTGATGAGGAACAGACAAGAGTGGGGTAATAGTTTTTATTCATGCGGCCAACTTTCAGTGTTTGCCAATGATGACGACAGGATGTGTCAAACAGGACTCGTTCACTCGGCCTCAGTCAGAGTTACAGTCACAGCCAAAGACACAAAGTCACCGGGAGTCAAGAAAGTTTTACGAAATTTATTTGCCCAACAAACCCAGAACGTGCCACGGGGCAGGAGTTGGTATCTATATAGAAACTGAGCTTAGCTGACTTTGCTCTGACTGTCTACGCAATTTACAACTTCAGCAAACACGCTTGCTAATGGTCTCCCTAATCGTCTTCCAATTGCAGGTGATTTAAGTTGGTTAAACTTGGGCGCAAAGCAAATAATTTAAATGAGAAAATATCGCATTTAATTACAAAATATTAAATACGAGTTGACTAAGTAATTTATGTACTTTCATTTGTGTTGAATTTCGTTGTAAGTGTGCATAAATTCAAATACATTTTACACACTTTAACATGAATATTTAAATTTTTCATTCAACAAATTTATTGCAATTTAAAATCATATTTGATGCATGCAAATCACTCGAAATAAATTCACATCGAAGTGCAAATATTTGAATTTGAACTAACTGAATTTGTGGAAAATATGAAATTACTCAAAATTCAAAATCTGTGAAGTGATATTTCAATGATTCATGATATTTCGGTAAAATTTAGGGACATGACTGCACTAACAGATTATTTCCACAGAGAAACTCCGTAGTTAAGGAAACTTTGGAACATCTCCTCTGTGTATGTTCCGACTTCGGCTGAAATACTTTGAATCCCTTTGTCTAAAGGATCTTCGTGTCGCGCTACTTCTGAGACGAAGCCAAGATATACAGCTACGGACCTCCAATGGTCTATGCTCTATTCCTCCTCTTAGAGGCAATCGGTTCTACGTAAACCAAAATCTTACTTTAATTGTGTTCGTTCACGAATTTCTAAAATCAAGGACAACAATTAAGGGGAAGAGTCAAGGGAATGCTGTCAGAATTATGTGTAATTGTGGCAGCGAAACATTTGCGTCAAAAACTAATATTTTAATGTTGCCTGCAAATGACAGTAAAATGTTGTACGTGTTGCTCGTTTGGAGACAATTCTTAAAATAGACAAAGGAGGGAATCAGAAAGAATACATTATTATCTTCTCCCTCCCATTTATAAATAGAATCTGTTGAGTGGACGTGCTAAGCAGTTGCAACGTGCAACAGGTGAGCGTTGTGAGCTGCCCAGAGGGGGTCGTTGCCCCAAGCTGTGGCAATCAGGTGCAACTCAGCCGCACCCACATAAATCATGCTGCTTTACGGGCAGAATCTTACCTCAAAGTAAACCGCTTGGCACACTAATCGCTTGCCAATCCATTATGCTATTTGTGGCACAAATACTCACTGAGGCATTTGTCTCTGTCAGCTGCACATTCGATTGTGTGCCACAAGCTGCCTTCCAGTTCCATTTCCATTTGCCATTTGCCACATTTGCCTAAGCAGCTTGAGACATTTTAGCCTTTCGCCTCAAAGTCAGCTGCAAAGTGATTTCGCAACCTAATTTAAGATTAATAATAATTATTGCTGACTGAAAAGGCTTGCGTTCTAGGCATATGCTCTCCTTCTCCCACTCTTTACCTTTAGCCTCGTCTAGGCAGCTTGCCACAGGACGTTGCCTCTGACTCAAACAGGCAACTCAATGGGGCGCAGAGACTGGGAATAGGGAGTGGGGAGACTTTTGCTCGGCATTCTTGGCACGTTTCGGTGCGCCAAATAAATTTGAAATGTTTCATTAGGCCAGCAGCAACAACGCAACAAGACTCAAACAACAAAGTGCGGCAAGTGAGGAAAAACAAAGAAATTAACTTAAGGTCGAGCCATACGAAAAAAGGCAATTAACGCGATTGCTCTTAAATTTCGCACAATTAAAAAACAAATTGCGACGCACAACTTTATATAGTATAAAGAGATGTACGAGTAAGAAGAGAGATTGGCAGGTACAAGCGTGTGGCAACAACTAATCGATAAATAACTTAATGGCAGCTGAAACATATTGAAGTCAAGTCGAGGCAAATGGCAAACTCTTGTTAGATAGCCAATGAAAGTAATTTGAATAGCAAGGAAATTGACTCAGATAGCAAGAAAGGAAATTTTTAAAGGATTTTAGTTAATACTATATGTTAAAATATGCACTAGGATTTTGACTGGCCTGTATTTTTGCGGGTTTGTTCCCTAGACACTCGTTGGAGTTGGAGCCGCATTTCCCTCCGTCCACTTCCCCGCATCTGGGGGGACATTTGCTCGATAATTTCGGGGCGACATCGTTGAGTCAGTCGTCGGTTTTTATTGCCGCGAATATTGCTGCTCATAACTTTTTAATGCGGATGGCTGGTTGCCCCTATAAACAACTGGCGCTTGACAAAAACTTTGCTCTCTCTCTCTCTTCGTAAGTATTCCCCTTAGTCCCCTTCTCTCAACCACATCCTCACACACACATGCGAGCTCTCACTCCAGTGGGAAACATGTTTGTTCAGCGACTCAAAACAGATTCGTGATATTCACTTCGCCTCGCCTTTTTGCCTCATTTCATATAATTTACGCACTTCGAGACGACTTCTTTCACTGTGTGTGCTTAAGTATGTGTAGGGGGTGTGTGTGTGTGTGTGTGTGTGTGGTGATTGCAATTGCCACCGTGCTGTGGAGCTTATCTTTTCGGCAAATGCCACCGCAAGCAGCAATCAAAAACGCATTTCTACCCCGCAGCAAATGCGTGAGTCGCGATCATAACTTTATATTAAATTCATTTCCCCTCGCACTCTTCACATATTAACTTAAGTGTAAGTGCTTAGCATAAGTGTGTTCTCACACACACTCCCACCCACACACACACACTCACGTGGCTAATTTCATTTAAATTAATAGTCTGCGGATTAACAATAAACTGCGAGTTTAGCACAAACCAATTACAATTATATTGCAATTATGTTTATGACAAATCTACGTTAGAGTGAGAGAGGAATTTGGACAGTTAGGAAATGAATGCTGAAACTAATTTAATATTAAATAATAATCTTGGTTGCCAGAACAACTCGAGTTATTTATTTCATTTGGGAATATTGAAATGCACAGCTTACTTTTCATCACAAGGCAAAATAAACACAGATGTGAATAAACTAGTTTGAGATTGAGTTGGATTTCGAGAAAATTGCCAGCAGCTCTTTTAATCTCTGATGTCGATAATTTCATCAAAGAGAGAGAGGCGAGTAAACAAGCAGCAAAATTGATTTGTATACGAGTATAAATAAAATATATTTTGAACTTGTTAAAATTTGATATTAAATTCAGTCCTGGCAACAAAGTGACTCCATTCGAAAATTCAAAAATTCACCGCAATTGCATTCCTAAGCACTTCTATCAAAGACACACTCCTTCCCTTCTGGCCCCTGCTGGCATTAGGGAGAGAGAGACTCACTTCATATTGAGTTATGTGTCGCGTGAGTGGAGTATGAAATCAAATTCCACAAAATAAATTCACAGAATTATAAGCAGCTGTCGCGATGCCAGGAGAGATGCGAGATGTGAGCAGACCACAAATAATTCCAGACATTTGCATATTGGGATTGTATCTGCAAAGGACTTGCAGCGCCTGTTGCGCGACTCCATCTAATAATCGAGAGGAAAGGGAGGAAAGGGAGGAACACTCATCATCCAAATGTGAGGAGTTACCTACTGACAAACGCAGAGACAAAGCAAAAGCAGTCGGAGGAACACACACGCGGCACGTACGTGTCAAAAAACGTTTTGGAAGCCATCAATCTGAGGGAATAACAACGACAGATGACAATCAGCGATAGGTTCCCAGAAAGGCAACGTCTCCAATTGATTATCGCATCAAGTTGTTGACATGTCAGCTAGAAAGAAGTGAGGCAAAGTTTCTCTTCTCTTCTCTACTTTGCTCAAATAACAAGTGATGGGTCCGAAGTTGGACAGTCTAATTCCCCTAAGGGGCGCATTTATAGTTCTCGTACTCTCGTAAAAACTTGGGCAGATGGAAGTCGCATAAATAGAAACAATGAACAAACAAATGCTAATAGGAAAGCGAATGATTCAATGATTCCCTAAACTTGTCGACAGACCCTTCACAGTAAATGGGAACGGAAACCGCTTAAACGCGTTCACTTGGAAGGCAATTAAAAGGACGAAAACCCGATGCGAAACTCTGATCAGATTTTGTGCACAGAAGCGTAATATCTGTGTGGTAAACAGAAGATAGAAGACAGTAAACAGAGCAGAGCAAAAGTCCTTTTTCCCCTCCCACTCCAAACATGATGATGATGATGATGAACGAAAAGTACTGAGGGGTATTTTAGAGTGTAAAGTTTTCGCATTTTTCATCGAGTTAAGCGAGCGAATGTAAATAACTAGGAACTAGAGAGAAATTCGCGGAGGAAGAGCAGAAGCTTAATGAACTCGCTACGCCAGCTTCAACCAAATCAACGGCACAGAAAAATGTCAAATAACAACTCAAATAAATAAAAGATAAGAGACAAAGACAAGGACGCGAAGGCAGACGAAGACGAAGCAGTACAAAAGGACACTTAGTTGTTCGCTTGTTCATGTTGTTGATTTCATTTCGGCATTCGCGATACTCCTCCTTCTGCTTCTGCTTCTGCTTCTCCGTCATGAGAAGGATGTGAGCCGAGCTGTAAATAAGCAAAGCGATAAAGCCACTTACCCAATTTCTCGCCGCAGAGCGCGCTGTCGAAGGATGCGGCCAATATCAAGGCCAATAGTGTGACTCCTAGACGAGTCCGGGCTCGAGTCCGGGTCTGTGGCTCCATCGCGAAACCTTCGCCGTGGGGCGAAGGCACTTTTTGGGGGCGTGGAAGGGGCTACGGTCAGTTACTCCGCTTAGACAAAGGATTTCTCTATTAACTCGAGATGCTCTAAGTGCGAGTCCTGCAATTTACTTGGCTACTCCTCCGTTTTCTCTCTCATCTGCAATTAGAGTCTCGAGCTCCTCCTTTTTTCTTGTCCGTCTTTTTTTTTAATGGAAGTGTGCTTTCTTACGCTTCGATTGGTGCTTTTAGCTTTGGAACAACAGCTGCATCAGAGCATATGGCGAATAGACCCAAAACTCGAGGCCCAAAAACGCAATTGACTGAATGTATCTTAGCTTTTCTGCTCTCTCTCCCGTTTAGGTTGCCTTCAAAATGTTAAGTATATTTTGCATAAACATAAGCATTTGATCCTTTGATTGTTTTGCTCTTTAGCTTTGGCCTTCGTCGTCGTCCTTTTGCCAAAATTCCAAGCACTTCGCAATCTGTAGTTGAACTAATTCTCCTTCCGTCAGTTTTTCTGTCTTTACGGCCACAATTGTAATTTCAAATACTTCCACAGTGAAAGTGGATTGTTCGCTTCCACTCTCATGTTATCTGCAAGAAAAACAAAGAAATAATTTCTACCTATTCTTCGAGAGAGTCGCTTTCATTCGCTCAACATTTCGAGTCACTTAACATTCCGGGTAGCTTAGCATTTAATGTTAATTTATTGCGGCAATTGACTTACCATTTAGAAGGTGTCTTGTAATCCAAATTTATTCAGATTTGCCTGTCTATATGGCATAATATTCGGGCTGATTTCATTTAATCAACGTCACGCAAATTCCGCAGTTGAACGTATTATCCTTTTTCGCTGTTATCCCTTCACGTGTCACTGTCAAAATGTCGCATTAAGCGGCCACAAATTCTTCTTCTGATTCGCAATACGTAATGCTAGAAACACAAACAGGTTTATACGGCTTTGTCAGCTTGCTGCTTTCTCAGTATTATTTGAAAATTATTTTCAATTGCCAACTGAAAATTCTGGCTTCCTTGGAGCACACACACAATTTTTGATTACATTCCATTCAATTCGATGCGATTCAATTCGATTTCTTTCAATTATTTATCACTCAAACAGCCTTGGCTTTTCTTACAATTTATTTACGCAGTCCTTTCTAAGGATAGTTTCGATAACAACACAACAAACACCAAAGACCAAACACCACACACATATTATTCTTCGGCCTTGCGAGGATATTAATTTCGCTGAATCGTCGCAAGGCGATTCAAATTTTCGTTCGAGGCTGATTTGTCGCTGACCCCCTAGGAATCGAAATTCGCAATTTATGGAAAATTATGGCCAAACGATTTTCACATTTTCACATTTGGATATTCTCTCGATGGGAGAAAAACAAAGCAATTTCGTGCACAAGCTTCATTAAAGGCAATAAAATAAATTGATTCACAACGATGGCACAATTTTGCTCATATCCCGAAACTTTGATCCCTCGATTAAAGTATCTGCAAAATTTTAAGTTAGGCTTTCACTTTTTTTTTTAACATATTACGATCACTGTACTATCAAGTAATCAGTTTCAGCAAAATCCTGCCATCACTAATTCAATTTCCATTTTCATTTTCATTTAACATTTTCCATTTTCATTTACACGGACACGAAACGTCTTGCTGCCTTCAAGATTGCACAAGGTGTTTCTTATCGAGAATTGCGTAAATTCGCGGCAGGACTTTCACGGTAAGAAGAACTCTGATAACGCTCGTCCGTTGTACTAGGAGTGGCTCTGGCTATGCTGCGAAACAATACGGGACTGACTCGCAACGCCTAGCATCGAAACGGGCCAAGCACTTCAGCAGCAGCACACGAACTGCGAAACCCGAGATAAGGATGCTTTCCGATTGTGAACGCAGAGAGCGACAAAGAGATTCTGGATGCTGCTTAAGAGCACTGCAAAAAAAAGTCACAACAGCTTTCACTTTTGCAGCGCAGAACAGCTAGTTGCACTGCTCTAACACTATTCGTATATGCGCCTGTGAGTGTGAGCAGTTGCGCTATATACGCTGTGTGAGAGCCGTAGAAAGCTGCAAAAGCTTTTGCGTAACTTGAATTACGCATCGCACCTTTCATTCAGTCGTCAATGAACAATGACGGAATGTCAAATGCTTAAAATGAAAACAATAAGAACAAAAGCAGAATGTCAGTCAACTTATTTAAACTGTAGATACATGAAGCATGACTCTCTCATTAAAGGATACTTGCGAATAATACTGCCATTAATATATAATTAAGACATTGATGCCGTTGAATTGGCCCCATTAACAACGTGATTTAGGATAATTACACACACATATGCGTAATTGCGGCACTTAAAGCAGCCCATTAATTGAGTCGCACGTATGAATTACGCTGAAACTGGCTAAAGTTTCAACACCTTACTCACCTAGAAAGTTTGCCGTATCGTTATAATTCCACTGGCGATGCTGATTGAGTCTTAAAGTGGCTTAAGTAATTAAGGCGTCTAAAGTTTTATTAGCCACGTCCAAGTTTTGTGACAAAGCTTTCAACTTTCCACGAATCCTCCCCTCCCTCCTTGTTTATCTACGTGTAAAGCCATCTATTTGCCTAATGGCTAATGGCCGTTTAACAGTATAAATTCCATTGCTGACATTGAGGTTGCCAACAGGCCAATAGGCCATCTGAAGTTTCTCTTGACCTGCTGACTTTGTGTTTACATTGAAAGCGATGGCGACCATGTCAGAATGGCGTATCAAATTCCTCAAGCGTGCAACAGTTGCAATCAATAAAATAAAAGTTTAAATTACACTTGCAAAGAATAACACAGATCACTCACAAGCAGCCGGTTGCAAACTGAAACTAGCGCTGAAAAGGCGGCAACACAATCGATACAATTTGCAATGCGAGGGAAAATATCGGCAATAGCTCAAAAGTTAAACGGTCACTCCCAAAATAGGATGCTGCTATCGATAGCTGTTGCGATTGCTGTAAGCGTAGTATCGATATCATATGCAAATTGGCGTCGATCGATATTTACTCAAAATGGTTCTATAAACAAACGGTCACTCACAAGAAGAAAGACGCTTCGCAAAAAATGTGAAAATCGCAAGTGACAAGTGAATAAATCTGTTAAAATAAAGAACATCGGTTCAAATAATTAAATAAAAACAGTACGGTAAAAACGGCACAGTGCGGGGTGCAAGCGGTAATACAAATTTAAATATAAATGGCCCCAGAAAAGATATTAAAGCAGTAAGTACAAATGCACATATTACAAATACATGTACACATACATAAGCAACTGTCGATCGTAGGTAGACACATTAAAATAGGAAAGTATAACAACATTTACAAGTAGTTGAGATATTTACACGTTTGTGGTCAAAGTCGACTAACTTTAAAATTCAACAAGTCGAGAAAAAGCGGTCGGTTGACTGCGGGCTTTATGTGGTGTTGCAAGGGGGGCAGCTTAAAAGGGGCAACGTCGAGTTGCATAATGAAATTCATGGTACACTCGTGGGACTGGTCTTAAACTTGAAATTGTTGGACTTTGCAATAGATGAGAGCGCAGGAGAAAAGCCATTAAATAGTTTCTAAACAAAATGAGTATAGTCGAACGGCCCTAACCCCAAAAAAGTTTACGTCTGGTGCCCTGCGTGTGTTGTCACCTAATAAAGGGGCACATGGTGGAGGGGGTTGCGTAAAAGTTTGCGATATTTTGTGATTGTTTCTCGTTAAATAAGAATACCGTCGGCGAAACTCGTATTTCGTTTCTGGTTCGGCTTTCGGCTTACTCTATTAATCCCCAGTTGGCATTTAACCAAATGTTTTGCTTCTTGTTTGCATACTTTTTGCTCCCGGACTCTCGTTAGTATTTATTGTGATGAGCGCAATTTACAAAATTGAATTTTTCTCACAAACTGTCGAAAGGCAATACACACACACGCACAACGAGGAATTCTCTAGACTCAAGTGTGTGTGCGTGTGACACTGTTTGCATTAAGACATTCCAATTGAAAGAACAGCTTGATTGAAAAGCTTTTTTTTATCTAACCAGAACTAATTGAACTAAGCTGAGAAATAGTTTAGTCAATTTATTTAAACTAGATTATCGAAAATGTTTTAAGTAGTTGGATTAAATAACACACTTTATTGATATATTCAGATTGATTTAGAGTCCAACAGAGAAAATAGTTTCCACAACTTATTTAAATTGTGGAATTTAAAATAGTTGCAAATAAAATAACAGTATAATCTTTATTCAAGCGTCTGTTTAAATTCAGTAAATAATTTAAACAAAATATTTGATTTTAATAACTTTTCTATAAATTCTTTTGCTCGGTTAAAAGTCAATTCTATCGAAAAATAACTAATTAAAGCTCTGCTAATTAAATCATATCGAAAATGGCACATAATATATAAAATGGCAGAGAAAATAATTAAACCAATTTAAATGACAACTTCGAATTTGATATGTTTTCATCAAGTTGCATATTTTATTTATATAAATTGTTTTAACATATTTTATCGATTAATCCTATTATATGTCGGAATAGCTATAGCAATTTATTTTATAAATTCTGCATTTCCCCTATTATGTTTTGTTATGAATTGCTTGGAAATTAATTAGCAGTTAAAGCTGTATAAGGCTACTTCCGATTTATTATAATATTAAACTTTCATTGCCTTTAATGTGTTCATCGCATAAGAGAAAAGACTTCTTCCCATTCATACCATATTCTGAGAACTTTGAAATACTCATAATGGTGAACTTATAATAATGATACGTCAATTCAAAAGGCAATCGAATTTGATAGCTGTCAATTCGGAGATGCGTCGTCAATAGTTGGGCACACAGAGTGTGCAGTGGAGGCAACTAATTCCAAATAATTGTGTGTTAATTTGTTTGTGTTTGCATTTGGGGGGATATTATGGAATTTGTCACCATATAATTGAAGCAGCTGGTGTGCTCTGCAGTCTGTTGTCCTGTTGTTATCCTGTCGAGTTTCGCTTGCTCATTGAAGAGTCATCACGGCATCAAGGTTTGTCGATCCTTCGGCAACCTTGGCAATTCAATTTGCACAGCTTATAGGCATTTGGGCAAACAATGCCACCATATGGACAGACCAGCTCCCTCTCTCTCCCTGATGGGTATGAATGGCAGGCATCGCCTTCGACATGCCGACACATTCGCATTCGCATTCAGAATCGCTTTCGGTTTCGTTGGGCAAATGTAAATGAGTCTCCAATTGTCTCACTGGCAATCGTCAGCAAAGACCTCGACTACGGAAGAAGCTCCCCCATTGCCAAGTAATTGTCAGTTTTATTTTGCTTTGTCATTTTAACGAAGTTCCAGCATCTTTTGGAAAGCAAACGCGCGGAAAACATCACACCGATGTTGACGACGACGACGACGATGTCGATGGATGAATGAATGTTGTCCTTAGTGTCCTTTTGTGTGGCGTGCTTACACTTGGGGTAAATTAATAAAACAAAATTGTGGTTAAGCACACAACTAAATATGTTAAAGCATCTGCAATTGTGCTGAACAATCTCTTTAAAGTTTAAACAGGATACACAGAAGGAGGCCAAGATGATTTGGGTAATTTATTTGTGTTTGCTTTATTTAGTGGAACATGGAAGATTCTACCAAAATACCCTCACACCACAGCTTGATTTGTTTGCTAGTTGAGCTGAGCTCAGAAAGGCATTCACATTACTGCACCTCTTGCGGTCAAGCTGCTCATAAGTAAACGAAGGGTTTGTCCCTCCCAATAGGGCTAGACTTGGCTGCCGTTGTCCTTTCATTTGAGAACTAACTGGTGATGGAGTTGGAGTTGGAGCTAGGGTGCTGACCAAGCCAAGCCCATGAAGCGTATGCAAAAGCTCATGTATCCTTTGGAGTCGTCTAGACGAACGTATCACGGTGGCAACTGTCCCTTTTACTTACATATGTACAAATGTGGACATTGCTCACATACTTATAACACACATATGGTGCATGTGCTGGCACGCAAACAAAGCGAATGCTGGTGTTATCCTTTGAGCAGTCACCTGCAGCTTGCAGGACTCGACGCAGTTGCTCATTTCTTGGGCTATCGTCACCCGGAGCAGACCTGCTGCTGTGCTGCTTTTCATAACTCGGTTTCTCCTTTTATTCGTAGTGAAGTTTATTGTCCACTATATATAATCAGCTTTGCTTGGCAACATAAGAAAATGTCTTTTCACTTGCTTTGGATTTTGACGGCTGTTTCATTGGTGCAAAGTTATCTAAATCCTCAGAATGATGGTGAGTTTTGAGAAGAGCGGCTACATCTTTTGACGCATTTCTTTTTTGTGGTGGAAAATGTTAATAAAATATAGTGTACATGTGAAATAAACAATAACATTAAGTAAGTTTCTAATATGTGTGATGCTGCTATATAATTTCTCATACATTGAAGCACTGTGTGGATCAACAATTTCTTATCAAACATTAATAGGTATTCCATTGTTCCATTCACATAACTCGTCCATCGTTCACCATTAATTGCATTGGTTACAAACTCGGCTTTGGTTTTGATAAAGTTGAGTGGGAACACCCTGTGATGGGGTGCAGGAATGGAAAGCTTAGCGACTTTACCTTTTTCCAAAGCTTCAAAAGCTTGAAGGTTTGAACCCCCCACTAAGTGTGTGATGTGAAACAGACTCGTGCTTTACACGCCCTTGCAGTGGCTATAGTCACTTCGTCATGAAGAGTGCAACACATGTAATGCTTTTAAATGAAGAGCAATTAAATGCTAACACAATTTAACTGGGAGTTTGCTGTTTAAAATCCAGCTTATAGCACTGTAATGAAGTGATTTCAATGTAAATAGAAACAGTGACAATTGCAGAGAACTATTTAAATAAAATGTGGCTGGACACTCGTGATTTAGTTTGGTTGTTTTGGTTCGCCCAAATATCATTTCCTGACTTGGCGCCTAACATTGTTTTGTATGCAGTACAACAAAGTGGAAATATGCGGCATGTGTTGAGCTCATTCCCCTCCACGCAATTGTTGCAACCACATCAAACGACGACCACTGTTGCCGCTGTCACCACTGCCAAAGCCACAAGAATTAACATACATATATGTATGTAATCTATGTACATATTTGGCATTACATTTACATCGATGTATATAGTGGTTGCCCTATTAAAGTAACTTTGCTGCAAATTCTATACGCGCTTTATTTTCAAATTATGCAAACTCGTCAGGCAAACGAAGAGAAGGGCGACCAAGTGTCATAAAAACAAACACTCTGTGTAAAAGAAGCAGATGGAAGGGAGGCAGTCAAGTGTCTACGACTTACTGCTTACCAGTCGCATAAAATCAATCAGAGATCTAAAGGAGAAATCTAGAGGGGAAATTCTTGAAGCAATTAGTGACGCTCGATAAGAGTAAACAGATGTTAATTTCATAGCTCGACATAAATCAACTCAACGCCGAGCACTTGGTGTCGAGTAGGACATGCAGCAAGTCGGCTGTGCAAAGCCATGGAAGAAGTTGGTTGAGACGAAGGAGATGGAGATGGCTGTGGCTTCAAACCATAGATATGCTCTAATAGTTTTGATGGTTTTAGTTATCGAAATTTATTGATTGATTACCCGAAATCCTTGTAAGTAATTAATTTGCAATTAATAGCTTTTTGTGGCCTAAATGCCAAACACAAAGCCTTGACACCTACACTCTTACACACACACTCATATACGCACACGAAATGTGAAGGAGTGTGATAATTTATAATAATATACATTGTTGAGATTACGCAAATAATTAATAAATTATGTGCATGATATCGCTTGAAGGCAAAAGCAAATGTCTGCTCAAATTACAATTGGAAAATGTTATGCAAATTCTATTCAAACAACCGCAAACACACTCAGCCAAAGAGGAAGTGTTGAAGCAGCATTATATCAATCCTTGTTCTCTTGCTCGCTGTTGGTGTCATGGATGAGGTGGCTGAGCAGTGACACGTTTAATGGCAATCACTTTTCGCAGTTCGAAGAGTGGCACTTTAAGTTGGACAACTTCATCAACAGATTTTCCATAGACACTCTCGGATCGACTCGTCTCGCCTTGAATGTTATTGTTATTGATGTTGTTGCTGTTGCTGTTCGTGTTGAAGCTGTTGTTGTTTGGGTTCGAGATAGACAACAAGAGGACTAATATGAACATCTACATTGATGTTGTCCCCACTCGAAAGTGGGCGACACAGTGTCTGCCTGTCTCTGTCTTTAGGTGAGCGAGGAGGTGAGGGGATGTGGGGAGAATGCCGAGCCCGGACTCGTGATTGTCCCTTTGCGGCTTGTCGGATATTCAACTAAGTAAATTATGCAAATTCTTATGGCCGAAATGCCTACTTGGCAGTTTACATTTCAAATGCCGAGCGATGGCAAGCGGCAAACGAAGCTGAACCAGAAATCGGATGCAGGCACTTTGGGGGCCAATGGGCAGTCAAGGATGGATGGGTCGGAGTTAGTGACAGGACCAGACACTTTTGAATGACAGCAGCAGCAGCAGCATCTGCACTCTGATTGCTCTAAACGATCTGGCAAATATATTCAAAAGTCGACATAAATATGCATGCAAGCATATTCCACATGCTGCACAAGGAAGTACTTTTCATATTTTGTGGGTGAGTTCATTTATGGGTATGCTTGATAAAAAGTAAACAAGGACCCAATTTTGTAAAACACTTGACAGATGTTTGACTCTCACTCTCTGTTGCTGTTGCTTTTGCTGTTGCTGTTTCTGTTTCTGTTCAAATTATATATTACAAGAGAAACAGCAACAATGTCCCGTCTGGTGCCTGAAAACATGATACAATATCATTGTGGGCCTGCATTCAGATACTAAAACAACAACTAGGCCAGTCGGGCTCCCTTTAGGCGGCTGCGGAGCACGACAGTCTCGCAGGGATGACAATCTCGGAACAGTCTCTGTTGGCCAACTACATATGAATACAATGAATCTGGCCCCGCACACACATGCATTTAGCATTCCCATTGACATGGCCCGTTTCATGCCCTCGCCAATCCCCACAGTATTCTCATCCCCAATCACGTTTTGTATGCGACTCTCGCACCGAACATTACCGGCTTTGAAATCAACAAACACACACACACACACACACAAACACACGCGGCGACAAGGAGAATAGTGGCAAAGAGAAGGTTTAACTTGTACGTGTGTGCGTCCCTGTGTGTGTGTAGTTAAATTGAATTGAAAGCTTTGTTATCGCACTGACAGAATTATGATGCGATAATGCTCCTAATGACCTGTTTTTCGTTGTCAACTTCGTTTAAAAATAAACTAAAACTGAAATTTAATTAAGGTGCTCTCAGCCCAAGGGCTGAGCCTGATGCTCACTCTCTCTCTCTCTCTGCTCCTTCCTGCCTTGCAGTAAAAGGCGGAAAATCATTTTGGTCAAGCGATAAATCCAATTTAACACCCATTATGTTCAAAAACACAACAAAAATAGCTCATACTCAGCTACACACCCTTGGTCAACACCCTAACCCCAGTTTGCAGTGTCCACCACTTGCTATTGGCACCTTCACGTGTGCGGTACCTGACCCTGAGGCAAGGGTTGGAGCTACACTCGCATAGGGACAACGTTCATTACGGCTGCTATCTGATGAAAGTACAGCTTTAAGCGACCCAATTTCCTAATGAACCCTGCCTATTTTTAGTTGTTCGCACCCTAATAAGGTAATCGGTATTGAAATTGAAGAAAACATGTTATAAGGTAACCTATAATACGTGATAAAAACCTCACATTGTGTGACATTGTGTTCCCTTTTGCAATTCCTCTCCTAAACTAGTTTCGAACCCATGACTTGTCTGATTTCAGATAAATATCTTGTCACATTTCCTAAATTAAATATCTCTTATTGAAGCGCTTTTGCGAGAATCCAATGCACACCATGATATCGGTATCAAAGAGTTTTCAACTCTCTTCGAAATTGACCACCCAATATTCAAACTTTTACATCAACTCAAACTCGATTCGGAACATTTTTGGCAGTCGTAGAACCCATTAAATCTGTGCAGATTTATCTGCAGTTGTTGTCGGATGTTATGGAGTCTATTACAAAGTCATAAATGTGCAAATTATACGTTTGCTGTCGTTAACGACAAGCTGAGCATCCATATTTAGTGCTAATGTGCAGACGTGATCACATAGCATATGTGTCTGTAGGCCATTAAGGAGACGACACCAGTAGATGAAGTAACTGAGGAGGCGGGAGGAGGCAGCAGAGAGAGTTCCGCCAATTTCTCAGCTGTGCGTAGAAGTCTCGGTGGTTTGCTGTTGCCACACGTGGTACGTGTCACACTGGTGGCAAACACGAAGTCAAATGAAAAACAAAGGCAGAGACTCATGGTTGAATGGGTAAATGGGTGTTTTGTGCCTCGGCTGAGCTCAGTTGCGAGAGACAACTCAACCAAGTACAACGTCTATTACCAGGTACAGTCAATTGGTAGAGAGAGAAAGAAGAGAGGAGAGCGGAGTCAGGACAAACCACAGACGATGTCATCGAATTCAAAACATGAGCCTTCCCCTCTTTCGCCACTCCTTTTGCCCATGGCAAACATTGAACGTTGACATCGTTGACGGCTAAAACAAAGGCGTGTGTGTCAACTGCTGTTGCTCTTGCTCCTGTTCTAGGTTGCAGGTTGCAGGTTGCAATGTGCCAAGCCCATTGGCAAGTTGGCAATGTCAGCAATCGAAAGTGGGGAGGAGCGAGAACTGATGGCAACACATGCATGCAGTAAGCCAATGTTGTTTCATGTGAGAATGAGTGAATGCATTTCAGTTTTTAGTGCTCGGTGTTTGGTCACAACTGTTGCGGACTCATAGTAGCTCGGATACAATCAAAATCAATGCCACATTCGGCGAGATTACAGATGTAACAGTGTCATGTTCCACTCATCGACTACAGGCAGAGCTTTCCACTCATTATTCTAATTAGAAGCAAGGCGGAAAATTTCTCCATTCAAAGTGCTTACCTGACCGTGTTTGAAGAGGGAGTAGACGAGAGAGAGAGAGAGATTGAATTATTTGGAAATGCCAGCAGACGAATTTCCTAGTACACTCAGCTGTCGACTTCCATACTGATGAAATCTTTGAACGCACTGACTCACTTCCGACCGTCCGTCGATGTCGATGTCGATGTCGATGTGGATGCCATTGTACGCCCCATAAAATCAACTCTTAACCAATCTGTTCCATCCAATGAGCGCCGCCACAGTTGTTGGTGCGACAAAGAAACCACGCTCACCATCGCCACCCACACACCCACACACACACACATACTCACACTCACCTAGCTAACCAAAGCAGCCGAGTCTGCATAAAGGAGGAGGCAAGAGTGTATGCTGTGCTGTGCTATGGAGGAGAAAACTAACCGCAGCTGCACGTCTGTGTGTGTGCGGAAAAAAGAGGAAGCGGCAAGTTTGCCGCACGTGGCACATACGGAAAAACGGAAAGCGGAAAGGAAGCACGCCGAAAAGACGTTCCTCGCCTCCTGTTCTGCACACCCCGCTTGACACGCCTGCTGTGCGTCGACGTTACAACTTCAACATGTGGAAAAAAGTCAGGCAGACAAGCCCACCGATTGTGGTGTCGCATTTGTAGTGAAAGTGCCGCAGTATACACACGAACGCTCGTGGAATAATATGAATGTGTTTGTGGGTGTCGTTTGTTGGGAAAGAAAAACTACATGACATGTTTCAACGTCAACCGAACGCTCGCAGCGAGGTGGAAAAGAGGATGCGGAGGGAGAGGGAGAAGAGAGAAACAACAGAGATTCCCGCCTTATCAACAGGCGACAGAGCAGATAAAACGGGAAGGAAGCGGAACGCAGACAGGCGCCCGAAATCCGAATTAGGCGGCAAGCGTTTCGTGATGTGGTGTCGTGTCTGTGGCATGGCATCCGCCTTACGCCCCATGTGCTTGTATGTACGTTACCCCGTGTGTCCTTCCACTTCGATCGCCAGGATTTTAAACAAACACACACGAGTACTCCTAGGAAAAACAAGTAAGACAGCTGCGGGCTTGCTGAATTTGGAAATACCCACTACATATATCAAGAAATTTCTGAAAAGTTAAGTGTGACCAGATCAATAAGTTCAGCTACACCTAATTTTAGTTCCCAACTAAATTTTCTGATAGTAACTTTCAAGACTGGTTATCAAATTCCAAATCAGTAGCTTATAAACCTTGCGCCGTGGGGACCGTGATTAACTGCACAGTATTCTCCCCAAAATTTGTTAACTTTACTTCTTTATAATCTATAGTCTTTATAATCTACAAGCTGCTCACATAAATTATCAAGAAATTTCTGAAAAGTTAAGTGTGACCAGATCAATAAGTTTAGCTACACCTAATTTTAGCTCCCAACTATATTTTCTGATAGTAACTTTCAAGACTGGTTATCAAATTCTAAATCAGTAGCTTATAAAACTTGCGCCGTGGGACTGTGATTAACTACACGGTAATCTCCCCCAAAATTTGTTAACTTTACTTCTTTATAATCTATAAGCTGCTCACATAAATTGTTAACAAAGTCACAGAAGACCACCTGTCTTTTAAACGTACGATACATAATACCCCACTATTTCATGGATACCAGGTATCAAAATATGCGCGTTGATTCCCTGTGAGCAGTCTCGGTGTCGCGGCATCATGGTGTCGGAGTCGTTGTCAGTGTTGTCGCTGGAGCTGAAATCGGTGTCGCTTACACCCCACCACAAAGTAATTTATTTTTGACGCAATTGCGGAAGAGGAAGCAGCAGCGGCGTCTGTCTGGCCAAACTGCTCTCCAAACTCCACTCAGCTTGCGGCCAGGAGTGGCTGACACTGCAGCCAATCCAGAGTCAACGTTCCTCCGCTCCCGATGGTAACATGTGTGGGTATTAAGTGTATTCCACATGAGTGGATTTGCCGAGATTCGCGACGGTTCACAGCGTGTTAGCTGTTTAACCTGGATCAAAGCGAAATCACTTGCAGCCAACGAAGAGGCGCCGCCATCAATCCATCCATCCATCCATCCATCCTGCTGTCTGTCTGTCTGTCCGTTCGCCCATTCATCTATCAATTACAACAGCTCAGAATGTCAATGTCGGAACTCCGCAGCGATGTCATTATCAATTTAGATCGCATCTAAATTGCCCGTTTTGTGCATAACAAATTGGCAATAATAAAACAAAGGACGGAGATAAACACAATTGACCACTTGAACAAAAACAAACTCCGAGTCCAATCGATCGTTAGCCATCTATCTACATAAAAAGATTGCCAAACAACAACAGCAAACAGATAGTAATTGCCATAACTAATATGAACACTACTATATAGTGAAGTTTGTTTGTTTGTTTTGTTTTTTACTCGTCGTTTGCGTTGCGCAATTGTTTGTTTTGAATCAGATTTGAATAATCGATATGGAACAGGAATTTGCATAGCGACTTGTCGCAAATTTGTAATGCTTGAATGTGAATGGGAATGGGAATGTTGTGCGATTTGTTTATTTTATGGGTGGAAAATTGTTAAAGCGTTAAGTAAACATTATTTATTCCTCGACCGTATCGTGGGGAAAGTTTCTCCCCTCTCTTGCTTAATGTATGCGAAAGTATGCTTCGGGGTTTTGGCGACCTGCTGAATGGTTGACTGCTTTTTGGGTCCATTTCAGCAAATTAGGTTGTAGTCGCGTTTACGCTTTCGCATCAGTTTCAGTTTCAGTTTGAGAAACTGAGAAGAGACTTCATACCTCGTAACTGCGAGGCTAATTGCCATTGAGGGGGAAAGAAGCACGCGCTCGCTCGCTCTCTTGCTTATTGTCATTGAGGCTAGAGTCCTGAGCCGAGCTATGAACTGGAATCTGTGCCACGAGTTCACGCGACATGTGGCACAGTCACGAGGCGGCAGCAACATCATTATCATTGCCAACGACATTGCGTCATTAAACGAGATGCTCAACAACCGGAAAGGCAAATGTCCTTGCGATCATCGTCAGTCATGTTGACTCTGTGTGTGTACTCGTATATATGGATAGATGTGTTTGTTGCATGCAACACTTTGTAGTGGCAAGCAGCTTGCGAATACCTGCGAATTCGGTATATTTGTCACGTGTCCTGGCAGCCTATGAGATTGAGCTGGGGTCCATCAAGTCGCCACGCCCCCTCTCAGACCCGCCTCCTCACTCTCTGTTTCACTTTGGCCAATGCTGGCCGCAGGGACTGAACTGTAAATTTATGGCATGCATTTGTTTTGCACTCTCGATTTGATTAATGTTGTGACAGCTTTACAAGTGTCGCGCCCCGAGACCTCGGTGCGGCCAAAGTTCATGGGGGGATTCATCATTTACACAACTGACTACGACTGTGACTGCGACTTTGGCCCCATGTTGGCCAAACGGGACAGCAGTTGTCTGAATTTTATACAGCTATGAACGAATGAATATGTGTGTGAGGGTGCGAGTGTGTGTGAGTGGTGTGGGAATACACTCAAACTAGTTGGAGATAAAAATGTGAAATTTGAAAGACAAATTCACTTGGAGAGTGACAAAATGCTCGCAATGAAATTGAGATCTACAACTTAAGCTGTTTGTTTATGCAATTTGTGAAGAGGAAAATGCTATGAAAATGTTTGTTTTCTTAAATTCTACGAAGAAGAGTTGATGAATGTCGCTCATTGTGTGTCCAGAAATAATTAATCCCCCAATTGATGAAAGGTTAAACAAGAAGCAAAGTGTGATGTGGCAGATAACATTCAAGGTTAGCAGAGGAATGAAAGTCAATTAGAAAGGCTTAGGGCATCTTTCTCACTGTGTAAAACACAAGGACATGGCAGGACTTTTGTTAGGCATAACACTGACTTCTATGTTGTGCTAGAATGATTGAGGCGTTTGTATAATCCGTTTGTCATGGCCTCTGACAAAAGCTAATTGTCGCTAGTGTTGCCTCTTATTCAACATGTCTGTGTCTGTCTGCGCGTGTGTGTGTGTGTGTGGGTGCGCATCCTTTGGAAAGGACTCGCAAATGGTTTTATTGTGACATTTCATTTTTACGCCCTGTGAATGCAGATGCTCTTGATTAATTATCGCCAAAACTCTGACGTCGCCGGCAAAGAGTTGTCTCCCAGATTTCGTTGTCCTCTGACAACAGACGGCAAATGCTTTGCCCGATGTGGATTATCCTTGCCAGGCCCACACAAACAAACGGACAGACAGTTGTAGAGAAAGATAGATAGACATACGTACACACATATAGCTGGCTATATAAATTCTGTAAGCTATACTTGCAACTGGTTGTGGCAAGAGTGGCAAGAGCTCTCGGCGTGTCGGCGATAATCAGTTCGCAACAAAGTTTTAAGCGCGAACTCAACCGCAATTTCCGCTTCACCAAGATAAACGATGCGTAGTCAACGACGACAACTCGGGCAGCCGGCGCCAGGCAAAGACTCGATTATATCGGTGAGGTGAGGAATTGAAATAGGGGAGCGGGAGAGGGAGGGGGAGCAGTATCACGTAGTATTGTTTACCGAACATAATTTATTCAAAATGAACATTTAAATAGGTGCCGCGTCGTGGAATATTCATTTGTAATTTAAACATGCAAATTGTGAGCAGCATTTGGTGCGATTGAATTGCTTCACTCAACACTCTCTGCACCGTTGTGTTGCACATGGATACGTTTAGCCTCAATTTAGGCTTAATTATGTTTGCCACATGCGAAACTAGGCCACGACCTCCGGGTTGCTTTGGGATCCCTTTCCCCTGGGGAATAATGCACAATAAAAGTTGCCATTAAAAGTCAACTCGTATGTTTTGGAGTGTGCACGGAATGTAGTTACTTCGATAACCGAATAAATGGTCAATCGCAATTTAAAACTGTATGGCCACACACACACATACACAAGCGAATCACAATTGCTGGCCACTCAGATTACGGATAAAGAAATTTCAATCCAGGCATTTAATCGATGACGTTCAATCGAGAGTCAAACAACAGACCAAGGGCTACTGCCCTCTGGCTTGAATATGCCAACAATCCATTTACTATATATGTTTGTGTGTGTGTATGTATGTTTTCGACAGAGAATGTTAACCTTTAACCGGTCGATCTGCGGTTGACACTGTCCGTCGTCTGCCTTTGGAATTTATTTATCTTGGTTTTATGCAAATGTGGCCGCCAGCTACCACGATTGTTATGGGAGAGTTTCTGCTGCTTAGACACCGAATCCGAGTCCGGCTATTTGACTGCAATCAACACAAACTACATATTTGTATGTACTATATGCAAATACTTTACGTATACGTATTATACTACTATACACTACTCAATCTTTAAGAGCAATCAACTCATCACTGGCAAAAGGTGACGTTCAAATTAATTAATGGCAACTGTAGTTGTAGATGGTCTATCTGCTCGTGGTTTCTGAGTGATTGCCAATCAACTCGATAGCTTTGCAAATGTAGTTGACACACTTGTTTTCTTCTGGCTAGCAATTAAGGAACTTTGTCAAGAAATTTCGACTAACCTTGCTCAAAAACTGTTGCATACCAAGAGGAGCTATGTGGAAAAGGTTTCATTTTATGTGTCTGAAATTGGTATTTGAAAATTGACATAATAGTTGTTTATGCTTATAGAAAAGTCAATGTAAACAGGGTAGCTGGGTGTTTAGATGTGACACTTAAACCCTTGACAAATGTAAAACACCTTTTGTGTCGCACTTTTTGTATAGTCTTTGGCATTGTACGCCTATAAAGTGCGAAGACTACTTATAAATATTACTTTTCACACGGCCTCAAAAAGGACAATAAATGGGCGAGAATACAAAGAGCGGGCACAAGAGCCTTGTGTCCACACTCTATTGTTGTCAATAGTTACATAAATTTGAATCAAATTAGGTCTTCAAAGTCCCCCAAAGTGACCAAGCACTAACGCATGTGTTGCGCATTCGCGTATAAGAGTTGCTGTTGCTCTCTCTCTCGCTGCTTTTTGCTGTGTATGTTGCTAGCGTGGGGTCTGCTTAGCAACATGTTGCTGTCAACATTCTAAGAGCACAAACGAGGGCATACAGTTGTAAATGCATTCAACATTTAGCTGGCATTTATTTGCAGAAACTATTTGGCATAGATTTGATCTGTGAGAATCGGGTAAATGAATTGCATATTCAATGTTATAAATATGCATTTCACCTGAGTGGAACATTTGAAAAATTGCTCAAAACACAAATTTGTATTTATAAATTTCTAAATTAAGCAACAAATTTAGTTTTTTTTTTGTGTTTTTCAATCTGTCGCTGATCTCGAGCTCAAAGTTCAATGCTTTGAAGGGGTTGTTTTAACTTTAATCACAACTCCAACTCGCGCTCTCTTATCGAGAGAGAGTGAGAGAGAACATGTGCGGCGCTGGCAAGTTTGTTGCTATTGTCGTGTTGCGTTGTGGCGCCTGCTCAGCCGTCGAGTGTCAGGCAGTCTAACGGGACCAGTGGATACGTCAACATCGCCGCGCGGTTTACTTGAGCTCTCTCTCGTTGGATGCTCGTCGTGATGGCTTCCCAAAAGCCCCCACCAACGTCATCGTCGTCATCTCCGTCGTTCGCTTTGTAAGTCGTCTAGTGTCTGGTGGTGTTTGATGCTGCTATTGCTGGTGGTAAACTGTTCCTGTTGTTGTTGTTTTTGGCGTGACATCAGCATCAGAGCAGACCACAGATGCTGTTGACACGTTCGAAGGGCATCGCTATGCCGGGCATTTGCCTCAGCTCGTCGTGAATTCTCCGCTCCGCTCGCTCGCTCGCGTTGGGTTTTACTTTTTGCCAAGCGACGCTCGCTGCGGTCGCGTATCCCAAAAACGCCGTGAGAGGCAACGATAACACGAACGAGGACGAGACAGTCTGCCGTGTCCCGTATCCGTAACCGTCTCCATCTCCGCATCCGTCTCCGCATCACGGTGTTCGCAGTCGCCTCGAATCCTGCCAATAATCGCAATGCGACAGCAGCTGCCAAAGTGCCGTGTTATTTGTGCAATGCGTATAAAATACGCTCTCTGTTCGGCCCAGTGGAAACGTGCTAATTATAATATGTTAATGTGTCTGCCAGCAGCAGGACAACAAAACGGCAGAAACGATGGCAACGACAATGCCACAAAGAGTGCAACTTGTGAAATTGGCCAAAAATTGCGCGACCACAAGCCCCGAGGTGTCCACATAGGCTGAGGCGGCAGCGGAGACGCAAAGGGGGGAAGGGTGGTATATAGAAGGAGGGAGGGGAGGGAGGAGGGTAGTGCAAATATTTGGCACATACCCGAGCTGCTAACAGCGAGCAGCGAGCACAAAAGCCGACAAAACGAAAGCAACAAAAGCAATTATGCAAATATTGCAAAAATAAAGGCAACATCAGAGAGTGTGTGTGCGTATGTGTGTGTGATGCGTAAATGTGTGTGTTGGGCAACTCAAATTGATTAGCATAAGCGGATGCGGCACTCTGTTCCTGCCTCTTTTTTGGCTCCAACCTCACACTAGCACAAATATCGACTTTAACAAGTTCTATATGCAATTTCCTCACACTCTTAAACACACACACACACATTGCTTTGTGTGTGTGTGTGTTTTGCGATGTGCACAATTAGCGCCAAAGTCCACAAAATCGACTAATCAAACAAAGGGACGACGACGGCATCGTTGGGGAAAACTCGAAATTAAATTGGGGGGATTTTTCACGCCTGTGTTGACGTCCACGACGTCGACGTCGACTTGCTGCCTCTGCCTCTGCTTCAGTCGCTGCCTCTGCCTCTGCTGAGGCGCATCGTTCGCAAAATACGCGCGTAATCTATTTTCATCGCTCGACTTATTTTAATCTAGACACGGCCCTCGCAGACTGAGATAGAGACTGCCGCTGATGCTGATGATGGTGATGCTGAGCCAAGATACTCGCAGCAGTCAAAGTCAATTGGTTGCCCGGGTAGCCGAGTGTTCTCTCTCTCTCCCTCTCCATCCTCTTCCTTGAGTGGTAGTGCAGCAGGACGTCTCGTGTCTGGCGCAACTGGCGGAGGCTTTGCATTCACTGCCTGCGAAATTAAAAGTAATTTTTAAGGATTTATCACGGATTTGCAGCATCATCGTCGTGACGTCGGCGAAAAATGAGCTGCTTCCTTCATTCAGTCTCGATTCGTTTTATTTTTGGTTTTGCATTCGGATTATAAATTGATATTAATACGCGTAATTTACATTGCTGCCACTTACTTCAGTTACTCAAGCACTCTGCCAAAGCCATTGCCACTTGCAGCACAGTTGCTGACTCTGTCATTGCCACAGCCACAAAAGTCCTTTGCCAGCTTTCGTGGCGCGTTGCCTCGAGTTGCGCGTGTAATTAAATTATCACAACTTTATCGCGTAAGATGAGAAAATACTCGCCCGACAATTTTTGGGCGGCGAAGCGAGGCCAAAATTACTGGCCAGCATCGGAATCTCAGCTCAGCTTTAGTTAATTACTTGCTTAGATTTTTTTTCCGAAACTTTTGGTTAATTACAGCATGCTCTCGCCTCTTTCCACTCTCTCCACAACTTGCCCCAAGCGATGTTCCAGCTACAAGCTTGCGTAATTGCAATTTGCAGCCGTCAAATGCAGTTTCACATAATTGCACTTGAGAGAACAAGTATCTGTTGAAAAAGCAGCTTTGTATTCCTTGTTATTAAATTAAATGAATACAAAACACAACATGACAATAAATCAGAATTTATTTCTTTAAAATTAATCCTCCTAGTCACAAGCCAAACGAATGCATTCACAAAAGCAACTGCAAATATGCGGAGTTAAATTTATTTGTTTGAATATTTTTTTAAATTCTATTAGTTGGCAAACTAAAAGAAAACAATAACGATGCGGCGCCTTTTATATATTGTATTTTTTGCAATTCTTGATTTACATGTAGCATGTGAACCAATATTGGAAAATTCTCGCATTCAAACAGTTGTACCCTGTCTGCTTAGGATGAAGGATCGTATTGACTCACAAGTCAATAGAGAATGAAATATATTGTGTTGAATAATAACCAATTGTTAGTTATAAATACTAGAATATTATATATTTTAAAGTCTGAATACAATTAAATATATACAGGGTAGTTTCATGTCGATCAATATTGGAAAATTCTCGCATTCAATCAGTTGTACCCTGTATTGCTTAAAATGAAGGATAGTAATCGACTCACAAGTCAATAGAGAATAAAATATATTGTGTTGAATAATAACAAATTGTTATTTAAAAATACTAGAATATTATATATTTTAAAGTCTGAATACAATTAAATATATACAGGGTACTTTCATGTCGATATATCTAGTACTGCTCCCATTTATATTTGTTATTCTTTCCGGAGTTTTTGGTCTTTTTGTTTTGTTGTTCTTTCATTGTGGATATACGAATGCGAATATTTACATTACTTTTAATATACGTCCACAGACGGAGTCAGATCCAGAGAGAAATAGAAGGAGTCGTTATGTTCATGCTTTACTCCAAGTCCGGCGGGCATTTATACATTTTCCGGGTTTTCACTTGCTTTGCACTTTTTCCTCTGTGGCATTCACATATTCGACTCGTTTGCGTTCCCTTTCTCGTTCTCGTTTTCGTTTTCGTTTTGGCTCTTTTATTATTATTAAACCAAAATAAATTGTTCGTTTGTTTGTTCAACAGAGTGTTACTTTTTAAAGGCCTCGCCCAGCTCTCTCTCTCTCTCTCTCTCTGTGTTCGTGTCCTTTCCACACCCGAAAGCGGTTTATTGGCAAAAAGGCATAGAAATATTATGTTCCCTTTGGAGACGGACGCATCGAACACATGTTATACATTCTTTTTGTTTTCGTAAGCATTTTCTCTCTGACATTTCTATGGCTCTGGTTTGGTCTGGTCTGGTCTGCTCCCCACAATCACAATCACAGTCCCTGCGACGGTTTTGTTTGCTTGTTTGCACATTCTTAACTGGCAATCAGGAGCCCCCGGTCCACGCCCTTTCCGCCCCCCAAATTGTTGGCCTACACGTATGTGGGCTAGTGATTGTGATTGTTGAAGAACTTTTGTCATTTTGCTAATTTACCATTATTTACTTGTTGTTTACATGGCATCAGCACAGAGATTATTCTCTCCACAATGCTGAATAAAAAGCGAAGCTTAACAATCGATTCGTTTAACCATTTCAATAATTTATATTGAATGCAAAAAGTTACATTATTTCCGATGTCCGATAGTGAAATAACTTAATCCGAAGCGAAGCACGTAATTGGCTTTTAGTGGCATCAAGGCCATCTTCAATGTTGCCACAAATAAAATGACTGTGAATAGTTAACCCAGGACTAATTAAATACAATCAATTCCAGTTGACTTCTCTTAGCTCGCAGCATCGAATTTGATGCTCTAATCAGCTGTTTACTTTGGGGGATTTCCCCTCCTGACTGACATCCCGTTCATTTGCTGTTTTTTGGGTTTTCACGCTCTTGTTCTAATATTTTATTAACGCCTCGTGTTGTGGCTTGTCTATGAGCATCTGTCTGTGTGTGTGTGTGTGTGTGTGTGTGTGTGTGTGTGTGTGTGTGTGTGTGTGTGTGTGTGTGTGTGTGTGTGTGTGTGTGTGTGTGTGTGTGTGTGTGTGTGTGTGTGTGTGTGTGTGTGTGTGTGTGTGTGTGTGAGTGTTGAGTTGAGTTGAGCTGAGTTAACTAGGTCAGGGGATTAACTTTGTTAATAATAAAACACGCAATATTGCCACTGCAGCTGCCGTGAACCAATTCCTTTGCTCAAAGTAGCAGCTGGCTTTAAAATTTTCGTTAAGCTTCGCGTGCCACTAAAGAAAGGTGGACAGCACAACCCAGCAGAAGACTCCCCAGGAGAACTGAGGAGAAGGAAGAGGGGGTCATTGGTTTGTCGGTATGATGAGGGGGTTATTTGTGGAACGCTCTGATTTCGTTTCGCAACGCAGAGTTTTTGCGACTCCAGCAGCAACGATGTTGGCAAGGAATCTTCTGAATTATTTATGACAATTAAGTTGTAATTTCATTTTATTGCCTTCAACAGAGCCAACATTTCACCGTCCGCGTATGCTCGCCACTTCCCCCCTGTCCCCCAACCATCCCCTCCATCCTATATCATCATCCACCAGCTACATCCTGCGTTTGCATCGAGTGTTTTCGCTTCGTCCTTGTTTTTTGCGCCTCGTATCCGTTGCTCGGCTTCTCCACAACTCGTCTCAAGTCGACTCCACGTTTTCTTTGTTCCTCGTCATTTCACGCCACGCAGCTGCGCAGCTACAGCTACAGCTACAACATGACCATCGTCCCATCCTGGCAGCAGCCAGAGCATCCAAAGCATCCAGACCATCATCTTATGCCCATTCAGAGCCCCTTTCATTTTACTCTCGCCAAAATGCCATCGTAAAGCGCAAAATGTATGTTTTTGCCCTTGATACCACGAACCGCTTTTTGTTAAGTTTCACTCGTTTGTTTTGCAGCAATATATTTCTTTCTTTCTTTTTTTCTCTTTTTTTTTTGTGGCATACGCACTTTATTACTTATATATTCTCATATAATATGTTAGGTGCCTCGAAGCGCTCTGTACACTTAACAAAATAACACTGCACCTGTTCCAATCTTGCGTCTTGGGCGGTTTAACTTTTCCGCACGGAAACTTTTTCTCTTCAAATTTCTTTTTTTTTTAAGAATTGTTCTTATCAGTCTTTTCGTATGTGTTATTAACGGAAAGTAATAATACTTTGGCTGAACTTGCTCGACTTCCAGATGTCCTATCTGCTCTCATTGAAACTAAATATTAAATTTTTAAGCCATCTTTCATTTCGACAAAAACTTGTGGAAAAACCCCTTTCGTTGTAGCTTACTTTCAGCCTTGAAGGGTATTAAGAAGTTGCACAACAACAACAACGAAAATAAAGCGACTTAGTACATTTCTTTTGAGCTGTCATAACTGCTGAGGAAAAGCTGAACTCATCTATAGATCACATTAGAGATGGGCAAGGATGCTGTGGTTAGCTTCTTGGCAACCTTGAATGAAATCAGATTTTTAAGCTCAGCCACGCGTTTCGTTTTCGGGTTGAGAGATTAAAGGTGAGCCAGAGCTTGAATAGAATACCTGGCTGGCTTGCTAGCTTGGCAAAATGTAACAAAAAGGAAGCAATTGTGCCTTGCATGACTTGACTAAGGGCTAACTATGCTGTTCGTATCCTCATCAAACCAAGTCCAGTCCAGTCCTGCCCACTCTCCCTCCTCCTCTTCGCCTCCGTCTAGGAGAAAACATTTAATATTCTGGCTGTGCTGCAGGCACAGATGCTCCGAGATTTGCACGAACCCAGATCAATTATTTAGTGAATGAAGACGCCTTGCTGCTGTCACGTGGCTGCTTCTGATTTTTCCGAGACATCTCTGTGGCGAAAAGGGGAAGCTGAAGGGAAGGGAAGAAGGAAGCTAGTACATGTACCAGACATT
The DNA here is from genome assembly GCF_023558435.1 of Drosophila sulfurigaster albostrigata. Lineage (NCBI taxonomy): Eukaryota > Metazoa > Arthropoda > Insecta > Diptera > Drosophilidae > Drosophila > Drosophila sulfurigaster. The sequence continues at coordinate 36,838,559 of NC_084882.1, read as the reverse complement.
ATTTAATAACACATTCTAGTTACAGTTGCCAATGAAAGTTGTGCGCTAACCAAATTACTCAGTGTCTTAACTTTATCCGGACTCCGTCAATCTGCCTCTTCGCAAAGGCAAAAGTATTGCCAGTCGAGGTGACTCGCTGGACGTTTTAATAGGGCCACAGCTGCGTCCCAGGTTGCAGTTGGCGTGGCGACTTCTTCTTCGCCAAGTCGAGAAGCCATTGCACTGTCAAAAGTTTTTGACACGTACAACGACTAAACTTTTCAGCGGTGGGCACAACATAAATAAACACGCCCTTGTCGTTGTCGTCGTCGTCGTCGTTGTACACGCCTACGTCCCCAAATTGAGAGTGGGGACTGAGACTGGAAAGGGAAAGGGAACTAGGAATGGGAACGGAAGATTGGCAGTGGGTCCAGAACGTGACCAACGGCCTGCTGTTTGTCCGATTTGTCCTTTGAAGCTGCCGCTTTTGCTGCTCGTAAATTTTTCAACAAGTTTTTATTATGGTTGCGTGTCCTTGGCAGCAACAAACAAAAATAATAATATGAAACACCAGCCTACCCTACTTACACACCTACACACACACGTCTGTACTTGGGTTTGTGTGTGTATGTGTTGGGGGTTTTTATTTTATTTATTTAATAAAATTTAGGAATACGGCTGCAAATAATTTATGGCCCTGGAATCTGCACATTAATCCTGCGAAATGTTGCCAAATTATTGAGCTAATAAATATTTACCTTGCTCACTGCCCCCATCTCCTCCTCTTTTCCTCCTACGTTCCCTCCACTTTACCGGATCGACTAAAACAGAGAGCAAACTTTCCAATCCCTGTTGGCTGAGCTGACACTAAGCCATAATTTTGATTTAGCCCTCTGAAAAGCTGCTTGAGATTCCTTAAGCGTGCATTTATCTTTACCGAACACACTGGGTGTCGACAACAGTAACAATATGAACCAGTGGACTGAGGACTGAGGCAAGGGTTTGTCAGGCTCAAAAACTAAAGGGAATCACAATATTCACAATCCTCTGGCAAGGCCAAAGCAAAGCAGAGCAGACCAGAGCCAAGCCAAGCGGCAAGCAAGGCTATCAATCACATGCATGTGAATACAAGTATGAATTTTGTATTTGGAATTTAGGGGCAATTTGACCTGGCCAAGAGATTTATGTGCGCCCTGTGCAAGAAATATTCATTTTCAATGCGCAGCTGATGAATCTATTGAATATCGCATAGGTAAAATCTGCTTTAATCAGTTACAGGCAGTTGGCTCCTTTTCCTGTCCTGTTCCGCCTTCCACCTTCCTGTTGCCAAATACACATCGCCAATTTGGCAATTGCATTTGGAAATTGGCCAAAAACGACAGGCAGTTAGGCAGTTAGTGAAGCTAGTGAAGACTAATTCAAATTTACATTTGCGACGAATCAAACAATTTGCTAAATTATTCAACTGAGGGGACCATAAACCGTATTTTCAGTCGGTTGCCGGCCTAAAAACCGCTGATGAATGTCGACGCGGACAACATCCTCTGTATATTCTGTGTTTTGTGTTTTGTGGTGGATGGACACAGATCTGTACACAGAGCTTTCACTCTGCCACATACCACGATGACGATAGAATCTGATGTGTTGAAAGTGCAATTGATTTGCTTCGCGTGTAGCGCAGAGTGAAAATGTCAGTAGGGAAAGCAGAGAAAATGAAAACTGAAAACTGAAAACAGAAAATAAAAATAAAAGCGAAACGGCAGGCACTTTGATATTTTCCATTGAATTTCCGTGGTTCCGTGGCGGATAAGTTCGCTGACCGACAAATTTCAATATGATTTCAATTTTCCACTAAATTGAACTGAGCACAAAAGATGAGAAAATTACGAGCGCAGCGCGTTACGCTTAAATAAATTCGAATAAATAACTGAGCTGTCTACGGCAAACTGAAACTGTTAATACTCAAGCTCTTACTCCTGCTATTAACAACAGAAACACCAACTAGACGGAAGTCCCTGTCTAAACCAGGATTCAAAGTTTCTCGTTTCTCTTTAGAGTGAGAGTTGCAGCTTGCGGCAGTGGCAGCGGATGCTGTGGCCCAAGATGAAAGCTAAAATATTCGTATATATTAATTTTGATGCTCAAGAAAAATAACAGTAACAGAGAAGAAAAATACCAAGCAAAAAAAGCTAAAGAAAAACACATCGAAAATCCATAAAGCAAAGTTCGGCTGAAAGTTCATCATCGTGAGTGGTAGCTGCAGCAACCACTACAAAACCTTCAACAATAAGAGGCAGCAGCAGCAGCAGTGAGGCAAGTGAAGCGGCGGCACGTCAGACATCCGACAGATTCCGATTGAGATTCAGATACAGCTATAAAGGCAAAGCCAAAGACATGCGTCGCAGTCGACGTCGACGTCGCAGCCTCTGTCGATGCAGCCCCAGAAACATAATGGTGTCACTAGTGGAACTGAGGGTCTCGAGCATTTGTACTAGAGTGTTGTAGGAGTGCTGCTGTGCTGCAAAAGGGAAAGAGGAGGGAAGGGGAGGGGTAAGCACTTTCCGCTCAGTTTGCAAAATATGAAGTTTGCTTTGAAAGTTTGCGGTTTTTGGGTTTCCTTGCTGGCAAACGAACAATAAGAAAGCGCCGAGAAATACATTAAGCTAAACATAAAGAAGCATTTTTCAGCCCACCAACCAGGCCAGCTAAACATATGCAGGTTTACTCTCACACTCTCTGTCTGAGTGTGACGTACTTAGTCGTAGCTCTTAGGATAACAAGGGATTTGTTTGGTCTCAACCCGATCTGAGACTTGTGGCTCAAACTCCCTCTCCGCCTCCCTCAGCTGCTTCACGTTTCGATCCGATGGTTTCGGTTTAGCTTTCATCAGTTTTGTGCTCAGCCGTCACTCCAGCGGGACAGCTTCCTCTTTCTCCCCGGACACCACAGAACAGGACACGACAAGACAGGACAAGACAGGTCAGGACAGGACATGAAGACAGGATAGTCAGTTGGGCCAGTCGTCCGCAAGTGTCAGTTAATGAATGTTTTGTCATACTTCTCGCATCTTTCACAGTCCCAAAAGCAAACCTCAACTTGAGGCAAACAGTTTACAATTTGTGGGCGCCACACACATACAGTTACATAACCAGTTACTCACACACAGTGTGTGTGTATTTTTTGTGAGTTTTGAGTGTTTGTGTGTGAATAGTACCATTATTCATCCCGAACGGGATGCTTGCCATCTTGTTGCTGCTAGAATTTCATGGATGAATGAACTCAATTGATACCTTTTGTGTACTTTTAATCTAGTCGAAGAAAGCCCCTAGCTCAGAAGCCGATCATCAGCATTGAATGGCAAAAACCCCTTCGAGCAAAATACTTTCATAAAGTCTTGTCCGAAAATTGCCAGCTGGCAAAATAGAAAATCTCTTATCATGCATAAATTTATGTTTTGCTCCACTTTCTTTTTTGTTTTTCATTCAAAAGAAAAATACGAAATTTCAAAAATATCGTTCAACGAGAAGCAGGCAAACTATGGATAAAGGAATTAAAGCAACAATATACAAATTTAATATTTATCAAATAAAAAACTCTGATACAGCTTTTAGCATTAAATATTTATTTAATGTTTGGTGAAACCCCTCATTATAATTGATGAAATGGTCTGGAATTTCATTAATTAAAACTTCTCTTGCCTTGCCGCATTTCAAACTAATCGAAACCATTTTCGCTTGAATCGCACATAAATTAGAAGCCCAATAATTTAAACTGAATTATTAAATCTGACGACAACATAATCCCAGAGGGGAGAAGTGAAGTTTTCAAGTGTGGATGGAGAGTTTAGAAGGAAGGGAAAGTGAAAACAATTAATGTTGGGAATTTTCGCCGATAGTCCTGCCACGGTCTTTATGCGCGGTTGTGTGAAAAGGGAAAAAAAGAAAGAAAAAAAGTTTACAAATTGTTAACCGAACTAATTAAATGTGATTTCAGTGGCGAATTTGTTTCAATTTAAAATTAATTTGGAATTCAATAAATAAAGCCCCAAACCCAATTAAGGCACGCGTCGCGAAATTACGATAAATAAATAATTCAATAATTTGTATCGTCATTAAGCAAACCAAACAAAAAATATTCAAAGCCACTGAGGGATTCTTTTTTTTGTTTTGCAACATTTTTAAATAATCGAGTTATCAGCAACGATGAGTACTAAAATCTTGTTCTCTTTTTTCTTTATTGTCTATCGCTTTGTTTCTGAATAAATTAAAAAGAGGAGACCGCAAAAAAATAAACGCAAAAAGCGCGTGTGAAATATAATTAATTGTTTTACTGTCAGAGCAAACAAAAACAAAAAATAAAAAATAATTAAAAACAACAACAACTAGTTAAACAAACAGCAACAAATTGGAAGCATAACAAAGCCAACGTGCAACCTAATAAGTGAAATAATCAACAAATATTGATGTGTTAAAAAGTGAGATTCCATAAAAATATAACTATATATTCATTTGATTCATAACAATAATAATAATACCTTGCCTCAGCAGCAGACGAAAGGATCCCCATGAATATGAATACAATACTCGTAACGTGTAAGCGTATGAATACAAATGTGAATAACGATATCGGAATGATTATGAATATGAACAGTAAGCCGAGTATATTGACCAGTTGTAAGAGCCATTCTACTCGACGCCGCTGATGATGATACGAGTAACAATAAATTCGAGTATGAAAATTCCAAAAAATGCAAATTGCCAAATCTGAGGGTGAACAATAAAATCGGCCATAAAGAACATCAAATCAAGAGCAGACGCTAACCGACGATAATATTCGCCCAGGCCTCAGTCGAGGACAACAGCAGCGGGAGCAATAACAACAAGGACAACAACCAGCACTCTGGCCGTTGGCGATGGCCGAGTCGCAGCCAAATCCCGCACAGCATCTGCAGCGGCAAAGACCCCAGTTCCAACTCCAACACCATCACCAACTCCGACTCCATCATGGCAGCAAATGTCGGCACGTGCACTGTGAGAACTCCTGGAGCGTCGTTGGCTGGAGGAGATTCGCCTGGCTGTTGGCTGTTGTGTGCCTGCTGACGCGGCCCGTCATGCCGGAAGTTATTTATCGAGTTGATCCTTTGGGTAAATGTTTTGTTTTATTTTTGCCCTTTTTATTTCGCATTTCAGCCATGGCCACAGTCATGGCAGCAGTAGCAACAGCTACAGTTACAGATATACATAGATACAGAAACATATACATAGTAGAATTTCGCGTTGCTTTTGCGCTTTATCTGCAGCAATAACCATCCTCTGGCACTGTCCAGGAGTTGGGATGGGATGTTGCCACCGGGGGGAGTATGGGTCAGCCTGCTTTTTAGCTAATGCAGGCGCCAACCTCCAACTCAACTGGCGATGGCCATGGCCGCGTTGTCCTCCGCTAAAACAAGTATATATATTATGTATAAATCATAATTAAGCACAAATACACACTGAGTGGGAGTGAGTGTATTTGTGAGTGCTTGTGGCGTTGTCCAGCGAAACTTTCGCAACTGATCTCTGTAAGCGAGAGGCAACCAAATATTTATGTTCGTCATTAATGATTAATAGGACAACCAAAGCAAACAATCATAAATTAAACCACATTAATTAACCGACTGTCCGTCGCAGTAGATACCCGATATAGAGGATGGCCTTGGCTCATATACTCATACTCAAATCATACTTCAGCTGATTTGAAACATTTCTCATAACAAATTTTATAGTGGAAGGGTCATGAGCAGCTCCTTCAGATTCCGTTGTATAATGCCACTCATTCCATCTCTCTGTTAACAGCTTTCAATATCCGCTGAACTTATCGATTTAGGCCATCTTCAGATTGCAAACGTTAACATAAATTAATTGCTTTGCGAATAAATTTCGCTGTGAAAAATCTACGCAGTTTAAAGCCAAGCGTAGCTCTTATACCAAACGGGAGTATAAGAGAGTGTCAAAGTAAGAGAGCGGAAGTGTTTCGCTCCTGTTTCTGAAAGGGAATGGGACATCAACACATCCACGCGCGTAATGATAATTAAATAATATTTTGGCAAAGTTTCTGTTCAAGTGCTTTACGGTTTGGGTCATTAATTTCAAGGCCGCGTTAGTTGATGAGCTTGTTTTCTGTCGCAACTTTCCTCTAAACCTGCAATTTATCGTGATGTCGCTTAAGTGGCCGCAGCTTCCACAAGTTGGTGGCAAGGGGCACCAATTACTGCGAGGAGAGTGACACAAGCAGCTCTCGTTGTCATAAATATTCAATTGCTGAGATTTCAGAGTGTCGCTTTTTGTTTTTTTCGTTCGTTTAATAGATAGATAGATAACACGCGCAAGTTGGAACACAAGAATCTGATACATATGGCAATGCCACGCCCTCCTAATGTCTGCGACACACGCAGCAGAAGAGTCTTGTGTGCTGTCAAAAAAATTGTGAGTTGCTGCCGCTGCCTCGAAAAATGTTGCGAGTACTTCTCGTCCTTGTCTAGTGGCGCCTTGGGTCGCGTTGATAACAGACAGAAACGGAAAGTTTCATGGCCTACGCGCTTGTTTCACATTTCCCCGGGTCGTCTCATCGCATTAAGATGTGCTTTAATCTCCCATCTTCTTCTGTCTTTGCCGCTGTCGCTGTCGTTGAAGTCGTATGACTGGGGAAATGGCATCCTAAGGGCCAGAGACCTAGGAGTAGGAGGCTGAGCTGTGCCTTTGTCATATACGATGCCTTTTAGTGTCTTGCATGAGCTGTAAAATTTAACTGGAGGCGACAGGATACTGAGCACACGAGCAGCTCTAGCTCAGTTCAACTCGACTCTGCAGCCTCTTCACAATGGTTGAGATGGTGCTGAGTTCACCTCTGAGCCGGATTCAACTCTCCAGCCACACAGCTACAACAACAGCCAGCCGCAGGGTCGTTAATATTCTTGTTTTTCTATTTCGTGCGCAATACCCTGGACAGAAATTCAAACGGGGGATGTGAATGAGTGAATGTAGCACACTGATTGCTATCTCATCCTTCAGTCGACCCTTGATTTAATCAGCTATCCTGCTGCTCATGTTCATCGCATAACACTTGCGTTTACTTTGGCTCGCTTAACTAAACAGCCAGGTAAATGCTTGCCAAAATTATGAAAAGTGAAAGAGTTATTATCATTTTATGTCGCATAAATTTGCATGCCACTTCCGCCCCAAGTGGCTGCTCCATCCTCCTTCCTCCAGCCTAAAAACACAAGGACTGCACAGTTGTATTCCCCACTGTTCCCACTTCAGTGCTTCAGCTACAAGTCCAACTCCTGCTGGCATCATCGCGCTCGTAAAACGTCGGCCAGGATGCGCATGACTTCTGATTTATGAAAATACGAGTGACTGTGTGTGGCACACACATGTAATGCGTACTTTGTACCTTGTTACCGTTGTCTGGGGGCTGTTAGAGTTGTCGTCTCTTCTCTTGCTCTTCTCCTGCGCTGTTCCAGCTCCCCCTTGTCCTCTTGGCATCCCTCTCTCACTCTCTAATGGCCGCAACCAGTTCGCAATTACAATTATTAAGATGCTTGAAATGCTTTGCGAGTTTCAAGCTGGCAACTCAATCAAGCCACTAAGACTGGGGTGGAAAAGTTTCTTCGCTGAACCGCAGAAGCTAACCTCATAGGATTATTATGCTTTCAACTTCAAATAACATTTAAAGAGCAGTGAAAATCTGTTATATAATGTGCAATTTATTAACCAAAAAACCCTGTAATTTAAAACATTGCAGCTGGCAATGCAATCATTCGTTTGAATAGATTTTCTTTAATAATGGAGTCTTGAAAAATTTTTCTAATAGATAGTGGACTCTTAAAGTGTTATAAAATCTCTGCTCAATTCTAATTTAATAAAAATATACTTAACAGTTATTTATGCAAATATCTTAACACTACAATACAGCTTTATTATTGATCTGTTTTCACTATTCTATTCTTTATGAAGTGTCAAATACAATCAGTTGAATAAAAAACATAGTACATTAAAAGGGCTTATCTTAAACCGAGAACCAGCCAAGCGAAACTTCATCTATGTTTTAATACAGCTCTGCGATGATTATGATAGAGTTGGCTGGTAATCGCATTGTGTGTGTGTGCTCTTCAAAGCATCTATATTTCAAAACACAGCCACGTTTATGATAGAGTTGTCTAGTAATCGCATTAGGTATCCTTTTTCCAAAGCCTTTTGGGAGCGACTGGCGGGTTTAATGCCACACGTATTCAATAATAGAAATATTACATTCGCTAGTCTAGCACACATACGGAGGTGTGTGAGGTGTGAGTGTGTGTACTTTTTGTTTGTGTACATACACACGTAATCCTTACACACACAAACCCATCGCCCCAGTCGCGTTTTATGGCTCACATTGCCCTCTCGACTGACACCTTTCCTCCTTTTTGCAGTCATTGTAAGGCATTTGTTTAGTAGTGTAAACACTCAGTCATGCATACACACACACACGCACACACACTCTGAGACAACTGACACACCTACACACACGTAAACAATTTGGGTAATGAAGTCAGTGGCTCAGAGGACGCCCCCAACAACAACACAACAACAAGAGCAGCATTGTCGCCTCTAAAGTGGATAAGAGAAACGTACAATAAACAGAAACAAATGGCAGACAATATTTTGTTGCTTTGCTTATTCTCTTGTTGTTCTTGTTGTTGTTGTTGTCTCCGTACGTCTGTTTGTCTCGCGAAGCTGGCGACGCAAGCGGAGAAAAATGTTGGGAAATAATTTCACATGAAATTGAATGTCTGAGTTTGCTTAGGTGTCAAGTGTCAGTTAAGTTGAAGACTGAACGATTGCATAATGGAAATTCAATTTACGCTGCTTCGCCCATCGACTCTATTCTATTCTTCGACTCCCAAACATACGAGTCTATACACTTCACTAAATATAGCTTCCTTCGATTCCATTCCCAAGTGCGCCAGTCCAATTTCACCTGCCACCGAATTCCGCTTCACTTCGGTTCAGTTCGGTTCACTACACTTCAGTTCACTTCACACAGCAATCACATCAATGTCATTTAACTTAAATAATACTTACTTAAATACCATACAATTATAATCTATTTTCTAATAACGCTGTCGTATCGAAAATTAAATCGAAATTGTAGAAATTGCAAATAATAAGGAAAGAATGAAAATCAATTTACGCTTACGTATCAAATTGACATTTTAAGCATTCGAATTTAAGACTTCGGAAGTCACAAAATAGTTTAAGCTCACACACAGTGCTGTCCAGCAGTGTGTGTGCACGCAGTGTTTGCGAAATCACTCCCCTGATATATGGCAAAAATATTCCTCACTTCTGTTTGCGTGTTCCATTTTTGTGTTAGATGTGGAATCAAATATTCAGTTGAGAGAAGAAGAAGAAGAAGACTGTTGTCCTATCTTTCTCTCTCTTTTCTGTTGTCTCTGGACTGTTTTCTGTTTATTTTGCTGTACGTTATTTGGCGATTTATCGACTTTTACTTTGCGCTTCTCATATATGTATTAATGCAGCTCGATTCTCTGTTTGCTTCTGTTTCTGTTTCTGCTTCTACTTTCAGCTCTGCTGGCGGCCACCTTGCGGACGTACCAGCGTGCCGGATGCGATTCAGAGCAGCTGTCACTCAGCTGTCCACGTGGTACTAGCATTTCCATAGAACTCGCCCAGTACGGACGGGCGGGAGGTAAGTTTCCATTGTCACGTACCGAAGAGCCAAGCGTTATCTGCACAGATGTGGAGCAGGAGCAGCAGCAGAAGGAGGAGGAAAGAGCTCTGAGTGGACTCCGGACAACAAATGGTCGGGCGCTTTTGGACTGAAGTGAATGCCAATATCGCAATTGATTGATTGTTGCCTAAAGTTTGTTCGTTACACGCGTCGATTGTACGCATTGTATTTTACTTATTTGTGTGTGCACGTGCACATGTTTTGTCTCTCTGTCTCAGTCGCACAGAGACAAGCAAACAGTCCACTTGGCACACACACACATTCAGATGGCAAATGAGAAGCGAGCAATGTTCCACATACGCCCATATCAAGTATACGCAGAGTGAGATGGTCAGTTTGCATTCTGTATCTACTGCTTGCCCCATGTGCGACTGCAGCACACTTTACGCCACTTCAGAGCACTTGAGCGTGCCCTCCACCCACACCGCACACACACACTCTTTCCATTCCACACTTGGCTCTTCGATGTATGGAGAAGCACTTCGCAAATGACAACGACACGTTCACAAAAAATTGCCCTCTCGTCCACTTGAACAGATTTATCCGACCACAGCTTGTGTCCGCCAGTGTCGCAGGAGGACCTCACCACGACCGGAAGTGCCGGCGATGCTGTCATCCACAGCGGCACCGAAATCGAAGTCAAACCGCCGGAAACGTGTACCGTAAGCGGATTACAGGTAAGCTGAATCAGTATAATTGCAATTCCATCATCGTCGCACTCATCATCGAGCGCCAAGCAGGCAGTCAGACAGCCAGAAAGGCAGACAGCCAAATAGTCATCCAGTCAGACAGGCTCAGCGCCCACACACAGACATTTAATCATAAGAACACGTTTACCTATCTCTACTACTCTCTACTAAATGCTGCAACGAGCCAAGAGCTGAGCTCCTTTTCCTACAAGAGAACGAGAAGCTAGCGCATTTCAGCTTACCTTTTCCGGGGGCTAAACGTGTTTTTCCCATTTTCCGCACGATTCCACAGTGTGCATTCAAAGGCTTTCTCAAACACAACCAAGCGCGATAAAATGGCTCGTTTTTGGTCAACACACTCTCACACACTCACATATGAGTAGAAGAAATAGAAAAAAAATAAAGAGGAGGAGAAAGTAAATCAGTGAAGTAGAACGATGCCATAAAAACAGCAATAATTCATAATGAAAATCGATTCGATTCACTTTGGACCAAACTGAAGGCATAAATCATAAAATATTTTTAGGAACTCGCCCAGCCAAATCCACAGTAAAAGCTTAAACCGACCCAATACAGCATTTAGAACAACTCGTATAAACTCATCAGTTAGTTGCGTTGTGTGTGTAAATCTATCGTTCAAATCTCTCTGGCATTATCACTGCAAAATATATGATTGTTCACAGAGAGAAAACTGGAATTAAAAGTTAGATTCAGGAAATAAAGAGTTAAAAATTGAAGACCACAAGAGATAGAGTCTTAACAACTTGAAACATTTCCATAAAACTTCATTTGGCATTCAAAGTGAAAGGAAGGACGGAAGAAGCACATAAAATATTCCATGGAAAGCTCGACAAAATTAAATTCAGTATGTATAAGAAAGTTGGTCTCATGTGTGTATGGCTAGTAAGAAGAGTATGTCGCAATTTGTCACATTTATGAGGTCGTTTGGGCCACGTTTTCAGAGTCAGTCCTCAAATGTGAAGTGAACCCCATGTAGTGGTTAATTTTTCATTGAACCATATCCTTCAAAAAAGGACGAACAGTGACGACACGAAGGAGCGCTGATTGCGTTTCATTGAGCACATCAATTTGAAGCAAGACTATGGCTTTATACAGCCATCTGCAAGTATGGTATGTGCTGTGTTCTAACATACGCTCAAGCCAGACAGATAAAGACCGAACACAGAGAGAGAGTGTGTAACCGCAAAGAGAGGGTCAGGACAGGACAGGATGGGGCTGGTATGGGGATTGGGATATGGATAGGACACACTCACGCTTCATTTCCGGCGCTTCCTTAAAGCGGAACTGAATTGCGTTGGCCCTCGTGCTCGGTTCGGCTCTTGACTTATGGGCGTATCGCATTAAGGCCAGCTTACACTTACTTGTGCCACACAGCAGTCCACACTCAACCCCATTCTAGGGGAGAACTGAAACGAGAGTAAACAAATTATTACGGGACTGTCCAATCGATAGATTTACTTATAGAACGACGGGCGACGCCCGACAAAGCCGCAACATCTTAGGACCTCAGCACAGAGCAGAGAACGAGAGATTCAACCTCAAAATCCAATTACGTCCTTTTGCAGTTGGATCACAAAATGAGAGAATGCGGTTAGCCGAGAATCTCACTAATTAATAACAAATCAAAACACTTGACATGCCAACAAAGAAATACACTTCATTGAATGAAGCAACTAGATGCAAACATATCTCAATCCAATCTTTATAAAAAATTTAGCATAATGTATTGTAGATTAAATAAACTTTCATTAAACAGCAGGATGTTGAAGTCCTGATGCCAATTCCAGCATAATCCGAACTCAGTTGTTGCCCCTTTGTTTATTGTAACTCTTAACGTTGCAAGTTTTTGTATATGTTTGTACATTTGATGCACATTCATCTTCATCCGGAGCACATAGCTGATAATTAATTGAAAGCTAAACATAAAGCTATTCGCACTCGATGCCAATCAGCTGCTTGCATAACAACATGCAACATCTGGGCGCCTGTCGAATTGTTAAGGCATATAAAATGCATTCAGAGCTTTATCTCTTGGCTAGGCCGACAGAGATTTACGACTCTCCAGCTGAGGTGGCGCCTTCTCTGCTGCACTGCACTTCTCTGCACTGTCCTAGTTGCCATCAGGGCAATCATTTCTGCTGTCTACTGTCTGCCGTTTGCCATTTGCCGTGGCGTCGCAAACAACAACAAGGATGCGGCCTGCATCCTTTGCGCCTGCATCTGCCATTTGTGCCCAATATTCTATCAATAGCACCCTCATTTGGCGCTGTCCCCCCTCACTCGATTCATACATATATTTTATACATGACTATACCTCTATATTCTCTCTGTGTATTTGTCTCCATTGCAGTACGCTCTGCTGCAGACTGTCGTGGATGCCTGCCAAAAGAAGCGACACTGCAAGTTCGCTGCGAATTCCAAAACCCACACAACTGGAGATCCTTGCTCGGGCATACGAAAATTCGTGGAGATTGCCTACAAATGCCGTCCATGTAAGTACGAATACACTACGTGCACAGAGAACCCTTTTCTGGAGGTCAGCCAACCGAGACCTTTCACTTTGCCTGTCCTTTAAAGAAAAATATAATCGTTTACGATACGAGACAGAATACGCGAGTGCTCGGTTTTTTGTCCCCACCGCGTGTTAACCATGATATATTTTATTTGCTCTGCGGCAAAATAAATATTTACCAGATGCAAAAGTGGCAAACATCAATTTAAGCTCGGAGCCGCAAACAACCAAAATTGTTTTTGACTACAGAGAAAGCATCAGCATCCGCGCTCTGTTATTGTAGACATCTGCATTCAAGCACCTGTGCACTGTTCCTTGAAAAACAAAGTTCAAATGGGCACTCAAGATACTACAAATAACATAAATTGACTTGGGATTATCAGAGCTGTAGTCGAATAGATTCGAGCAGATATTCATAGCTTATGTCGATGAGAGCTTTCGTTTATTCATTCGATGAATAGAAAAGCAAAATTAAACTAGCACAAATCACGCACGTGAATGCTAATTGGGAACGAGAAGAAGTTGAATGTGAGTAGAGCATGAAACGAGATAATAATTGTCTTAGCATCAAAAATTAATTGAAAATGTCCATTAGTAAACAACAAGCACGACAGCAAAATAGCAAAACAGCGAAAAAGCAAAACAGAAGGAAAACATGAAAACAAAAACGCAGAAGGTGTTAGCATAATACTTGTTCTAAAAACTGTCAGTGAGACTCTCTAAATTTCAGTTATGGCCAGCGAGAAAAAATAAAATTAATGAGGAGTCCTCGACTACGGTGATAAGAGACACGGCGAAGGCGGATGGATGGCTGGTTTTTTTTTTTGTGAAGGGGCGGGTCAGATTGCGTTGGAGATTTAATTCAGCTAGAAGCATAATGAAAAATGCAGCTGCGCTTTTGCTTTTCCTATTCGCGCAAACATTAAAAATAGTTGAATAAACTTTTTTGCTGAGTTATTTGCATAGTTTTCCCAGTGCATTTCAGATTCTGTTCAACGCTGTCGCCTTTCAATGTCCCTGACCCCAGTTGCAACTGCTTGTTCTCCCCTTTTTTTGCTCCGCTCCGCAGCAGTGTTGGCGATTGGGCTAATGGCACTCGATTATTTACGATCCGCTAAGCAATTCGTGTTTAATCGCAATCATCCGGCAAACAGAAGCCGATAAGCGAACAGATGAAGCCCCTAACCGAGGCTCTTTTCTGGCTCCTCTGACAATGTTTCACCTGCTTTGCGATTGAACTTCCCTTCCTCGATTGGTATTGTTGCCATGCTGCTGCAGTGGATAATAGTCGTTAAACGAGTTCTTAATGCCCTCAGAACAGTCAGTTCAATTTTTTTTGCAAATGTATTCAGATTCAAGTAGAGGAAACGAAGCAGCTGAGCTGCTCCTTGAGCTTGAGCTCTGTGCACTGCGTGTAATTCTTTGGTAATTTGCGTCAGACTTTTAGCCATTTCCAGCCCGGTTTCAGCCCTTTGCAGATTTGGCTCAAATATTTTTTACGTTCTCGTTTTATTTCTGCATTTTTTCCATCCATGTACTGTGCTTTTTTTTGTGACAAGTGACGCAGATGTTATCTTGTTAAAAAGCACACAAACAAACCAAAGAAGTGAAACAAACAGGAACAGCAGCAGCAGCTAGCGCTCCATTCAAATTAGAAAAAAGGGAAATGCACAGCGGGTCGACAGAGTTGGGAGTTGGGAGCACAAAGCTGAGAGCCTGGCAGATAGACAGTTTCAGGCTCGCACTTGGGCCTCATAGCTCTCACTGAACGTACTTAGCTGGCACGTTTGTTGAAGCCGCAGGCAAAGGGGAACGTCGGGGGGAGCTACGGTGAGGTAATATAATTAAGGAGAGGCGCCTTTTTTGTTTTTTGTTTTTCTTTTTTTCTAAATTGTCTGTTATCTTTTGCTCATTATGGACACCAGCGACAAGTAATAAAACTGCAAAGTACGAGTGGAAAACGTTGAAAAATTACGGCCTGGTTATGTGCGTAGAAGCGCAAGTAACCCGGCCACCAACCTCAGTCCTAGCATAACAAGCCAGAGCAAAGAACTCGAGGCATTGCATGCGAGAGCCACAGAGCACACAAAAAGCTGGACGAGGAAGCAGGAAGGAGTACACGGTGCCAGACGGCACATTGTGGTCATAAAAATATGGCAATTTTCAACTTTTCTCACGTCTCTTCATAATAAAACGTGCACAGAAGGAGCCACAGCAAAAGCAACAGAAAGAACTGAAGCAACAGCAAGGAATCACAGCGCCCAATAGGATGGCTCTGCACGTAACGTGTGGGCGTCACAGCCCAAAAAGCCTGTTCGAGACAGCAGCAAGGATCTAAAGGGAAGGGGAAGCGGGGAGGGGGGGGGTAGTCAATGCCAGAGGCCCTGGCCCTGCAAACAGGCTATGCAAATATTTACTAAATTTATTAAAGTTCATCTCTGACCAGGGCAAAGCATTCTTTTTAGTATGCATCAAATGATGTACGAGTGCCGACAAGTATATGCTTTTATACCTTTGTATATGCATTCACATAAATACATAAGTATTTACTATATGAATGTGGTTTATACATACTTAAAGGGCAGGCCAGCAAAGTGCACAAGGAAACACCGCAAGACTCATAATTGCTGCTTGGCAGTTAGACTATGCTTTGACAATTGAAGCTTCTTGGCTGAGTTCCAGCAATTTGCTTTGCAACCGAGAGCTGACCCTTAGGCAAGAATAATCAGCCGATGTGTGGACAGTAATTGGTCAACATATTTGCCTAATCTAGATCTGTGCATACCCTGTAGCCATAGTCAGCAGGGTAGTCTTTCAATTACTTTTCCCTTGCGCATACTCAATGAATTTCCCCGAAGAGTGTCCATCTGATTGATTCAGAAATTAATCTTTATTGAAATAGTCCACTTTTTTATTGTCACTCCACACGTTTTACATGGCGTATGAGTTATGTTTTATGCGTATACATTGTGTAAATGGCGCACATTTATTTGCATTTAATTCTGCAAATAGTTGCAAAATGTCAAAAATGGCAGCGATAAAGTCGCCCACACACATCGTGTAATACATAGACTCACAAATGGTGTAGTATATATTATATATGTATATGTATGTGCCAGATACACATTTGATTGTTATGTATTTTTTCCGGCTGTTGAGCATGACTCTGCACAAGCGAATGACCGCAATTAGATGATGCTGGTGCTGGCATTTTTTGGCGTGCTTCTAATAAATGTTTTTGCTGCCGACACAGACGAATTCCGGAGCAAGTTGGCCTGCGAGAACGACAACATGCCGCTGATGTGCAACCCTTACTCCCGCATCGCCATCTACAGCGCCTCCTTTGGCCACACCGAGAAGGAGAGTGTGCAGTGCGGCAATCCAGGACAGACACCAGCTGGCAGCGTCCTAATAAACCGCGAGGATGCAGCACAGCCCAGTAAGTTCTCCCTCTTTCTCTCTCTATCTCTGTCTTGTCTAGTCTGAACTAATGAGAATCGCTTTGTCACACAGCCTGTTTGGTGTCCTATGCCACAGAGACTGTCATGCAGATCTGCCATGGGCGACGACGCTGCTCGGTGACCGCAGATGCCGGCACCTTTGGACGCCCCTGCAAGAACGATGTGCGCATGTACCTCAAGGTGGTCTACACCTGTAGTGAGTACTCTAAATACCCTGCTATATATATTAGATATCTATGAACTAACATTCGATGGTTCAACTTTAAGTTCCTCGCAAGGTGCTAAAAGATCGCTACGAGACTGCTCCTGAAGCCGATGAGCCGCATCAGACGGATCTGGATCTTGATCAGGATGAACTCTACGATGAGGATCAGTTCTATAAGGAGTCCGAGGCCATTCCACCAGCTCCCAAGCTGCAAGGCGCCAACAGCGGACGACCCTTTGACTTCGATCACAGCCCCGCGGGGAGAGGAATCCACAAGCACTTTACTCCCACCTTTGCTGTCCCGCAATGAGGGTTCGCTAGAGGGTAAGTTATGCAATGCCAATTCAATTGTTGACTGTCACAGAGCAGGGTTAAGTGTGGCCTATAGATTTGTAATTCGATTCTGCGGGTGTGTATCAGGCACATGGCTCGCAGCTCCTTTGATGGAGTCGCTTACTTCAAAGTGCCTCAACTGCGACGCATTGTGCATACATATTTTATCAGCAAGCCATGCCCATCCATCTTCATTAGCCAGCTGGCACTCGACGAGTATGAGCATGCGGCATTAACGTAACGTAACGTAAAGCAAACCAACGTAACGTAAAGTAATGTCAAATCATGTTCATCCGCGTGCTCGCTTGATGGATGGATAGATGGATGGCTGAATGGATGGATGGCAGGCGGGTCACATCCTCATGCATAGATACAGTTTGTGTTTGAGTTTGAGTTACAAGCCTGAATACTTAGAGAAGAACTCACATCCCATTGGCAGAGCGACTACAGTCATCTCTACGATTGTTAGACCGCATAAAAGAGTCGTTCAGGCAGCCGTTGGATGCTGAAGCAACAACATTGGCCAATGACTACATAAGCACAACAACAACAGAAGAAGATAATGATGAAGAAGACATCCAAACAGATACAAACACTGAGACAGTTACTGATGATGCTAATAGCGAGGAGACTCGTTATGAGGATGGCAACTACTTCAATCGTCGCAAGTGTCAGATGCTTGATGATTGGGGGCCAATAGGTCTCAACTGTACCGACGAGGACATTGTCACAGAACGTGTCGAAGTGGTTGGTTTCTTGGCAAATTGGCTGAACACCTATCTCTATATTCGAAGTGAGTTCTTTCCTCTACCCATCAACACCCCCACCCCCCTTCAAACCACACAGTTGATTCCCTAACTTCCGCCCACCCGCTGCTGGCATGTTGTTCGGTTCAGTTCAGTTAAGGCTTTCATGTGTAACTAATCGAAGTTTTTGTTCTCGCACACAACCTCACAAAACTTTGGTGGCAGCAACATCAACCGTACTTTATACCACAGCCATGTCACATTTCCAAACACTGCAGACGATGCTAAAAAAATACAACGGGAAGCGAAGAAAAGCGCAGGCAGCGTCTCAGCGCTCTTGGGACTCGCTGTCATCAGCACAACACAAGAGGGGATTGTGGGAAAGTGTGGGGGAAGTGGAGAATGCCCCCCCTTCGTGGTCTATGACCGAGAACATACTCTGAGTTGCATGTGCGGCACGTTGCATGCACCTCTTTGCTTACCACACATGTTAAACTTTTTGATTTCGCTTCGGTCATATACAAAGTCGCCCGATTAAAACTTTCGTCTCAGATGCCACGCAAATGGCAAGTGCAGACAACCCCGACCTGACGAACAATCCAAACAGAGACTGGAGTCTCAACTCTTGACTGCAGTCAGCAGACAGAAGACTGCAGCCAAGTGTAAAACCCATCATGATGCTTTGCGAGACTTACACTAACTGCTCGACTCGCTCGTAGATTGCTATTAGAAAATTAGGAGAAAGAGTGACTCTTGTCAGATTTTCATTATCTTTCTTGTGTCTCTCCTGTTTTTCACAGAGCATCAGGAACAGTTTTACCTCTACCTCATCATATCGGTGACAGCCGGCGTTCTGCTTTGTCTCACCATTGTGATTGGTCGACTCACTTTGCAGAAGCGAGGAGGACGCAAAAAGCGAAGCTCCAGTGTCAGCAACGTGGCTAAGAACTTTGGCGTCTCGCAAATTGACAGCTCAGGCCCAGGAGGAGTTGGAGGCGGAACAGGCAGCAATTTCCAACAGCTGGCAACAGGTGAAACACATCTGGCGGACTCCTTCGGTGATGACATCTCCGACATCGATGTCGATGTGGATCTTACAGCTCCCATGCCGCTGTCCAGCTTATCATCGCGTAACGAGGTGAGTTGCAAATGAATTGAAATTGCTTAAAGTAATCGTGGGATTCGCTGGGAGAAACAGTTGCGAATATAGAAAGCAGCTTGGCTTAGTATTCTTATTTAAATACTACTAAATAATTGTCGTCGTAATCCCTTTTTTTTCGGGGGCTTAACTCGGTGTAATTTACTAAATCACCTCTCAATGGCCACAGTGAATAGTTCTCAGCATGTGCCTGGCCAGAGGAGCTGCTGGCTTGGTCATTACCTGTAGTCATTACCCAGGGTAAATAATCATTTCTAAATATGGAAATTTCATTGTTCTTGCTTCCGTCTGTCTCCTGGCTTCTGCCGCCCCTGCCCACAGCTCCACAATAGACAACAAGGGCGCATCAAAGCCAAGAGAGACTTGTTGTGGTTCTCTTTCTGTTGCTTGTTACTGGTTGCTGGTTCCTGGCGAACGGAAATGAGAGGAAGCTCGGCGCCAGTGAAGTTCCCTTGCCATTAAACCCATTTTGGCCAACACAAAAGCGACGAGTCCTTTAATCGCCCCGTTGTCCCGCAGACCCCGCAGCGCAGCAGTTCAACTCTTTCTACTTCTCTACACTTCCTCATCCTCTGGGAGACTGGGAGACTCGTAGTAGCCTTGCTCCAAATGCTCGTTGCAACAATTTTTGTGCTTTTTGTTGTTTTTCTTGTTTATTTCATGGGGGTCGGAGCATGAGGAAACAACAGGACAGCAACAGAAGCAGCTACAAAAAACCATTCCCGCCTTATACTATACATATATTGTGTATGGGTGTGTGTTTGTATTTGTGCATGTGAAAGCACTCTGATGGTTTGCTGAAAGGTGGAAAATTAAAATTACTGCACCCGGTAACGGGTACCGTCCATCCGGCTGTCCGTCTCTCCGTCTGTTTGTCTGTAAAGAAAAATGCCTGAGGTCTTGTCCGTACAAAAGATGAAAATAACAAGTACAAATGTTAAGGAAATTCACAGCAGCAGCAGCAACAAGAACAATTGGCCTGGCCAACCGATTACTTTAAGTCCCTTCAAACACCCTACACACTTAAGTGCATAATTGGAAAGTTTGCATAAGGGGCAAAGGGGAGCTGTGGTTGGATTTAAAACTGAGTAAAAGTAATTAAAAAGATATTTCCTATATGGACAAAGTTACAGTTGATCTCAATCCCGGCAACATACACACACACATGTACATACGTTGAGAACAAGTGTGAATGTTTAATTTATGATAAAGAATTCATTATGAAAACCCTGAAGCAAGGACATGTGAACGTGAATGTGTGTAAAGATAGGAACGAGAGAGAGAGATAGCAGCTTTTCGTTGCCTGCTGTTTGCTGTCTGATGTCTCCGCTGTCTTTTTTGCCGGATATGCCATTCCCAATAACAAGGATAAATGCACGCAGGCTTAACTCTTTGCTCTACCTTTTCATGTCGCTGCCGTTATTGTTACCTGCAAACTGCACGTTTACATCGTCGCTCATCGTCGTGTGTTTGCATACACCAAAGGCATCGTACATGACGTACGCACCGACGCCCAACTACGCTGGCTTGCAGGGCGCCCAGCTGCATCATCCCTCGGCATCGTCCTCGACGGCAACCAGCGTCCTGATGCAGCCACCGACGCAGGGCAATATTTATACGAGCATGGGACATCCTGCTGTGAGTGGAGCCATGACTATTGGTGAGCATTTAACTATTCATTCACCTCATAATGACCAAAATGGAATATGATTATGTTTCTATGTTTCACATTAGAAATACGAGTAAGTTAGTGTCGATTATGTGCAGCAATTGGATTTTTGCACACATTACCGAATTAAAATCCATTAAATTTTAATTGCCTAAATGCAAATTTGTTAGCTGCAAAAATCACAAACTATGCACACATATTTTTGAAAGCGAATTTTGTGTATTATCGTTTCACAATGCTGTCTAAAATTTCAATATGTTTTGCTTTAATAATTTGTGAATTATTGAATAGTGCATTTGTACAAGTAATTAGATTATATTTTATGAAAGTCTTTAAAATGCGCAAACTCTGCATATATGATAAATTATTATTTATTTTTGGAAAGTAATTAATGCCAACTTCAAGTATGCATGTATCAAATAACTATATAAATAACATTTCAGTAAGGCTTCATTAAGTTATTGAGTAAAACTAAAAGTTGTAGTGGGATTTCAGAAATTTTAGATTTACTTTGAGTATAATCAATTATTGCATGTGATATAATTAACACATAAATGTGAAAATTATGAGGCTGTCTCTTATTTAATGAACAGCTTTTATATGCGCAAAATCAGCTAATTATCAATTATAGCTCAAAAGCAATTATGCGACAAATTGTTACTCGCTACTTCACCTCACAATCTCATACTCCTTGCAGGTCCACACATGCTGGGTCCCTCTGGCATGGGAGGCGTCTCGCCCGCCTACATAAGTGGCACGATTATGGTGCCAGGACATCAGCACACTCACGGCACGCTGAGGCGAACGCTGATACCGACGAGCATGGGACTGATGAGCTCGCCGTCGCCTCCGCCGGCGGGCATGGGCATGGGAATGGGGGGAATGGGAGCAATGCCAGCGCATTCGATGGCCTCGACAGGTGGCAGTGGAGGACACAGTGTTTACTATGACAGCACGGTGCCGCGAACGCTGGCACGTGGCATGTCGACGGAGAGCAGCGGACAGTACTTCTATGGATGACACTCGCTTAACCGCAAGGCCTCGCTGCCGATGGCAATTGCGGTGCGACCGCAACCGCACCTCAACTTCAACATGCTGCCCATGACTGCCACAATGGGTCTGGGTTCGCCTCTAACCATTGGTGATTCCATGCAGAGCGGCGGAGGAGGAGGCGGAGGCAGTCGAGCAGGCACACCCACCAATGGCAGCAGCAATAAGTCGGATATACCAGCGATCACAGTGACTGCCTCGCCAGGCCCGGGCTCCTTGCTGATGGGCAGCAAGCCGCCCACAAGCGCTGGCAGCGCGACCACGCCCACCTCCCACGGCATGCAGATGTCGATGTCAGGACGCAGCCAATGCTTCTAGGATCAGTTACAGAGCGAGGCAATCCATACATCTGAGAGCAGCAACAGGCGATGCCAAGAGACTCTGTCCGAAGGGGAGGAGCTGGAGCTCTTCTACTTGTAAATACTGTAAGACTCATTCACACTCACAAGACGCCGCTCTCTCGAGTCGAATCTAATCAAGTTAGTAAAATTTAGCAATTGACTACATATTTCTACGGTTAATTATAGCATAGCAATCTAGAGGCTATCGTAATCCCAGATCAAATGTGAAGAGAAGGTTTGAAGTTATTTTAAATGCATCTAGCGAAATCAACATAACATATTTAGTATGAATTTTAATACCAAGTCGAGGAGTCGCAAATGTATATCTCTTATAGTTAATACAGTTTATACACACATACAATATACGATAATAGTAATCATATTTCATGAATTTCTAGTCCTAAGTCAGCGCATGAAGTTTACATATAAAAAAAAAAAAACAAAAACAAAAATCTATATAAAATAATAAGTCCTAGGCCAGAGATCTATTGGGGAGCACAACTTGAGAGTTTTATTTGCCTTAAATGCCAAAAAATATATATAAAATAATTGTAACTTAAACTAACAATTACTAAGTATTCGATCGAATATTGATAGTTAAGCGTTGAGTGACACTCACTTAAGTCGAAAATAATTGAGAACAAGAGCAAAATACTTTAAACCTATTGCAAAAGATCAAATGTAACACCTTATTTGTTCAACTTATTTGATTGCTCCAGTAGAGAAGTTTATTTCGTAAGATTAAGATGATGAAAGCGAGTCTAATGAAACAGCAGGTTTCAGAGATTCAGTGCTGTTTTGTAATTATAAAATAAATACCTTTCACATATAAAATGTGCTATCACCGTTAAAAATATACTCGTTCATAGTGAATCAAAATGAAAATGAAACAAAATGAATTGCATTGTATTGAATTGAATTGTAATGAAAATCGTACTTCAAGCATAGTTGAAAGCCTTTAGAAATTGTTAAACAAAAGCTGAGTGTGAGCCCAGACACTCCATGCTCAAGCACAAAAACAGAAAGAAAAACACACAACAACAAAAACAAATAAGTAAAAAAACAGAACACACATACTTGCAAATAGCTCCTCTATTTGTTTGCCTTTTGCGATTGTAATTGTAATTGTAATCGTTATCGTAAACCATAATCGTAATTGTAATTGTTTCTTCCAGTCCAATACTATTTGAGAAATTGTTTATTTTGTGTTGTGACTATTGACTATTTGCCAAAACCGAAAACGAAAAGGTAAATATGCATTGCACATTCTTAAAAGTACGCGAGACCAGAACAAATATTGATTCATTATAAAATTAAATAGGCTTTTTTTCACATTGAAAGAAAGTGAACGAAATGAAATGAAATGAAAAGCAAATGTAAACATTCTGTTACCTTTTATTTATAATTTTGGGATTAAATCATTGAAAGACAGGGTAATAAACGAATATACGTATTATTATTGAACTAAATGCATTGTCATCATATATTTTCCATCTCTTTCTTTTTTGATGTGGTAAGTAATCTATAAATGGCCAATTAGCCAAGGGAAGCGACACTTCAACAATAAATTGATTGTCTCTTAGCAAAACGTAATTGCAATTCACAATTGTTAATGGCCACAGCAAGGATAATAAATCATAATTGACCGAATCACGTGCTGAAGCGGAATGTTTAAAGTTGATTAAAGCAAATCGGAGTACAGCATTTAATGGACTTTTCAGTTGGTGAGTTATTTACCAAATTATTGATTAACATTCATAATGAAACTAAGTTGTATAGACTTTGACTTTGGGTAAATAATTGTACTTTTATTTTTCATTACGTGCTTCTCTGCAATACACACAAAGAAGAAAGAAATAAAAGAGCAGAAACGAAACAGATATTGCCCGATAGCTCGATTGTAATTGTCTTAGGGTTTCTCCTTTGTCTGCAACCGATTGCAAAAGTCTAATGGACTGCAATTGATTACGTCTGTCAATAATGATGAAGCAGCTCGCAGGAACAATATGAATAAGTGGACCGACCGACCGACCGAACTGAATGACTGACTGACTCACTCCATCTTCCTTACTTTCTGTTTCTTTCGTTCGTTTGTTCTTCCGTTATGAAAATATATGTATATGCTGTCAAGTATTTTGTTGTTCGCAACGGCAACAGCAACAGGGCAGAAGATGCCACCCATTGGCAATGAGTTGTTAATGGCGTTGTGGTCCAAGTGGATGGCATGTTGTATAGCATGGAAGGCAAAACTTCGCCATTTGCACCACAGCCTCCATCATCATCATCGTCGTCACCTCGAGAAGCGGCACCATCAGAG
This sequence comes from Drosophila sulfurigaster albostrigata, assembly GCF_023558435.1. NCBI lineage: Eukaryota > Metazoa > Arthropoda > Insecta > Diptera > Drosophilidae > Drosophila > Drosophila sulfurigaster. Next base: position 36,814,303 of record NC_084882.1, on the reverse strand, counting down.
GGCTAATTATGATAAGTGGCTGCAAGTAGTTGTCGTTGACAGCGGTAGCAAGCAACTTAAACCAAGCAACTACAACGATGACTAAGGAATACGGTTGCCAGCAGTGACCAAAGAAGCTTCTCCCTGGAGAGATAGATAGTACAAACTCGTAGCGACAACAAAAAACAAAAGTTTTTCAATTAAAAACGTTAAATAGCCACAAGCACTTTGCAATAAATTCGTTCTGCAAATGAGAAGCGAACAATATTACACTTAATGAAACGGCATTCCATACCGCAGAGCAGACAAGACAAGGCCAAGAACAGGACAGACACGAAACAGCAATAAGACAATAAAGCCAAATTGAAAAACATATTTCGAAGTTGCCCGTTTAGAAGCTATTTCATCTGCAGCGAATACATGATACAACACATCGTTTAAATATATAAATATTTGTGCAATTAGAGAGGCAATATTACGTATACGATACGAGTACTCGAATGTATCGATCCACAACAAATGCTGCTCAATTTACAACGGACAACGGGGCGTATGCGTCGTTTATGTATGCGCTAAAATTTAATGAATTCGCTGTTTAAATGCTGCCAAAACCATAAAACATTGTTAAAATAACCAACGGGCAGCAGCAGCAGCATCAACATCGAAGTGGCAGCCACAGAAACAACAGCAACAACAACAACAATATCAAGCAATGTATGTATAGTAGATGTACATACATAATGAATAAGTTAGAGTGCATTACATGAACTTGACCAACGGAAGGATACTCTTCTATTGAATCGATTCTTTATGTAGGTGAGCTGCACATCCCTTTTTAACTTTTACTTTATTTGCTGGGCATCATTACAGATTTATTCGACTCCCGTTTACCACATTTGTTGTTGCAGGGTATGGAAAATAACAAATATTCGCGGCCAGGCAACTGAAATATATATAGTATATGTTATATATCCATGTGATTACGTATATATTTTTATGTGCATATATGCACATATATTTACGTGTTTCAGCGGTCATTCAGTGCAAAGATGGGTTGAGGAGTGCCTGATGCCATTTCCAACCATTTTTCGAATTGTATTTCGTATCGTTAAATCGTAAAAATAATAATGCATGACAGAGAAAGCGCACAAAAATATTAAAGCTCTCGATTTTCAAGTTGGTTTTTCATTTCAGTTCACAGTCGCATCTTTATAAATAGTTAATATAATAACTGAACCGAATGAATTTATCAGAGTGACTTTGGTAAAAATGATGCTTGAACCGTAATAAACAAACTGGGTAATATTTCATTCATATGCGAGTGCGAGCAAATGAAATAAATAGATTTAATCAGGCGTTGCTATAACAACTTAGCGGATGCTTCATTCATATACTCAATTTAATTTGAATTTAAAACGAGTATTCATTCAGCAGTCAGGTGAGCTGAGGGTTAAAGCTTCTCTTTTTCTCGCTTTGTCCGACTCTTGACCTTTGTCGCTTGAGCAGCAGCAACTACTGCCAGACTAGACGTATATACTGTAATTTGGTTAAAAGTGCCTGCTCTCAGTCTGCTACTGCTGCAACAAATGAAAGGCCAGCACAATTGGGAGTGACTGGCTGGACAGCTTATTCATTTGGACGTGAAGCACTTGCTCATCACTTTTGCAGCACTTTTAATTGCCGACTTTACTTGAATTATTCTATGCAAGTAACAAAGTAAAGTATAAAACGACCCATATAAATGGCAGTTGGAATATTTTCGTGGGCGTAGTTTGAGAGGGTATGGCATCATCGGTGTGCCATAACTTGTTTAATTTGAGGCTTCCTGCACGTTTCCTCTTTTCCCCAAATTGTTTTAGATTCTTTGCACGTTCGAAGCGACGCTTTTCAGCTTCAGCACCAGCTTCAGTTGTAGGTTCCAGCTTCAGCTTTAGCTTATTGCACGCTGTGCAATGGCAATGGCAATGTGAAAACTCCCACCTGAGACCCTCAATTCATTGGGAAGCTGGCTTTAGCCCCACTCACGTCGCTGCCTTCTTCGCATCCCCATTGTAATTGGTTAAGTCACTGCCCTCGCTCTCCTTCTCCCCTTAGGCTTCTCCTCAACCTGCTCAAACAAAGAACAAAACAGAACCAGCCAGCAGATGAAGCACCAAAAACGCTGATTCAGGTCATTGTATGTAAAAATTAATGGAACATTTTCCTGCAACGAGAATTTCATCTTTTCTTTTCACGTTCTCGTACACCGGCCTGTCTGCTCTTTCCGCTTTTCCGCCTTGCCGCATTTCCGTGAAGCGTTCCCCCCTTGCCAATCAAATTGTAGTTCAGAATCCGCAGTCCACAGCTGCCATCAGTTTTTGTAGCTAGTTTTTTTGGTTTAGCTTGTCGGGCAAAAGTTTAATTTTCATTTGTGAGTCGTGAGTTCTTCGAGCACGTCAACATCCTGCAAATTGCACGGCAATTGGCAACCGCAATCTTTATTCATACTCGATATATACTCGATTCCAATGATTTTTCCAGGTATTTCAAGTTGCCAACAATTGCATTGCATATGCGAATTTAAGCGCTCATTAAGTCGCCGGAAAGTTGTTCAAATATTTTAACTATTTTACGACGCCTGTGCAGCAAACTGAGGACTAAAATTGTCGTCTACGGGAATGGAATAGGTTGGGTTATGGAATTTATGCAGGCTGCTCAAACTTTTCCCATTGCCAGCGTCCTGATTCCGCCCTTTCTTCCGTCGTAAAAGGGTTAGTGCTCAGTATAATGATAAGAGAAAGAAGGAGAATTGGGCGTATCTGCTGGTAAATGCTCTTTAACTTATTACTGCGGCAGCTGACTGACGTCGTTATGCCAATCATTTCTATTCCCCCAAAACCACGAAACCTCAAATCGAGGCCCATTTAAGTTCTATGTTCGTAGTGCAATGACACTCAATGCTAGTCACAAGATTAAGCAGAAGAAGTTTGAATCTAATCATCTGAAATGTTGCTGCGAACAGCAGCTCAAAATGTCATTGGATTACGAGTACGACTACGAGTATGTTACGAGTGCGAGTATAGCGAGAAATTCGTTTAAACAAAAGCTTAAGTGCTTGTGCAGAACGCAGCGGATATTCGCATTGCAAGGCACTTCTTGGCGTGCTCATATTACTGGCTTCCCTTTCCCACTTTAGTCCTTTAAGCAGAGACGACTCCGATGGCAAAGGGTCGCCTTTAAAAATTCCATGACCCTAATTTTTTCGGAAGCAACTGCAACATTTGAAAAACTGCAATTAGGCTGTAACATGTCAGAGGGGAGCAAAGGCAAGAAGGAAATATAGGGAGGTGGCGAGGGGGCGGTGTGCGTCTGCTTTTGGGTTAAGCACATGTTATGTTGCAGTTGCAGCTTCTACTGCTGTACTATAGTACTGCCATATATAGTAGTAGGAACTGCTGCACGCTTAACGAGCAGCGCGACGCGGACAGAACGACATGACTGAAATGAGACTCGACTTGGCAGCATGCGGCAGGCAGTCTGTGGCATCCAGTTGCTGCTGCGCTGCTCGCTGCTCTCTGCTCTGCTCTGCAACTCAAACGCAGGCAGGTGCAGACTGTGGCAACATTGTCGCTACCCGTCAGCCATCTCCGGCGTTGCCTTTGCTGTCTTTACAACAACTGCGACTGCACAAATATGTGCGCTATGCTATCTGTGTCTGCATGTGTGTGTGTGTGTGTGTGTCTCTGTTTCTAAGTATGTCTTTGTGTGTGTCTGTGTACTCTGTGATGGCTACCCGCAGTTGGTGCGCTCTGCATGCATGACAAATATAATTGCAACACTTTGTGGGCGTGTTTGAAGTGACAAGAATTTTGACACCATTTCGGTCTAAGGACACATTTGTTTGCATCTTTAACTTAATTTGACGCCGACGGAGTTCTTAATTAAAGCTGTCGCTTTTGTCTTCCTCTCCCTTCTTTTAACCAACTCCTTCCTCTTCGTTCAGAGCCATCCAAACTTAAAGAACCCAAGTATGCAAAAAGAGAAATAAAAGTAAACCTTGCCTTCGGCTGCCCAAGCTTAAATACTCATGCAGTCGAAGACATAGTTTCCACAGCAGCTGTTTTCCCTGTTCCAGTCAACCAAGTTTTGTTTTACTTTCCCCAACTCAAACTTGAAATTTTCCTCAAGTTTTGCATTTGCATTTTTTACTAGGTCAACACTATAAATTAGAGGCATGTAAATAGTGTGCACACATATTGCAATGCCAAATATCTTTAATTTGTGGCCAGAACAGAATTTAATTTCTCAATCGATTTTTCGATATAGTAGAAGTCTCTATCAAGATAGCTTTTGAATTGAACAAACAAAGCAAATATAGTCGTAAAAATAACATTGCTTGCATACAAGACATATTACTATGTAGATTATCTATAATCTTTTGCCAGTTTGCCGTACCAATGAATTACTCTTAGACACGAACTCTTTCAACACGAAATTTTTCTAGAACGATAAGAAATTAACATGGTGCAACATTACATAACATTAATGTTAAACATTGGTAGAAAAGTATACACAATTTAATAAAAAAAAAAAAACGTAAATGCTTTAACTCAAATCCAATTGCACACCAGCCCAATTTCAATTCAAAGTCTAAAATGAAATTTATTGCCAAAATAAATTCCAATTCCGCATTGATCCAGATGCGTATTCAAGAGTTCGATTTGACATAAAGCAAGACTCCTTCGAAACACCAAATAAATAGTTAAACAAGGCTACAGAAGATGAAAGAAGTAAAACTTGGAGGATTAAAGTCGCTAACCGAAATGTTTGTGCACAAATGAAATCTAAATAAATGGAATAAAAGTTTGGCAGAGCACGGATTGAAAATAGTTTCAAGACAACTTTAAACCAGAGCGATTTAAAAGAAGACTAAACTCATTGTCTGCTTAAGTGTGCGAATATCAAGTATACGTAATGAAGTCGGACATCCTTAACCCATTCGACCCTTTTAGGCGAACAATAAGAGAGTCGCCACACAATTGTACCTCGGCACACGCTGCATAGATTAAACTTGATTTATTATAGACTTTTCCTAGCATACGAGAGAGAGTACAGCGATAGACTGAGAGCGGCTTAGGCCGTGTAGGTGCTGGTGTCAAAGCCGTTGGCCAACATCTGCTGGTCAATCCAGCTGCGAGCGGTGGCAACGTTGGCATAGGCCGCAGGAACTGCGTCATTGCAGCCAATGCCCCAGGCAACAATGCCGCTTTGCTGATAGCGATTCTCGGAGGCAAGGCCAATGGGGCAGGCGAGTGGGGCGCCACCGTCGCCCTGGCAAGTGTCGATGCCTCGCTGGCCTCCCGCACACATGAACGAGCGATCCAGGGCGAACTTGGGTCCGAGGCGAGTGCCACGGAACTGCGTCTGGCAGGTATTGAAATCGACCACAGGCAGCGGCACGCGTTTCATGATGACGCTGTACTTGCCGGCGGCGCCAAACACATCCTTGCCCCAGCCGGTGGAGTAGCAGGTGGTGCCACCAGCGGGCGTGGCTCCTTGGGGCGGCAGACAAACCACATTAATGTGATCCGCCAGCTTGAATGGTTCTGTCAAGATGACGAGCGCAAAATCGTTGGCCACATTCCGCACCTTGAACTGCGGATGTGTGATGATGCGTTGTGCGCGTAGCTCTTGGTATGGCAATCGCTCCCTCGTTGTCTGTGCATCCCACTCGCCAGCGCGAACCAGGAAAGTGCCGGGAGCATGCGGTGCCACACAATGTACTGCAGTCAGCACCACCTGTGGATGGATGAGGGAGCCACCGCAGAACAAACTATAGTTGTTGGCATGCAGCAAGGCAATTGTCCAGGGGAACTCGCCGAAACCAGCCTCGTTCTGTGTGGCGCCCGTCAGCGTAAAGTCCAAACCCACATTGCGTATGCCGCAGCCTTTTGGTTGATCCGGCCTCTTTTCGACTGGTGTGGGATTCAAGACTACGTCGCGAGTGCGGTTGCCGGCACAGCAAACATCGACGGAGGAGGGACATACGGGATCGTCGTCGCTAAAGCGAATGTCAATCTGTCCAAAGCCGTCGAAGGATTCGTCCTCGGTGATGCTGTTCGTCGAGGGATCGCACATGTAGTAGGGCACGCAGTTGCAATTTGCTTGCTTGCCACTGACGGAGTTGAAGTCAATCACCGGATTGCTGGCATCGATTGGGTCGGGAGTCACTACACGGCCAATGCCAGTTCCTGCGCCTGGGTTTCTGGTCTGCGCTGGCGTCGGCGCTGGCGAGATCTGAGTTGGCGTTGCCGAGCTTGGGTCTGTGTTGAAGATATCTGCAATGTTGCGGTCCAAGATCGATGAGGATTGCTGTGGTGCAGCACTGACAACCGCCAGCAGAGCAACAGTCAAGATAATTGCAGGCGACATCTCGATCTCTGAAATAGAGTTGTATTGAGTGTTGATGAGATTGAATTATTCGCATTAAAAAGTCCCCCAATTAATGCTAATAACAGTATTTCGTTAATTAGCGCGAGGGAAATTTTCTAATGAAAACCTGAGAATCCCGTTTAACTTGTTTCGCAAATTTAAGAGTTGTCAGAACAAATCGAAGCGAGCAAGTTTACATTGTTGAACGAATCCCTGCTATATTTGTATTTGTATTCGCACGCACACTCTCACAGCCACACACTCACACGCCCACTCAGCAGGTTGTATACTCAGAAATGTCAACAATATTTCAATGACGTCAAAATTAATTCAAACGGATTTTCCCGCAAGCGTAAAATCTGGCTAAAGCGAACAACTAAAACGATTGTGACTAACCTGGTTTTCAGATAGTGGTATTGATATTGGATTCGCTCTTGTGCAGTTCCGCGATAACCTTGACTTTTGCTCCAAAAAAAATCCCAGCACAACTTTTGATTATCGCTTGAGTATTATTATTAATCTCTCGGAAGCCAGACAAAGTTTGTAAACTTTAAATCTGCTAAGCGGCCACCTGAGCGTTCTGACCGCGTTCGAATTTCAATTACGACTAACTCGATGAGCTTCAGCTCGATCAGATACATTGCACGCATGAAGCGAGCTTTTGAGTGAAAGCTCTCTCTCTCTTCGGATCTGAGCTGCTGATAAGAGAGAGACGCGATCTTGAACTTACGATCGGAGAGCCATCGCTATTCAATACTCTTTCGCAAAGCGCGCACTTCATTAATCACAGTTGAGCTTGTGACCAGCTCGATTGGGAAACCGGTTTCCGTTGTGTCTTGGGCCTTTGGATGAGCAGCTTGTTCATTGTCCATTGTAGGCGTCCCTCGTTCGTTTTATCAATGCGAATTCTAGCACTTGCCATAATACTTATTAATCATAGACTTATTGTTGCAGCCGAGTTGGCAGACTGCCTCCTACCTCAAAGTCAACTCAGTACTTATGGCGATTACTCAATAATCTCCCCCCTATCTGGCTTTAGCTCAAGTTGCCCATTTGCATAGATAACAACGGCAAGGCAGAGTTCTGGCCTTCCACTCATGCTCACTATAAATATTTTATTTGACACTCTCGGCCAGGAGAGTATGTTGCCCCAAGCACATGAACATTCCTATTCCCACTCACATGTGAATACATATGTATGAATGTGCACAGAAGGTATGCAAAATCGAAATCGTTTGATTGCCATTGATTGTGGAGAATGCCTCGGGGGCATTTCCTGGCAGCAATCAAGCCATTTTTTCAAATTATTAGCAACAATCAATGATACTCTTTAGCCCAGAAATACTTTAAAAATGCTAACACTGTTTTTTTAAACCATATGCAAAATAAAGATATACATTACAGCCATATATCCTTACAATTACTAATGTATAAAGCTTAATTAGTCGAGCATACCAAGGAATATGATAAATAGGGTAGTAGTGGGAGGAATCTAATATATTCTTGCTTACCTGCCAAGCTATTTGTGTTCTATCATTATAAATTTAATAGTAATTACTATGCACATCAAATATTCGAATTTCTCGACTAACCATATACCATAGTATTTGGTTCTGTATTCAAATTAAGCGAGGATGTTTTGATTTAATGTAAAATAATAAATAACAATTTATATTTCAAATTCTGCAAAATAAGAATGAAAATATTAAATTTACAAAGTACATATATCTATTAAAACTATTCAATTTCCCGAGTGCACAAATATCTACTTCTGTATCAAATTGAGCGTGGGAATCCTGCTGTAATTCTAAGTAGTAATTAGAATAGTTGCTTGCACTTCGAATGCAACATGTGTTGCGGCATCTATATAGTATCAATATGTATCTGTTTGTCTACTGAAGGGTGTGTGTGCATATTTATTAGAATCAATCACATATGCATACGCATGCTATTAAGCAAGTTCAACGAACGGTTTTTGCGATTTACATTTTGCCGGTGGAAGCGGCTTGTTCAAGTTCATTAACTCGAAAATCATTACAACAATTAAAACCTCCTCAAATGTTTTTCAACACGACGAACTGCTTTGCACCCTACAAAGTAATGTTGCAAACACCCTGTAATTTTCCTATATTGTAAAACAAACTTTACGTATGGAATATCACACCTTTCTTGATAAGCATGATGGAATAGATGATCAAGTAATATATTTTCATAAAAATAACAAAAAAAATAAAATGATGGATTCAAATTAGAAAGCTGCCTATGATAGCTTCGTAATAAATTTAAATATATTCAGAATAGTTTAACAAACTTTAAAGAAATGCTAATAAGGCGCGGCGCTTTAAAATTTTTGTTGCTTAATGAGGTTACAAGCTCAGTTTTTAACATGCACACAATACACATAACATTTTATATTTATTTACCATACTCGTATGTAGCAACTTAATATTTCATTTACTTAGTAGTTATTTTAATTTGAAGAGCCCCGAGGAATCACAGTGCAATACGAAATCCACGGTTTATTCATGCAATTCGTTGATTCTAATTACTAGGGTGTGAGTGTGGTCAAAGTATTCAGAATTTACCATTTTTGATACCTTCTGGAATTTGTAATACTTATTTCCCATGACGGCAGCAAGTGTATAAAAGCAGCCCTAGTCAAATTTGTAGGTACAATTGCTGTATTGGATAGCAGTTCGATAGCACTCATTCGCAATCGCATTCGCATCAGTTGGATTACATTTGACGAAGGAAACGCCTTAGCCATATTATTTGGATTTATTCACCAAAAGTGAAATCTGTGCAAGTGAAAGTGATAAACAAAAGAAGATCCTTAAAAGACATTTCCAAAGACACTATCTTCAATAAGCAAAAGTGATTAAAACCCAATCAAGTGCAATGGCAAACAATATGGTCTTAAAGAAGGATAAGAAATACTCCAGATCCCGCCCCGATACGGATGGCGATGATATTGTCATTTCCGGAATGGCTGGCAAGTTTCCAAACTCGAAAAATATTTCCGAATACGAGTACAATCTCTACAACAAGGTGATTAAAATGTTACTCATATATGTGATTGATAACAAACGAGTTTACAAAATGCGACTAATGTGACGTAATTGTGAAATCTGTATTACAATCTAAAAATTAAATTATTATTTCAACATCTCGAAATGACAGAAAGTGGAATTTTTTTGTGTGAAGGAAGTTTTTTTTAATGAACGTTGTTTTATATCGTAAAACTGAATTCTATTCATATTTAATTTATTCTCAAATGTGTAATATACAATTATTAATATATATTAATATTTTCATTCACTTAACGAAGCTCAAGCTTATTCATTTAAGGTTCAATAGAACTTAGTTAAACTTAATATATTAACTTGTGTGACATATTTATAATTTGTCAGGTGGATATGGTAGATGACGATGAGCGTCGCTGGCGCCACTTTAACCCAGAGATTCCCAAGCGTTCAGGTAAAATCAATGGACTGGAGAAGTTCGATGCCACCTTCTTCGGTGTGCACTTCAAGCAGGCGCATACAATGGATCCTCAGACCAGAATATTGATAGAGACTGCCTATGAGGCGGTCATCGATGCTGGCATCAATCCCAAGAGTCTGCGTGGCACCAAGACGGGCGTCTATATTGGATCTTGCATCTCAGAGTCGGAGAAGACCTGGTTCTATGAGAAGGTGTCATCAGGCGGCTTTGGCATCACTGGCTGCAGTCGTGCCATGATGGCCAACAGGATCTCATACTGTTTGGGATTGGAAGGACCTTCTTTCCTGCTGGACACCGCTTGCTCTAGTTCGATGTATGCCCTAGACAATGCATTCAGTGCGATTCGAAATGGCGAAATCGATGCAGCAATTATTGGAGGATCTAATCTATTACTTCATCCATTTGTAACGCTGCAATTTGCAAGACTTGGTGTCTTGGCTCCCGATGGCTTCTGCCGCCCCTTCGATAAGGATGCCAGTGGCTACACTCGATCGGAGACGATCAATTGTCTCTTCTTGCAGAGGAAGCGTGACGCCAAACGAGTTTACGCTAGCGTTATTTATTCAAAGACCAACTGTGATGGCTACAAGCCAGAAGGCATTACTTATCCCTCGGGCAAGGTTCAAGAGAAACTTCTAGAGGAATTTTACAAGGAAATCGATCTGACCCCCAATGATCTAGGCTACCTGGAAGCTCATAGCACTGGTACCGTCGTTGGTGATCCAGAGGAATGCAAGGCTATCGATAGCGTGCTCTGCAGTCAAAGAGCAGAGCCTCTTTTGGTAGGATCTGTCAAGTCGAATGTAGGACACTCGGAAGCTGCCTCAGGCATTTGTTCCCTGGTCAAGGCTTGCTTTGCCTTTGAAACCGGATTGATAGCGCCGAATATTAACTTTACCGAGGTTAAGCCATCAATTACCGCACTTGCCGAAGGCCGATTGATTGTGGTTAAGGACTCGACACCGTTGCCCAAGCCCTACATCGGCATAAACTCCTTCGGCTTTGGCGGCGCTAATGCTCACGCTATTCTGAAAGCATTTCCCAAGTCGAAGACAAACTTTGGCCTACCAGAGGATGATCTGCCCAGGATTCTGACTTGGGCTGGCAGAACCGAAGATGCCATCAACGAGATCTTTAATGCCATCGAAACAAAACCGCTGGATGCCGAGTTCATTGGGCTGCTGCAGAATATACAAGAGGAGGATGTGTCGGGATTGGTGTTTCGAGGCTATGGTGTCTTTACTAAGAACGGCGTGGAACCCACGAAGGCTGTGGCCCGCGATGTCCAGCATTACACTGGCCTAAAGCGTCCCATTGTCTGGGTGTACAGTGGAATGGGTTCGCAGTGGAACGAGATGGGCTTGTCCTTGATGACGATTCCCCGATTCCGGGAATCTGTTGAAGTTTGCCACAAGACTTTGTTGCCCATGGGATTGGATCTGATCAACATCATTACCTCAGATGATCCAGCCATTTACAAGAACATCCTTAACTCATTTGTGGGCATTGCTGCCTGCCAGATTGGCCTGACTGATGTCCTGCGCTCCCTTGACTTGGAACCCGAGTACATTATTGGTCATTCCGTGGGTGAATTGGGCTGTGCCTATGCTGATGGAGGTCTGACCGCTGAGCAAATGATCCTGGCTGCTTATTACCGTGGCAAAGTCAGTGTGGATGCGGAGAAGATCAAGGGATCGATGGCTGCTGTTGGCATTGGCTATAAGACAATCAAGCAGATGCTGCCCCCAACTATTGCGGTGGCCTGCCATAATGGCGCCGACTCCTGCACCATCTCGGGACCTATTGAGGATGTCGCCCAGTTTGTCGCCGAACTCAAGGCCAAGGACATCTTTGCCAAGGAAGTTCCATGCTCAAACATTGCCTATCACTCTCACTACATTGCTCAGATGGGCCCGCCATTGCTGGCTTACATGAAGGAAACCATTCCTAACCCGAAACCAAGGACTTCCAGATGGTTGAGCACCAGTGTACCCAAGAGCGAATGGGAGCAGCCCGAGCGGAAGATTTGCTCTGCCGAATACCACACGAATAATCTGCTGAATTCTGTGCTCTTTGAAGAGACCTTCGCTCTGCTGCCTAAGAATGCACTGACCATTGAAATAGCTCCTCATGGTCTGTTGGGTGCCATTCTCAAACGTTCCATGCCCGGTGGCGTGCACATTCCTCTGACGCATCGCGGAAACAAGAACAACGCACTGTTCTTCATGACAGCGTTGGGCAAGTAAGTTGGGAATTGAAAATATGTATTCTAGTGCTTTAGACATTTCCTTTATTTTCTCTAGACTCTATCAGAATGGCGTCATGGTGCCCGTGTCCAAGTTGTACCCCAAGGTCGACTTCCCAGTCTCACGTTCCACGCCAAGCATTAGTTCCCTTATCCGCTGGGATCACAGCGAGGACTGGTTTGTCACCAAGTATGAAAACATGAAGACTAAATCGAGTGGCGAACGCGTTTTCCCCATTAACCTCGCCAGCGACAACGAGGAGTTCATGAGCGGTCACGTCATTGATGGCAAGATCCTTGTACCCGCCACCTGCTACCTGCAGTATGTCTGGGAAACTTTCTCCTTGATGTATCACGGTCCCAGCTATATGGACGTGCCCGTCGAATTCGAGGAAGTGCAATTCCTGAGGGCTACCAACATGTCAGTGAACGGCGAGGTTGAACTAAACGTGATGATTCACTACGGCACAGGACACTTTGAGGTAAGTTTAAAAGAATACATATATTCGATAAGCCAGAATGCTAATATTCTTATTGTCATTGCAGATTACCGAAGGAGGTAGTTTGGTGGTTACAGGCAAGATCAGGGAGATTGAAAGCCCAACCATACCGGAAGTATATCACTTCAAGCAAGAATCGGACTTCCCAATGGTGTCCAAGAAGGACTTCTACAAAGAACTTAAGCTGCGTGGCTATCATTACAATGGTGCCTTCCGCGCTGTAAAGAGCGCACGCTCCGATGGACTCTACGGCCAAGTCGAATGGAACTACAACTGGGTAACTTTCATGGATGCAATGTTGCAGATCCAGATTCTGGGAACAGATTCCCGTTCGTTGCTGTTGCCCACTAAGATTCGTAAGCTGCGCATTAATGGCGTGCATCACTTCGATCTGATGACCAAAATGGACCCCGAAAATCGTGTCTTTGATGTCTATGTTGATCACAAGTATGATCGCATTGTTGCTGGAGGCATTGAGCTGACTGGTCTCCATGCCAGCCCAGTACAAAGACGTCGTCCTCCTGGCATTCCAGTGCTGGAGAAATACGAATTCATTCCCTATCTACCAGCTCCAGAATTATCTCTATCGAATGCCGCTCGTCTCTGTGTGCAACTAGCTCTGGAGAACATTGCAGTAATGAAGGTCAAACTAGTGGAAGTGGACACTGATGGCAGAGACACTGTGTTAGGCAAGTTCACCGAGGCGATCGAAGATTTGCCAGTCATTACCGGCGAATACATGTACCTCACTGACAGAAAGATAGAGGAAATACCCGCCATTCACGTAGAGAACGGCAAATTGTCGGCACTCTCAAATTACCACTTTGTGGTAGCAGGTGGCATCTGCGGCGAACTCAATGAGGATGTGATTCAGAATGCCCAGAAGGTGCTGGTGGACAATGGCTACCTGTTGATCCGAGAACGTCCCACAACGAACCTTGCCAACCTGAAGTTGCCTGAGCAATTCCGTCTCATTACTGTGATTCCACTCGACAACAACGAGGAAGTCTATTTGCTGCTGCAGAAAATCTCCAAGAAACTACAGATCCAACCAACCGTGGTCAAGGTATCCGACAATGATTCCAGCTTCGAGTGGCTCAATCAGGTGCAGTCTGCCATCAGCATAAAGAGCCATGTCGTTGCCTACGCCTTTAAGGAGAAGCTTAATGGATTGGTTGGTTTGGTCAACTGTCTACGCAAGGAGCCCGATGGTAATCTGGTTACGTGCTTCTACATCGATGATCCGCGTGCACCCGAGTTCGATCTCGCAGATCCATTCTATGCGTCGCAGTACTCACTGGGCTTGGCCTTCAACATCTATCGTAATGTAAGTAGCTATTTTAAACCTTAAAACTCTTTACCGACTTTCTCTGTTCTATAGGGCACCTGGGGCAGTCTCAGACATCTACAGCTGCCAGCGGTCGACGAACTGAAGCCCAGAGTAGATCACATCTATGGCAACGTGATGCAGCGTGGCGATCTCTCCTCGCTGCGGTGGTTCGAGGGACCTTTAGCGCCCGAGGATTGCATGATAAAAATCGCCTACTCCTCGCTGAACTTTAGGGACGTGATGCTTGCCACTGGTCGTTTGGCTGTCGAGCTCTATGGCAGCAATCGTATTGATCAGAGTTGTGTGCTTGGCTTTGAATATTCGGGCATCAATACGCGAACAGGTCGACGCATCATGAGTATGGTGGTCAAGGGTGGTGTCGCTTCTTATGTGGAAAAACCGTCAAAGCTCATCTGGGACATTCCCGACCATTGGTCTCTGCAGGAGGCAGCCACCGTTCCCGTTGTCTACATCACAGTTTACTATGCCTTCTTTATGGCCACCGACATTCGCAAGGGAAAGAGCATTCTTATACACGCCGGAACCGGAGGAATCGGGTTGGCTGCAATTCGCGTGGCCTTAGCCTACAACCTGGAGGTGTTTACCACTTGCAGTACTCCACAGAAGAAGCAGTTCTTGCTCGACACCTTCCCTCAGCTTAAGGGTAAGTTAGCATACATTCAAAATGAATTATATTTATTGACACCAAACCCTGGCAGAGTCGAACATTGGCAATTCCCGTGACACTTCATTTGAGCGCATGATACAGCGAGAGACCGATGGCAAGGGAGTTGACTTTGTGCTGAACTCGCTCTCTGAGGACAAGCTGCTGGCATCTGTGCGGTGCTTGGGACAATCGGGCCACTTCCTCGAGATTGGCAAATTCGATATGGCTAACGACAGCAAACTCGGCTTGGGCGCCTTCCTCAAAGAGCTCACCTTCCACGCCGTCTTGGCCGACAGCCTTTTGGTGGCATCTGATGAAGACATTTGGGTAATTACTCCTTCCCCCTTAACTGCTCTAACATGCCTGCTTAATTGAATTCACATTAATCATTTCAATGCGCAGCACTTGAAGAACCTCATTGACTTGGATATTGCCAGTGGCATCATCCAGCCGCTGCCAGTCACCGTCTTCCCTGCCCACGAAATCGAGCAAGCCTTCCGACACCTCATAGGTGGCAAGCACATTGGCAAGGTTATCATCAAGGTGCGCGAAACTCCCGAGGCTCCCGAGACACTTCCTGTGCGTGTACTCAGCCAAGTCTACTTCAAGCCACACATGAGTTACGTTATTCCCGGTGGACTGGGTGGTTTTGGCATGGAGCTGGCTGATTGGATGGCGCTGCGAGGTGCTCGCAAGCTGGTGCTTAGCTCCAGTCGTGGCATAAGCAAGGATTATCAGTCCTACCGAATTGCGTAAGTTAATTATTAAATGACATATAGTTGTATACTGAAAAACTTTTTCTTTTACAGTCTTTGGAAGACCTATGGCTGCGATGTGGTGGTTAACACAGCTGACATTTCCACATTGGAAGGTTGTCGCCATCTGCTGCAAGATGCAGCCAAGCTGGGTCCAGTCGGTGGCATCTTCAACCTGGCTGTTGCTCTGCGAGACGGCATCTTTGCCAATCAAACTGCCGAGCAGTTCGTAGAGAGCTTCTCACCCAAAGCAGTGGCCACCAATCACTTGGATGTCTTATCTCGCCAACTGTGTCCGCACCTTGAACACTTTGTAGTCTTCTCCAGCGTGTCCTGCGGTCGCGGCAATGCTGGACAAACCAACTACGGCATGGCCAACTCTGTGATGGAGCGCATCATTGAGGGACGCTACAGGGATGGACTGCCAGCCAAGGCTATTCAATGGGGCGCTGTTGGTGAAGTTGGACTTGTGGCTGATATGGCAGAGGATAAGATTGACATGGAAATTGGAGGCACACTGCAGCAGCGCATCTCATCTTGCCTCCAGGAATTGGATACCTTGCTTACAGCCAAAGCAGCGATTGTGGCCAGCATGGTGGTTGCTGAGAAACGTTCGGGTCGCTCTGGAAACGAAAGTATTATCGATACAGTGATGAATATCATGGGCATTAGGGATCTCAAGTCGGTTTCCCTGGGCACTACCCTCTCCGAGATGGGCATGGACTCACTCATGGCTGTGGAGATAAAGCAAACTCTTGAACGCGACTTTGAGCTGGTACTCACACCTCAAGATCTGCGAGCACTCACCTTCCAGAAGCTGCAGGAATATGTCGAAGCCAGGGAGAAGGACAACACTGATGCCGTAAAGATGATATTCGCATCCGAGGGCAAGCTCTTGGGCATGGATCTGCTGCTACGCAATCTGGGCGATGAATCTCACTGTGATCAAATCATGTTTGCCCTCAAAACAAATGCGGCGCCTTCAAAGCAAAGTGTACCGCCCAACATAATCATTCCTGGTATGGAGGGCACAGCAGGTCAAGCCTGGTACAACATTGGCTCGAGCTTGCAGAGCAGAGCGAATGTGCTGCAATTGCATCAGTTTGCTGGCCTGGAAACAGTCAGCGAGATCGGACAGCAAGCTCTGGAGGTAAGCGACCTCTTTTAGTCACTAAAAACACACAGAACTAATCCAATTTTTTTTAGCACGTGAAAGCGCAGCTGAAGCCATCAGATCCCTTCTACCTCATTGGCTACTCATACGGATCCTTTGTGGCCCTGCAGCTCGCTGCACTCCTTGAGAACTCTGGCTTCCGTGGCCATGTCATGCTCATCGATGGTGCGCCGCATTTCCTTAAAAGACTAACAAATCTCCACCTGGGCGAGAACTTCTCAGACAACGATCTCTATGACCTGCTCTTCTCGAGCATTGTCAACCAAATCTTCCCCGAGGAGACCAAGGAGTCGGCAGCCGTCATCTTCCACAAGCTCGACACCCCACAGGAGAAGATGGATCTGTTCATGGAGTATGTGGACAAGCAGAGCGCCTACAGCAAGGATTACTCCCGCACCATGGTCGAGGCCATGTTCCGCAGAGTGAAAATGGCAGCCAACTTTGACTTGGACAGCGTAAAAGACCTGAAGTCACCTATTACCTTAGTGCGACCCGCAGAGGTCTCGTTGCAGGACATCGAGGAGGACTATTGCGTGTCGCAGCTAACATCGGGCAAGGTGACGCTCAAAGTGATCGAGGGCAATCACACAACCATGCTGGATAATCCCGTGCTGCCACAGCTGATCAATGACTTTGATCCTGGTCTGCTGGACGACAAGAACTTTGAAGAGTACATTCGAGACTCGAAGGCAGTCGCCGTGGTCTAAACCAACTTAATTATTCTATACTATATCCTATGAATAACCAGCTAACCACTTAATCTTAATCTTTAATCCAACCTACACTTGCACTAATCCAGTTTCCTAAATAATAAAAACAAACATTTTATTTAACACCAAACCCAACTGTAGTCTGACTCGCCAACCAATCTGAATCCATTCCGCAATTGCAATTTCTATAGTAATTCAATAATAATAATAAAAAACATTTTATTTTAAGGACACACACTTTGTCAACTTGTGATTAACGCGGCGTCTTCATGGCTTGCTGCACTGTCTGCTGGAGCAACTGCATCTTGTGGTAGCTGGCCACGTTGCTGAAGGTACTGAGCAGCGTCTCGATCTCCTTGCCACTGATC
Organism: Drosophila sulfurigaster albostrigata; assembly: GCF_023558435.1. Taxonomy (NCBI): domain Eukaryota; kingdom Metazoa; phylum Arthropoda; class Insecta; order Diptera; family Drosophilidae; genus Drosophila; species Drosophila sulfurigaster. Next base: position 36,796,660 of record NC_084882.1, on the reverse strand, counting down.
AGAGGCACAAAGTTGCCAGCACACGTGCAGAATTCGGCAAGATTCTCGCGCTTGATCTCGTTACAGCGGACACAGCGAAGATCCTGCAGCACAAAGGACATGAGTTTGCGTTGCAACACATCAATCATGCGCATCTCGATCTCCTCGTTGTCGTAGGCCACATAGCATTGGGCGCACAACCAGACAGGACTGCCAGAAGAAAGAGAGAATGAAATAATAAAACTGGTAAAATGAAGAGCAGAATTCACTACTCACATTCCATCCTTCATTGCGCGCTGCTTGTCCTTGCAGAGATCCAAGTCGCGGCAGTGGTTGCACGCCTTGCAGATCACCTCGTTGATAATGTACGTGTCACAGGGATCCGTCCACTCGGCGAGATCTGAGAACTCGCCAATGCCCACCAGACGAAGCATATTGCGTCGCAGCTCGTTGATCTGCTCTGCCAATGCCTTGTCCACGCTCAGGACCTTGACCAACGTGCGAATTAGCTGCAGGCCAGGACTCGACTTGCCTTTGCCGTAGTTCTTGTGCAGCTTGAGCACCGAGTCGAAGGCTGTGTGGGAGATATCCTTAATGGCCTGCTCCGTGCTTTTGCGTTCCGCCATCGATTGCATGAAGAGACTGAGCAGCGATTCGAACTTCTCGCGACATTCGTTCTCATCCGGCAGCTGCTCGGCAATGGTCCAGTTGAGCTCGAGGGACAGCTCCTCCTCTTCCTCGTCAGGTAGCTGCTGCTCGTCCTCGACTGCTGCCAGCTGCACATCATCATCATCTTCGTCGTCATCCTCCTCGCCACGCTCGTGCCTGGCCTGACTTTGGCGCAACGTTGTGTTACCCGCCACAATTGAGGACACGGTCTCGTCAATGCCCTTGGGCAGTCTGCCGCGTATGCCCGAAAAGTTTGACTGATCCAGCCAGAGCATAAAGTTCCAGCACTGCTCGAAGCTCAGCTGAATGGAGTGGAACATCTCCTTGTTGCGCAGACTCTGCACAATGTAGTCCACATATCCCAAAGCATCCGACACCGTCTTCTTGCCCGAGCTCAGTATGATGCGATTAAAGTCCGCATAGACAATGCTGGCACCCAAACGCTTGAACTCCGCAATGATTCGCAGGAACATCTTGCGCATCAGATTGTTGAGCGAACGCCGTAAAGCAGGATCGTAGAGCAAGGCATTGCTAGAGCGCACCCAGCGATAAAAGTGCACGATCTGAAAGTCGGAGAAGATGTTCTGATTTATGGACACCTCTCGTAGCCATCCATTCACCATGGAGCGCATGACGCGAAAGGCGGCCGAGCACAAAGCAGTCTCATCGTAGCTGGGCAACGTGGCCGCCGGCACAGTGCCAATCATCTCCTCCAGCGAGGCCTGCGGCATCACATCGAACGTGATGGCCGAGGAGGCGCCCTCCATCTCCTGAATCTTGTTCGATTGCAGCAACGCACTCACAGCCAGACTGTCCAGGGCCAACTCCACGCAGACATCACCATAGAAGCCGGCGCGATTCTGTACCACGCTGATGCTCTCCTCGAACTCGGCCAGCAGCCGACTGTCGTCCGCTTCCCTTCCACCTAAATCTGGACGCGTGCTTGCAGACCACCAGAGCACAAAATTGTGCTTCTGCAGCAGGCGGGCGAAGAAGAGATCAGCGCCAAAGAGAACAGTGTCAGGTGGCATGTTGCCAATGGGCACATGGAAGTAGCGACACTGATCCAGCATTAGTTCCAGCACATTGTTGAGGTTCAAGAAGTGCCGCACTACAGCTCGAGCGCCCTGACGCTGCCAGTCGAGGCCAGAGAGTAGACTTGCATCATCAGAAATGTGAATCTGCGCCTGAGGGAATTCCAGCAGCACAGGCATCGCAGTGCTCAGTTTTCTCGTCTCGATTGCCGTCTGCAGGCAGAGCATCGTTGGACCCAGTTGCTCCTGCTTGTAGGCGGAGAGCGCACGTTGAATGTGTCTGTAGATCTGCTTGACATCCACCTCGATGAGAATCTCGAAGGTAAAGTCCTCGGCAGGCAACTGCTCCGCTTGTGCCGTCTGCTGTAGATTCTTGAGCAGTGCCAGACGCTCGGCGGTGTAGAGTTGCTTCATGTTGGGCATTTGATTGGTGCGCACAGTGTCCAGGGCAAAGACAAAGGCCTTCTTGCTGGGCAGCAGGAAGAGCGCCCACATCTCCTTTTTGGCCGTGGGAATATTGTGCTGATAGAGATACAGCTTCCTCAGCTTGTTGCTCGCCTGCTGCAAATAACGCACATGAGACTGCGGACGCTGTTCTAGCTGTTCGATGTTGAATGACTCCAACTCCCGCGTGGAAAGCAAAGCCAGGCGACGCGCCTCCTCCCGCTGCACGCCACAGATGCAGCCCATGTCCATGAGAGCGCGGAACTCGAGCGTCATCTGTGTTTCGTAGATGCCCTCGATGTCCGGCGTGGCCAAGTCCGCCAGCATGCCCAGACAGTTGTCCCTGAACAGCTGCTCCGGCACGCTGTAGCGATAGAGATTGTAGACGGGACGCGATCGGGGCAGCACGCGATTTACCTTGCGCCACAGTTGTCCCTCCTCTGGCGGGGCCGCGCTTCGCTGATTCACATAAAATATTCGCGGCACCGTCAGCTTAATGCGATGCAGTTCGTCCCCTATCAAAGCCCACACTGTAAAGTGTCCTAGATCATTCACAGGCACGAGTTGAAGTATCTGCCAGGGTTGATCGAGCAGCGTGCGCTGTGCCCGTCGCAGAAATCCGCCCAAGGTGGCGGTGGCTGTGGTGGCGCGAGTTGCTGATGCCGAGGTGGATTCATCGCCTCCTCTGGAGCGCTTGTTTTGCTGCCTGCAGCGTTGGCGCTGCTCCTGCTGCCACGCCCACTTGCGCTTCTGGAAACGCACCCACTCCACAATGGTCTTGCGTGTCTCTCCTATAGCAGGAGGCGCTCCTAAAGCCTGTCTCCAGGTCTTGGGCTGTGCATCTCCTTCTGCCTCCTCGCCATCCTCCAGCTGCACGCGCTTGCGCTTGGTCACTATGGGCCTGCCTGAGGAATCTTCCTGCTGTTTGCCCGCTAGATCTTCCATATCTCCAAGCTCTATCTGTTTGTCCTCCTCATTCGTTAAAGCTGCTTTGGGCCGCGGGCGACTGGTGAACATCTCATTGATGCGTCGCTGCTTCAGCACATCATTCTTCTCCAGCATCTTCTTGTGCAGCCAGTCGGGATGCTGCACCCGCGGCACAGGATTCGACAAACCTTGCAGCGCCGCGGGAATTGTGATAATCTTCTGTATCGTGCCGCCCAAGCGTTCGATATAATAGTTCCAATCCAGCACATCCCGAATATCCGCATCGCCCATGGTGTTATCCTTGAGCCAGCGTCGCAAGTGATGGCGACGCACACTCGCCTCCGACTGGAAGATGGCCAGCGGCACAGCCCGCTCTGTGACTGGCGCGCCCTCGGGTTTCTTAGAGATGATGTACTTGCAGGCGAGACCCGCATCCTTGACCATCTGCTCGCCCAGAAACTCGGCCAGCCGCTTGGCCGTAGAAATCGAAGTGCTCTTCTGTGCACCATATTCCTCCAGTTTCTTGGACATGGACTTGTTCTCGGCAATCAGCTCAAAGAGTTCCGAGTCCGGCAGATTCGAGCCACGACTGTAAAGCACATCCAGCCAATAGTCGGCCACCTTGGCTACCGAGGCGTAGCACTCCTCCAATGTGCTGCCCGCAAGGAAGGATTCAAAAACTGAACTTTGGAAGTTCTTGATCAGCTGCAGTTCGCCACGTCGCTTCACCTCGAACCCCTTTAACTCAGCCAGTGATCCATCAAAGTTGAAAACCGCATAACGCTTCTTCAGCTTCTTTCCCTCCTCCTTAGCGGCGGGCAGCACCATGGCCAAGTAGGGGCCATCCACCTCGAAGAAGATGGAGTTCTCATCGCGCACCTCATAGGTGCTGTTGCCATCATCATCCTTGCGCAGCTCGTGATACTGATCGTTGGTAAAGTGATCCTTGACCATCGTGTTGAGCACCGCATTCGGATACGAGATGTTGATCTTCTTCTTTTTCTCGTGCGTCGTGTGCACCGTGAACTCCTGCGGAAACGAGCCCGGCAATATGCACCAGATACCATCAGTGTCCAGCTCCAGCGGGCGTCCCACCTTCTCGATAATCTCGCGTGCCTTCGTGATGATGTTTGAGCCCGTGAGGCAAACGATGCCCGCCATGGGCATTGAATGCCAGCGAGCGCCACGTCGCATCACATAGCCGTAGAAGGAGTTCAAGATACACTTATGCGCCAGCTGCAGTGAATCGTAGAGCACCTCCCTGCCCTTGGCAGCCTTGATCTCCGCCGCATCCCCGGAAGCGACTGCCGCATTCACAGCCGCCTTGGCTGTCTTCGTGAGTCCTTTGTACTCGTAACGACGATCGCGAAAGGCGCGCACGGTGTCCACATAGAAACTGTTCTCCTTCTGGCAGATGGTTGAGTTGCGTGTCTCCAGCTTTGTGATCTTGGTCTTCTTGTACGCCTTGCGGCAGTAGTCCGAAAGTCGCTTTTTCTCGTACGCTGCCTGATCCTCCTTGGACAGCTCGTGAAAGGCGCGTGTGGCGCCACCTGGAAACAGCGGAGGGAACTTCTCCGTCTCCAACTGCTGCTGGATGCGCTGAAACTCGTTGCGCGAAGCGGGCAACATCTCGCCACGCCACAGCCAATCCATGGAGCGTTTGCAGCGCACGCCGGGTTTATTAAAGTCGCAGGCAGCGCAGTCGAGATCGGTGACCATGGCCGAGGGCTGCAGGCGGTTGGTGAGAATGATGTTGGGGTACATGGCGCCCACATCCAAGTGATAGATGACCGGCTGTTCCAGGCGATTTGGAATGTCGTGTAATCCCTGCAGCGCCTGAATGATCTCCTGCTTCACCTCGCTCATGTTGGTCACCTTATCGAGTGGAATTCCCTCCTCCACCTCGATGGCATGCTTGAGCACAGCGTCCACGTGGTCCATCAGCTGCTGCACCATGTTGGGATCCAGGCGAAAGCGACACGGAATGTCCGCACGAAAGACACCAGACTCCAAGGCCTCCACATGGCCACCCACATATGTCTCCGAGTCCAGCACATGTCCCTCGTTGGACAGTTTGTTAAGCTCGCTCATATGCTTGTTGGGATAGACAATGTTAGCGTGGTAAGCTTGCACCATGAGCAGCGTCTCGCAGAGTGTGCCAGATCCTTTGCGCAGAATCTCATCTGGCTCCATGGGAATAATGGTGTTCAAGGCAAAGATGAAGGGATGCACATACTTCATGTACAAATAGTAAGTGGCCACAGCATCGGAGACGGAGTAGTTGGACAGCACCTGCGGCTGCTCGACAGCCATGCGACACATGTCCTCGGGATCCAGCTCGACGGGATCGTAGCGTAACTTCGCCTTGGCCACCGCTTTCAAGCCCTGCGATCCCACGGGCAAATAGGAATCACGCTTCACCCAGCAAAGGCAATCCATGTGAATGGAGGGACGACTCAGATAGTTTCCGTCGCGCATCTTGGAGAAACCTATCTCCTGCTTCATGTCCAGATCATAGACAGCGGCGCGCGTCTCCACAAAAGGCCAATCGAAGAAGTCGCCATTGTAGGTTACCACAATGTGGGGACGCACCTCCATGATGTGATCGAAGAACTTCTGTAGCAGTTGCATCTCGTTCTCCTCGTTGAACACGATGAAGTTGCCCTCAAACTCCGGTTTTGGAGTGTACTCAAAGTCTGCCACATCACTGGAGATGATCTCACGATTGGTGATCAGATATCCTTGGCCATCAATCATGTACGAGATCATCATGATCTGATCGGTTTGGGCATCGGGAAACTTCAGCGGCAACTTCGTCGTCTCAATATCAAAAGCAAGCACAACCGGCTCCGGTCTGTCGAGGATGTCCTGGCGACAGCTGATCACGGGCATCTCAGTACCGCTGCGACAACGAATGTTGTACCACTGGCCACAGAAGATACGCAGATCGATGGAGACGCGCACATGGTACGGAACATCGTGTTCCCTTATATCCATGATGCAGTCCATGTAATCTTGCTGCCTTTTGCCACTGCCATCGTCTGCTCCGCTAGACTGAGCCAGAGAATTGGCCAGCATTTGCATGTAGTAGGTATTGGACTTCTCACGCTCCGTATTGCGACGCACTGCAGCCATCAGCTCCCTTCTAACTTTAGTCATAGCAGTTTGATTGAGAAAGGAGAGTTTTAGGTAATGCTGCTGCAATCCCGAGAGATGATTCGCTAGATCCAGATCCTCCTTGGTGATGTGCTCCAGGCTGGCTAGCTGCCCGGAGTACTTGCGGCCCAAAAAGCGCGCCACCTCCAGGTGCATGTTCTCCTCTGGACGAATAAGCAGATACGGTTTATAGGCCACGGTGCACTTGAAGCGGGATCCGTCCATCTGAATGAAGAACAAGTCGAGGGCGGCAACTAGCCGACGGTCATCGTCCAACACTTCGTTCTGCGCAAGGGCAATGCTATCTATTAGTAATATTCTTATATTGTTTATAGAAATTATTCTCTCACGGCATGCATGTTGATTAAGTATCCAGTGCGCTCCAAGCTGTCTTTGACCCTGTCGAAGCCATACTTGGAATCGATCTTGTCGTTCTCACGCGACTGCCGGTAGCCTGCCTCATTGAAGAAGTCGTCACTGGAAAAAATATTGAGTATTTCATATTCGTTGTCTGCATTAAGAAATTAATTTCTTACCCCTCAGCACGAGTTTCGCTCACAAATTTGCCAGTGTTTTGCAGCACTTTTGCTTTGCCAGCTTCAGCCATTTTTATGTTTTCACTCTATCAACAATGGGGAATTTGCATTTTCTTCTCGTAATTGCAATTTGTTTATTTATTTTATGCACTTTGCAAATTTCGCACAATCTGCGTTGTTTATAGGCCAAAAGCGCGCGCGAATTTTAACAGTTTACGTTGCAGTAATCGATATGTTTTAACAGCAAACAGCTGACTGTCCCACAAGTTATCGGTAACTGGTTACATGATGTAAATAGCTCCTTCTGAATTCAATTCAGAGTTATATAAATTTAGGTAATTTTTATAGCGAGAAATTAAGCTTTTTTCTTTGAGTGATTATTGTATAATGCTTCGATAAATTCTCACTTTCTAGCAGTTTAATTTACTGTTGAACGCAAAATTGAGGCACTTAAAGTTGGCTGCAAGTGTCTGACTCAACTTAACGAAACAACTCAACGAATTAATTACTTGAATAATTCGTTAGCCTAATTAATTAATAAATTCGTTGAAACTAAAGAAACATAAATTATTTTATTTAGTAGTAACAAAATATTTGAAAGATGTTACATCGTAGATAGACATTCGCAGAAATAGTATACTTATTCAAATTTCGCGCCTATTGGCACGCATTAAGCATGACCAGGTGTCGGTATATCGTGTTGGGGTTAAAATGAATCTTTTTCGACATCTTACTCGGGGCACACTTCACTACGGAAGCAGCTTTTTAAAAAGCTTTTGGAAAGCTCTGTTTCTTTCTCATTTTAAATGAATGAATGATGTCCCGTTTTTTTTGGACCCTAACAATTATTTGCTTTTGTCTTTTAAATGGAGCCATCTCTTTTGTTTTTGCATAAATCGTAAAATGCAACAGTTGTTTGCGATAAGTTTGAATGCGTGTCCCCACATGAAACTATACCATGAATACTCTAGTTTTATACGGCTAAATTCGGCTTCAAACTGATTGATTGTCTTAAAGCAAGTAGTTTGTTCTAGTTAAGTTTGTTGCCACTTGAGTTGGTGGACCTAAATACGAGCCTACATGCAGTCGTACTTTAAACATAGTCAGTTTTGCTTTGTGGCCGTAACTCAGTCGTTTGCTGCTTGCATTGCCAGCTTGACATCAAATTACACACGCACACGACCAAATTCATTCATAAAATCCGGCTCACCTACACGCGTAGTAAAAATGCAGTCGGCAGCAAGCAACATGCACACACAGACAGACTGCATGCATTCACACACACCTAACGCTGCGCGCAAGCGCTCTCTGCTTTTGCTCTCGCGCACAGATTACACTCTCTCTCTCTCACTCTCGTGACTCTCTTTCGTTGAGTTAGTCCTGTTGCGGCGTCGTCGTGCACTTGTCGCTGTCACTGTCGCTGTGCACAAAATTTAATTGCTCGCCCTGCTTGGGGAAGTTGACAATCTTTTTTTATATTTTTGTTGCCGCCGCTGCGAGTCGTCAGTCAACCATATTTGTTACACGTGTTCGTTATGCAAGGCTGCGCCACTGGAACAACAGGAGGGAGCAGGAGCCGCTCAATCTTATTGCCCTATGTGTAGCTGTCCCCCTATTTAGTTTGCATCGTCAAACACTCACACCCATACAAAAGTAATTTATGCGAAAAGCGTTGCCAGAATATAAACACATGCATATGGATATGTGAGTGGAGGTATGTATGTTTGTACTGTAAACCTGTTTGCAGCCTTTCTGGGAGCGCTTCACTGTGCACACAGTGGGCACATTTCGACAGTCGTGTGTCACTGTGCGTCGCTTGCTAAAAATGATTGCTGCACACACACACGCATTCACACAGCAAATACCCATACACATGCGTGCCTCACACACATGTAGCGTTCTGACCACGCAGAGTTTTTTTTTTCGCTTTTTTTATCGTTGTTGTTCTGCTGCTCGCAAGCAACACTTTGTTTTTGTCGTTTGGGTAATTCTGATTTTCTTTTCGCTCAGAATGCATAGTGATGGGTGTGTGTGTGTTCTGCTCTCTTTCTGTTTGCGCAAAAATCGGCTCTCTTGTGGCTCCCACGCGCAGCACTCTCTCTTTGATCGTTAATGCGTACATTTGACAAAAATCATTTTGCATATTTACATAAGTACGACTGTCTGTGTGTGTGTGTGTGTTAGTGGGTATACAATATGCTATTTTATTTTCATTCTGTTTTGTGTGGTGTTCTTTATGTGCTACCAATACCAATGCAAGAGCAGTGCAAAAATTACTCTCGCTTTTTTAGCGTTATCAGTTGCCCCACACTCTCGAGCTCCACGTTTCTCCGCTCCTTCGCGTTCTGCTTTTGCTTCTGTCTTGCCTGCTCTGCTCTGCTTCTCAGGCACTTGCTCCGCTCGCTCAATTCCCTCCTCACTCACACACATGTGAGAACGCGTCGGCGTCAACGTCGGCGTCGGCGTGTTGTTGTGTTTGCTGGTGTTGCTGCTGCTGCTGCGCCGCTGCTTGCTTCAGTTTGTTGTCGACTCTCTTTGCGTTTGGACGCGGTGTCTGTGTGTGTCTCTGTCTTGCTTTTGACTTAGCGGTTGTGTGTTTGGAATATTTGAATAATTCTTCTTCTTACCTAAACTATACGCATTTTACAACAGCAAGAGCAACGCACAAACAACGCGTGTATTATTTAATTAGCAAGCAAAAACACTGCGGATCGCGAGTGCGTCGCTGCCAAAGCACAAAACCAAAAAAAAATATAGAAACAACAATCGATAGTCAAATCTGTGTTGTTATTGTTGTGTCATCGAAACGAGTGCAATTGATTGATATTGAATTTGAAGCTAAAGAAAAAAATGTGTCAGTGCAAATATTGAGTGAGCCAAAAATAGCCAAAGAGCAGCTCAAGAAGGCTGAAAATAAAAACGCTTCACACAACAAAACCTTTTCTCATCATCATCTCTCGGCGTCTGTCTACAAAACCACAAAATCGCTTAAAAGATCGTCTGTGCGTGCGTCGTGTTTTAATCGTGTCCGTCCCACTGTCTTCGTCTCTCTGTCTGCGCGTCGTTCGATCTCTGCTTGCGTCGTCGTCGCCGTTGCCGTCGTCGTCAACGTCTGCGTCAGCGTCTCTTATAAGCCGCACTAAAGCCAAGAAGAAGAGCTGATCCCCGATCCCCGGTCTCGATCTCTCGATCGCGGTCTCAATCCCAATCCCAGTTCTCGGCTGTTTCCTTTCGTGCACTGCTCCTCGCTTTGTTTCGGACACGTACTTCGTAATCTTCTCTCTCTTTAATCAACCTGCCTGCTGATCCACGCGATATTATAAACAGAGATACAGATACGGATACAGATACAAACCATTTAAGGAAACGTGTGTGAAAGAGAGAGGGGAATAATACTTGAGCAGTAGCTCCTGCTTTCTCAGTCTCTGCTCCCGATCAAGATTATGCGCCTAATTTGAAGTTGTAATTAATTTGGATACCCTAATAAAAAAGAGCATAACGACAAAGAACCAAAGCCCCAAAAGCGAACACGCGAGAAATCAAAAACAAAGGGGAAAGATACAAAACTTCAACATCAACATCAACTTCTTCTTCCCTCGACGCTGCTGACGGGGCGTGACACGCCTCTTTTTTTATTACCCCACCGGTGAGTGAAGTGTTGAAAACAGTAGTTCAACTATTTTTATTTTTATTCAAGCCTCAAACCCTTCCTTCGCCTTTGCCTTTACCTATGCCTGCCTCTTTTTCTTGAATGAATATCTAGGAAAACTGGTTTGCTACCGCGCAGCAGCCTTAACTTAAAACAACTCGCGCATCTGAGCAATTTAGTTTTAGGCTAGGATTGCTGTTGCTTCTTCTTGACTTGGCCAAGAGGGGAACTTGGCCATCGCCTTCTTCGTCTTCTTCTTCTTCTTCTTCGGCGGCTGCTTCTCAACCCTTGGACATAATTGAAATTACTAGTGTTACAGTTTCCGGTGTTACTCGAACCTCTGATTGCATTTCTTTCTTCGCTTTTCTCACTCTTTTTTTTATGGACACATCGATTCTCATTTCGTTAATGGCAATCGGTTTTGTTTAATGCCCTTGTGGTTTTATATTTGGTTTTCATCTCTTTTATAGTATTTTGTTGTCCGTATCGCTGAGCGATCACCTCTTCCCCAAAAAGCGCTACTGTGGCATCAGAGCTAGCTCTTAATGTGTCCAGAGAATGTGGATCAATGAACGCGTAAGCGTTCATTTACAACCATTCATGATATCATGGAGGCCATTAAAGTAATCAGCCAGTACTTGTATTTAACACCTTGCATAGATTTCTAGAAATAGTGAACTCAAAGGATAATGAATAAACTAGGTGAACAAAGCCATCTGAGTAACCAAAAGAATAACAGGGAATTAATAATTTAATTTGGATGAAATATCTTTTAAACTTGAAGATCTTAGTACGGAAAGGATTTAAAAAAAATAATAAAAAGAATTCTTTTCAAGAATGCATTTAACATATTGATTAGGTAACCTAATTTAAGGACTATTCAAGGACTATTCAAATAAGGATGATATATAGCAATACCCATATTATTTTTAGAAAAGGAAACTGAAGTGACATTAGAATAAAAGTTAGATCTTCAATCTGAAGAAACAAAATATTGAAGTGGGAATTCATTGAAGAATAAACTGATCAAATTAACGTTGATCTCATTTACAATATTTAGTTTGCAAGGCTATTTTATTTTAATTATTTTAATTATTATCATTATTTCGTTGCTAAACATGAAGAACTAAATAATATTTTTCATATTTATGTTAAAGCATTTAATGACAAATGAAAGATACATGATTTAAACAATTGTGGAAATTTTTTAAAAATAAGGAACTAAACTAAATCTTGAAAGATCGAGTTATGTTTTACTTTGTTTATGAATTTCAAGATGCCCGCATTCTAAGAAGCAAGTCAGCCACTTAACGTTGACTATAACTAAGCTGTAAATAAATAAAAAAACTTATTTTTATTTACTATGTTTAGCGAGCAGAGCACACGTTGCTATTATAATAATTATTATTATGTTGTCGCAGTGCTAAAGATACTTGAGCGAGGAGTCTAAAAATAGTTGCACACATGAGTAAGAGTACGAATACTTCGAATACGAATACGAATACGATAACTCGAACCCAGTTCGAGTACTTCACTTACAGTTCAGTGAGTTTTGAAGCTGGTTCGTTGCCCCATGCTACGTTTAATGATCTTGGTCCTTGCCTGTTTGTTGCACTGTGTGCTGCTGGATAACAACCTGCCGCAGACAGACAGACATGCTGAGCTCAAGATCGATACCATAATCACACAAACACACACAGATGTAGGGAAGAGTGAGAGGAGAGAAGAGAGAGGACCCTCTAGACACAGACAGTTAACACATGTGCGCAGATCGCTGTAGATCCCTTTCCCAAAAAAAAAAAAAGAAGAGAAGAAAACGAACGATCAACAAAAAAAAGGAAAGGAAAAGCAGAAGCAACATCATCGTCCCGTTACGTACACACCGAAAAATTGCACCCCTATTGTTGCATGCTACTTTGTCGTCGTCGTCTGGCTTTGGGTCGAAGGAGTGTGCACCATATCGAAATATCATATTCGTTTACAATCTGTTCAGAGTTCCTTGAGCATCTGCTGTCCGTTGTCCCGCACACACACACACACACACATACAGAACTGAAGATGGACCATTTTTTTGTGAGAGTATCTCAGTCTGTGTATTTGTATCTGTATCTGTATCTGGCTTTGACGCCTACAAAACCAAAATGCTCCATGGTTATTACTCTCTGTTCTAGGGAAAACATATGCTCCGATTTTGAATTCGGTTTCGTAGAAAGTTGCACTCTTGACTAGTTCTTTTAGTTGTCTGCTGCCTTATCTGCTTGCTGCCTGTTGCTCTCAGATAAAATGCTGTCTTGTTGTGTTGTTTTAGATACTAAATTGTGGCTGCCTCGTTGAGGTGTCTTTCGTCATGCTCCGACTTCCAATTGGTGACTGTCGAAAAAAAGAGCAACAGTTGCAGAGGGATAACCTTCAGATACTTTTCTATCTTTCACAATAAATGATCATTTACCTCTTGATTGCGTCCTAGTTTATTATGATTATGATCATAAATATATTTATTGATTTACATTTCTATCCCTGAACCACTTTAGACACTTTTTACCATGATTTCTCAAGCAACAACTTCTTTTACCTTGCGCATGTAGAACTTTCAGTGATTAAATTCCTATTTAAATATAGAACTTGAGAGAAGAATGTGCTCTAATAATTGAAGTGCTTGAAAACATTTGTGATTCCCCATAATTGGCTTATTGCAAACGATTGCAGCACTTGGATTCTCGAATGAGATAAGAACGCGTTATCGTCACTTGACCAACTTGAATGAGCGCATCGAGTGAATTCCTGTGAATTTTACTACGAGTATTTAATCGAGTAATTCAGTTACAATTACAAGTGCTGGCAAATTGCATCGCCAATTCATATTCATATATTTATATTCATATTCGTATTTCGGATTCGTATTCGTATTCATTATTCGTTTGCTTATTATTTTTTGCCACGTTTATGCGTCAATAAATTATTTTCGTGTGAGAAGTGTACTAAGTGCGCATAGACCGAATATACTTGTGAATATATATACGATATATTCGATATATATGTATATATATAGGTGTTCACACCACTTTTCTATATAGTACTCGTATGCTATGCACTATTGCGCTGTCAAATCAATTATATGCATATAAAAACACGAAAAACGACGCGGTTGCTTTTGCTTCTGCTTCTTCTTTCCACTACTGTTGTTGTATTTGAATTGATTGCACTGAAACTTGTTGTTGTTGTTATCGTTGTTGCTGTTGTTGTTGTTGTCGAGTGCACACACAGGGATTTTATTATCCATTTAAATGTTGATTAACTTAAATTCGTTTTTGCTGCACTCAATCACACTTGATGTGCGACAGCATTCGTCATCTCTCTCGCTCCCTCTATCGTTGTTTCGCTCTAAGTGTGGGCAAGTAACGGCCATAAAATCAGCAAATCAAATCAAAATTGATTTCACAAGCGCACTCACCAAATTTATGCAGTTAGATCAGCGCATTAAAGAAACAACTTTCCTACTCCTCTCTCTCTCTGCCTATAGTTCTCTCTTTCTATATATAGTACTATATATAGCATGGGCGTCTGTTTTCAGTGTGTGTGTGTATGCAGATCGCAGATAACGTGCGTAGATAACTGTATGTCATACAGACGACATGTCGACGACGTCAGCGACGTTCCTCCAAAAGCTATTTGCATAGCGTATCTTATTAGCCAGGCAAACCCAACAGACAGACTCAGACCCACAATCCTCTAAGAGATCTAAACAGATTCAGATTCAGCGACTCGGAGACCCTCGCATAATTTAGCTACGCGCTGAGCTACAGATTTACTACACTTTTATATATATACTATATAGTATATATACTCACTCTTCTGATATACTCACATCTTTTCACAGCTAGTCTCATGTAAATATAATTTAAAGTGCGTAATTGCCGCGCTTTATCTCAAAGTTGTATTATGTTATTTATAGTGCCATCAGCTACTGGCTTCTACACTGAGAGAAATATGTAGTACAATATAGATTAGTATTAAGTAATGAAAACCTTGAGTTACTCAGATTACAAAGGTGAATGAAATATTCTATACTTAGATTTATTGTCAAGCGAATTCAGATTGATTTTGTGTAAAATTGTAAAAAGGTTTTCTTTCCTTTTTAATTTTTTAGTTGACTACAAACACATATTTGTGTAATTTTCTATATTAATTGGCCACTGAAATTATTCTTTGTTAATTAAATAGTTAAAAATCACAAGTACAAAATTGCTTGCTTTGATTTTAACTAGAATTTTAAAAGAGGTTCTCATTGCCATTTTTTGTTTTATTTGATTACATAAATATGGAATTATTTATGTATATTATCAAGTTAAATTATTATTGTTAATAAATGAAGATTTAAATGCTTAATTTTGCTTTTTGTATGTATTTATTTAGACTTCTTTTTTGATATTCTCAAATTAGTTGCCCCCTCTTCTAGTTGCTATTTTTCTCTCTGTGTACTCACTTATAATATGATATACAAGTAGTATACACCACATCGGGGTCTAAGTAGTGCGGGTTCGTTTGGATATCTTTTTGGGCAAATCGTAAGCAGAACTTCCGTTGATAAGCTGCCCAAGTGTGTGCGTGGGGGAAATTCTTTTGTAACTCTTTGTTTTTTTGGGGTAAACTCGATGGATTTCAATATGAGTAGCAACGAGGAGCTTTCAATGTGCAATCTTTAACAAGCTTATCAGTTAAATTCGGCCTTTGGGCAGATTGATAAGCAGCTAAACTCAACCGGAAGCTGTTGTGATAATGAGCTTCAAATGCCTCAAACTAGATATATTTATTGCCGAGGGAGGAGAATACTCGTAAAGCAATAGAAGAAGTCAAATATTGACGCAGAGTTGGGCTGAAATGGATCCATTAGAATGATATTTGTAGAATCAAACCCCTTAGACCTGAGCAAATGAATGAGTGTGAGTGTATCCATGAGTATTTGATGGATGCTGTGTAAACAAGTGAGTCTTTTATATGCAAACCAAAAGCGAGGCGAGGCGGCTCCTTTTGTTGTGGCCCTGTGTCGCCCTGTCGCCGTTGAGTTGCTCACACGGAGCGGAAACTTTGATCTTCTTGCCGCAGTTGTTGTTGTTGTTGTCTCGTGGCACAACGCGGCGATCGCTTTTAGTGTGTACATATTTTGTACTCTCGTACTTTGATGCCCCTTTTAAGAGACCAAGAAAACTCTTCGTCGTCGTCGTCGTCTTCTTCGACTCACACGAGAGTGTCATAATTTGTTGAGTCAACAAGGGATCCCTGGCTCAAATTGGGCAGAAAGGTGCTAACAGCGGCCGAGATAGTTGAAGGTGTGAACGAGGTCCATAGACAACCCGCTAAGTAATAGGCCAATAATGAGATCGCAAATCATTGAAGCGCCTCAGTTTCTAGTATACTATATATTCAATTGTTTACTTGCTCTAATTGTTCATTTGTTTATCTCACTCTACTTAGATGAATGCACAATATGGAACTGGCCATTTGTAAGACTGAATTGTCTGCCACCAAATTTATGCTGCCCCCCGCGCTGCCAACTGTCGCAGCAATTGCAACAACAACGGCTACGGCAAGTGCAACACACTCTTTCCTCGATCGGGCGGTGCAAATCAACGAGCTCTTCAACTTCAACCCGCCACAACATCCATTCAAGAGCAACTACAACAGCAGCAGCAACATCACCAGCAACAGCAACAACAACAACAGCAGCAGCAACATGCGGATGAAAAAGAATCGCAAAGTCACATTTCTATCCAGTTTAGTTGAGGTAAGTTGTTTAAATAATACTACAAAATATGGTACTTATAAACTAGTTTTAGTTGAGCATCCAATTAAGATGTGTGGGAAACATATTTAATATGAATCAAACGTTTAATGTTGTCTATCGCAATGTAGATCATAATAAGATCAGATATGAACTGTACAAACATCTAATGTTCAATAAGATCAGTTGACAATTGTCTCTTTATATTTGAGATAAAAGTGAAGATCATTGAGGATCATTCAACAATATAACATTTTAAGAGATCATAAAAAAGGAACTTGGATTAGCTTTATAAGTCATTAACGATCGTTTTCGATCTACATGATCATTTAAGAATTGGCAAATTGACCTGTTGCTTGTACTATTTTAAACTGAGAGGAAAGTGTAGATCAATGAGGATCATTTTTAATAGATCTTTAACTGAAAGTGTTAATCAATGAGGATTATTATCAATAGATCTTCAACTGATGAATATATCTGTGTCTCCTTCTTTTCTTTTTTCTTTTCTTTTATTCTGAGAATCATTTTGAAAAGATCTGCGTCTCTTTAGAAATATGTCTTATTCTGAGGATTATTTTGAATAAATCTTCAACTCCAATACAAATTAAATAGTATAATTCTTAATGCTGTTTCCAAATTTTAAAAACTATATACATTGCTTTCCTGATTCTAAGAGCTTTAACTTCTTCGTTTCTGAGTAGCCCTTCAAGTGTTTAATCTTTAGATTAACCTTTCGATTGCACTTCACGTGATGATCATAATAAATATTGTATACTTTCGATCTGAAACATTCGCCTCGCTCCTCCTGCAGATCGTTTAGCCTGATGGGCCTGATATCTACCTTCCTATCTACTTGCAACTGTCGATCGTCGATCGCTGATCGTGTGTCCATCGCATGCCATGCCAGCTTTGACAGGCTTCAGCTTTCAGCTGCGTGCGGCGACAGTTTGACGCTGATCTTGGAGCTGGGATCTGGGATCTGTGGTGACATATTGATATGCAGATCACGTCGATCGTTTCTAAATTTGGCTGTCGAAACAATACGCAATTATTAGGTATTAAGCTATTGTGTCTTATGCACTTTTAACACCCTGCAGACTTGAGTCTGACAAATGGGCAGGGCGGACAATAAATACAAGTATTCAAAAGTGATCAGCAATTAAATTCCAGGGTATCCAGGAGTTGGGCGATCGCTGTATGAATAATAAGCGTGCCACGCAATAATTGAGCACGAAAATAGTCAATGCAAAGACACAGCACAGACATGCCCGAAATGTGAATAATCTACGCGAGTCCGAGTCTCCCGAAAATGGCAGACAATGGCGCTGCGATATAATATGGGCAATGCTTCAATATGGCCATTACTTTCAGTACTAAGGCTTCGTCATCAGCTGATGATGATCGACAGACAGCCTTTTCTTTATCTTTCTTTTTTTTTTTTGCAAGTGAAGGCATTTGAGTGTAGTTTGAGCACTTGCGGTAAACATATCCGTTGAACCGTTGAGTTGACCACTTTCATCCGGTCTCGGGGCTCGGTCAACAGCCTGGTCAAAGGACCTGCGATGAACCTGAGTGTCCGAGGTTCACTCGTGTGGAAAATGCAGTCAAGTAATTCAATCTCAAGTCTGGCCAGAAGTTGCGTCTTGAATTTCGTTCGATTTTTTTTGGGAGCTAACCACGTAACAGAAGCTGAGCGAATACTGCTCGGGGAGACTGTGGACTGAAGAGTGTAGACGAATCAAATTCCAATTCGAAATTCAAATTGAATTGTCCGTTTGGCGTCAATTGATTACGATATTTATGAAACATTTCGTTTGACTACTTTGACCTCCATTATCATAAACGACAATAAACGACGACCGAAACAGCAGCCACCAACTCACACACATCTTCCCTCTCTCTCTCTGGCTTTCGTTTGCTATCTCTTTCTCTTCCCCATCATCAGCTAGTTGTGTGTGGAAGTCAAATGTACAATTCAATTTATTAGAACGCGTTTAACATGATCAGACCCATGGGACTGACTCGACAATTGGGGCAGTCTCTCTCCCTCTCCCTCTCTCTCTCTTCCTTTCTCTTCTCCCCTTCTCTCTTCCATGCAGCCTCTACTGTCAATTGCGGACAATCTATTCCATGTTATTGCTCTGCTTGCTTCTTGTTTTATTGTTGTTGCTGTTGTTGTTGTTGGCGTGCTCTGATTGTGCGCCCGATTGAAAGGCACCTTTTAGGGGCTGCTAACTAATTTATCAAGCCTGGCTTTTGTTTATAAATATTGAGGCATTTAACATCACTCAGCTGAGACCTAATTCGCTTAGGGTTGAATTCATTTAGAGCAAGATTTCAATATTGAAATTTATTGAGATCTGACAGAACTCACTTTGAGCATTGGAATCACTTTTCTTTGTTGAGATTTAGCATACGGCACTTGTTATAAGGTTTATTACAAGAAGTATTTAGGACTACGAGTTCCATTACAATCATTATTAATGTCTTTCTCTTCGTATACTAATAAGTTCTTAAATAAATATACTCCATTAAGTACATCGAAATTGTCTTTAGCTAAATATCTTTGACTGAAATTACAAAATATAATATATAGACATATTACATAATTATTTTCTTTGATGATTCCCTAAAGAAAAGTATAATTTAAGGTTGTAAAGGAAATGCTGTATAATCTGTAGAATCTAAGAGTATAATAAATATTTTTATGTCTACTATAACCATTTTTATAACCGCTACCCATAGGGTAGAAGGGTATTATTACTTTGTGCCGGCAGGAATATGTATAGAATGAGGCATCTCCGACCCTATAAAGTATATATATTCTTGATCAGCGTCAACAGCCGAGACGATCTAGCCATGTCCGTCTGTCCGTCTGTGTGTCTGTCCGTCCGTCCGTATGAAACACTGGAACTCAGAGACTATAAGAGGTAGAGCTATAATTTTTTATATAGCATTTGTTATGTTTGCACGCAGATCAAGTTTGTATCACATTTTTGCCACGCATACGTCTGCCCCGCAAATCAAACAAATCGAATAACAAGCGTAACTTTAGAGCTAAAGCTGTGAATTTTGGTATATGCAATAATAACTATAGTAATTGTGATTCCTGAAAATTTGGTAGCGATCTGATAAAATTAAATACTGTTTAATTCTCATCTAATCTTCGATTCGATAATATATATTTCCTTGACTATTATATCCATTCTTTAAACTACAATTTGTTTCTTTATTTTCATCCGCAGTCTACAAATAAATATATTAAAGAGGAGCCTATCAATGGCGGCAAGGATCTGCCCGTGTGCAGTTTATCGGATATTTCAGATCACGAGGGCTCGCTGGGTGAGTAAAGAAATCCGTAAATCACTAAGTCAGAGCGAACACAATAACAATATGTTATTTTATAGTTTATAGTATAGCGAGTGAATTGCAAAAAGAACAAACACAATGCTATAACTATTAACCCAATTGGTATATGGGGGCTAATGCTGAAGGCATTTCCAGATAACAGACTTCTGAGAAATGGAAATAATTAAATAGCAATATGTTGTGCGAATGTTTTCGTATATTTCTCTTCTCCGATTGTCGACTGTCGACTCGCTTCGGTTCAGTTGAGTTGTTGGGATCGGTTCTTTTAGCGCTATCTTTGCACTCAGACTGAGACTGGAACTGAGACCGAGACTACTGAGTATGTCTGTGTCTAAGTGAATGTGTTTGTGAGTGTAAGAGTATCAAAAATAATACACACTCACACTCACATTCACATCATCAGTCATGTTCTCAGACTCTTTGGCTGTGCGATTTGTTGTTGCCATTTTATTATTCACATATGCCTTTTGAACGCAGGCGATAAAAAAAATACCAAATACAAATTATTTTGCGATAAGATAAGAACAAACACACAAAACAAGGCGCACACACGGCGTATGAAAATTGTGATTGGAGTGCTGCACAAAAACAAAAAAAAAGCAGCATAAAAACAACAGCTGAGTGAAAGACGTTCTGCACAGCAATTAGCAATAGAGAATTCTTCTCACTCTCTCTCTCTCTCTCTCTCTATGTATTTGTTGTAGTTGGTTAATATTTTCATAAAAAGTCACGTCGTTTATTTCCGGTGTCCATTCAGAGGCAACAAACAGTGGCAGGCAGCACCTCGCCCCAAAACATGCCGGCAAAGTGCCAAGCGAACTTACAGATTCATTCATTCTGCTGCTATGCGCATTCATTCACTCACTCATTCACTCACTCAGGCACTCATTTACTTATTCGTCGCCCCCAAGTCAAGTCATTCATTCATTCATTCTTCTGCCTCTGGCAAACACATTTGCATTTCAAATACACGAAATAAATATCTTAAATGTGCACTGCGTGTTTCCTCCCCTCCTTCTCCTCACCTTCTCCTCCTCTTCTTCGCTTTCCTGCTGCTGTCAATCAGGCAATACGTCAGTCAGTCACTCACTCTGGCAAAATACCTTGCGTATACGTTATGTGACAAAACGTCGTCGTCGTCGTTGTCGCTGTTCATTTGGCATGCGTCTTCTACTTCTACACTTTTGTCCACTGTTATGCGCTGTTGCATGCTGCTTCTATTACACACACACACCCTCAATGTGTGTGTGTATTTATGTCTTAATGTATCTGACAGTTTTATGGTAATTTGTATGCATCTTTGCTGTGTGAATGCTGATGAAACGCAATGCTTCCACTGCGGCACAATGCTGAGAAGTTCTAACAATAAAAACACTGCCAACAACAGTGTAACAGTGTGTGTTTAACAAATCCAATCTAGTATTCAATTTAAGCTGTTTGTGGTGAACCAAGGTAAAAAGTTCATTGCGATTACTCGTTGCATTCATTTAGAGTCCAAACTTTCCATGGTCAGCTGCATTTCTAATTAATCCAAACGTAATCTATAGATACTTGTTTTAGGTATAAGAATTTCGATAATGCTGAAAGCAACAAGTTGAAAAGTATCGAATGGCTACTCTTATTGATGACTAATATTTATGTATGTATCTTATAGATACTTATGAATTTATAGTTAATCCATTTTCTTATAAATAGTGCTAAAAGTCACCAATTCATATTCTAATAGAAAAGTTTCCAGTTGAAGTTCTAGATATTTCTTACTGTTTTAACGTATTTCTTATAATTTGGAATGAATCTTTTAGATACTTTGAAGCACTTGAGTTGATTTTCTAACCTATGTATATTTGAAATTCCTCTACTTCTAGTTGAATTTCTAGCTACTCTAACGTATCTCTTAGATACTTTTTGTGTATATCTTTACATTGCTGTGAGACAAATAATTCAGAACAATGCATTGGCAGCTGGCTGAAGTGTCCGAATTAAATGTTGTTTATAAAAACAAATCACAAAATGAGATATTTTTGTCTGCACACACACAGTCGTCATACCCTCACACACACACACACACGTATACATACTCACATACATATGTGCCCAAAAAGTATTTATGCCTTATCGCTGCGTAAAAATCAACAAAAACAACAAAAAAAAAACCCAAACAATTTCAATGTCAACGCGACGCAATCGCACGACAAAAGTCAGTGGCCAACTATTCCATACACTCTTCGTTCTCAGTTCTCAGTTCGCTCTTCTCCCCCTTCTCCCCCCTTCGGCCACCCCCTTCCTCCATCGATCGCCCTCTCTATTGCTGTCCCTTTCCCTGCTCCTGCAGTTATCTGCGGCCGCTAGAAGATCGGCGGCCATCGAAATGGCAACAAAAAACATGCGAAACAAAAGCAGGCGACAACTGCGCAGATGCTGAAAATAATAATAATAATAACAATAATAATATTGAAATAAGGGGAGCACTGCGAAGAGCGCGTCACGTAAATTTAGTTTACATTATGTGCAGGGACACACACGCTTACTTATACTTGGCAGAGTTTGTGTGTGTGTGTGTGTGTGCGTGTATCCAGCCTGCCCTTATTTTAAATGCTGCTGATGTGTGCGTGCATATTTTTTTTGCGCCCCTTTTAATCAGCGCATATTAATCATAAACTTTGAAGAATAACAACAACAATCCGCTGCCAGCCAGCCACAAAACAGCGATGAATAAAGTAAGGCAAATATAAAATTTATTTAATACTCGCACACACACACACACTTATTCGTATTCGTTACGCGCCTCGCATGTATAAGTGAGAAAGAGAGCCGGCAGAGGGCGCTGCTGCTGCTGCTGTTGGTGTCGCAGCAGAGCGAGAGCAGCGAGAGAGTACCATAGAGAGAGAGAGCGCCACTACTTTCATTCATTTTGGGCGCTCACTTGGCGCTCACTTCAATTCATTCATGCGCTCGGTCGATCGACTCTCGCGCCTCTCTGCCTACCGAAGACAGCAATAACAACAACAAAAAAAAAGAAACACGTTCGTTTTCATTCATACTTACGGTGCGAGTAGAAAAGTTTCTGGTTTTGTTCTGCGGCGCTGTCGCTGTTGCTGCTGCTGCTGCTTCTGCTGTTGTTGCTTGATCGCCTCGCGGCGTTGAAATGCAGTTGATGAATGGGGAATAGCAACAGCCGCAACAACAACACCAACAATATAACTTGGGGCTGCCTGCCTGCGTTTTGTTTTTTGTCTTTTCATTTATGCTTTTGGCTGCGGCCATCGAGGGGAACTTGAGTTGTTTTTGTTATTTTTTCGATTTGCTGCTTTGTTGAAGTTCTTTCTATCTACCTCTCGCTCTCGTTCTCACTCGCACTTGCACTCACTCTCAGTGTGTTGATGATGCTTGATGCTTGTTTCCTTCCTTTTTGCGTGTGTTGTGCTGCTGCCCCCCAACAAAGTTCCTGCAAACCGGCTTCGGCTTCGACTGCAGCTTTGATGGCGTCGACTGCGACAGCGACTGCGACGTGGGCGCGTCTCAGCTCGCGTTTTGTGTTTGTGTCTTTTGAGTGTATTTATTTTGATTTTAGCTGCCGCTGCCTCTGCCTCTGCCGCTGCCGTTGCTGCTGCTGTTACTGTTGTTGTTGCTCTTTATTTATTCATAATTTGGACTTGCGACTCCCCAACCGCCTAACGCACATTTGTGGACAGCTGCTCCTCTTATTCTTGTTGTTGTTGTTGCTGCTGCTGCTGCCAAACCAGTTGCTTGTTGAGTCTGCAGAGGCTGCGACTGCGATTGTGGTTGTGGTTGAGGTTTGGGGCTGCTGCTTCTTCTTCTCTTCGCTCGACACTTGCTGCGTGTTTTTCATTTAAGTTTTGTTTTAATTTAAGTTTTTACCTTTCAAATTTCTTGTTCACAGATTTCTTGCTTTGCTGTTGTTGTTTTTGTTTTTTCGTGGAACTGCTGCGTTAACAACTTTTTGCCTTTTTGTTTTTTTTTTTCGTTTACAATTTTTCATTCATTCATATAAACGTGTGTTCGTTTGCATGTCTGCGTGTGTGTGTGAGTGTAGTGTTCTCGCTTCATTTGTAGTTGTTGTAGTTGTAGCTGCTGCTTCGCCTGTTTTATATTTCGTTTGCACGCCACTTTTTACTCACACACACACACACACCTAGATGTAATTGTATTTGTGAGTTCTCGTCTTATTCTTATTCATTCATAAATTTCATTCATGTTGCTTTTTGTTTCAACTTTTATTTATTGCCCAGCACAATGAAATTTATGGTCAATGTAATTTCTCGCACTATATTCCGATTCCGATTCAGATTCTGATTTAATTACTTTTCCTATAATTAGTTGATCAATAAATTTGCAGACGGGAAAACAATTCCAGCTGCGTATCCTCAAAATGGGATCAGGTTAACTTCCTCCCTGGATAAAAATACTTCCTCTGATAAGCGCACTCGCACTCGCAATTTAAATATAAATACAATTTTAAATGAATGGGTTAAACCCGTTCGCATTTCACATTCATAGTCAAGAAATAGACGTAAACTATTGAGGCATCGTATCTAATCATGTTTGCACTCACACTTAATACTCATATTCATTCATAAAAATGAATGAAGAACCTTTCGAGAGATAAATTTGTAAATTTCATTGGCTTTCGTTTGACGTTGTCATTCAATTCACAGTTCACATTTCGTAGAACGGAAATGACTAAATTGATGCATCCCCATAATTTGCTCAGCTTTTGACTGTGCCACACACACACACACACATAACTAAAGCCCGGGGCATGGCTAATCAGCACGCATCGCGAAAGAGGCAGAGAAAGAGATCGAGAGGTGACAGCAAGTCGGGGCAACTCGTCGCCAGATCTCCAATGCAATCGATTGTTGAACTTGTGTTGCCTTCGCACGTGCCAAGCCAAGAGCACACACCTTCCCTCCCCCACCTCCCCCACAGCAAACGACCTTCAATTAGCCCCCTTTGGCCATTGGCAGTTCTTGTCACTTGCTTCTTATTTCGTTTGTGGGCCGTTGTCGACTCTGATAAGCGTCTTATCTGCACTTCAATAATATTATAATACACACTTTCAAACAACTGTCACATAGCCAAGTTAAAGGCGGCTTGTTGGCCGCAAAATTAGTTAAGTGTGCCTGATATTTTTTCGGGCTTGCTAAATTACGAAATGCTTATCAATTTGATATGATTAATTGCCTGCTGCTGTTTACAATTTACAAACTATGCTTGCCTTGGGGTGTGTGTCGTCGCTAAGTTGAGTTCAGCAATAAAAAGTGTAGCATACTTCCAGGCTGACTGATTTCAACAGCGCATTGCAAAAACTGTTGCATACTTTTCGGCTGTCTCTTTTTATTTTGTACACAGCTTGGATTACATTTGTTTTTTCAATCGTCCCAGTATGAAAAGTAGACATTTGTAACAAACTGCGGCTTCTTGTCGAATATCCAAGTGAGATTCAAAAGGTATTCACCGCTTGGCAATATAAGAGGCATGGTGGAAACATCGTAGAAATCCTTTAATCCATTCAGACCCTATAAATTGATAGAAATAGAGTTTGGTCATTATTATATAAGTGAGTGAACTCACATTGTAGGGACAGCTGTGATTGATCGTTGACACATCTCTGATCAGCTTCCAGATGATCTTCGCAAACGGATGATGACGATTCCGCATAAACTTGCATGCGTCGATGGTGTAGTCGATTATCCAAGGCTTATATCCATTGGCCTTTCTCAGTACCCTTGCTCTCACAAATATGTTGTACGCTGGCTCTGAGACCATCACGAATGCTGTCATCGTTGTCTTGTTGCGACTTATTGCCCGTAGTCGACATTCCGTGTAGACGACCCACGATTTGTTGAACGATTCACATCCCAAGTTTGTCATTTTGAACTTAAATGTCTGATAATGACATTAGTGCAAGTAATTGCAATGTCTTTATAACTTACTTGATTTCCATTGAAACAAATCCATAAAAGGTACAAGAGCAACAGATTTTCCAACAATCCAGCTCTCATCTCGTTCGCTTCCAAACTAACCTTCTACGCTTAGTCGAATAACAAGCGATTAACTTTTAATTTGGCTTTGATAATCGATTTAGACTCGCAAATATTTAAAAATTACATGAACTTTGGTCGCCCACGCAATACCCTGCAATTATATGCAAAGAAAACATTCCATTTAATGCTGCGCTTAAAAGTATGCAACATATTTTTTATTTTTCCAGTACTAAGCTAAAGAAAATAAAAAATGCATTTATTTAATAAATTATGACTTGTCATAGATATTTATACAAAACAAAGTCTATGGCACTTGTATAATAATAATTTGTTAGCAATATTCCCTATTCGACTTGTCGTTTAATGAAATATTTTCGTTGCCCTCAGAAGTATGCTTTAGATTTTTACACAGACATTTTCTATCCATTCAAAAGTCGATTTGCATGAAGTTTCATTAAAAGCTATAAAAATGAATAAATTTAAACAATTAAAACTCACTTTAAAACTGTTTAGGAGGAAAGTATTTAATTCGAATTTAAAGCAACCTTCAGCTTAATCAGTTATTTGCGGAAATTCCAATCAAACTTGCTCATAAATAATTTCCATTATTAACATGTTTTTGCATTATGCTTTGATAATTAAAATAATTAAGTGGACGTCGCATTTAATGCCCATCTTCAGCTAAATTCAATTAATCATAACTACCAAATCTGGCAACCTATTAAAAGATATTCGAAAAGGTAAAACGGAATGCGATTAAAACTATTTCTGTTGCTGATGTCGCTGTGGCTGCTGTGAAATGCCGTCGCAATGAGAAATATGAATCAATTAGTTGGTGCAACAAAAGGCAACGTGTCCACATCCATAAATCGAGCAGATACTTGGATGTGCAACAACAAATTGCCAACAAATTGAAACCAGTTCTTGGGGACTGCATCAATTGGCCAAATGATTATCTGCCGCCAACTTGCAACAAGCGGCAAAAGGCAGTTTGACCAATTGATAATGCAATGGCCAGCATTCGATTGACAAACGTAAATCGATGAAATATGAAATCTAATGTCGTATCTGGAGCATGTGTGTAACGAACGAACGAACGAACGAAGTATCTAAGCAACCGAAAAAGTATCTCAATATTGTCGATCGTTGGCTTTGAGAAATATGGCACACCTGCAACACACTCGCTATGATATGATTGGGCATTGACTGCACAATTTTCCAGTTGCCTGCCCCGAAGAGAAGAGAACTAAGGGAGGGGGAATGCAACATATAGTAGATAGTTCTCCAGGAGAAGCAGTTGAAGCGTGTCCATCTGGGCCCAGGCAAACCCATAAGCCTTTTGGGCCAATTTAACGCTGCTGCCCACCCCTCACTTCGCTTTAAGTCCAATTGATAATTTAACGCTTCAATTGGCCCAAAAACGTACAAATTAACAACATATGAAGTACAAAATACGCTACGAGGCAAATATGAAGTACTTTTTGGCCCAGTGCGCAGCCATTGAATCGTCTGCTTTTTGACCTTTTTCCATTCCATTCCTTTTTTTTTATGCCTTGTCATAATTTGTAGCACATTTTTCAAGCGAATAAGACAAAGAGAAAAGCTGTTAAGCCAAAATGCGTTGCTTTTAATTGTCATTTGAATTAAAAGCCATTCGGTGGCGGCACTTTTTTGGCATTCATTTTGAATGTGAGCTCAACTATGGCCAAGATTGCCATTAAGATGGAAATACACTTTGTTTAAGTTTTGCACAAATCATTTCAGCTGAAAGATAGTAAACGATTAGGCAAAGTGCTTTATTTTACAGCCAGTCCATCTATCAATTTAATAGATATTGAAATCAATAAAAAGTATGTTTAGTTATGCTTATTTAAACCCGATCTTTAATCTTCTTTAGAATCGATCACTTATGATCGGCAATTAGTTGTGTCATCGACTTATTGATGGCCCATCAAAATGCTGCAAGATTACGTTTAGTTCATCGGCAATGATTCAGATTAATCGTTGCCTAATTGAAGAATCCAACCAAATGTGGCAATTTGCTGTTGGCTTGCAATAGATTGTTTTTCCACCTGACATTCACTTTGCTCTGCTCTTTTCTGCTCTCGATCGATGGCGCTTTTGTGTCTATGGCAAAGAAAAAGGCGATCGACTCGACTCGAGTATCGAGTATGCTCTAAACAAAAACAATCGATAAATTTTCATGGCAAGATTGCAAGTGGCTGTTGTTGTTGTTGTTCTGCTGTTGTTTCTCCTCTCCTTTCTCCTCCTCCCCTCCCGATTGCCTTTGTGGAGCGCCATCGACTCAGTGGGTTGCCTTTGATGCTTGGCGCAATTTATCAACGCATTTTATTGAGTGTTTTGTTGCTCGCTTGCATTTTTAATTGTTGCCGCCTGATGCTGACCATAACACCAGCATCTCAGGTTCAGCATCTCAGTCGCAATCCCAAGTCGGCAGAAGGAGCAGCGACTCACTTGTGACTGAGCATAAATTTGTATACATTCCAAGATATATATACATATACATATAGATCGGAAGTTAATTTATGCCATCCATGTGTATATACTTGGGTATCATTTAGTTTTGTTTATTTGAGCCAAAAGATTTGTTGCTGGGCGCATAAATTAGTTTGTCATTGATCGCATTGGCGTCTTGTTGAAACATTTTCGGGTACTCGAACCGAACCGATTCGATTCGATTCGATTCCCCTTTCTAGTATTCGCTTGTTTAGGTAGCAAAGTGGCATGCCACCGGAAAGGTGGTGCAACAAATGCAAGTTGTGAATCTGTTGTGTCTTGTGTCTTGTGTTTTGCGTTGCGTTATTCTCTGGCTGCCAACAAACACTTCAGCACGCAAGCTGCAAGCTGCAATCTCAACTAGGAGCAGGTGAAACTCTCGACCTGGACAGACCACTTTTCAGTGCAGGCTCCCCAAACTGGTCTCTGGTCTTCCCCCTCCCTCTCTCTCTCTCTTCCTCTCTCTATTAAAAATAGTCTAATGATCAATGCGTCTCCCCTCTCTAGGAGTGTATGCAAATCCTAGGCGAAGAGGGGAGAAGAAGGTGAACTTGTTAAGGAATTGAATGCAATGCAAAAATACACAGAAAGAAAAAACGTGCTAAAATCAAGAATTTTTGATCAAGATTGATTGTAAAAGCTAAGATGGTTTATTCTTATAACAAAATCAAAAATTTTCAAAAAATCTAGATTGCCCAATCTTGAAAATCAACATTATAATAATCTTGTTTCAAGAATAGAATAATCTTAATATTGAACCAAGAAAATTTGAAATCAAGATCAAACAATCTTAAATTTAGAGTATTTTTTACACATTTATGAATGTTCTCTATTTTTTAAGAAATTAGGTTCTAATTTTAAAGGAAGGGGATTTCATCATTTTAAGAAACAAGAACACAATTATTTTGTTTAAGATCGAAAAGTTCTCAAATGAAGATTTGCGATCTTAAACTAGAATAAAACATTCTTGAATCAAGATTTCTTAATCTTAAAATGAGATGGTTTAAATTTAAAAATGCATATTTAGTGTAAAAGTCTTTGTTTAAGATTATTTCTTATTTCAAGATTGTTATTTTCAAGATGGAAAGAATCTTAATCGCAAGATTTGAAAATGAGATTTTTAAATTTAAAAATGCATATTTAGTGTAAAAGTCTTTGTTTAAGATTATTTTATATTTCAAGATTGTTATTATCAAGATCGAAAGAATGTTAACTCAAGATTTGTTCAATCTAAATTTGTTTCTCTCTTTCATATTTCAAGATTGTTCTCTTCAAGATCGAAAGAATCTTAACTCAAGATTTGTTCAATCTAAATTTGTTTCTCTCTGTGTAGAGACGCAGCTTCCAGTTTAACAGAACAAGGCAAGGGCAAGATCACAGCCAGGTGTTTGTGGCTGCTGCTCCACATTGCACACGCCATCCAACTGGACAGCACTTGATAGTCCAGTTCGCATTATTATTATTGCTGCTGCTCAGTTTGCAGCGTGGGCTTATTACCGAACTCAAATTGCATCTTCATTGAGCCACAGCCACAGCTGCTGCCCACTGTCAATTTGTTATGAGGAAATTAAACTGATTTCGTTTCGTTTCTTTTGATTTGATTTAATTTGTGGGCAAGTGGGAAGCAGGCGCCATTCGAAGTCTGCTCCAAATGAAATCTTATTTATAAAACAATTAATAATGGTCGCTGACATCGACTTCAACTTTGACTTTGACTTCTCTTCTCTTTGCTTTATCTTTTCGGGTCTCTAAATGCTTTCCGTCACACTTTATAAGGCTGCGGTCTCGAATGTCTTCATCTTAATTGTTATCAACTAATGGCCATAGATTTGTCAAACAAACCAAACGGCATCCAAATCCGAATCCGAGTCCGAATCCTCATAAAGCAAAACAAACTGTTTTACTGTTTGCCTCAGAGATACATTTCGGTGTTTTGTATCTTAATTTATGCAAAGCCGTTTCCAAATGACTATTCAAAAGACTATAATGGCTAATCGCTTTGTTATAACTTTGTTTTGAGTGTGTGAAAGCTATTAAACAAGTCTCGATCAATGGGAGAATTTCTGAAGTTGTTGAAAATGATTCAAAGCAAAGAAATAGTCAAGTTTCTATTTGAAAATGGAGCAAAAATTCGGAAATTTCCTGCTCTAATAAATCAATCAATCAGTCAGGTTAGCAAAAGTATTTTGTGATAACAAATAATTCGAACGAATATCGATAATTTCCACTTCCTGTTGGCAAGATCTCGAAAGAGTTCTCCACAGACTTTATAAAGTTGTTTATTGAAATTGCATCTGCAATCAAACAAATGTATCTCAAATTGTTGTAGCTCCAATTTAGCAGTTGTGGAGTGGATCCCAATGAATAATTATTGCTAATTGATGTTCATAAAAATGAATTTATGAATGTGTGGTGGCCTCTGTCGAGTTCTATCAATTAAATTGGCCTCCCGGCCAAATGCGAATGAGTATGAATGAATAAACAAGTCGTTTTGCGACTTGATTGGCAAAACTCAGAGCCGGAAGTAACGTTAGAGAGTTATCTATCTATGTATCTATCTGGCTAGCTGTATGTGTTTAGCAAACAGTTAGCTCAAGATGCGTCAGAGTCAATCAAAAGGGGTGAGGAGGAGGAGGCGAGTGGAGAGTGGAGAAGCGGAGGCCTTTGCTTAATATTCATTCATAATTTGCGCTGTGGCTTTAGCTATTCTTTTGCGCATGAATCTCTGTATCTTTGCATCTACGAAATACGACGTTCACAAACAAAAGATATATGCGGCCTATCTATGAGTATGAATGCGTGTGTGTGTGTGTGTGTGTGTGCACACACGAAGCATATTTAATTTGAGGCAAACTAGCAATGATTAGGAACATCCGGTTTACTAACCGAAAAACCAGGCGAACAACCAACCGAACAGCGAACAGAGAACAGCAAGCAAAGCCGAAGCATCCATCCACAGTCATTGAACAGTAGCTCGACGACACTCGAGAGTTGATTCGTTTTGGTTCTTAAGTCTACGACGACGACGACAGAACGTGATCATCATCATCATCACAGCCCAACAACATCGTCATCATCACGATCATCATCATCATCATCATCTTGGGGTGCCAGCTGAAGCGCCAGCTTCAAGCTCGGACATAAAGCAGAGATAATAATGTTGTCGCTGTTGTTCGCTGTTCGCTCTTCTTCTTCTTCATGTTGCTGCTGCTGTTGTGGATGCTGTGAAGTTTCTGTTTGGAGTTGGAATTGTGTGTAATTTGTTTGCCGGCTACTGTTGTTTGCTACTGTATTTCAGTTGCCCCATCGCCACAGCTACACAGCTCAGCTCTCAACTCTCTCGACATCTTCAGCTGGACAGCATCTCCACACGATCAACGATCTTGTTGTTGTTGCTGCTGTTGTTGCGAGTTGTTTGTTGAAGCCGCAGTTGATGCTGCTGATGTGATCAGCATCCCAGCGAGTTTATCTTGCGCTTTAAAATGCGGCTTCTTCCTCCCCAACTTTACCTTTCGCCTCGTAATTTATTGCACTTTTTTGTTGCTGTTAATTGAGCCTTAAATATTATATTTATTGAATGAAAATACAGTTTTCTTTTACGTTGATTTATATTTCTACCAAAGCACACAAACAGCCAATTAGAAGTTTAGAAGAAGAATACAGAAACACTTGCAAGTCTGACCGATCTCCAATTTATGTTCAACACCGATTTTTGCAAGGTGATCAGATGTATTAAGGGTTGCCATATATTCAACAATATTCAGTATTAATCAATTAATAGTTTGAACAGTTGCTCCCATTGGGTGATTGACCGGTATCCAACTTCCCATGGCATAAATAAATAAATGAATGCATAATTCAAAGTTGGCAAAGTTGTGAAAATATTAAAGCGCGTTTCCCAAACCAATTAAAACTCAATCAAGAACTGGCCTTAATGTTGGACTGGCCCAACTCTTCTTCTTCGCCCACTGTTTCGTATGCTAATGAATTGATAATTAATAACTGTGATAAGTGCGAAAAGCAAGAGAGAGAGAAGAGAAGACTAGAGAATCGAGAGAGAACTAGTTTGCTGCGGAAACATATCCTGTGTGCATTAACTGTTTTCTACACACACATAACTTGGCCAACTTCCGCAGACTGTGGCTGTGACTGTGGAGGAAAAGCCTAGCGATTTTCCAGTTCCAGTTCCAGTTGAAGTTTTTTTTTTTGTTTTCTGAGCTGCTTCCTTTTGCTGTGGCTGCAACTGCGGATGCTTAAATGGGTTGGAGTTGCCACTTGTTGTTTGTGTTGTGGATTTTCTCGTGGCTGATTTGAATGCCAAGATAGATATCCTGAGCAACAGCTTTCGCATTTCATTTGCTTTGCTTTGGCTCAGCACCCCACAAAACATCATTCATGACTCCAACTCTGAGTCGGACTCGGACTCGGACTCTGTCTCAATATCTGGCTAAATGATCAGCTCGAAAAAGAAAAAGTTGCATGCGTTTCGTGCAGCGCTTGTCTATTTTTTTTCTTTACCACTTTTTGTTGCTGTATTTATTTTTTGCAACAGCTAAAGCAACTACGGCAGCATGCTGTTGTGTATTTTTTCTCACATTGACCGGATGAGCAGCTGCTGGGGATCAGGTGAGGATGAATATAATAACATAAGCCCCAATATCAACAACGGCAACAACAATATAGAGAGCAGCTATCGAACTGACGAAACCAGTTTCATTGAGAAAACGAAGGAGAATCGCTGGGGGCCCGTTGACTGGCCACACTGGACAGGCCAGATCTGTAAGGGGGCTGCTTGAGAGGGTGAGGGGTTGGGGGGAAGGAGGCTCTACATGAATTAATCACTTCGTTTGTAGTGGACCGATCGAGCAGGCGGGTGGCTGGGTATTAACCCAGCGTGTGCGGATGTCTGTGAGTTTCCAGATCACTCGCGAGCTGTGAGTGTGAGCTGTGTGAATGAATGAATGTGTGTGTGAGTGTATTCATGAGTGTGTGTTTGAGGGGCTCCCTCATGCCGTGCCATGCACATTTTATGAATGAAATGATCGACAGCTGAATTGCGAAATTGTTAAACAACAACAGCAAATCTCTGTCGAGTTGCTGTTGTGGATGCTGTGGCTGCTGCTGCGGTCGATTGATCCAACAGGTCGGCTACTCGACGTCGTCGTCGTCAAAGTCAACGTAGCGCCGTGGTGGAAACATAATTTCTCTTAATTATATTGCCGACGATCTTGTAGAGTTTAATGAGTGTTGATTAAAATTTCGTTTTTGTTGCTCATGCGATTTATGTGAACCTCATAAAACCACAACAACGACCACGAATATGAATATATATATACTCGTATTCGTGATTCGCGGGATATCCTACTCATGTAGTGTTTATGTTGGGGCTGAAAGGTTGATTTCATTAACAGCTCGACTGAAAGATCAGCCTCCAATTAGGTGATCCATCAATTTCTGAATTGATTTATGAAATACTGATAAAACAAATAAATACTTTAGTGAATCATATTCATTCATTTGTTCAAGTAATTGTATTTAGAATATATTTTCATTTTAGAACAATTACTTGCTATAGATAACTCATCTTATCTTATGTAATTGGCACTTCCTTTCATAAAGTTTATTGTGTTGCTTTTTAAACAATTTGTAGGCGAGTGCAAGGTGTGAGTGTGAATAGCTGTACACTCATGCTCGCTAGTCACATGTAATCATAATCTCGATGACTGCACTTCAAACAGTTGCCAAAGTGTCTGTTTGATATCAGACATTCGGCGGCTTTCCGCTTGCCTCCCTCTCGCTCCGCCTTTTCTTCACACCTCTAGCGAGTACTCGCACTCGCATTCACACTCACAAAACACTCACACTTTGAATGCATCTGCTCCAGATCCCCGCAGACGCAGTGCAGCCACAACAAGTGCAATGGCAACAAACATAAAAGCGAATGCTTTGATCTATCTATCGACTGCAACAACACCTCATCTTATATGGAGAGATCTTTCCCCTCTCCCCCTCCAAGAGAGTGGAGCACTCATAATTGTGTTATAATTACGATTAGAACTCGAAAGGGGCAAACACAGGATGAAGGAGGCTGAAAAACATGCGAGAGTCGATAACAAATCGTTTCGAGAATCGTAAAATTCGTTTTTTGCGTTGTTCATTTTCTGCTTTTCCAATTTTCCCTAGCGTGTCGTTTGATGTTTTTCCAACTGCTCGAAAAAAACGTTCGAGCTAAAAAATAAACAATGCGCTTTTTTTTCGGATGCGACTTCGTCGCAACTTCCCTCTCTCCATCTCTATCTCTCTCCGAATTTATTGTGCACCCAATTTGCTGGCCAAATATATTGCCCCATATTGTTAAATATATATAGATCGAACTATATTTATATTTGGCAATTCTTTTACACGAATTTTAGCATAATATTAACCCGTTGCTTTAGTTTGGCAATTGTTTATAAACATGACAAGTTCCGCCGAAGCGAAACCAAACGAAACGAAACCAAATTCACAAAATTCATTGAAACAAAAACGCCGCGCAGTCTGTTTGTGTTCTTTAATCTTGATGTTGTTCTAATTGTTGTTGCCATTGTTGTTGTTGTTGCTGAAACAATACACCCATAAAGATGCTGCTGAACAAATATGAAAAACAATAATGTGTTGTGCCAGCAGCAGAAGCAGAAGCAGCAGAAAGCAAAGCCAACATATTAAAAATTAATTTATTCGCCTTTAACCAAAACTGAACCCATTGCTCGATGGTGGACGATTGATCTCAGTTCCGTTGCTAGTTGCACCTCTCTTTCTTACTCTCCCTCTCTCTTTCTACTCCCACTCACCTCCTGCACTCCTTCAACACCCGCGCTGCATTCACAAAATGTGAGAGTTTTCGTTTGATCATCAATTTTATTACATAAAACTGCTTGGGGGCTTCACGTTGTTCTATACCCTGCATATGATGGAGTGGGAGGGTAGTTTAGACTGCAGAAGAAGTAGAAAATACCTTGCAGTAGAAGACACCTCTTTCTTTTGTTTACATACTTTCGATTTTAAATACATTTCAATTGCATTGTCAACATTCTTACAGAGTATTCCCAAGTCTTAACTTAACATTTGTTCCAACATTTGTTGGGGATTTCCAGTCCCCATAAACACACACTAGCTAGCTAGCTATCGATTGACTTTGGCCTGTCTATATAAATTGTATTTTGTGTTGATCGTTTGCTAAATAAACATTTTCATTAGTGTTGTCGTAATTGTTGTTGTTGCTGTTGTTTTTGCTTTTGTTATTTCCCTCAGTCGCTTTCTTCTTTAACTTTTGTCTTTGCAGATATGATTACCTAGGGAAATATATGAGCCATTAATTGCAAATATAATTTTTCGAAGGCGAGTCTCCATAATGTGTACAATTTATTGCCATTGAATTTAGATTATACAAATATAATTTCATAAAATAAATAAACTGTTCTCTCCGAATTTAAAAGTAATTTAAAGTGAGTGTTATAGAAATGAAATGAATAACAATAGATCATAGAATTTATTGAGCTACTTTTGGCGAAGATATTTTTGCAATTTAAAAAATACCACAAATTTCAATAAATAAATAAAAATCTAGAGAGAATTTCCTCTCAATTTCGAATATGAATCATATTATATTCATCGTTCAAATAATTTCTGAAAATAAATAAAATTGCAATAATTCGAGCAGTTTATTGTGATACTTTCGACTTTTATATTTGCAAATTTTTAAAAATAGAAATAAACAAGTAAAAATAATATCAAAACAGTGCGGTATTCATTTTAAAATATACCAAATAAATATTGTGCAATATACTATAAATACACAAAAAGGTTATATGTGGTATATTTTTTGTCCTTTATTCAAAATATACCATAGATCACATAGACCAGATTGTCAGCCAAAGCAACTAAAACCCTTACTAAGTAGTCGTTTTTTCCTTGGTATAAAAATAAATACTACAATTTTAATAAAACAAATAGAAATCTCATCGATTCTTTTCTCAGAATTGCATCCAAGTGACTAATATACATAGTTCGTATAATTTGTAGAATTCATTGACAATACACAAATTAATTTTTAAAGACATAAAAATTCATTCACTCTGAATTGAGTTTTATTCTGATAAAATTGCTTTTGGCAATTTAGAATATACAAATATATTTATTTCAATATACCAAATCCCTTTTCCACTTCCCTCTCTCTATGAATTAAATCCTAATCTAATTGAAAGTGACTTCTGCAATAACTTAATCAAAACTGCATTTCAACGTGAAGATGCTTTTCTCTCTGATCTTAGATAATTCTGCAAGTGCAGCGAATGTTGCTTCCCAACTTGGCTCCCCTAATGAACGAGTTGAGATAGAAAGACGCTTGGAACTCGAAGAGCAAATGCAATTAGGAAAAGTGTGTGTACTGCCCACCATCAATTAAAGAGTGACTGACTGACTAACTGACTGTCAGAGAGTGACTGACTAACTAGCCACAATTAAAGATGCTTTGCGCACGCGCAGATCGCGATCTTCTTCTATATACTAGTATTGTAGTAGTTCTTTTAGTTGATTTTTTCGTCAGATTTCCATAGGCTAATTGAATGAAATTAAAATTGAAAGACGGCAATTAAAGCAGCAGCAACTGAAGCAGAAAAAATGTCGCTTTGAGATTCCCCTGCATTTCGCATTGAAGGCAAATTGAATGAGAGACCATTGTGAACAGGGAGCAATCAATGTCGTCATAGAAGCACAGACAGCGCGTTATTTCGACTTGTTTAGATAGCGCAAATATCTATCTATTACTCATGCATCGAGTATCGAGTGGTCGTAGTTCTTGGAACGAAACTACTCGACGACACAGACAGTTA
Source organism: Drosophila sulfurigaster albostrigata (assembly GCF_023558435.1). Taxonomy (NCBI): domain Eukaryota; kingdom Metazoa; phylum Arthropoda; class Insecta; order Diptera; family Drosophilidae; genus Drosophila; species Drosophila sulfurigaster. Next base: position 36,759,723 of record NC_084882.1, on the reverse strand, counting down.
TCTCCCCTATATCGTGGTGGTATCTATATTGCCAACTCGGAGGGATACTTTAGGGGAGTCCCAGAGAGAGGTCAGGTCCTCATTTTGAGAATGGTGCAAGGGTATTTCGCTATCAGACAATCACTGCTCGCTCGCTCGCTCTAACCAATTACTTGGCCAGCTACCTGGTCAGGTGACTAAGCAGTCACTTAAGGCTGTGGGAGTAAAGATGGAGATGGCGAGGGGGAGACAAGAGCGAGCCTGAGCTTGAGCTTGAGAATTTAATCGGTGCCCCCGAAAAAAGAAAAAACAAAATGAAATGAAAGGCAACGAAAAATGATTTCGTATTCCCACGACTCTTGGAGCCAGACTGCGAGTCCTTGATCGAGGAGAGTAAGTGATAGGCTCTGAAGATGAATTGCAAGCATGCTGATAGCAAAGTCGAGCATGCCGCGCAGAGTGCACAGGGTATTCACCCGACCTTCTTTGTCTGCTCTCGCCTGGGAACTGGGAACGAAGGATTAGCAGGTAAAAGCTGAAGAAGACGTCGCGTTTTCTTATTGTCCTGCTGCTGGTAATTCGAGTCGAATCTGGCGATTTGGGTCTAAAACAAATATGAATATTCTATGTGAGTGTGAGTATGTCAAAATAATGTTTGAGTTCCAGTACTTGAGGCCCTGAAAAAGAATTTCAAGTTCAAGTGCGTGGGAATTTGAGTTTCTGCGAATTTCGCTGCTCAATTGCAATTGGTTTCTCTTTGCTTTTCTTTATTTTTGCACAACTGAAATGTAATAATACTAGGGATGCATCACGTTGTAGTAGTTGCCACAATTATCACACTCTTCAGGTGGCTGCATTTATCATCTTGTTGTTGTTTTATATGTTGTTCTACCTACCCTCATCAAAGTGGCAATTAATTATATCATTTATTTCGATTGTTTTTTACACCAAATATTCGACATACTTCGATTTGAGTTGCACCCGAGTTGCGTCTGCTTCTCCACTCTCTTGCAGCATGCAACATGTGAGAAGCACACACACTCACACACACACACTGGCAGACTGAGGCGGGCACACACAATTTAAGTGTTGAGTGTGTAATTTTATATTTCCGGTGTAGTAAGTTTCATACGACAGAGATCTTTTTGCCTTCTCTTCTCTGCTGCACTTGCGTCGCTGCTTCTGCTGCTGTTTCAGCTGCAACAAGAAGGAGAAGGAAAGGAGGAGGAACAGTGACTGCGACAAGTATCTGTCCAATGCTGCGGCTGCTTGTCAGGCGTCGTCTCACACACAATTCCTGCAATTATTTTTATATCGAAAAGCATAAAAAAGAAAACACAACTGAAAATGAAAACACCCCACTATCAGCTCCATCCAATCCAATCCAATCCAATGCAATCCCATCGAGACAGGGGACTGTCATGCATACATATACATATACAAATATATGTATTTATTTATGTCTTGTATTAAGTTGAAGTTGTCGTAATTTGGCTGCACATTATTTGATTTATTTGCTTTCGATATAATTTCCAGTGTTTATCCAGAATTGAAAAGCATAAAGCGCATTCGAGGAATCGCAGCGAGTGGAAAACAAAAGAAATATTCTCCTCGATGCGATATTTAGTTTATGCAATCTATCGTCAATTTGTATATACGAGTAATATTTTATGTTCACGGCGTTTTCCTAGAACTTGTTTGAATTTGCATTCGCCTTTTTATATAATTTGTGGTGTCGCCCTTTTTATTGACATAATTTACGTACTTATTACGAGTTCGAGTGAAGCGTCAGCAACTTGTTGACTTCGCTGACTTCGACTTCAATCGCAGCTGAATCAAATTAGTTGAGAGAAGAGCCCATGTATATCCTGAGGCCGAAGTCATTTCCAGCTGAATAAATATCAAAGGACATCGAGCAGAGCCAAAGACAAAAAGAAGTAAATTACACTGGCAAACAGCAGATACAAAAGTATCTCTAGATACAGTTTTGTAACGCACATTTAAACAACATCATCGATAGACTCAAGAGAGAGTTAGAGGAGGGAGAAAAGCAGAACTTTTAGCCACAATTTAATAGAATGAAGCTCTTTGACTTGCGTTTCGTGAGCAAAGAGAAAATCCCCAACCCAGACTCCGTCTTCAACTCCGACTCCGAGTCCATCGAGTTGGTAATGAAATATCTAACGACCGGAAGTCAATAGCAAATACTTAATAATGTTGTTGGCCTGGCTTGGAACAGAGAATTGAGCTCAGCTGGGTTCGCATTGCGTTGCGTTGCTTTGCGGTTTAGTTGTTTGGTTGTTTGCCTTTTGGCTGCCATTTTCCGTTGCTAATTTCCCTGCACGACAATTAAAGGTGTGCGACCCGAAAACAACGAGATACAATTTACAATTATTTCGTAATGAATCCTTGTTGACTTTTGGGGAAAGATTCTCACTCTCTCAGCTGTCATCAAGTTCTCAGTGCAATTGCACAAATTACACGTTTGCGATGGAAATTGATTTAACACCTCAGGCGACGCCACAATAAGAGAGAGAGAGACAGGTGTGATCGCGCAGGAAATCATTAGCCATGGACTGTCTTTAACGCTGTCATATTGCGGCTTTTGTCTCTGTCTCCAAGGAGAACTCTTCACGTACCACAAATAAATTAGACTTCAGATCTAGGCCAACATTTGGCATGGCAACTTTGTTGTACTTCAAACTTGGCAAAGATAAAAAAAGAAAACAATTTCTATTTTAATTTTAGCATATCATTCTCGAGTTGCAAAACCATTCACAAATGTGTTAAACAATCGCAATTTGTTTAAAGTACAATTTCCGATTCTCGGAAATTGGGCAATCAATCTAAAGTGGACTTTAATTGAATTGCCTATTTGCCATTTTGTAGTTATCAGCGATAAGAAACGCGCCACTTCCGTTTGTATAACCGGAAGTTAACGTGTTTGTTCACACGAGCCGCGTGCCAAAATACTAAATAAAAAAACAAAAACATCATCCACACTCATCATTCATTCATTGTAAGTTTTACATCGACTACAACTCGTTATCATCGAGCAGTTTTGCAAATGTTTTGTCTGCTAACACTAATTATAAGCTGTTTCGGAAATGTGCCTCTAATTGGCAAACACGACACGAGTCAAATGTCTTATCAGCGAACTTCTTTTATCATTCTTATCACTCAGCAATCAGTTATCACTGCGCGATAAGCAAAAGATACGCTCAGCGTACCAAAAATAACCTGCACTAATAAATTTTTGCGAGTGCTCCATTTCCTTGATGGCCACTTCAATCGTCGCAGACCAAGTGACGTTCTGCCGTTTTCTTGGAAATTTGATAAGCGCCCTTGGCCAAACTGTGTTCGCGAACACGAACTGCGCACTCTTTCCACATACTCGTAAATGTGCGAGTGGGAAAATGAACATAGGAAAAGGCAATTATAATGCCAAGATTAAACACATGACTCAAGGGGAAGTTAGCATATTAAACGCGAGACGCAGACTCTCTCAAATCTCTCTGCCTAACGAGAGGATTTCTGCCTTTGCTGGACTACGTGACAAATGCAACGTAAGCCAATCCCAATCCCAATCTTAAAGCCAAGCCACGATTCTAATGCAATTCTAATGCAGCTCTAATCAGTTCACTCAATTACAAATCCATAAACATTGCTGCACAGTCATTAACATTCTACACTCTACAAATTATAGAAATGGGTTCCTTTCTTTTGTAGAATGTATAATCTTCTTAACTTTCTATTTAAATTTTGAGAAAATTAATAATAGGATAATTGTTGTAAATCAACTAAATTATTAATACTTAAATTATACTAAATTCTAAAATAATGGTGTATTTTAAATGTAGTACTCTATTAATATACCAATTATAGACTTTGGTATGTGTTTTCGGTATATTAATTTTGAGAGAATTAATAATAGAAAAATTGTTGTAAACCAACTAAATTATTAATACTTAAATTACACTAAATTCTAAATTTATGGTGTATTTTAAATGTAGTACTATATTAATATACCAATTATAGACTTTGGTATATTTTTGCGGTATATTAATTTTCTTTCACTTCATTTGATTTTCTTCACTTTCTTACTTGTTTTTCTGAATTTTGAGATGTTGATATTTATATAGACTGTTATTATACAGAACTTGAATTAATTATTGTATAGAATACAGAGCGCATTTTGAAAGAAAGACTAAATATTGGTATTACATACATACTAAATATTTGGTATACCAAATTCAGAATTGAGAAGTATTGCTTGCATTAATTTCTCATCACACAAGCCATTCGTAGCTGCACTCTTTATAGTGTTGACTATAAGAATCGATTCGGGAATATTAAAATTGTTCCATGAATTATCTTACAAGTAATTTATCAAATCATATTCACGATAGTTACGAAGTCCATTCCACAATAACTATTATTACAGTTAAGCTTCACAAATATTAAAATCTCCCTACAACATTTAAGCTTAGCAAATTTGCACTTAGATGAAAATGATAGATTGCCTTTAAATCAGGAAACTACACTCTAAAATAAGATCGTAGAAGATTTAAATAATATAGTACGCGATCATTATTCATTCTATTGAATGATATGCATTAGTTCGGCTCGAAATTGAGTCTGCAAACCTAAGCAGAGTCTCGTCTTAGCCGCAACGACTTGATTGACCTAGTTCAGCGTGAAGAGCAAAGAGCTAACAATGAACACCTCATGAGTGACCGCATCAACAGAATGTGTTGCATGCAACACAGCCACCAAAGAAGGTCCCCGGCGTATCCATGAAGTTGGAATGGAGTCTAGGCATTAACACCCAAGTTTGTTTTTTTTTTGTCTTCTGTCTGTTGTCTGCTTTCTGCTGTGTTGTGTGTGGCCCAACGGAACTCCATCAAGAGTTTTGTTCAGGGCTCATAATGAATTTCAGACACGCACAGACGTTTTGTAATTTCAAGTTGTAACTACTGCGTTTTAAAGAGCTTTTCCCTTATGGCCAGCAACAACAGCAACAGCAATTCATAGTGCAGACATGCAAAGAAATGTATGTATGAATGTGAAATATGTGGCAAAGTATCTGGCAGATACATTGCTGTATCTACAACTCTTTGCAAGCGAGAATCTAGTCAGCGCTTGTCGCCAATTATATGCGGTTTTGTGATAATGAGCAAATGATCTCAGTCCCTCGTTCGTCTCGCGTCCCGCGTCTCCTCACGTAATTTCGATTCATTCATAGACTCAAAACGCGACGCCGCCGCCGCCGCCGTCGTCGTCGTCGTGTTTCATTCATAAATTTACCTGGTCGCGTAGTCATAATAGCTCTATCTTCTGGCCTTTTGCCTTGCTTGCCGTTTTGTTCTTTCTTTTCTCCTACAAACACACACACACACTCATGTGTATAATTTCGTCTTGGCTGCTTTATCACATTCTCATATATTATTTACCACGGGCCTCTGCTTCTGCCTCTGCCTTCGTCTTTGCTTCGATTGCGATACGAATACGCGGCGCAGCGAACGGAAGCAGCGGAAGCGTCGACGCCGACGGCGACAGCGACGTCGTAGTCGATCATTGTTGTTGTTGTTCGTTGTTGGTTGCTGCATGTATTTTTGACGCAAAGAAAACGAGCCGACAACGTACGTCTCCTCGCGTCTCCTTCTGCCTCTGTCTTCTTCTTGCCTTGTTGTCTTGCTGTCTCATTGTCTGCTGTTGCCTGCTATGTGGAGTTCGAAAAGAGAATGCGCGTGTAAGGCAACATAAGAAATTCATTCATAAATTCGATGCCATCGTTGCTGCTGTTGTTGCTGTTGTCTGCCTGCAGCAGGAGCCCCACACACGAGAATGCATGTGTGTGAGGAAACATGAGTAGTTTCGCCATATGTGAGCTATGAGAACAACATTCACACACACACTTACTCTTCTTACTTTGTAGTTGTTGGACACTTGATCTCGATTGTCCAACTTGTTACAGTTTCAAAGTTAGTGTAAGAGAGCGAGAGAGGGCGAGCTTTTGTGAACTTGGCGTTGACTTTTGGGCACCTGTTACACCCTGTGCGGCGCCCTATGTGCCCTGTGCTTCGCTGTGTGTCACCTGTTGCCGCTGTGTGTGCCTGTGTTTTATTTGCTATTTGCTTTGGCTTTCATTTCGTGCGTTGCTGTTTTTTTCTTTTTGTTTTTTTTTTTGTGGCTCGTCTCGTTGCTCAGTGCTAAACAAACAGCTTGTTGTTGTGTTATTTTACTAGGTGTAGCTGTTGCTCTGCATTGCTCTTGTTGTTGTTTTTATTGTCGGCACGATGTGATGGCCGTTTCCGTTCCACACACACACACATGCAAACACGCACACACTCACTTGGTTGCTCAAACAGTTTCGTTTGTGAATGAATTCCATTTCGTTTCGCCTGCTCGCTCTGAGATTTTGTATGCCGACTATTCCAATTCCACTTGTTGCACACTACGCTCTCACGCTCCCACTCTCTCGTTCTCTCTGTCTCTCGGTGTGTTCGTGTTTGTTGGTGTTGGTGTTTCGGCGCGTTCTCTAGCTCGTTTCTTCTCATTGTTTAGGATACCCAGCGGACGAGGCGATCGTTTCGTTTCAGTTTGGCTTCACAAATCCAGCAATCCAATAGATACACAGCGAGACACTGAGAACGAAGTGAACCGAACCAAAAATCATTTTCAGTTTTGTTTTTTTTTGTTGTGCATTGTGCAACGTGAAATTCACTTAAATAAATTTAAATAAATCTTATCGCGCGTTCGTCCGTCGACTGTGTGCTTACGTTTCCATACGTTGTTGTTCTATACGGGGATACAGATACAGATACAATTGTGTCTAAATACATATTTGTGTATCTTTCTTTGTGTGTTGTGTGAATAAAGAAGAGATAGCCAATTGTTTAGTGATAGAGCCACGCGTCTTGCCCATGGTTAATAACAACAACAAACAGTGCGAGTGATGACTAAATTGCCCAGAAGTTACAACCCCCTGCATATTGTAACTTTGCGATACATTTGTATCTGCTGGCACTAAATAGCATTAAAGAGCGTGTCGTTAACGCCAAAGGGTCGCGACTTTCACTGACATTTCGGGTTAAATTTGTTGACGCTTTGATTTTCACGCCAATAAATTGAAGGCAATTGACTGTGAATCGGCCCCCCTTCGAAAGAGAAAGAGTCTTGTGAGTGTTTTGTGTGTGAGTGAATGTTCCACAATTGCTTTGACATTTGACACCCAAGCAACAAAGAGGCGAACAAACAAAAGTCAAGAAAACATTTTCATTGGCCAGCTGAGCTACGCCTTCTACAGCGAACTGCAAAATTATGACAAATGAATGGATCGATTGGAGTGATTGCCGCATGTTGCCGCCTCTACGCTCCGCCAACTACAACAACAACAACAACCATAACAGCAACAACAATAGTATTAGCAGCAGTATCAATAGCCAGCAGCAAACGTATCTGGGCAATAATTACAATTATCAGTGTCTAACGAGCAAATTTCACTTAAAAGCTCACAAATTGCAGCAGCTGCACACGAGTCACAACAAGCTGCGAGGTAACTTGCAGATACTTTTCTTCTCTATATATCATAGATACTAGATACTCGATACTCGTGGTAGTAACGTGCAATTAATCAATGATATCTTTCTGCGTTCTTCTTTTGTTTATTACACAGATGTGCCCACAGCATTGCCACCGCTTACGCCAGGCACCAATCGCAAGGTGAACGAGGTCTTGAAGGCCTCCTTTGCCTCCTGGGAGAAGGAGGTGCAGAACTGCAACATAACCAAAGGTAATTATAACTTCACAATATCAATATCAATATCACATACAGAGTTCCCATGCACTTGTCTAAATTTCAATTGCAACGCCAATAAAATAATAATCATTTATACGAAGAAAGACGTGATCATAAATGAATATTAATCGCTTCCCACAGCAATAGACTTCCAAATGAGAATTTGGTTTGCGTCGCTCCCACGCACAACAACAACTACAACACAAACAACAATTAATTAAACAACCAATGAACGTGGCATTAGAAATTGTTATTAATTTCATTTGCATTTCTGTTTCTATTCCCATTTTCATTTTCATATGTAGATCCCCGCGAGTGGACAGAGGAACATGTCATCTATTGGCTCAACTGGGCCAAGAATGAATTCTCGCTGATCACCATGGACCTGGGACCCTTCTGCAAGATGACGGGCCGTGAAATGGTCGAGCTGGGCAAGGAGAAGTTCCTCGCCATCACGCCGCCCTTCACAGGCGATATTCTGTGGGAGCACTTGGACATACTACAGAAAGGTAAGCAGCCCCTTCAACACCTGGCACGTGACTCGCATAGACCTGAAAGTCACGAGAGTCAGTCAGTCAGTCAGTCAATCCGTTGGCGCCAGCTTCGACATTAAATCAGTCGAGTAGTAATAATTTCGATTCGTTTTATTATCTATGAATCGCATCGAACGAGTGATGTCTATATTTATGTGATATCGATGGCCTGGGAAAAAATACTCTGCGCCTTTTTAATGCTCGTTATTCATAAAGTAGAAGGAAATTATAATTTTGTGTTAACAGAAAATGTAGACGAAGACATATCCGACCTCAGTGGTTGACAATCTGGTAGATTTTTTATACTATAGTATATTCTGAGTGAAGTAGTAGAAGGGAATTATAATTTTGTGTTAACTGGAAATATATTATATATGTAGCAGACAGAAGGAGGCCATTGTTTAACAATCTGGTATATTTTGTATACTATGGTATATTTTCAGTGTAATAGTATATCGTTATACATATAAAATTGCTATGTTTCATAAAGTAAAAGAGAATTAAAGGACGTCTACGAAAGCATTGATTAACAATCTGGTATATTTTGTATACTTTGGTATATTTTGAAAGTAGTAGTATGGCGTTACATTTGAATTTGCTATGTTTCATAAAGTAAAAGAGAATTCTAAGACGTCTACGAAAGCATTGATTAGCAATCTAATATATTTTGTAAGCTATGAGTATAGAAGTATACCGTTATATATGGAAATTTGGTATATTTTAACGATAACACAGCTTTCGCAATGTTTTGTTTTTATTAAAAGTGCTTAGCGGATATCTCAAAGTCTAACACACGCGACTATAGCTATCTACTTGTGTATTTGTCTATTCATTCTATCAGCATTGTTACTATCCCAAATTGTTACCGAATATAGCAAACGCCTTTAAGTAGATTCTAATTAACAATGTGGTATATTTTGAGTGTAGTAGTATATCGTTGTATAAGGAATTTGCAATGTTTTGGCTTTATTGAAAATGCATAGCGGATATCTAAAAAAGTTGTGTATTAGTCTATTATCAGCATTGTTACTATCACAAATTGTTGGCGAATATAGCAAAGGCCTTTAAGTAGATTCTAATTCTGTTTTGAACCCAATAAACTCAAGCAAAATGAACCTGCTTATCAGCAGCGGAAGTCCAAGGAACGCTAACGAAATCAAGCTGCCAGGTAACCCGTTTAAACGAGCAGCGAGGAGGAAGGTGTAGGGGGGGAGTGCGATTCCGTTATTCGCCAGCGAGTTCTATGAACTCTCTTGCCCACTTCCTGTCCGGTCTGCGTCTGTGTCCGAGTCCGGTTGGGTCGCAACAAATTGAAATTTGATTTGACTGCGAGCGAAAAAGTGTAACATTTTGTTAACAATTTATTGAGTTTAAAAAAGCTTTTAGTTTGGTTAATGTTGTATCAAAATAAATAAATTGAATTTCCTTCCCGTTTGCCTTGTGACAGAGTGCGAGAAACCAAATGAGGATATTGTGCATGGGAATTCCTTTGAATCGGCCACCACCGCCTCGGTCTGTGGATCAGACCATCAGGTGGCCAATTACGCCACAACAACAACAACAGCAGCAACGCCAGCCACGACGCCCACGTCCAACAACAACAACAACAATAACGAAAGTATTGCGAGTCGCCTGGCCATGGATTATGTGACATCGACAACGTCGAACAGTGATAAGAGCAACAGCTTCCACCCCTCAGCGCACACAGGTAAGCGAACATTCGAGTATCTTGTAGATACAATTGCTAATTGATGTTAAATCAATGATAAGTGATATGAAGTCATTAAGCCATCACACGATGTTTATGCCACTAGATTGAGATCTAGATTGAGATAAATTTTGTTGTGTTTTTGGCATATGTTTAGTGCATCCGGTGAACAACAATAATTCGCGTCGGAAGCCAATCAAATTCACCTACGAATTCAATTTGAATTCCGATTCTGATCACGATCTATGGCTGCCCCCCCATCCAAAAGGGGAATGCTGATCCAGATCTCATTATTAATTGCCAAATGGATGCGGAATGCAATCCACATTGAGCTGCTGCTCGCTGTGTGTGTGTTTTGAATTGCCTTTTAATTTATTTATGTGGAATTGAAATTGAAACGGAAATTAAATTTTAAAACAAATAGTCTTGCCTGGCGCCAACGTAGGCGACGGCAACGGCGACGTCGACAGCATATCTAAATATCTATTTAAATTGTTTACATATTAGGCATACAGCATTGCGATGTCGAAGTCGTTTTCAACGGGATCATCGCTGCACAGCTTGAGATACATTTATTTAATGCTGTGTCGCCCCGTACAAATTGGAGCGACAGCGTCGCATCATTAATGCATTGTATCTGTATCTTTTGCATCTCTTCTCTTCTCCCCCTCTTCTTCTCCTCTTCTCCACATTCTTCCCTCCCTCCCTCCGCTGGCAGTGTTAACATGATGTAGCATGCGCCACAATTTTTATTATTAATCGACAAGCTGCCCACAACAAGAAAAAACACAGTTATAGTTAGGCCTAGAGCTCAGCTTCAGTCTGAAGCTGCTGCCGTTGCTGCTTTTTAATAAATTAATTGAATTTATGGTCTTTGACACATTATGGCCATAAATGTTATGAACATTTCCATACGCAGCCAGAGCCACAAAGCCACAAGTGTGCGCTACTAATGAAACAATCAACCAATTTGACGACAGCCGAATTTTCAAATCCTTAACTAAGATTACAAAACGAACGCCGAATACACTAACTTGCCTACAAGTTGCTTCTCTTTTCAAAGGCACTATCTTATTAACAGGAGAAAAAGTCATCATAGCAACTCGATAAGAAATTTATTACTCTTATTTTTCTTAGAAAAGAAAAAAAAATCGTATATTTCAGGAACTAGCTTATTAAAAGAATAAATAGTAATCCAATAATATAGTAAAATAGTTCCTTGAAAAAGAAAACCTATTATAAGAACAAATAGTGATTGATTTCTTATGGATTTACTATGATTTGCTATATTTTAAAAAAGTATTCTGATTACTTATAAATTGTTTACTTGCCACTTGAAGCTACTGCAAATCACATTTATCATTTTGTTGCCATATCATGTCCGTGTTTAATAAATTTATATTATAAATTAATTTCCATATCATGTCAAAGTCAAAGTCACAAACTCTGTGATGCAGCTGAGCAACTCTCTAGGGACTTGAGCTCAGCACACACGCAAATCCAAACTAAAATCTACATTAATTCTTAATCATAAGTTGTCGTCAGAGCGCAGTCTTTAAATGGTTCTTTTAGTCTCCCTGTCTTTCGCTGTCTCTTTCTCTCGCTTCACTCCCTCCCTCTCTCTCTCTCTCTCTCTCTTCTTGCTCTCTTCAATTTGATTCAATAATTTCTAAATGAACGTGGCCCCTGCTTGTTGCTTGTGCCTTTGGCTTTGCCTTTGCCTTGTGTTTTGTCATCTCGTGGATCGTCTGTTGCCCCCTAATCCCACTCCTCCCTCCCTCTCCTTCTCTCTCGCTACTGCTGCTGATCCGTTGTCCAACTGCCCGCATACAAATGATGTGTGTGCAACTTGGTTTGTCATCGTGGTGTGTTTGTGTTGTGGCTGTTGCTGTTCCCCTCCTGCTGAGTTTTGTAGGTTGTTTGCTTAATTCGTTTCGATTGTCTTTTTGTCAGTCATTAATTTGCCGCATTTACATATTATTGATGTTGCCCTCTTCTCGCTCACATTTGCATACATGAGTTTATGAAGCTTTCTAAGCATGTGTGAAAACTGTAGAACCACAAACTTCAACTTAGCTTCAGGATTAGTTCACAGCAATGCGTGACTAGTTGAACTCTAAATGTATCTCAAGTTTATAGTGTCCTTAAGTGCAGAGGCAATTATGCAAATGAAGAATCGATAGAGCGAGGGGTTAAAGTGCGTTAAAGTCTCGATATTTATTCGATCCAGGTGTTCGCTTGACTTGCTGAGAATCTTCTTTTACACAGTTACACTGTTCATGAAAAGTACTACAAATTATGATTAATTGTGCTCATTAAAATTGAGTTTATGGCTTGCAAAAGAATCGACTACAAGAAACAGTGTCATGAACGCTCGGCTACCAACTTGAATTTGTTTTATGGCCTTTTGCGCTCTTTGGCTGTGTATTCTTTTGTGAAGTTTGCTTTTAATTTCGACTCAAGCCCCTCTTCTCTTCAGCAGCAGCAGCGGAGGGGCAAATTACAAACACCTACAACACGGACTCAGCGAAGCGCAAAAAGCGTTAAAAATGCTTTAGGTTTCGTCATCGCAGCGAGACTATATCATATATTGTATCGCCAGTATCTGATAGATACAATATAATCCGCAGTTGGAGTTGCATTCCTCTAGAGTAGCGAGTGATTTACAGCAACGCATTTGTTAAGGTGTCAGATGAATATACTTTGAATATATTTTGGAGTTCTGCTTGGCTTCTTCACTTTCATTAGAATTTCGTTAAAATTTGAATTTGATGATTCAGTTTACTTTTCGGCTTTTCATGGCTTTCCTTGCCCACTTTCAATCAATTTTCGCAGCTAACGCTTACTCATCATATTCACAGATACAATAACTCACAGATACCTCACATATGATGAGCTCTTCTCTAAGTGTATATGTGTGTGTGTGTGGACAGCCAGGGTCTTTGGGTGTTGCGGTTGAGAGCGCATCTAGGCTAGTGTATCTTAGATATTTGCACGCAAAATTGTTTTTATTAGCGCTCACCGTTCATTGTTCTCTCAGATACAATGCGATGCGATGTGCTGTGACTTGACTTGAAATCTGCTCAGATTTATACAGCCACAACTTTTCGGGCTTAATTAGAGACCCTAGAAGAAAGGCCATCAAGCAGGCAAATGGCTTTGGCTGAAGTTAAAGCTAAAGCTGAAGCCATTGTTGAATGTAGATTTAAATTTGCGAAAAAATTGTTCTATTTTCAGTTCTGCTTTTATTTCACCAGATTTGTAGGTTTAGTTTAGTTTTTATTGTTGCTGCTGTTGTTGTTGTTTTTTATATTTCTACACAATAAAATGCCTGATGCGTGAAATGTTTGTCCAAGCTTGAAGAGTTGCCATTGTGCTGCCGTTGTGTGTGGCTGTTGTTGATTCATGTTCATCATCGTCGTCGTCGTCGGCAACAACATGAACATCATGCTGATGTCGGCATATAACCTCAGCCCAGCCAGCCAACCGATCAGACAGACAGAGACACAGACAGAGCCTGGTGAGTGCTTCACTCGCTTTTCAGATCGCTTGGCCGTTGCAAGTTGCGTTGCGTCTTTGCGTTGCTCTCGTGCCGCACGGCGTCGCACGGCGCGTAGGTTGTTGCCTCACAAAATGACACATTTAATGCATATTTGACTTGTAGATACATCTGACTGCACATGCAGACGCCCCTCCGCCACCTCCCCCACACCTCTGGCTTCCTCTTTCTGAATCTCCACCTTCAACTCTTTTTTTTTTAGTACGAGACAAACGCCTCGGGGTCAGAGTCAGAACTAACGCCGTTGATCGCCGTTCGTTGATCGCCACATTGCGTGTCACATTCATGAGTGTGTGAGTGCGAGTGCCTTGCAGTGAATGAATAGTGCGAATACAGCCACAAGTATTCATAAGTGTACTCGCTGTTGTCGCATTTGTGGCCTCTTGAGTGTGTGCCAAGCGTTTTAGTTTAGTTACACTTTGTTGATTTTGAAAGCGACATTGGAATTCTTCGCCTGCTTCTTCTTCTTCGCTGTCTTTGACATGCGACAAATCAACTCGAATACCCTTTGAGTGTGTGTCCGACAGAATTGTGAGTCCCAAAGATGGTTTCACTTCTTTTGTGGATGTAGTAGAAGTTGCAATATTCTGATATTTCATCGAAAGAATCTTTTCAAATATAAACAGTATTAAAAAATACCAAATTCTAATCAAATATGCATACTGCAGTCTATTTTTAACTATTGCAATGTTTAGAATTGCGGTTGTAGTATATTTCTTTAAGATCTCAGTATTCAAAAATACCAGATTTTAATCAACTTTTTCGTTGTTTTAATATTTGAATTATAGTATATTCTCAGTATTAAAAAATACTATATTTTAATCAAAGATTCATTCCGAAGCATTGTTTTAGTATTTGAATTTATATTATATTAAAATTGAAGAACTCAGTATTTAAAAATACCAAATTCTAATAAAAGATACCTACTAATGAATGACAGAATCAAAACTTCATTCGATTCTTTTCGTTGTTTTAGTATTGGAAGATCTCATTAGAATTTTGTTCCTAGAAAACCCTCTGCTGAATAATGTTGTTGTTTCGCTCTGATTTGTGACTTAAGACGCAGTATTAATCGGCACCGTATCCGGATTCCTCATTGACTTGATTAGCATACAATGTAAGTTGAGGCAGTTGTAAAATGGATAGTTTAAGATCTCGAGCAGCCAATATTAATTACGCTAAATTCAGCCATTAACGCAAGAGACTTTTGCACCTCCCACAAATTATGTGGCAACGGAGCAGAACAGAGATCGAGTGAGGTGGAGATGGAGGAGGAGGAGGAGGAAGAGGGAGTTGGGAGTTCTCTTGGTGGTCTCTTCTCTTCAAACCACGCACCAAGACCGTTTCGAGAGAGTTACAGAACATAAAGCGCCGCCAGTCATAACAACTAAGACTAAAAATTATGTTGATTGCAAATTTGTTAAGGTCATAAAATTAAATTTCATTTTTAATTTTAACGCCATTGTTTTAGCCGCGAGAAGAGTCGAGAGAAGAAGCATATTATTATGGAATTCAGCGGAATTTAATGCGCCAGAAACGAACAGCAGAAGTTGCTCTTAGTGGAGTAGAAGAAGTTGGGGGGAGTGGGAGTGGAGTGGGAGTTGGCATAGCATATTAATCATTCGTTCATTCGAGGCGGCAACAATGGTTAGAAGAACTTGGTCGAGAGGCCTTCGCGTTGGCAGCCAGAAAACAGAACTCAAATCACATTGCCAGCTAATTAACATAGAGTTGGACTCGAACTCGGACTCGGACTTTTAAATAGCAGTTGGAATTGTTCTACGCGCCTGCGCGCTTCGTTGGTCAGCAGTGGTTGCAAGTTGTTGTTGTTGTTGCTGGTTGTTGGTTGCTGGTTGCAGGGGTAGCTTCAACTTCAGTAGCTGTTGCTGCTTCGGCGCAGAGCTGTGAAAATCCAAGTGAACGGTTCGGTTTAATGGCATTTGCTGTACGATATACTCGTATGCTGTGTATTTTTGTTTAGCATGGTTCAAAAGCCGCACAACCTAGAATTTCGATAGAGAGGGGGAGTTGCAAGTTGTGCGCTGTGGTTTCCCTTTTTTATTTTTCCACTTTTCTGCTGTGGTTGCTGCTGTTGCTACCATCGTCAGTCGTCAGTTGTCAGTTGTACATTGTTGCTGTGCATTTCGCTTAATTTATTACCATATTCAGCTGAATCTGACGCGCGCCAACGGCAACACCAGCAACTGGCGATGGCATTGGATCTGCTGCAGATATTCTACCTCTTCCCCCTTCCCCCTTTTCCCACTCCTACTCCTCCTCTCTACGCTGTCATAGGTAAAATTCAAATGGGTTTTCTGAGAGTGCGAGAGTGAATATTCGAATATTTTTCGTATAGCCATTGTTGCCATCAACGACAACGACGACGACGGCGACGACGACGTCTCCTCGAACTGTTTTTTTTTTGTGTTTAGCTGTTGCTGTTGTGCTCGTTTTATTTCGTTACGTACGTAGATGTAAATTTACGCCATAGAAAAGCGTTACGGTCGAGTTAATTTAAAACAAAGAACATTCAAAAGAACAACATCAACAGCAAACTGTGAGTTGGACCTTTTGTTGTTGTTGTTCTTGTTGTTGTTGTTGCTGTTCGACTCGGGGGGAAAAAAATTAAACATTAAATTGTATAATGCGAAAGCCGCTAATAGCAACAACAATAAAAGCGACAGAGCCAAAGGCAATGAACGAAACGCAGAGAGACAGAGAGAGAGACGAATTGCATTGGATCGTGAATACGAATACGAGAATACGAATACATTCATTTATAGTTGGAGGTTCATATGTAACTACGAGCTGCAGCTCTAGAATCTAGATGAATAGATAAACATACAACTATTCGCAATACATTCATTGCGATGCGTTGTGAACTGCCCTGAACTCGGCTTGGCATTAAAATAAATAAATTACATAACTGTAAAAGAGGTGTTAAGAGAAGTATGAATTGCACTTTCAACTTGCCAATTACCATAGAAATTATTCAACTTTAATTTTGTTTAAATACTTTTATTAAACGTAGTTTCAATTATTTTAAATAGCTGTTAATTACAATATGAATTTGAACTTTTTTCTAACTAGTATTTCCCTTGAAAGTTGCTCAATTCACAAAGAGCTGTCAGTTGTGGTTTAAATTAAAGGTGGATACTATCGATAGTGGACGCCATCATTATTTGGCGATAGTCAATTTTTGAGCCATCGATTGTCGGCTTTAATTTTAAATTCGACACATTATAGATGAAAATATTTATGTACAATACGTTATTTTTAAAAAGTGATACATAAATATTTGTTTTTTCTTAATTGCTGTCGATTTTACACAGAAAAATGTGAGATGCCAGCTATTAATGGCACTATCGAAAGTACTCCATCTCTAGTTTAAATATGTTTATTAATGTTTGATTGTTTTTATATGTCTTCGACATTTGGCATTGCAAAAACGTATCAGATTCGTGCATGGGGGCAGCTTTGGCAATTAATTTGCAATCAACTTTCAAAACTTTAAAAGCAACAACTCCACTTTATGCATCATTAAGAATTAGGCAAACAAAAAAAAGACAAACGACAAAATGGAGAAATAGACAAAACACACACAACACACAACAGATGTTCGAGTTGTTGTTGGCCAAGTTGTACGCCAATTTATAATTATTAACTCTGGCAAGCGAACAAATAAATAAAATCAAATTATGTTCGTGTGTTTAGTGGGGGGAAATCTTAGAGCAGAGATCGAGGCGGGAGCTGTGGCCCCCTAAAGAACTACGCGAACATCCGCTGTTCGTTGTTCGCTGTCCGCTGTCCGCTGTCCGATGGCAACTTCGATGAATGGGGCACCCAAAAGCCGGTTCGAAAAGCTGCCCGATTGAATGGGTGAGTGAATGAAACGAAATGAAGTGAATGAATGGAAATGAATGAACTGTAACTTGTTTTAGATTCGCGCTTAACTAAACAAACGGACAATCTGCCTAGACTCCAACTCGACTCGACTCGACTCCACTTCAACTCGACTCCCAACTCTGACTTCAACTCTCGCTGTCTCTGTCTTTTAAAGTCTTGCTATCTCTGTCCCTCCTCATGTGTGTGCTTCGTGTAATTTGGTTTACCTCTTTTTTTTAATTTATCTGTTTTTTTTTTTTGTTGCTTCTGCTGCTGCCTCAAAAGAGTTCACATGAAAGAGACGGCAACGGCGACAAAATGTTGACCGGATGTGAGGCTGCGCTTTTTTTCTGCCGTTGCTCCTGTATACACACATGAGTGTGTGTGCGAGTGTGTGTATCTGTGTGCCAATAATTACATTATTAATGCGAATTTCAACTCAGATACTAAAGTATATTTTGCCAGCTTTAGTTTTGCATCAAATTTTATATTAAAGTATTTTTGAGTTACAACTTTTTTTTGGCAGTCTTCGTTTTCGATTTTCACTTTTTAAGCCACAATTTCCGGAGAGGAGAGAAATATCCGTTAGAAGTGTGTACAGTGAGTGCGAGCAGTCTTCACTCAGTCTTGGCAATTTCCTTGCATATTTCCGCTGTTACAGTTTTCATCAGCCCCTTTTTGCTTTTCACCCACACCCGAGTGCAAATGCATTTTCATTTTTGTTTTTGTTTATTTTCGCAATTTTCATTAACGCAATTTTCGCGTTGTGGCCGCCAGCTAATTGAATTGTGCGAGAATCGAATTATGCACCAGCTAGACACAAATCTTAAAGATACAAATGTATCTCATACTCTTCGAGTTTAAAGTGAAATTCTAATTAATATGCTCGTATTTCACAAGCTGATAGCTGGATAACTGATAACAAGAGAAACAGGAGAGCTACCCTTGGGAACTGAAACCAAAGCCAGCATTGAAATGCCGACACTTGTCACTCCGACAGACAAATAACAAAATTATATAGAAATGAGGGAAATGCAACAAATAAGCCAGTAGGGAAATACTCGTAGATGCAAGAGCAAGTGCAGCTAAGGTTTTGCTGAGGGTGGTTCAACTGCTCGACTGCTCGATGCTCGACTGCTGCTGATGGCTATCAATGGGAATTCAGAAACAACCACCAGCTCAGAAGGACCTGCATCGGCATGTCCTGCAAGCACACAGACACAAACTCGCAATTTGTAGGACCGTCATTTAAGCCATGTTTATAATTTGTCGTTGTCAGTCGCTACGGGCCAAAACAACCCGAGCACCTGAGTTGACTTCGAGTTGGAGTTTGGGTTCTGGACAACGTGGGAAAATTCTCATTCCGAACTGAGAACTGAGAACAGTGAAGGAGAGAAAAAAGCTAATGCAATTTGGGCTGCGGGTTTCTCGTAAATTCAGTGCAAAAGTTGCTCGCTTGATTTTTATCAGTTGCCTCAACGCCCTGTTTAATTTCTCTCTCCCTCTCTATCTATCTTTCTCTTTCTCTCTCTGTCTGTCACTCGCTTAATTTTCACATCGTTATGCGTATTGTTGCTGGCTGGCTTTGGCATCGTCTCATTTATTTGTCTACATTTCGTTTTTGTTTTTCTTTCTTTCCGCGCTCGCTTTGTTTTAAATGCGTCAAAGTGTAAATAAATTTGAATTTTCAGCTTGTTTTAGCTTTTAATTTTTCGTTCCCCCCCTCGAACTTCTCTTCACTTCTCTGTTCTGGCTCTGGCTTTTGCAATTTGGAGTCAGAGACTCGGCCTGCTTTGCTCAGCTCTGCTCTGCTTGGGCTTTGAGCCCAGCCCGCTTCTCCATTGACGACTCGTCGGCATTTTTGTCTTTTGATCTCTGCGCTTGCGCAGCTGATTTGTTGTTGTTGTCTTTCTGTAAATGTTGTTGATGTTGTTTTCATATTGTTTCATTTGTTTGCTCGCCATGTTTCAACCTATTTGCCCAGACTCTGCTCTCCGTCATTTGCCTAGATAACGCATCGAAGTTGACTTTACTCGTAGTTTCTCCCCTCTTTTGAGGTGTTCTCTGTTCTCTCCCACGCTGCAATGTTGTCCTTGGCCAGGACGAAACATTGGCGCGCAATGAGCTGGAACATGAGTCGCGCCTTTGCTTTTGCTTTTGCGTGAGCGGCATTTTTTGTGTAATTTATCAACATTCTAAGTAAATTGTACAAAAAACTTTTGCTACCCCCACAGCTGGCGTGGGAAAAGGTTTCTTTCTCTCGCTCTCTCTCTCTCTCGGTCGGGGCTATTAAAAAGCCATTGCATAAATGCAATTAACGAGCTACAAAATGCAATTACTTAGGCCCACACAGCAGATGCATAGATACAACTAGAGAAACAGATACAGATACTTTTGAGTCTCGATTGCCAGATCAGTTTGCCAAAAAACTGAACCGAAAAGGACAATGAGGAAAGGAGAAGGTTTATTATTGGTCATTTCGTGCGAAAAGCGTGAAGAACAAGACGAACAAGGGGAGAGGGGAAGCAGCATGACAAATGAGCAAGGTTGTTGTGGGTCGCTCAAAGAACAACAAGAAGCCGCAGGATATCTCGGTGAATCACAAAGAAACGACAAGCAAATGAGAATACAACATCCGGTAATTTACTTCCTTTAGTTCCGTATCGAAGACCTTAAGAACATTCAGTTCAGTTCAGTTCAGTGCCTTTTGTGCTCAGATTTATGAATGAGCCACAAGTGTGCAGCAGACTTGAAGAGAGAGAGAGAGAGAGTGAAGGACAATGCGACGGCGCAAGTGAATTAGGCAAGCCAAAGTGGCCAGGCAGGTAGCTGCTGAGTTTCTAATATCCCTACTTGGGTACTCTGTCCATATTCCTATATTCCCATATCCTCATATCGCCTGGCTGCATCTTGCGTGTGCAACAAAGTCGAGGCAGAGACAGAAACAGAGACGAGGGCAGCCTGCAGGTTTCTCACAGCGAGTTCACAACTCGGAACCAAAACTCGGAAATGTGTGGGCGATTGCGTGTGTGTGCGTGAATGTGTGTGTGTGGCACACAATCTGGCCTCGAATAAAAAGCGCAAACTCAGCCAGCCACACACACAAAACACAACACAACACACAACTGTTGTCCCGATCGGAGTTTTTGAGCCTGGGGTCGGCGTCTTTCTCTTCTGCTCGCTGTTCTCTGTTCTCTCTCGCTCTCCACAGGGCACACATGTTGTCCGAATTTCGAGTTGTTGTTGCTGCTGCTGCTGTCGCTTGTTGTTGTCGTAGTCATGGTGATAGTCGGACAGGTGCACAATTTGATGTTGCTGCCAGTTGCCGTTGCCGTTGCCGTTGCAGTTGCAGGGTTCGAGTTCATTCGTTTGTGCTTTGCCTTCACTTTATCGCTGCTGTTGTCGCTGTTGTTGTTGTTGACCGCATGCCACCTTCTGTGAACAGTGGGAAAAGCGGGCATTAAATGAGCCATTTAGCGAGTCACTCAAATATTCCAAAGCTGACCAACTGTCTGTCCTCACAACAGGAACAACGCAGCAACCAGATCCATATCCATAAATTCCAGGCACAGCGCTGATTGCAGCTCGATTGATGTTTACTTCCTGCTTGATATGAAACTCGAAAGATGATCAATCAATAAGTATTTGCAATGCACTCAATGCAGGTCAAGATCAATGGCCGAGGTTGCAATTTCAATGTATCCTGTGGCAAGTGGCATGGCATTTGTGGCAAGATCAACAGCAGCATCAACAGCAGCATTTTAATCAAGATGCACAAGTACCTAGATCAATAATATGTTTATCCTCAGCTTCAGTCTCATTTATGGCCAGATCATTACACGCTGCTGCTGCTGCTGCCTCATCAGAGCTGAAGATCAATGATGCTGCTGCAGCTGATGAGGAGGGAGGGGAGGCGACTCCTTTGCAAGTGCTGAACATGCGTTCGCTTCGCTTCGCTTCTGTCTCTTTCTTGCTCTCTCTAGTATCAAAGTATCTGGTTTCATTTCCGCTCTAAATGCGCGCCAAGGAGCTGCCAAGATAATGCAACTCACACACTGAGTCGCAGTCGATTCTTATTGCTCCCCCTCCTCTGCTCTTTCCCCCTCTCCTCTGCTCCTGTGCATTGTGTGTTTGTTGTTTACAAGTCTAACAATCAAAGCATATCTTTAGAGCTGCATCTGTTTATTTTGTTGTCAAAATGCAGGTACACAATCTTCAATCCAATTGCTCTATACTTACTATGAGTGAGTGAGTGAGTGTATTCACTGTATTCACATACTGCTAAATTGCGGACGCATCTTGGCCAGCTTCGTTTTACGTGGAAAATTGATATTTTTCTTTGCCACCGCGCTGCACGGAAGCAGCAAACAGGTGTGTGTGTGTGGGGTAGAGTCTCTCCCCCCCTCTGCATCTCCATCTCTTTCCCCCTCTTTTGCACTCTGTAGTTATCTGGTGGGCTGCAGCTGTAATTATGATAGTATGCGTGTCAAAACAACTTCTTGAGACCGCATCGAGTCGAGTATTGCTGTGTTTATGATTTCCTTCCGTTTTGCAGACTAACAGTTTATTTATTTATTTATTTATTTGTGGCTTCTAACAGGTTCTCTCTCTCCCTCTCTCTCTGTATGTCGCTTCGAGTGCATTCTACACACTTGTCTCTCGCTTTCGCGCTTTAGTTTGCTGCCTGTTGTTAATTTATATACACATCACGCTGCATTGACATCCGATTTACATTAGCGTTGCCTCCACACACACTTGAGCGAAAGAAAGAGAGCTACAGAAAGAGAGGGACAGAGCACGCGTGGCAGGCAGCGGAAGTGCTTAGCAAGACCAGAGAAAAGAGACAAAGACCAACAACAAGAAGTAGAAGAAGAAGTAAACCTTGATTTTGGCTGCACACGTGTGCTAAAGATCCAGCTTTAATTTGATATCAATTCGCCAGCGATTGAGCTCAAGTGTCAGCCTGCTCCTGGCTCCTGGCTGCTGCTCCTATTCTTCTCCTATTCTCTGCCGCCCTCGACAGCTGTGGCTCTTCCCCCTCCCTTCCCTTCCCTTTGGTAGGCGCTTCCTGCAACTCCCTGCAACCAGTTTTAGTTGTTCATCTTCTGTGCGTTCAAGAACGCGTTATTGCATTAAATTGTAATCCCTTTTGGCACCACATCGATAGCGACAGAGAGGAGGAAGGAGGAAAGGAGCGAGAGCATCTTTTGTTGTTTCGAGTTTCTTTTAATTGAAATTCAACAACGTCGCCAGCTCCTGGGCAACGCCTCTCTCTCAATCCTCAATCCTTTTGGCACACACCACTCAACCACTCTCCTTCCATCCATTCATTCATTCGGCACTCACTTGGTATTCATTTGCCTACTCGTAATTATTATGTTCGCCTCGGCGCGTTTTGTCAAATTTTCGATTGAAATTTGAACGTGTGCGTTTTGGGCAAGTAGTTTCAAGTTTTCCTCAACAGAGTTTGAATCGGAGTTTGATAGGATCCGCTTCCAATTCCTCCTCGATTGTGATTCCGATTGTGATTGGTGCTTCGCTGGTTCGCTTTAGTGCTTCGGTGGTTGATGATGTCTCCGTGTCTCCTCTTTAGTGCGCACGTGCTTCAACCGGAAATGGCCGTAAGCGAGGCGCATCAACCATCATCACCTCTCTCTCTTTCACTCCCTTTCTCTCTTACTCTCTCCCTCCTGTTGCTAGAGACACAGCTGTCATTGCCTCGTTCAGTTTTTTGTGTGTTGTTTCTCTTGTTTTGTATTTTTTGTGTATTTCCGCTTATGCTGCCATTGTTCTTGCCACTTTACGCAGCAAATCAAAATATCAAAAAATATCTCTGGATATTTTATGAATACTACCGAACACAAGTACAAGTTTTAGCCAGTTTTGGATAGGCGCGTGTGCTGCCGGAATTTGTAAGTGGCCAAAAACCCAAAATAAATAAGAAATCTACAGTTGAGTGTGCTCGACTGTGAGATACTCGTTAACTATTTTGAATAAAATCAAAATAGTGCGGTATTCGTTTTAAAATATACCATATTAATAAACCGCAAAAATACTTAAAAATATGTATACCAAAAGTATATATTGGTATAGTAGTACATTCAAAATATACCATCTTAAAATGCCACAAAAATACTAAGAATATACTAACAGCTATAGTTGGTATATTAGTATAGCGGCACATTCAAAATATTCCATTTTAAACTTTTAAGATATACCAAATTAATATATGGAAAAAATATACTAAAGGCTATATTTGGTATATTGATGCAGTACTACATTCAAAATATACCATAGAGTGCAAAATATATCAGGCAGGAAGAGCTATAATACCTTTCTACCCTATGGGTAGTGGGTATAACGAATAAGAATTTGAAGAGCCATCGAAGAGCAGCGAAGTATTCAGCGATCCTTTTGTGGTCAAGTTCCATTAAAGCCACCGCAAATGGCCAACAGCTGTTAACGTTTTTTTTTTGTTTGTTTTTCACCATTTCAGCGTTTTCCACTGTTCATGCATTTTAAGCAACATAATTTGAAGTCGAATTATAATTTGTGGAAGCCGTTAAATTGGCAACTTTTCTGCTTTATCAGCAACTTTAACGCACAAGGTAAAAACTCTGTAGAGGAGCGTGAGAGAGAGAGAGAGAGAGAAGAGGGGGAATTACGAGTACCCACTCTATAATACTTGCCACAATTTTCCAGGAATTACTTGAGCTTTGAGGCCATTGCAGTTTTGTCGTCGCGTTTATCATGCTTCATTTTTGCTGTTTTTTATCAGTTAAGCAGAATCAATAAGAAGAGTTATAAACTGATAACTGCAGCGATAAGCAATTGTTGCTCTCTCTCTTTCTCTCTCTCTAGAATGTTGCTAATCGTTGAACTATGTTGGGAGTTTTGGCATCATTGGAACGTGTTGTTTTGGCCACTGCGAGCTTCACTTTTCTGGAGTCGATTTTCTCATTTTGTCATTGGCTGTTGCCACAAATCGACCTACAACACGTTTCGCAACTTTTGGCCACCATTTTTATATTTTTTCGTGAACAACAACAATTATACAACACACAAAAATCTTAAAGATTCGCTGCCAAGTTGTTGTTGTTGTCTTTGCCAATTATGGCAGCAACAAAAACACGTACGAAAGACGAAACGACAAAAAATAATAATAATGAAAAATAGAAAACGCAAAAAAAACACAGGGAGAAAAAGAAGGCAACTAATTTGGTATTGTGTTGAAGACTCGCCAGCAACTTGTTGGCAATGATCTCATGCAGCAGCAGCCACATCAAAAGCAGCAGCCAATCCCAACTTTGTTCAATTAAAAGTGTGTGTGTGTATGTGTATCTATGAGATGCTTCTATCGACGAAATATGTTGGCGTTTCTTCGCTGATGAGTTGCTGCCCACACTCACACTCATATTCATACACTCACACACACACTCATATTCATTCCAATACGAATGCTGCTGGCCAGTGGCAAGTGGCAAGTGGGCTGCTGATGGCCATTTTGATGATCTCGCGGGTCAAACTTGGACTCTCTCGATGTGTTGGCGTTGTTAATGATCTTTTTGGCTCCATTTTGGGGGCAACTAATTAGCAAAGTTGCCACACAGAGAGATCAACAAGTGGAGCACAAATTGTTATAAATACAAATTCAATGCTCACATGCAGAGGACTTTAAATACTCTTACTTAACTCGCCAGCTGTATCTGTATTCGTATTTGTATCTGTATCTGTATCTGAGTTGTAGCTGTAGCTGTGTACAAGTACGCCTTCCTCTTGATTATTATTATTATTGCCAATGGCACATTAGTGCGACTCACAGCGAGTGAATGAGAGAGCGAGAGCGAGAGAGTGAGTGAGTGGCTCGTGTGGCCGAAGCGAAGCGAACACGAAGGCAGAGAGATACGAGCGCACACACTCGCTTAGCTGTAGATACACACGCACACACTGACAGCGACAACGACAACGACGTCGTGTAGATACGAAACACAGGCAACAACACGAGGCGCAACTTCAGGGCAACTTCAGTTCTTAAACGGATGTCGAAGGTAGAAGAGCTGCCGTCGCTCGCTCGCTTGTTCGCAATATATATTTGTTCGGATCACTTTTGATCACTCATACGCCACATTGTACCATCGAGCATAAGAAGAATTCTCAGCGGGGATTTAAGAAAACAACTAAATGAAAATCACACACAAAATGGTGCAGTGCAAATGCTGATAAACAACAACACAGAACACAGCAAAAAAAAAAAAAAAAGAAAAATAATATATACACAACTGTAAAATATGTACGATATGCGCATTAATTTATCAAGTTTCGTTTAATACGAATGTGAATGTGAATACGAATGTGAGTGCGAGTGCAAAAGCATCTCAGAATTGCCTTCAATTATTTGCCATTAAATGCGAGCAATTGCCAGCAAGTGTTAAATTTTAATCTGAATTCAAAATGCGTCGGAATTCGTAAAGCGACAACAAGTGAATAACATCAATAATCTGAAAATATTTGAGCAATCTTTGAGAAACAAGTGTGCGAATCATAAGGCAATTACCCGGAACGGAAGCCAAAATATTCTTGATAAATGTGAATATAGAATCGAGGGCTAAACACCCACATAATACTAATATTTAAATATAGTGGTCAATTCAGATCAGTGCTGTGTGCTCTTAACTCAAGTATGAGAACCAATTCCATGTCCAGAAGCCACTCAATTGATTAGAACCCGCATTCGGAGACGTTTTGTTTTCTGTGTGTGTTCGTGTAGTGCAAAAATTAAAATACTCATCCCAACTCTCAAAAGTGAAATCATTTTTAATACAACTGCAAGTACCACCAGCATAAAAAACCGAACAGCTCAGAGACTTATTGTCAATTGAGTAGTTGACAGTGTGGATCCCGCAGATTTGATTTGATTTGATTTGAATAGAGACTAGAGACCCGAAATACTTGCGGCTTACACGGATTATACGAAAAGTCAATGACGTGCACTTTTCACATTCAGTTTTTGACAATTGATCAATTGGAAAACGCGAAGAAATGCCGCCCTCTGCGTTCCTAGTCAATGCCACCATAATCAGTGCAGCCAACGCTTCAGATAATCACAGCGATAAGGCAACAACAGCAACCGGAGCAGAGGGAACCACGGAGCAGCTTTTGTATAGGAATCTGCAGCATTATCCTGCCAGAAGTAACAACATCAACAACAATTGCCACACGGCACCCAATTACAACTATCCAACAGCAACAGCAACAGCAGCGACAACCAAGGAGTCCATCAGCAATATGGTGCTACAAAGCTACGACAACTACTCAAACTATCATCTGCCGCAGCAGACGGCGCATCTGCAGCATCAGCAACATGTCTTGCCAGCTTCGCAGCAGCAGCAACAACAGCAGCAACATTTGCTGCAACACCATCAACATCAACAACATCAGCATCAACATCAGCAACACCAGCAGCAGCAGCAACAACAACATCACCAGCAGCAACATCAGCATTACGTTTCCCCCACGCAACAGCAACAACAGCAGCAGCAGCAGCAACATCGACTGTCCGGCGGCAGCACGGGCAGCAACACGGCCTCCTCATCCTCCGGCTCGAGTTCGAGTGCATCGTCGAGTGGGTCGACGCAAGGCTTTGTCTTGGCTGGCGCCTTGGGCAGCTCGACGGCGGCGTCGCTCGGTCTGGGCTACTTTAATGACATGGCGCCCTTTGTGGGCGATTATTCGCCAACGTCAACAGCAACAGCAACCACAGCGCATCACGCAGCAACCGCAGCAGCAGCAGCAGCGGCAGCCGCAGCTGGAAATTCGTATTACACCGACTCGGATATCAACTTCTTTAGTTCAGGTAATAATGGAGATGACAAATATTTGCGGACATCAAATGGAAATGGAAATGGAATTTTTAATTACAATTGAGAAGGTGTTCGAGTGTGAAAAGTAGCTCAAAGATGTGTGCGCACAACCCTCAGCGCATAATTAAATTGTAATTTCGTTTTCAAGTTTGTTTGTTTTGTTTGTGTGTTGCCCGCAAGCGAGCAAGCAACACGCAACAAGTTGAGCTGATGGGGGAGGCGAAATGTAAATGGAAAACGAGATTCAGATTTAGATACAACAAACTCAGATTGAGCTGGTGATAAATGCCTCAACGCGTGGAATTACGAGATAGTCTCCGACACATTTAGTTAGCTAGCATAGATGAGGCACACAGTTTAGCCTTGAAGCCTGCCACAGATGCTGCCGTGTATGAGTGTGTGTGTGTGTGTGTGTGGGAGGCACCCAAGAAAACAACTCTTTCGGCAGCCAACGGGCGCAGTTTTTCGTAGCTTTGTATCTGCGCAATACCGTCGCGCGAGCGAATGGGAAAACGTTAAGCGTTAAGCTTGCTGCTGCCCCGCCGGCAAGCGAGACAGAGAGCGAGAGAGAGAGAGAGAGAGAGAGAGCAAGCAAGCGAGCTAGCTGTTCGCTTGTGTGTATCTCAACAGGTTTTCGAGTATCCCACAGATACTCACGAACAGCAGCAGCACATTCGTTGAAATGTGTTAAATTTCGACGTATTTGCAATTAATGTAGCGTGCGCTCACATTAGATCCAGAGAGCGAGTGAGAGCGAGAGGGTTGCTCAACTGGCTCGCTGTGCTGAGCGTGTGAGTGTATGCGTGTGTATCTGTGTGCGGCGTGTATCTATTGGATGACGCGAGTATTGGTATTGGTGTGCGCTTCGAATTTTGATTGGCTTCCGAAGCGACGGTGTTCGTCTCTATTCCAGCGACGCCCCTCTGCGTTTATTTTGTGTCTTGACAGCTTGAAAAGCATCTCAAGTGATGCGCGATTTGAAGCTGCATCTTTAAAATATGCTTTCAGTATTTAAGTCTATATCTAAATTGACTTCAGCAAATCAATTTAAAGTTGTATCTTTTAGCTATTCTTTTAGTATTAAATTCTCTATCAAAATTGATTTCTTACTCAATATTTCCTTCATTTATTTTGCAGGCTACAGCAGCAACAACAACAACAGCAATGCCCACGATCGCACCAACAACAGCCCGCCACCGCAGCAATCGCAACAGCAGCTTGTCAATGGCAATAGCAACAATAACAACAACAATGCCAGCAACAGCAGCAACAACATGTTGCCGCCAGGCGTGCAGCAGCAGCAGCAGAATGTTGCTGATAACAACAACAGCAGCAGCAGCAGCACTGGTAGCAGCAACAACGCCAACAGTAGCAACCAGAGCAATGCCGGCACCAACAACAACAACAATAATAATAACAACAACAACAACAACAACAACAACATCAACTACATGACAGCAATGGCTGCAGCACTCTACCAACATCACCAGCTCAAAGAGGAGCCCGGCACCGGAGGACAGTCAAGTAACGGCAACAACAACAACAATGGCTACGTCTCGAATGCCCAGAACGATCCCACAGATCTCAGCAGCTACGGGCTGCCCGCACATCTGGCAGCAGCGGCAGCCGGACACTATCCGGGAGCGGGCGGAGGCAGCGCAGCTGGCGGCAACAGCGGAGGCGGCGCAGCTGGCGGCGATGATAGCGACTATCACAGCACGATTTCGGCGCAGGAGCATCAGAGTCAGACCTCGAGTGTGGGCAATGGCAGCGGCAGCGGCGCCAACAGCAACAATGGCTACGGCATGGATGGGAGTCCGGACTTTTACAATTCCTACGGACGTCCGCGCTTCCACGATGCCTTCGGCAATTCCGACTTTACGCCCTACGAAGCGCAGTTCCAGACGATGAGCGCCCAGCCCAACATGGATCAGTGGGGCGCCCATGCGCATCAGCATCCGGCTGCCTACATGACCACCTTGGGGCTGGACAAGTCGCTGCTGGGCGGCTACTCGACGCAGGGAGGCGTGCCCTGCTTCACTGGCTTGGGACCGATTCAGTTGTGGCAATTCCTGCTCGAGCTGCTGCTCGACAAGACGTGTCAAAGCTTCATCTCGTGGACAGGCGATGGCTGGGAGTTCAAGCTAACAGATCCCGATGAGGTGAGTTCATTGGTTGCTCATTCCTCAGTTCAAATGTATAATAATTCAATTTTTTTTCTTAGGTGGCACGTCGCTGGGGCATTCGCAAGAACAAGCCGAAGATGAACTACGAGAAGCTGAGCCGCGGTCTGCGTTATTACTACGACAAAAACATCATCCACAAGACAGCTGGCAAACGCTATGTCTATCGATTCGTCTGTGATCTGCAGAATCTGGTCGGGTAAGTAGTCAAAGACATGAGAAATCAATTGGAAAATGAAACTAATTTAATATTCTCTCTTTCTAACAGTCACACGCCAGAGGAGCTGGTGGCCAAGTTCGATCTGAAGATCGAGAAGAAGGACGTCGACTAGCAGACGCGCAGCACTGAAGCTGCGTGAGGAATTCATCTGATCTGATCTGATCTGAGATAGCGATCTAAAGGCCACAACACAACACAACACAAAAATGAAAGTTATATAGTACTCAACTCAACTCAACAGCGAAAGAAAGAGAGTTAATTTTTGAGAGTTATTGTTTCCCAAGCGTGATGTTAAATTTTAAGCAGCAGCGATACCTGCGATCTTGCTACGAGATTAATGTGTTAGAGCGTCGTAATAACATTGTAATTATTATTATTATTAATTTTAATGCTACTGTTAATTGATAATCGTATTGTGTGTATCGTGTAAAAATTAGACTTTTGAATTAATTTGAAATTAATTGAAAATACGCTAGCATAAGTACGTTTAGTTGACTACAGATTTTAGTCTTTAGCAAACGATTTTCAACAGTTTAACAATTCAAGAAGCAAACCAGTTTAAATTCTATATCGCAATCGCAAGTTTATGACGATTGTCGAGGCAAAGCAAAGCGTATTCAATTTTGAAATTTTTTTTGTGCAATGCGATTGTTTGTGTCGAATGAAAGTTCTACTACATAAATGCTATCCAATTGTATCCATCGTAAAAGAGGCCATAAGAGAACCGAGTGCATGTCCCCAAAAAGTGATATTAAAACGCTACCATGTTTATTACATTTGCAAAACGGGGTCGCTTTTTTTCTACTTCTAGTTCTAAACAAATTCACAAACCATTAAATTGTACGTTGTGCGTGTGTAAATAGAGAGTATGTTAAAATAATCATAATCATAATTATAGTTACTATAAATACAAACAACAAATAATATTAGCTGTGTAAGTCTATCATATTTATGTGTAACCTGTGCTACAACGCTACAACTAAGTTATCCCCCCTTTTTCCCCCACTCAATTTGCTGCGCTTCCGTGCGAAACCCAAGAGTTTTAAACCACACACAGAGATATATCACCAAGATATATAAATATATATACAATATATCGACAACGTAGGTCTGCAGTATGCCCAATATTTAATGCATACTCTTAGTTATTTTTTTTAATCATTGGCTGCTTAGAGTTTTCCATGCGTTAAGAATTGACCATTCATACTTATGTTTACATTTTGTGTATAGCTATAAACTATTTAAGCATAGCTCGTAGCCCGTAGCCACGTATTATGTAGAGCAATTTGAAAATACTGTATTTATACAATAATAAAAAAACATTCAAAAACATTATATAATCAAACATTCGTTGACACCATTTTAATTTTTACTGTTTTACAACAAATTTCCATAATGTTCAAACGTTTTACGCGAAACAGAAAATGTCATCCACGGGTGATTCGACGATTGACGCACGAAATGCCGAAGCACCTCGAGAAAGTCGCCACGGACAAGGATCCAGAGTTCTCCTCGATGATTCTCTATTACTACCACAAAGCTGCCCAGGTGATGGAGCCGACGCTGCTCAAGGAAATGGATCAGCACACGCATTTTAAGCCCGAAGAGAAACAAGCACGAGTGAGTGCAATCTTGAATCTAATCGGAAGTGTCTGCACCTCCCTCGAGGTTAGTTTTCCCATCATAAAAGCCAATGGCACCTATGAGATCATCACCGGATATCGAGCGCATCACGTGAGGAATCGTTTGCCGTTAAAAGGAGGCATTCGCTTTGCTATGGATGTGGATGAAGCCGAAGTCAAGGCACTCGCCTCCATCATGACATTCAAGTGTGCCTGCGTCAATCTGCCTTATGGCGGATCCAAGGGAGGTGTCCGCATCGATCCCTCCAAGTATACAGCCAAAGAGTTACAGACAATCACGAGGCGCTATACGATGGAACTGTTGAAGAGGAATATGATCGGGCCTGCCATCGATGTACCAGCCCCCGATGTCAATACTGGCCCACGTGAGATGAGCTGGATAGTCGATCAGTACACGAAAACATTTGGCTACAAGGACATCAATGCGGCAGCTATAGTAACTGGGAAGCCAGTTCATGTTGGCGGCATTAATGGTAGAAACTCGGCAACAGGACGAGGCGTGTGGAAATCAGGTGACTTATTCCTGCAGGACAAAGAATGGATGGATATGATTGGCTTGGAAACTGGCTGGAAAGACAAGAAGGTTATTGTTCAGGGATTCGGCAATGTGGGTTCGTTTGCCGCACAATTTGTCCACGATGCAGGCTCCAAAGTAATCGGAATCCAGGAGGTGGATTTTTCATTGACAAACGCTGATGGAATAGATATCGATGTAAGACTTCATTTTAAACGCAATGTGATGAATGTAATTTTACGTAGCTTCTACCAAATTAGGATATTATGGAGTTCAAAGGGGAGAAAGGAACCATCAAGGGTTATCCAAAGGCGAAGGAAACGAAAGAATCTCTGCTCACTGCAGAGTGTGATATCCTGATGCCTTGTGCAACCCAGAAAGTTATTACCAGCGAGAATGCCAAGGATATTAAAGCTAAGCTGATCCTGGAAGGAGCCAATGGACCAACTACGCCTGCTGGAGAGAAGATTCTGCTGGACAAGGGCGTCTTAATAGTTCCCGATCTGTATTGTAATGCTGGGGGTGTGACAGTGTCCTACTTTGAGTATCTAAAGAACATAAACCACGTAACGTATGGCAAGATGACGGCCAAGACAACATCTCAGCTTATTCACGAGGTTATGAATTCAATAAACCAATCGTTAATGGAAACAGAAGGGTGTAAAATTGTAAGTGATCTCTTAGTCATTGTTTTAAGTTAAACTTTTTCATTGTGATCATCACACAGCCAGAAATAGTGCCCAATCGTGGTCTTCAAAAAATTCGAGACTGTACGACGGAAGCCGAAATCGTAGATGCAGCACTTCAGACAGTTATGGAGTCGTCAGTCATTGGTATTAAGAACATAGCAAATCAATTTAAATTGTGCAACGATCTACGAACTGCCGCCTACATTTGGGCCATATTTAAGATATTCCGTGCTCTTGAAAGCTCCGGTATATCACAGCAGTGATAGCTTCAGTTTGAAGACAAAATCATTTTAGAATTTTAGATATCTCTCATGAATTGTAAGGATTTATAAGAACAAAATTGTAATTTGTTGACGCTTAGTATTTTAAAGGAAAATGTGTTGAAAGTAATTTAATTTTAAAAGAACAACTAAATATAAGATAAATATTATATTGTAGAAATAAAGAAATAATGAAAAAAAAAACTACTGCTAAAACTAAAAATTTCAAAACTGATTCATTTTTTGCAGTCACAAAACAAACGACTATCAATTCGTAATCAAAAATGTTACAAAAACGAATCTAAAATTTTCGTCAATTTTGTCAAGGGGTACCCATAGAAAATGTGTTGAAAAAGCCACAAATCATGGCTAACTCGGGCATTTGAATTGCTATCGTGATGTCCTTTGGACCACAGTTAGCTCATATCAATCGAAAATGGACTATAAAATCAAAAGGACGAAAGTCCTTCAAACACCAAAGTTACAAGGACTTTTTTGTATATAAAAAATAAGCCATAACTCGGTCGTAACTTTGTTAATCGTTCCGTTCTATGTGTCAATCAACTCGTCTTAATAAGCACAATTTGCATGCCAAAGGAAATTCGAATCGTCCTTACAGTTTTCGAGTTATCTAGGATTTTGTGTTTTTATACATTTTCTTTGTGCTTTTGGCAGCCCCTAAAAGTATGCAACGATTTTTATCACTCGCCAATAAAAATTGCAGCGACGACCAAAAAGCGCCAGTTGAACAGCTGAAATACCAGGCGAACAGAAAAACGTAGAAAGTGGATTCGCCATTTCGATGATTTATAAAATCATTGCATACTTTTAGGAGCTGCTAATAACAATCTGTTAATAGATTACCTACCAACTTTGATACTTCTTAACTCCGATACTTACCTAATTCATTTTTTTATTATTTGACCGTTAAAAATTAAGCAAACAAATACTTGCTTGCCTTGAAAAATTGTTTTAAAATTCTTGCAAAGTAACAGTTTTCTTTAAAAATCTGAATGAAATTGAATATTTAACAAAATTTTACTTTGTAAAGTATGCGATAATGTTTCGTGGAATTGCCAATGCTCTCTTAAATGGACGCCACCAGGCGCCTCCACAAGTGCAGAAGCGATCTGAGCACAAAATGCCAGAGAAACTTCAGAAAATCGCTACGGACAAGGACCCAGAGTTCTCCGCGATGGTGCTGTATTATTATCACAGAGCTGCCCAGACAATGGAGAAGGAACTGGTCAAGGAAATGGATAAGTATAACCATTTGAAGCCCGAGCACAAGCAAGCCCGAGTCTCTGCAATCCTCAACTTAATTGGAAGTGTCTGCACCTCGATAGAAGTCAGTTTCCCCATCATAAAAGCCAATGGCACCTATGAGATCATCACCGGATATCGAGCGCATCACGTGAGGAATCGATTGCCGCTAAAAGGAGGCATTCGCTTTGCTATGGATGTGGATGAAGCCGAAGTCAAGGCACTCGCCTCCATCATGACATTCAAGTGTGCCTGCGTCAATCTGCCTTATGGCGGATCCAAAGGAGGTGTCCGCATCGATCCTGCCAAGTATACAGTTGGCGAGTTGCAGACGATCACGAGACGATATACGATGGAACTCCTCAAGAGAAATATGATTGGACCCGGCATTGATGTGCCTGCACCCGATGTCAACACCAGTCCACGTGAGATGAGCTGGATAGTCGATCAGTACACCAAGACCTTTGGCTACAAGGATATCAATGCGGCAGCTATTGTAACTGGGAAGCCGGTTCACGTGGGTGGGATTAATGGAAGAAACTCGGCAACAGGACGAGGCGTGTGGAAATCAGGCGACTTATTCCTACAGGACAAAGAATGGATGGACATGATTGGTTTGAAGACAGGCTGGAAGGACAAGAAGGTTATTGTTCAGGGCTTCGGCAACGTCGGTTCCTTTGCCGCAAAGTTTGTCCACGAAGCAGGCGCTAAAGTCATCGGAATCCAGGAGATGGGCTTTAGTCTTGTGAATAAGGATGGAATGGATATTAACGTAAGAGATTATATTGTCAAAGGATAAAACTAATTGTTTACTTACTTAGGATGTTATAAAATTCAAGGAGGAAAAGAAGACCATAAAGGGATATCCAAAGGCGAAGGCATCCAAGGGATCACTCCTAACTGCAGAATGTGATATCCTGATGCCTTGTGCAACCCAGAAAGTTATTACTAGTGAGAATGCCAAGGATATTAAAGCTAAGCTGATCCTGGAAGGAGCCAATGGACCAACCACACCAGCTGGAGAAAAGATTCTGCTGGACAAAGGCGTCTTAATAGTTCCCGATCTGTATTGTAATGCTGGGGGTGTGACAGTGTCCTACTTTGAGTATCTCAAGAACATCAATCATGTATCCTATGGTAAAATGCAGTCGAAGACCATTTCGCGGATTATTGTCGAGATCGTCAACTCGATGAATGAATCTCTTAGTGTTTGCGGAGAAGGTGAATTTGTAAGTATTTAATTTACTTCTACTTCCAGCTTCTACTTCCAGCCTTCTTTATTTCTAGCCCACAATCAAGGCGAATAAGAAACTCAAGTTAATTCGCGACTGCACCAAGGAAGCCGATATTGTTGATGCAGCTCTACAGACTGTGATGGAATCGGCTGCCGAAGGCATCAAGATGACAGCTCACACTTTTGAACTGTGCAACGATCTACGAACTGCTGCCTACATCTGGTCCATTTTCAAGATTTTCCGTGCTCTGGAAAGCTCTGGCATATCGCAGCAGTAGATTCTGAAAATTTTAAAATAAATAAATTTTAAATTTTTTAAGTCAATCTATAGTAAGCATAGTTTTTCGTCTCAACAAATCAAAAACAAGATCTAGAGACTTGAACTTTAGACAGACCTAAAGCGTCGACACACACAAATTTACTCAATTTTCACAACTTACACGAGATTAAGTTATTGGAATAGTTTTGATTCGATTGCAAATTAAAAAGAGAGTTTCACAATGGATACACAACCGTTTAACAAGTCCGCGTTCCTCGAGAGCTATTTGCTTAAGCACCGCGAGCTGGGCAAGCGACAGAAGGAGTACAAGAAGCTGCTCTCAAGCAAGGTCAAGACGCGCAATGAGACTATCATCGATGCGAGCTACGAGAACACGATCGATCGCCTCGAGGAGGAGAAGAACGATCTGCGCGCACAGATTTGGGTGGCAGGAGGATCGACGCACACTCAGAAGGACAATCGCTATCTGCGGCAGATTCGCTGTCATGTGGAGTGCCAGGAGAATCTTGCCGAGGACATCACCAAGCTGAAGACCTCAATTTGCAACATGGAACGTGAGATCAGCCGAGTGCGCAAACAGATCTACAATCTGAATCGTCTCACGGTCCCCGAGCAACAGCATCAGGCGCATGTGGCGAGGGTGCGCAAGAAGATGGTTATTCTGGAGAACTCACTGGAGGTTGGAGTGCGACAGGAATGTGGATTCACTGCGGCCAATGCAGAGCTGCGAGAGCAACTTATCAGGATACTGAATCACCGCACCTTCTTCAACGATTCATACACCAAGATGGTGCAGAAGCTGAACAGCGACAAGAAGTATCTGATCGATCTCATTGAGTATGCGCTGAACACTTTCGATGGCTGCATCGATGTCTACGAGAAGATCGACAAGATCACGAAGCGCGAGGCCAAGGAGCGCGAACTGCGACGTATCGAGCTGCAGGGAATCATGCGCAAGGTGGCCGCCGATGCGGACAACACGGCGTTCATCGAGTGCAAGGGTAGAGATCGAGTGCTGGCCGATCTGCAGCCCAAGGAGTACAAACGACGCAACGAGTTTCGGCGCAAGCACAACAAAAAGATCAGTCTGTATAACTCGGTGCTGAAGAAGATTCTCGACTACACCAACTCACGCAATGTGGAGGAGGTGATAGACAAGTTCCAACAGCAGGAGAGTCTTTACTACTCGTTCTTCAACTACGCCAACGAGATGAGCTACCACATCACGCTGCTGAACAACTCGGTGAATCGGCTCTTCGAGGATATTGTGGAGCTGAAGCGCGAGAACTCCAATACGCTGCAGGATCAGATCAATCTCATCCAGCAGCTGGAGGATCAAGTTCACCAGAAGCAGGCCTCCAACATAGAGCTGAATAAGACACGCGAGAGCAACGATGCACGTCTCGAGAATCTGCTGCAGGGCATTGAAATGCTTTGCGACATGTGCTCCGTGGACACATCGCCATTGCAGGATCTCCTGGGGGATCACACGCATGTGAATCTGGTCAATGTGGAGCGCTTTGTCAAGGTGCTCGAGGCACGTATCCAGGACATTGTGGCCAGCGTGTACGTGTTCGAGCGCCAAGACGAGGGCAACATCGACTATGTGGTCAAGCAGATCGAAAAGATCTGCGAGCTGCCCACCGATCTCAATGATATTGTGCTTACCCAACAGTGTCCCGAGTGTGCCGAGGGCGAAGCCTTCAACATCGATGATGGCGGCGATGGTGTTGCTATTCACACAGTCAAGGAGGCCAAGCAGAAGCTCTACGAGAAGATCACGCAGCCCGAGATGCAGTATCGTCTCCATAGCATCAGCCAGTGTCGTCTGCCTCGATCCCGCATGCTGGCAGCCAAGCGCAACATGTGAATCCTTTCCGCTTGGGTTTCACTTTCTTTTTTTTTTTCGTACTTCTTCTGGCCAATGCGAATTGAATTTAAATTCATCTACGATGTCCCACTATGCGTATGTGTAATAAAACTTGACGTTGACAATCTAAAGCGAAGCAAATGTAAATTGCATGTCCAATTGTTAATAAGTATATCATTTAATTTAGTAAGCTATATACTATAAAGTGCATGTCAAATATGGAATTCAGCACAATGGAGAAAATATTAAAATACCTTAATATTGAAATATCACTATTAGGAAGTTCTAAGCAATACGATGGTTTCAATTATTTATTCGCATTAAAAGTAAGCTAAATTTTATGTAAATAAATTTATATAAATTTTCTTTCATACATGGAAAATGTCTTTGTCTGATCTTTACGTCACAACTGGAATGATAGTCGACACAGTTTCCGTTTCGCAATACATTCGGTTTAGCCTCGCTACATCCGAATCGGATATATTAATTCGTTGTCCCATTTCAACGCCTGGTTCCCTTTTTTGCTGTAAGTAAGAGATGCGCAATGTAGAGATGTCTTAAAAGTATTATATAATCGCTGGATGACTCACTATTGCCACGATCGTGGGATCGCCATTGATCGAGAAGGCTTTTTGGGAGTAATGCATGACGCTGCCGTAGTCGTAGAGCACTCCAAAGTCCTGTCCGTGTTCATCGATCTTGAAGTTCTTCATAAACTCAGCTTTAATATTTTGGTTAACAATGACTACAAAATCGTCACGTACATTGCGATTCTGTTCGTGTGGAAATCCCAAGACATGCAGCAATTCGTGGACGGGTGTGCCGAACTTCTTGGTACACGCTGGAAGCTGCAAGTTGACCTCCTGCTTGCCTCCCATACGGCCAACAGCTGACCAGCATCCCTTATACAGACTGGTAATGGAGATGTAGTCAATCTCGGTAGTATGTGGTATAAATAGGATGCACGATTTGTTCTGTATGAGCTCCATGGCTCGCATAATTTTATCGACATCATCCTGTGGAAAAGTGGCCGATATCTCGTAGGGAACAACTCCGTTCGGCCATGTGGTGCTCACACGGGGTGGAGAGCTTCTCATGCTAATTGAAGACTCTGGTACAAAGATGTCGCCTTCGAGATAATCGCCCGACTCCTCAGGATGCTCATCTTCATCGGCGGGAGCGTCGCGTGGCTGTGGCCTTATCACATATGGTTCTGCCAATTTTGGTTGGCCAAACAATGCTTTGCCATAGACACTCAAGTCGAGTATCATCACTGGAGTATACAGCGGTGAAGCGTAGGTGAACGATAGTCCCAAAAGGACGAAAAGCACAGAGATGCGATACATGCTAAGCTGCTTGATTGTAAACTGAATTAAGATCAATTTGGCAACGCGTTTTTATATGTTTTGACTATCAGTTGTTATCACTGGAATCTAAATTACAACGAGACCTTCACTCGGGATGTAACATCCAGTTGGGAGAATTAAGGTTTAAATAATTATTTCCGCGTTTTCACAGTTCACTTCAATGATTCACTTAGCACGTTTCAACCATAACCGTAACCGATAAGCGTTATCACTGTAACCTTTCAGATTTATGGAAGCTGATGACGATGTTGCCGCGATCCCGTTTGAAAGTGATTTAAACCAGCTGAAAATAAACTTAGCGCTTATAAACCGGGTTAACAGACTCTTGGTTAGAAAACCTTCGCAATTAAATAGCACAACTAATCTTAATTGAAGTGCTTAGATTATATTTGCGTTGCTTTTAGTTTCAGTTTTAACTTAGCGAATATCGTAATTTGTATCTCAAACTTTGATAGTTTTATGTAACATTGTTGGAAGTGGAAAAGTTTATATCTTCCGGATTAATTATCTTTGAAATGTTTTCCACTTTATTAAACAAAATTGATTGATTGATCACTTTTAATAGGAATTATCTCTTGAAAACTCGTTATAAGTACTCCAAGATATCATATAAATTGAATTATCCTATTCTATCACTCACTGATGTTTTTCATCGTTGACAATTCCGATATTATCTTAATATCTCTTGAAAGTTATAGCACGCTTAAACAATTCGTTTGACAACAACTTTTGCTAATAGTTTATTCCTTATCTATTTAGTTTGATCAGGCAATTAATTCTAGATTATTCATAAATGTTTCATGGTAATGCTTTAAATAGTTGGTCGATTTGTGCGGTGATCCAATGAATTAATAGAATCTTTGGGCGTTTCCAGTTTTAGTTGCTACTTTCACTAGGTTTCTCCTCCTTCTCGGTAGCTGTTTCTCCATCTCCAAGTCCCAGACCGCTGATAAGTCCGTTGATGAAGCTGTCAACAATTGGATTTCCACCGGGCGCAACAGGAGCAGGAGCAGCTCCAGGTGCAACTCCAGGAGCAGGAGCAGGTGCTGGCACGGCAGCTGGAGATCCAGCGACGTAGCCACACTCGTACATGGCATTCAACTTGTCCACATCAAAGTCGGAGAAACCGTTGCGCTGACCCATCTTGGAGGCGCCATTTGATTGCTGTGAATAACAAACATAAATAAGTAAAAAGTTCTTAAGATTTAGATCAAAGTCTGCACTCACCATTGCCACAATTGTGGGTTGTCCGTTAGTGGAGAAAGCGTTGGCCGAATAGTGCATCACGCTGCCATAATCGTAGGGAACTCCAAAGGCTTCGGTCTTGGCCGCCTTCTCAAAATTGTTCATTGCCCCCGACTGAATGTTACCATACTGAATGGCCACAAAGGCGTCACGTTCCATGCGATTCTGTTCGTGCAGGAAGCCCAGAGCATGCATCAGCTCGTGGATGGCGGTGCCAGGGCGGCTGAGGCAACCAGGTGACTGCAAATTGACTTCCTGTTTGCCACCTACGCGACCCACCGATGACCAGCAGCCAGAGTTGCCGCTGACAATTGAGATGTAGTCGCGTTCTCCGGAGTAGGGCACGAAGCGGATGCAGGTGCGCTTGTGGTACTGTGCGATGGCGCCTTGGATGGTGGCCATGTCGTTGGCATTAAAGTTGCCGCGAATCTCGTAAGGCACCACGCCCTTGGGCCACCTTGAAGATTGCGTGGGCAGGCCGTTCTTCATGGTCAGATCCGTCTGTGGCACCAGGATGTCACCCTCCAAGTAGCTGCCCAGCTCCTCGGGATTTCCAGCATGTGTTTCCACGCTATAGTTGCTCACCAGGCTGGCGGTCAGCTGCTCATCCGGCTTGCCATACATCGCAGCGCCATAGGAGCTCAGATCAATGACATCCTTGTTGGGTGGTTGTGGTTCCTCGATTCCATTGTCGGGCACCTCGATCACCACAGTGTCGTCGATGTCGTCGTAGAGTGTGAGGGGCACAGCATGGACAAGTGCCAAGCACAATAGGATTAGAGCAAAAGGAGTTGCGGACATGTTTTTGATTGATGGATTGCTCGATTCGCTGAATTGCTGTCTCAAGTTTGACTGTGCTGCGATCTGGTCAGGAATGGATTTATATACTCAAGCTGCTATCAGTCATTTAGACGGTAGTCAACAGTCAACAGTTATGCATAAACATAAAGAGTATTTCACCGGCAGACCTTCAGACTTCACGTCATCGTCATCGCAATCGTCTTGTTTTGTCACACACGCTTTATTGGTGGACAAATATTTGGATAACGCTCGTGTTAAAGCAGCGCCCATAAAGTTCTATTTTATGTTAACTTTTGTTGATGTTCTTGTTGTTTTTTTGGGTGAAATTATTTCCATAATGTGTATCAGTAGTTTGTTTGCATATATGCAAAGTTTAATGACATTCTCTCGCTCTCGCAATGTAGTTCTCTAGTTTTCGCGTGCATAACACATAACAATAACCGATAAGAACAATCACGCTGACCTTTTCGCTGGATGGATTTACTATTCAACGATTATGCGCAACTTTTCCACTGTATAATTGTGCTGTGATTTAGAGTGGAAACACTCGTGATCCACTTGGCAACATGCGCAAAAAAAGGAGTCCGACTTTACTATGATTAAACTTATGAAAATGTAACCTTACTTTAAACAATTCTTTCTTCACTATAATTAAACTTAGAATTAACGACTATTGAAATTGAACCTTAACTCAGCCCAGAATACAATGATCTTAATTTCTTAATTCGCAAACTTAAATACTCACAATGCAGGTTAAACACAACACAGCACAGAACAGCGGCAACTTCAATTGGGAGTGTGGAAAAAACCTCTTCAGCTAGAAAAATCCCATGCATGTTGATTGAACAGCTGTGCAATTGTCTTTATCAAATTAAGTTCAAGTGCAGGCGACAGCAACACAAGCTGGATGGAGTATTTAATGATTCATCTATAAGATGTGTGTGTGTGCGTGTGAGTAAGATTAGGTTTTGTCTATTCGTTAAGTATCCAAGCTCATGTCCACAACCATGTTGGAGTCGGAATTGGAGTTTGAATTGGGAGAGCTCCTCCTCCTCCTCGAATTTGAGGTTCATTTTGATGCCATTCAGTTTGTCGGCATTGAGCATTTGTCGAGTACTGGCCGTGATTGATTCGGTGACATCCCGCAATGCCTTGCTGCAAATCTCGTTGATTGTTGTGTTATCGTCCATAAGATCCTCAATGCAATTCTTCAAGATAGTCGAGGTGACAATACAGTCGCGATTTAGTGCCAAGCTCTTATGGAAATACTCAATGGCCTCGTCCAAATTGCCCAACAGAGCGTGTATGAATCCCATGGACGTGTAGGTGGGGGCGCTTTGTGGCTTCAGCAGAAGAGCCTGCAAGGATTAAAATCATTTAGATAGTAAACAAAGTAAAAAAATTCGATTTTACATATTGGAAATTGTAGAGCGCCTCCTCGTATTTCTGTATGCGGCGCAGCGAGTGACCCAGATTGATAAAGAGCGGCTCCCAGCGTGCGGAAATCTCTTCGTTGTTGGTCTTGGCACGCTGCTTAATGATGTCCACGGTGCACTGGAAGATTGTGGCTGCCCCATCGTAGTATTCGTACTCGTACTTAATCACGCCAAGCTCATGCAACACATACACATCCATGGGCGCAATTGTCATGGCCTGCAGAAAGAACTTCTCGGCTAGTTCCAGATTCTTGGTCAGTCCGCACTCCACGCCAATGTAGAGAAGCGGCAAATGGCAGCCGCGCATCAGCTGAGTGGCCTTAAAGTAGGCAGCCATCGCCTGTTCGTGCTCGTTCTCATTGGCAAAGGAGTGACCATAGGCCAGCCAAGCGGGGCCATAAAGACGATCCAGGGAAGTGGCCTTGGAGAGGTAACGACGCGCCGGATCACTCTTGCCTATCATATCGTAGTAGCAGCCAACGGCGTACCAGGAAATTGCCTTGTCGGGGTAGCGATCAACGAGTTTGTGCGCCACATAGAAAAGCCTGTTAAAGTCGCCGTTCTCGACAAGGCAAGCGATTTGAATAGTCAGCGCATTATTGTGGAACGGATCAATCTTAAGCAGGCTAAAATTAGACAATATTAGAGACAAATATAGGTTGAATTGCATGCCACTTGCTTACTCATTGAGTATTTTAAGGCACTGCTTGTAATCGCAGTCGTAGAAGCACTTCTCTGCTTCGGCAGCCAAGAGATCTGTGCTGCGCTGCACGCGCGTTAAACAGTCGTTGAGCGACATCAGCGTGTCCAAGTCCTGGTCGCCCGAGGCACGCCGATTAGAGGCGTCGAAGAGCGAGCGCTGCGTGGCATCAATCATGGAGGAAGCACGTGACAAACTCGTCTGCAACGAGAATGTGGGAGCCTTTAAATCCTCCAACACTCTACAGAAAAACAGCTTAATTAAAAATACAAATCGAAACTAGATAACTACTTACTTTTGAGCAGGCGACATGAAGTGAGCTGGCGTCACAGGCACCTTGGGTAGGTTGGATTTAGGGAACTGCGAGTCAGTAGAGCAGGTTTGCTGCACACGCACCGTGAACTCCTTGATGTACTTGAGCACATCCGGATTGACAATGGGCGAAATCTCTTCGGCATTGCGTGCCGAGATCAGCTCGTAATACTTTTTCAATCTTGATTCGTAAAGCTTTAAGATAAACTTGGCATCCGACTCGCTGGATTGCTGCGCCAGCGGCAGATGATGCATCAGCTCGAACTCTGCAACAATGTGGAGTCAGTTGTAGTAAATACTTTATGTTCTATTTACCAACTTACCCTCCCAGGCCATCAGCATCTCGTGCTGCACTAAAGCCTCCAATGCCTCGAAGCAATAGATGGATTTGTGTAGCGCCTGCACATAAAAGTCCATGGCCATGCCTCGATTGTCCAGTGCCTCATACACCTTGCCCTTCATTAGATAAATGGAAGCCAGCAGCTCATTGCGATTGTTCTCCTCGCCGCCAAAGACGCTGTTGCTCTCCAGGTTGAAGCCACTGGCAGCATCCTGTGGTGGGTGCACTATTGACGTGCTCATCGTCTCTACATCCACAGCCTGTATTATGTTAGCCGCCTCGTTGTACTCTTTGGCCGCATAGAGGCTCTCCAGCAGCAGATTAAAGCATGGCAGCGAACTCTTTTGCAGTTGATAGTGTTGAATTGTGTGCGCTGCCCGATGGAATTCGCCGAGCAGGAACATGCACTGTGCCTGGTAGTAGACATCGCGTGGCTCCTGCCCACTAAGCACAGCCACTTTCTCGGCCCAAAACAAGGCAGTCGAGTAGCGACGCTGCGCAAAAATTGTTATTCGAAGAACATGAAATGGCACTTTTTGATATTACTTACCATGTCTATGAACTGTTTGACTAGCTTGCGGTATTGCGCCAGATCGATATGATCATTGGAGGTGTCTGTGTTACTGTTTTCATTGTCGCCAGCCATTTTTTACTTAGCAAATCATCAAAAATTAATATTTTATTCCAATTTGCTAATTTTGGCTTTTGCCGGCAAGCGCTTTTGTTAGCCGCGTGATCTGGCAACACCGCCATTGCGCTCAGCTGTTCTTGCCAT
The DNA here is from genome assembly GCF_023558435.1 of Drosophila sulfurigaster albostrigata. Taxonomy (NCBI): domain Eukaryota; kingdom Metazoa; phylum Arthropoda; class Insecta; order Diptera; family Drosophilidae; genus Drosophila; species Drosophila sulfurigaster. Next base: position 36,715,266 of record NC_084882.1, on the reverse strand, counting down.
TCACACTGCAACGCGGTTACACAGCGAGAAACGTTACACATCGGAGAGCAAATCAGACGTTATAACAGAAACGGACACAGCTTTTAAAATGCAGCTCGAAATTCGAATTATTCGGTATTTTTATTGATTGACGCTAATTATTTTGATTTTAATTTTAATTATATTTATAACTGACCCAGTTTGATATGGTTCAATGCAACAAATGTTGCCCAGCTGCTTTGCAACTTGTCCGCTGCCCTCTTCCTGGTTTGAAGTGGGGTTGCGTTGTGGGTTATGATGGGGAAGGGGGGCTAAGGATTGGCGCAGACATAGAAATTTCATTTACGCTCTCAGAGCTGAGCCAGCATCTGAAATTGAAACTGAGCATCTGTCGACGACGCCTGGCTGGCTTCGCAGTGTTCAGTGTATTTCAATTGCTCGTTAGGTGAGGTTATTGCATTTCTCACTTGAGCGGCAAACACAAAAAGTTGGTGCAAATAAAAACACTTCTTTTTTTGTCGTTTTTTTGCACACAAAAAATAGGAAATAAATACAACGCCTTCATCTTAGAGCATATTTTTACAAGTTAAATGCAAGAAGAGACTGCAAACTACACACACACATGTACACGCACATAACACAACACAGGAAACAAGTAGCATAGTAAAATTAACGAAAAAGCGTGCAAAGCACACAACACAATTGAAGTAACGGTTCTATGCCGGGGACATCGGGAGCAAGCGTAGTGTGAGTAAAAATATACAAAAAATGTGCTTTGCACGCATGGAACAACAGTAGAAGGAAAAGGAAAAGGAGGAACACAAGGAGAAATATTTGAATGCGAGAAGAGTGCAACATTTAAATGAAATGAAATTCAACAAATTTATGTGAACGAAGCGTGCAACAAAGTAAACAGAAGTCTAACTGCTGCTGTATTGTAATTTTTGGGTATGTACACTCACACAAAATCACATGTATACAATGCATAGAAACTTAAATAAAAAATAAGGTAAATGGGCCCGGCACAACAACAATTCGTTGGTAAATTATTAAAACACGTAGTGCGAAAACTGAATCAAGGAAGTGCAAGTGCAAGTGTGAGTGAGAGACACACGCAGTAATCTGCTATCTCAGTCAGATGCAGCAGCTCTCGATGCTCTCATCGAGTGCAGCTTCAATGCCCTTTACGAGTGTATAGTGCGTGTGTGTGCTATGCCTTATTATTATTGCTGCTGCTGCTGCTGCTGGCATCGGTATATCAGCCCGCTTCGTCACTGTCTTTTTACTACTTTCCTAGCCTCGCCTTGCCATTCCCCATTCGCCACTCGCCGTACTCACGTCATTTGCCCAACTACAACTACAACAATAAGAAGAAGAACTACTACTCTCGTACTTTACAACTACAACTACAACTACAACTAGAGATGCGAATACGACGAATACGCACAGAGAGCAACAGCAACAACACTAATACTTACACCAACACTAAGAAGCTCCGTTGGCGCTCACAGCTTTCATCCCATTGTTGTTGTAGTTGTTGTTGCTGCTTTGCTGGTTGCGGCGTTCTGCTCATTTCATGCTGATTTATGGTTCTAATAATAGCTTCGCTTCCTGTTTCTCAAAAGGATTACAGCCGCTGGACGCTCCTGCCGAGACCGAGACACTGCACACACACTCACACACATAGACACCATCAACACGTCCTTTACTCCCCTATCCGTCTCCTCATTCAAGTGCCTTCCATGTCCATTTTAGGCTCTCGCTTCAAAAAAAAAAAGAAAATTAAAATAATTACGGAGAACGACAAAATTATGAAGCATTCGCTCGCACGAAAGCACTTTCAAACGACCTCCCCCTTCCTCACCTCTTCCTAAGCACTCTTCAAAAGGGGGGAATGACGGAAATTGGTTAATTACAGTTATGTTTGCGGGGATACGCCTTGATCGATTTACACCGTTTAACGCTTAACTGAGCTCATTTCAAGAGCAGAGTTTTGAATGGAGTGTTGCGTGCATGTGAGTGTGTACCGTTCTATGTGTGTGCGTGTGTGTATGTGTGTGGGTGTTTGTTTATTTGATTTTGAGGCTTTGCGGACTGAGTGCTTTTATCATAATCATGTACTTTATGGCTTGAGCATTATAAATATAACTCACAAGGGCTTTCCATTTGATTAGCCCCAGTTGAGATTCGTATTAATCCAAGTACTTTTGTATATTAATAAATATTACTTTGATCCTTTCTTAAATATCAATTATTGCGACGAGCATGCCTAATGAATCTTGTAATTCATTACCCGTTGTTTAACCCATGGATGATAAAATATTTATTTTTGTCTGACTTGTAAAAAAAGTTTTTTTATTATATTTAGAAAATGTAAAATATTTCACAAATTTTAGTAAAATAATAACAAAAAGTACAGACCTTAACACTAAATCTAGCCACAAGGAAATATAATAATATAATATGCAGAAAAAAGTTATATTACATATATTTATAAATGTGTGTTCACTCCTCGGACCTCTTAAAGATCAATTAATGAGCTAAGTAAGCAAAAGGATAATGGATTACAAGAGTTGAAATTAGCACTCTTGTAATCCATTATCCTTTGCTTAACCCCTTGATGACAACATCTTTCTGTTTCTCACATTCTTGATGATTGACTTGACTTATTTCACATTCGTCTATTTATCTTGTCAATTTGCAGGGGCGACAGAGGATTTGCATTATTCAGTGGGAATAATGAATCGATGACCGTTTGCGTTTGCGTCAGCTGATACGGTTCTGTTCTGTTCTGTTCTGCGTTGTGCGGCATCTGCCTGTTGTCTGTGCCCAGTTAGGAAGTGCTGCCAAATCCTGATTACCAACAACAGCAACAACAACAACGACAACAGCGAAAGCAAATCATTTTGGGCCAACAAACATGTTTGCTTGAGACTGAGACCGGCCAACATATTTCTTTTTTGGGCAGTCGCATCACATCATCGGCTCGAACTTGGCTCGTGGCTCAAATAAAGGACTCGCTGCGCAGCTCGAACCTGAGAGAGAAAGAGAGCGGCAAGCAAACTCTCAGAGAGAACCCGTGAGAGAGTGAGTGAGAGAGAGCGCGGAGTTGGGCAAAAGAACAACACGAGGCCAAGAGCAGAGACGGAAGTGGCGACATCTGTTTTGCCGCTTTGTCAGCTTATCCGGCAGCCGTTTTGCCTTTTGCCGATGCCATAGCCGAGGACAGGCGAAGGACAACGACGTCGACAGGGACGACAGAGAGCGAGAACGAGAGCGAGAGAGAGAAAGAGACACACAGGGATAACGGGCACGTGAAATACACAAGTGTGGAAATTGGAATTTTTATTCAAAACAATGCCCCTGCTGCAACAGGTATGTAAATAATAATAAAACCCATTCGCACTCCGCCAGCCGAACGAATGCTGTCGCTGACTCTGCCCTCTGCTCCCCCTCTCCCCTCTTGCCTCTGCTTCTTCCCTCTTCTGGTGGCAGTAATTGAGCCGCTCACGTACGAGACCCAGATGAGCAAGAGAACTAACCGCACAGAGTAGAGCATATAGAGAACCACATCAGCTGGTCCAACGTGGCTTCTGCTTCCACGCCCAACCCTCCCTTCTACCCCTCCCGCTCTACTGAGTGTCCCTGTTGAGTCCTTGTTTCGCACCTTGCAATTGGGGATTGGGATTGGGATGCTGCTCTGAAGTTTAGCTACTAACTGATTGTCTCTCTGACGCAGGCTGCGATGGATGATCCTAATGAGATTATTGCTTAACTTTATACGCCTCGCGGCGAAGCTGTGAAGTCAAGTTGATGTGGCGGGGTGGTAGCGGGGGAGGGGATTCCCCTCGTGACTCACGACACGACACGACTCTTGTTGTCTGTTGCACATTATGAGTAGTTAAATTCGATTAAACTTGCGGCATTTTGCTGTGCACAGCGTCACTAGACAGTGCAACGCCTCCGCTATCGCTGTCTCAGTCTCAGTCTTTGTCTCTTTCGCTCGCTTTCTCTGTAAGGCATGTGTGTAAGGATGAGTAGAGATGAGTGTGGCATGTGGCATGTGGAGTGGGGGCGCGTTTAATTGTATTCTTTGTCGTGCAAAATAGTTGCGTGATTTCATTTGCTGCGCTTTTAAATATTTGTAATTCATTTAAATGAGCTGATTTGATTAGGCAACTCGCAAGTCCAGATGATAAAAATGCATGAAGTGCAGCAGCAGATTCTTTTCCAGTTGCAACAAGAAGTTGAAGGCCACAGTGGCAGATGGAAAACTGCTGCACAATCGATAGAACAACAATGAAATCATTCGATTGCATGCTGCAAACTTAATGATGCCAAAGCAGATTACGACTGTGAGTGTATGAGTACACTCATATATATACTCACAGTCACCATCACAGTTGAAGTCGTGTCTTTTTTCCTGCTCTCAGTAATATTATTTAAGCAGATTACGCTGTCATGTCTGCGACATAAGACATACTTACTTGCCACATGTCTCACTATTGCCAATTTCAAATAAATATTAAAGCAACCCCCCCAAGTGTCCCCCGCTCCCTCCTCTGCTGACAATTAAAGCTAATTCAAAATGCGCCTTTTATTTTGATTGAGGTACGCGCAGCTGCTGCAGTAACAATTGCCAATTTGAGGACATCCTTAAACATCCTTAAAATGTGACACAGCAGCGAGTCGTCAGTGTGATGTCAGTCCAGACTAAGCTCAGAGAGTCCGTGCCACCAAATTGTCGCTTGTCTCCGTTGCTTCCGCCCTGCTTCCTTGCCACATCTCTACTTGCACCTCCATCTCCTGCTTAGTCAAGTGACACACATGTAATCATTATAATATGGCAGCAGCTTACGCACATGTTCCTCCTCCTCCTCCTCTTCTCTGCTGCGTCGGCTTAAACGTTCCCAAAGTGCTTCTCCTCCTCTCTCTATGTGTGTGGCAAGGAGACGCCTTCTCTTTGCATTGTTGCATGTGCTGCATCCTCGTCTGACAGCAGCCAAGCAAGCTACAAAGTTACACTCATTGTCGACTGTGACGGGCCTCGTCTATTGCTCATCATTCAGCCATTTGAGGACAACATCAACATCAGAGATAGGAAAGGGAAGAAAGGGAAGAGTGACATCCTCAGAGGCCTCACAATGGGGGCTGTGCATTTGTTACAATGTTTACACAAATATTTAAGGATAATCCGACGATTTCAAAGGGGTTATTATGCAATTTTTCTTCTCATTTTATTGTGGCTGCCGCTGCTAGCAGCAAAAAATACGAGTACAAAAAAAAACCAAAGAAATAAAATGGATAGGAAAAATAAGTAAATGCAAAATGTCAATTTTGTCGTGTAAGCGGCATTCGCATTGATGGGTCCTGCTCCCGCTCCTTCTCCCGTTCCCTCTCCCGATCTTCCTCCTCTCGACTGCTGTCAGGGCTTAAGGCGGGGCAGGTTGCCCGCCCCTGGCATCCCATTGTTGTTGTCGCCACATAGAAATGCATATTTATACAGCGGCAGATACAGATACAGATACACACGCATTCGCATAGAAATTTATTCATATTTATTTTGTTGGTAATGTCTAAAAAGCGACTCCTTCATGCGGTAATGCTTCCTGCCCATGTGGCGTATACTTTATATACATATATATTTCTCATTTCCTTCTCTTCTCGTCACCCCGTCGCTTTATTTATACGTATTCACGTAATATATTTTATTTATGTGCCATTGGCCTGCTGCTGTTAAAAATGCCTATAAATAAAGTGCATTTGTCGTTTGTTCAACATTTTATTTGCAAAGTTTTTGTTGCTCGCTCTTCTCTTGACTGATCCCCGCTGTGGCACAGTTATTTAGCTGCATTCAAAATGTACTCTCAACACTTTGCTTTCTACTTAAGCTCATTTCGCAAAAAACTGCAACGTATCCCCAAAATGCGGCAGAGCTTTTATTTCTTATTTCAATTACTCATTCTTTTCTTAAAGCAAAAAAAAAGTTCATAGAAAATAAACTTACTCTGTAATTTAGCAAAATAATCGTAATTATAAAGCTAGATTTTTGGTACATACAATAATATCGGGTATCTCACAGTCGACCACACTCGATTGTTACTTTCTTAATTGTTATTTTTAGTTCTTAAAAATCAAACTTAATATTTCTTGAAGTAAAGTCACCTACAAAAGGATTTGTGATCTTTCGTCCAAGTTTCATGGGATGAAAGTTAATTTTAGCTTTGATGGAATCGTTTGGTTTCTTTTCTATATTTTCAACATTGTGAAAACCTTCATCATAGATATTACATTCTCGAGTAACTGAAGCTAGATTTTTGGTACATACAATAGTAACAATAATATCGGGTATCTCACAGTCGACCACACTCGATTGTTACTTTCTTAATTGTTATTTTTAGTTCTTAAAAATCAAACTTAATATTTCTTGAAGTAAAGTCACCTACAAAAGGATTTGTGATCTTTCGTCCAAGTTTCTTGGGATGAAAGTTAAATTTAGCTTTGATGGAATTGTTTGGTTTCTTTTCTATATTTTCAAGATTTCATTAAATAATTCTTAATAGTTGTGAAAACCTTTCTTCATAGATAGGCAGATCACAAATTGAGCTATGCAAAATAAACTTGTTCAGCAGTTGAACTGCAAATCAAATGCGGATAATGCCAGCTTACATTCTCGAGTAACTTTGAACCTAGATTTTTGGTACATACAATAATAACAATATCATCGGGTAACTTTCTTAATTGATATTTTTAGTTCTTGAAAATCAAACCTAATATATTATTGAAGCAAAGTTTGTAGTTCTTAACATTTCTTGGAGAAAAGTCAACTACAAAAGAATTTGTGATCTTTGATGAAATTTAAATTTAGCTTTAATGGAATCGTTTGGTTTCTTTACTATATTTTAAAGGCTTCATTAAATAATTCTTAATAGTTGTGAAAACCTTTCTTCATAGATAGACAGATCACAAATTGAGCTATGCAAAATAAACTTGTTCAGCAGTTGAACTGCAAATCAAATGCGGATAATGCCAGCTTACATTCTCGAGTGGCATATGAATTAAAATCAACCAAATTTGTTGACTGCAATTGCCAGTTATTAGCCATCCAACTGAACTCTCGTCGCGATTCTTGGTTCCTCAATCTCGAGGAGCAAATCATTGACAATTACACTTGCCAAAACGAAATGAGACGAGACGAAGCGAGGTGGATTGCAGTGAATGAGGAATCATTTTAAAAGCAAAGCATTTACAGAGAGTATATAAATGTGTGTGTGTGTGTATGCAAATGCATGTACATCTCATACGTATTTGTATTTGGATTTGTGTGTGTTTGTTCCCTAACAAAAGGCAGCCAGGCCAGCCTGACAGCTTAGCGACTGCGGCGATGGCCAGTGGAATTTCTTGGAATGCGCCTTGCTTGCATCAGCCAGCACAAGTAGAAGCAGCAGCAGAAGTAGAAGCCATGGCGACCACGTTGTCCTCGCCCACGTTCTCGTCCTCAGCCTCGTCCTCGTCGTCCTCAAGGCTCGTGCAAATGGCGCAAGTTGAAGACGACGAAGAAGTGCTCACAATGGCGCGGCGAAAGCGCCCCGAGGCACATCATTAAAATGTCGATACCAAGCAAATCACACGCCCAGCAGCCAGAGGGATAACAACAACAAAAAAGAAGAAAATAAAAATAAAAAATGCGACGCGTTTTGCGGTGGCGATGCCTGAGGTCGCCACGACTAGTCGAAGGGGTACAGAAAGTGAGAGAGAGTGAGGGAAAGGGAAGGGAACTGGGCGTAGTCGGTGTCGCTGTAATATGAGAGCCGCTGGCATTAAAAATTGCAAAAATTCAATTGAATTTACTCTAGAGCAGACAACGCAGCAGCAGTAGTCTTCCCCTCCCTTCCCTTCTCTACCTCTATACAGAGGAGCATTTAATGCATGCGACCATGCGTGTGGGCGTGGTCACGCGAGGGCGTTGCAGATACAATGCCACTGCGCTGTGTGTGTGTGTGTGTGTGTTATCATTAAAAGCGAGCAAAAATGCAGCCAAAGAAAATACACGAGGCAAACGGGCAAAACGGCAAAATGTGCAAAAACAATAAACGCAACCACAAAAAGCCACCAACAACCAACCACCCAAAGCGGAGTCTGCTGCCTGCTGCTGCTTCTTTTTTAAATAGGCATGAAAAACTTTTCATTCACCAAATAAAACAAAGTAAAAATGCAGCTGCTGCCTCAGCTGATGGACTCGCAGATACCCTGCACTTAATAGTTGCCCTTTTTCTAATTGCAAACTAATCCGTAAATCGAGCCTCATTAAACTGGATTTTGCAGTAATTAAACGGAGTTGGTGTTAGTGGCTCTCTCTCTCTGATGTAGTTGTTAACTGTCCGTTGAATATGCAGCATACGCCCCGTGGTACACACAGATAATACGTTGGGGCAAAAAGCGCGTGTTTTATTTCCACTTAGCACTCACACACACCACTGCGAAGAGCATATTGAATGCCTGTTGACGGCTGTTTAAAAAATTGTCTTTTCTCTACCTCTCTTGTGCGTTGGTTGCTTTCTCGTTCTCCCTCTCGCTCTCGCTCTTTCTGCTGCTCTTCCTCTCGGGCTGGCTTTGTAGTCAGTGAAACAATAACAACGACAGAGGCTCAACAAAGCGCACAGGCATCGGAAATGTTGCCGTTGAAACTGAAATGTCGCTACACTTCTCTGCCTCCGCCTCCATCTCCGTCTCAGACTGTCGTCCTCCGCTTCTCTGTCAGGGAGTTGCTTGAATTACGATATTGTTATTATTAAATGGATGCATGGCACAGCACTGGCAACAGCAGCAGTCGTTGTGTTGCTGAAGAGAAGAAGAAGAAGGCACAACGTTTGCTGCATCTGTTTGATAGTTCATTCAAGGCGTCATTTAATGCTTTGCATTCATACAGCACAATGTACACAATGCGTGTGTTGCAACACTGTGTGCATGTGTGTGTTCGAGTGTGTGTGTGTGTGGCAGCCACACTCTTACAATTTGCTTGCATGCAGCAGCATTCGTGTCAAAGCAAGCACAAATCAAGTGCTGCTGATGAAATGACATTTAACATGCAACTCAATTTAATTTGCCCCTGCAACAGCAGCAGCAGCAGCAGTTGCTGCAACTGTCTGTTGTCTGTTGTCTGAGCTGTGCGGAGGCGTGTTGCATACTTGTAGGCACTGCAATTACGTGCAACTGCCACAGCATTTGTGTTGCGTTAGGCCTTGCCTAGGACATTTTGCCCCGGCAGGCATTTGAATCCGTTGCCATCCAATCGATTGCGCCCAAGCCCAAGCCCAATCCCACGCCCTGAATCAGACGCAGACTGTGAAGGAGTGGAATTATGTCCTTGTGTCCTTTGAGCTTTTTAATTTGCAATATTAAACGACGCTCGATTGTGTTGCCCCAAAAAAGCCGAAGAAAATGAAAAGAAAAGCAACTTGAAGTCGAGTTCAGGTGATCAGATTACACCGTCGGTTGCAAGTTGCCAGTTGCCAGTTGCTAGTTGCATCATCATAATAACAGAGAGACAGCCATGAAATAGGAGAAGTATCTGTGTGAATTGGCCAAGAGTTTAAAGTTCGCCTCTTGATGATGACGATGTTTCGGGGCACAAAGTAAATTCAAATGTATTTGCCAATAACATTTATTCTTTATGGACTGCTGCCGCTGTTCCCAAGTTCCGAGTTGTTGCAACATGTAATCGGCCATAAAAAATTACAACTGTGCATTAACCTTTTGCGCTTTTGCTGCTGCTGTTGCTGTTGCTGCTGGTCACTGGAGGCAGCAGCAGCATCCAGCTGAATCGAATCGCATTGCATTGAATGGCGAGCAAGGACGACGACGCCATCGTCATCGAACGCTTATCACTACATGCCATCAAATTTTAATGTCAAACCCTTTTGGCCAGGACCTCCCTGGGTTACAGCTCAACAACAGTAGCAAGGAGCAGCACATCAACAACAACAACAACAACGAGAGCAACATCTAATAAGTGTTGTAAACGATGCAAACATAATAATTTGTAAGACTTCTGAAAGCGGAAACTTGTAATTTTCTCAAACAGCCAACAGAGACCCTCCGAGCTGCCCCTGCCCCTGCTCCTGTCTCCTCCTCCTTCTGCTCCTCCCCTGCACACAAGTATGCACTAAAATGCAGGCCAGAACATTCCAAAGCCAGTCAAGCGCTTGCCAAAAAGAACAAAAAAGCAATGAGAGATGGGAGATGGAAGATGTAAGATGTGTGTGTGGCAACAACGACAAGCAAATGTGCTGAAGCCAATGCGGAATGGTCACTGGATAAATAACTATATACTGAGTTATAGTGCTCAATGCTAGTTGGCTCCTTCTCTTGGTGTTTCCATCTTAAATCTCTCTCTCTGGCTCGCTTTTGAATGCCGAGAGATTCAACGAAATATCTTCATGTGGCAATCAGAATCAGCAGGCAGGCATCAGCATCGGAATCAGCATTCGCATTCGCATCCGCGTGGAGTCCAACACAACTACAGCAGTAGTTAGAGCAACAGCAAAAGCAACAGCAACAAGGACACCATTGAATCAAATTTGGAAAATCCTTGACGTCAAAGACAAACAAAGGGCAATAGCAATGCGCTGGGAATGAGATGTCTCTATGCTTAAGATTGGCATAGGGATTGAGATTCGAGTTCGAGTTCGGATTGAGATTGGGATGGTGTAAATGTCCGGACTGCGGACAGTGGCAAAATCTTCGACGGCGTCGTCTATGTGTGGCAAGTGGTTAAGATTTTTTGTCGTATTCAATTTCCCAGTTTATGAGATTGACTTGCCACCGAACGAGTTCTTTAACTAGGCCATGCGCTTGGCGACACTTCTTCTAAATATCTACAAAAGTTGCTTTCATCACATTACACTTTGACTGCGCTTTTAGTTGTGTTCAACTGTTTTTTTGGATTTATTAATAATTGGAACATTCTAATAGCAAATTCTGAAAAACTGTTCTGTCATATAACTAGTATACCTCATTATAAATCTAATGAAGTATTCTAATTTCCGAATAATACTTTAAACATCTATGAACCTTAAGCCGCTTTTGTGGCCTAATAATCTTTCCCTAAACTCACACTTCAATGAAAGAATTCAGAATTCTCTTGTAAATTCTGTAGATCTGTTTCTTTCCATTCTTAAAATACATTTCTTGCTTTCAAATACATAATTTGATGTAGTAATGTACTAGATGGTTCGCCTTAGATACCCGCCTGAATAGTTGCTGCCCAAAGTTTAGAATCGCTGAAGAAAGGTTCATTAATAGCCCAGCTAAATATAAACATAAAGCAGCACCCAGGCCTACTACAATACACACACTATGGAGAAGAAGAGAACACACACATGAGTTGTGTGATAAGTAACCCCAACTATTCGCATTTAGTTTCTTTTGGCTTTGTCATTTCCGGCAGCGACAGCTCTTGGCTTTCGTTTGGCCTCTCGTCAATGGAAAGGGAGGAGAGGGGTTGGAGGAAGAGGGGTGTGTGTGTGTGTAGGACAAACGTGGCAACTTGGCCTCGGCACTCGGCATTACGGAATGGCTTGAAGACTGCGACGAGTATTTGTAATTTGCATTCATTGACGCCGCTTTTTATCGCTCGCTCTCTCTGTGCGCCATGAGCTATGAGCCTGAACAGACAAAACTGTGAAATCTCCATGTGATTGCGTTGCGATGAGATGCGATGCGAGAGCACACACTGTGGTAAATGTGTCAACAGGCTACAACGATGACGTCGACGCCAACGCCAACGACGACAATGCCGCATTTCAGCCGGTTGTCCAGTAGCCTTACATTGGCTCTGGATGTGTGCGCAACACAGAGTGGGTGGCAGTGTGTGTGTAGGAGTGTGCGTTTGTGTGTCTATGTGTGTGTGGCGGATGCTCATGCCATTTCCGACTTTTCACGTACCTTCATCAAGTTGTCATTCAATTTTTAAATCCATAGCAAGTTTTGTACTTAACATAGTTGTGACAAGTTGACAAAAACCTAAGTATGCGAACGCTGCTGGCTTCCATTTAGGACTTGCCACACGAGTTAAACATAGAGGAAGGGAGAGAGCGGGGAGAAGCAAGCACACTCTTCATGCCACTTCACACAAACTTGAACTTTAATGGAACTTGCAAGAAATTGCAAATTGAATTGTTGCCAAACATTTGCAGCTCATTAGAGTGATCTATCTTGGAAATAAACTGAGATTGAGTTGAGTTTAATTGTTGTAGATACTACTAAACAACTTATCAACCGCAGTTTCTCATTTAATTATTGTTATTATTATAACATCGAATGTATTAAATTGTTACACAATTCTTAATCTAACACAATCAGGAAGAGGAATAGGAATGGGTATAGGAATAGGAATAGGAATAGGAATAGGATTAGGAATAGGAATAGGAATAGGAGTAGGAATAGGAATAGGAATAGAAACGGAATAGGAATAGGAATAGAATTAGGAATAGGAATAGGAATAGGAATAGGAATAGGAATAGGAATAGGAATAGGAATAGGAATAGGAATAGGAATAGGAATAGGAATAGGAATAGGAATAGGAATAGGAATAGGAATAGGAATAGGAATAGGAATAGGAATAGGAATAGGAATAGGAATAGGAATAGGAATAGGAGTAGGAATAGGAATAGGAATAAGGATAGGGATAGGAATAGGACGTTCAGGTCAGTTCAAACTGTCACTGATCAAACTCCTTTCTCGAAGCTTTAATTCCTCATCAGAACTGTCCATTCCCTTTCATTTTTATCTTCTATTGAGTTGAGTTATTAATTAATATATTCTGCTTCAATTGAATACCTGTGACGAACACCACGAGGTTCTACTCGTCTAAGCCTACTCTGTCTAGCTAACTTGCCGGCTCAGTTCAGGGCTGGGGTGGGTCTTTGGCTTCGACTGGGTAGTAAGTCATCATAAATTAAAGTGTAGACAGAGTGTAATACTAGGGGAGAGGGACAGTACTCATTTCGCATTATCTCAAACGTTCGCATATTCAGTGCCCAATTAGAATTAAAAGTTTAACACATCATTGTTTTCTTCTCCATGATATACAGTATTTTAATAAACATACTTCATTTTGTTTATAAAAATTATCTCTAGTTAACAATAGTGCTTGATTTATTTGCGCTTTTATTTGTCGTACGTTAATTAGTTTTGTTTACACGGTTGTCTTCATGACTTAATAATACGAAAGATAGAGAACCAACACGGAACACACGGAATTGAAAACCTCACAATCACAACCCCAATCAACTATAATATAGACACGGCTATGCCGTACTTACGCACTTTCCATCGATGTTAGCAGGCCTGATAACTGATGAATCCGTCGTAGCATATATGCTTGTTGATGTTAGCTGTTAAAGATGATAAAGGGTTATGGTTATCAGGCTATCAAATTCCTATGTACCCCCATGTTGGCTGTATAAAGGTCGAAAAAAATGAGTTAGTTGATTTGGCAAGTACTTATTACAAATTCTATTTAATTTCACAATTATTTTTCAAACCATGTTGGCACTCTTAGTGCATTTTACGAACGAAAACCATCCAATGCAGATGGTACTGGCGTGTTTTTGTGGAGCCGTAGATCTCTCGCCGGAAGATCTACGCTCCTTTGAACGTCTCTAGAATCGCCTTCGCTCAGCCGCTATCGAATACCGTTTAGATAATCTGCAGCGAAGATTCGCTGCCGCAAGATTATCGCCTTATTCCCACTCTAGCTGGCTGTTCGCAGCGAGGTTCGCTGCCTTCACCAATACTCCCTTAGGCTTGCAGGTTAGGGTGAAAATCCGCGTGCGCTTCACTAGTGGCACCTGTTCAACAAGGGGGGGGAAGGCGAGGATCGCAATGTGCAACACCTATTCCACTCTATGGAGGGTCTAGCGGATGCAATTGCCAGAGGTATGGCCAAAAGCTGCATAAAATAAAATTTTTACTGCAAGGTCTAATCAGATTGACACTACTTACCAATCAGTGGCAAAGAGAAAATTTAGCAAATTCTAAATTCTCTTCTAATAGAGCCGGCCAATCCACTAATCGACGAAAGAAAACCCTGGATGCCAAAATTGTTGGCTTGGTTGCAGTATTATTTTGTAATTATTTTTGCAATTTTTCTTTGCAAATTTTGGTCTGATGTAAGCGTTCTCAGTGAAAAAATTGCAAAAGTGAAGATGGCTGCCCTTAGTGAGTGCTCAAAGCATCTCTGTGTGGATCAATGCAATACTTACTCCCCGTTCGATAAACTCAACAGTTGAGCTATGCTAAGTGGAGTTGCCAACTTAATCAAGGCTTTGGCGCATCAGCTGATGCTTTGATTTGTGACAATCAGATGTTTATATTTTTTTTTTGCAACTTTAATTTAGACAACTACCTCACAACAGCAGATTTTAATCGAGAGTTCAATCGAAGACGTAAAATCTGAAAGAAGGTAGTTACTCTTTGAATTCCACAAGTCTTTAGCATGAAATTGACCAATTTCCTTGCCCTCTAAATTTTCTAATAGGTATAAGGCCTGTCCAATTTTTCGCTTTACTCGTGCCTTAAGGCCGACTGGTGCAAGCTTAGCGTTGAAATTGTTTGCCATATTGCTCAGTGCCCAGTTACGCTTAATTACTGTCTGGCCAACTTCAAAGGTTCGTTGTTTAGTACGAAAGTTATACGATCTCTGATTCTTTTCGTATGCCTGTTTCAGATATTTGTGAATATCAGCACGGATTTTAGAGAATTTGTCAGCACGCTCGAGTCGAGCAGTTCCTTCACTTAAGAGATTCAAATTTTTAAGCACTGTGTAGTCTTTACCATGCGTCATCATATGCTGTCCAAATACAACATAGTACGGTGACGCGCCGATGGATTGATGTATGTTATTGCGTAGAGCACAATTGATACTGCTAACATATATATCCCATTCTCGCTGGTCTGATCGAATAAATGATCTTAACGCCGCATTAATGGATCTATTGACTCTTTCAGCTGCATTACTTTGAGGGGAATATGCTCCAGTGAACATGTGTTTGATACCATACGAAGACAAAAATGCAGCGAATTCTCGGCTTTTAAACTGAGTGCCGTTATCGCTGATTATGAACTCTGGTGTGCCAAAACAGTTAAATACTGTGTTGCGCAAGTGATCAATGATTATTAAAGTCGAAAATTTCTTAACTGGTATAAGAAATGTGAATTTTGAAAGATGATCTAGGATGATAAAAATTCCAATATTACCAAGTTTTGAGCGTGGAAACGGACCTATGAAATCTATGTAGAGTCTTTGAAATACTCGCTCACTAATTGTTTGAATACCCATTGGCGGCTTTAGATTTTGTGTTGGGTATTTTGAGGTTTGACATATTTCGCATTTGCTGATAAAGTCTCGCACTTCCACTACCATTCGTGGCCAATAAAAATGCCTACGAATGCGTTCTAGACACTTCGCTGTGCCGCAATGTGCTGACGTTGGGGTACAATGAGCTGAAACTATCACCGAATTTCTGAGAGATGTAGGGACGTACAGTTTCCAGCCATCGCCAATATCTTCGCTGACGTCGGAAGGCAATACTGCTCTGTAATATAAATATCCGTCTATGATTTTGAAATCCGGAAGATTGGATTTGCTCATCTTCTCTTTTAACTCGACATAATCACTTTCGAGAAATGCATCCGAGTTTAAATCTATCTCTGGTAGTATTTCGAGCTCAACAACGTCTACATTTTCTTCGAATGCTCTGGAAAGAGTGTCAGCGACTACATTTTGACTGCCCTTTCGATGTTCGATCTGAAAATCCATTCCTTGTAGATTTAACGCCCATCGAGCAAGTCTGCCATGAAGGTCTGTTTGATTCATCAACCATTTCAGACTTGCATGATCAGTTATAACTTTGAATGATTGGCCTTCTATATACATACGGAATCGCTTAATGGCTAATACAACTGCCAAGCATTCTAATTCCGTTGTAGAATAATTTCGTTGTGCTTTGTTCAACTTTTTCGACATATAGGCAATGGGTAGTTCGTTGCCTTCTGCATCAAGTTGAGCTAATACGGCGCCGATGCCATATGTTGAAGCGTCACATTGCACTATGAATGGCAACTCATAGTTGGGATGACGCAAAAACGGAGCAGCACATAGTCTATGTTTTATTGCTTCGAAAGCATGTTGGGCCTCTTCATTCCATTCAAATTTCTTTCCTTTTAGCAGCTCTGTTAGTGCAAAGATGACCGTTGAGTACTGGGGAATAAAACGCTGGTACCAACCAGTCATGCCCAGGAATCGTCTCAGTTGGCGTCTGGACTGTGGCACCGGAAATTCGGAAACGGCTTGCACTTTCATTGGATTTACTCGAAGTGTGCCTTCTCCTACTACATGGCCTAAGTAATCTACTTCTCGTATTCCAAACTGACTTTTGGCAACATTTATTGTTAATCCCGCTTTTCGTAATCTATTTGCCACTTCGGTCAGATGCAGTAAGTGGTCTTCAAAGTTAGAGGACATGACCAATAGATCATCTAGGTATACGAATACGTGTTCCTTCATGTCATAGGGAATTACTTGATCCATAAGACGACACATTGTATGAGGGGAGTTACACAAGCCAAATGGCATCCGAGTAAACTGATACAAGGGTCTATTTGGTACCGTAAAAGCAGTTTTTGGTCGCGCTTCTTTATCTAGAGAAATTTGCCAAAAGGCATCTTTTAAATCGATTTTGGAAATGCACTTAACAGATGGCAATCGACTTAGAAGACCTTCTAAGCTAGGCATGGGATATGCGTCCTTCTTCGTCACTGCATTTAGCTTTCGAGAATCAAGACATAGGCGATCTTTGCCAGGTTTAACAATCAAAACCACAGGCGAGGACCATGCAGAGTACGAAGCTTCTTCTATTACTCCTAAACGTAACATGCGGTCAATCTCGGCACAAAGTCGCTTTTCTTTAGCTGGAGATATGGGATAGTATCTTTGTTTAATGGGAGTACTGTCTCCTGTGTCTATAGAATGTTCAAGAAGTGTTGTTTTTCCTAAGCCGTCCGTTTCGCATGACGGAAAAAAATCAACAACTGCTTGTAATCTGCGTTTTGCATCACTGTAAGCGACAATTTGGGTATCGTTTCATTTTCAATTTCAGATTCAGTTACTGCACTAACATAACTAACAGAAATTCCAAATTTATTCCAAAAGTCTATTCCGCAAATAACATCTTGCGTGATGGCGCTAACAATTAGGAACTCAAAAGATTGCTTTGTCGAATTATACTCGATCGGAATGTTAATGGTACCAGCGACCTTTTGAGGGTGTCCATCAGCAGTTTTAACAAATCCTTTGGATTTAAGATAGTTAATATTGTTTTCAAGAATGAACTTTGCTAAGTTTCCTCCAATCACGCTTTTATTTGCTCCGCTATCGAGCAAGGCCAAACAACGCTGATCGAGAATGTTGAGGTAAGTAAAGGGTCGTATATCGTTGTCTTTATTTACGATAGCTGATATCCTATAAGAATTTAGTACACGCTTTTTCGACCAAAATGTATGCATACGATGAGCAGCACGCGATTTTGGAGATGGGTGTATTTTTCCTAATCGCAAATGATAAGGTATAAAATGTAAGTCAGGTAAGTTATTCGATATAGCTGGTGGTTGAGAATACTCTAGAGAATTTGTTTCTATTTTTAATTGCGGATATCCACTTTTGGTGGTAAGCGAATACCCTTCTGCGAGTTTTCCTGTTTGGTTTTACATTTTGTACAGTTTGGTTTATATGTGTCAAGTTTTCCACAGCCATAACAAAAAATACGACGTGATTTCAGGCAATCCTGGTAACGATGACCAATTTCATCGCAATTCCAGCATTTGAAATTATCAGAATACTTCATAGCATTTACATCTGCTGATTCTGAGTCTTCATCTTCAGAGCCTAACTCCAGGTCTTTTTCTAAAGCAATCTCATGAACAACTCGGTTGGGGTTATTCGATCGATTTTGATGCTTAGGCAGTTGTGAGTAGAATTCTTCATGTTTGTGACATTCTCTCGAAGGATAGCTAAATTTGAAATTGGAACATGTAATAGTTCATGTCGAAGATCTGGTTTCAAATTCTGTTTAACATAAGAGACCAATTCGGTATCGGATAGACGAGAATTAAGCGTATCTGCTATGTTCAACATAGCATCCAAATATTCATCGAAAGGTTCATTAAACTTTTGTTTCCTGCGCCGTAAGCTATCTTTTATGTCTTCATCGGTTCTTTGATTTTGGTATCTTTCGCATAAACGAGAACAAAGATTATACCAATTCCTATGATGAGAGCTACGATGAAACCTCCAATAGAATGTTAACGCTGGACCTGAGAATAGTAAGTGAGCAAACTGATACAATGTATCAAAGTTTCCGCTCAAACAACGAGAGGTCAAGCAATTTATTCGATATATAAAGTCATCGATTGGTATATCAGTTGGTGTACCACTGAATTTAAGATGCCAATTAACAATGGTACTGGAAATTCGGTCAGGCCGATCGAGACTACCAGATATATTTCCTGATTGTCCCGATCCTTCGTTATTCTGATCTGGAATTTCGTTATCCCATTCCAATTGCGGTTCCTCGGAACGAACTATTGGCGGTTGGGCGGCAATATTTAAGTTTCTGAAGGCAAATTCAACCTGATCAGCGATAGTAGCGACTAGTTCAGCTCGAAAGTTATCGAGTGAAGAAGTGATAAGTCCTTGAACTCGTTGTTCAGACACAGCTGGAACGGGTGCGGTTATACTTCCTATTGATGCTCGGGGTAGGCGACTTGCTTGTGCAGCATTTTTCATGAGATACTCTCTCTGATTAGCTCTTGTTTTGGGTCGCGGTCGCGGTTTAGTGCTAGAGGCTCCCGAGGCATCGTGTGAAACTGGGGGTGCTGCAACTGTATGAAGCATGCTTAACCCTTCAGATTGTTCTGAGCCAAAAATATCTCCTAACCTGCACGGCTTTTTGCAAGTTGGACAAGTTTCGCTACTATTGAGCCAATTGGATATACATTCGGAGTGAAAGTTATGACTACAAGGGGTTTTTACTAAGTCAAATTCAGACGATTTTAAATCATTGCAAATTTTGCAAAGAATTAATGAACTAGCTGATGCGAGGTTTTCGTGGCTGCGAGTAACCGGCATATTGAATTAAAGTATGAATGTGAACTAGTACGGTATTCGATATTGACAAGGTAATTGACAAAAATAAGTCTACGATATGCGATAATATAGTGTTCAAGTTTTAAGTTTTTAAGTTTGGGACTTACCCTTCAATACGATTTCAAGATAATGCGAAGTGAGTACTGAGAATCTGAATCTATTTTGATTAGTAACGTATTTGATGAATGTTTGTAATTGAAAGAGGAACAGATCGATATTAACCAATACTGAACAATTCTCGATTTCAATACCACAACACAATATTGTATACTGGGCCTAACAATGATTCGGTAGAGAATCGAAATTCATCAATTCTACAAAAATTTCCTGAATCACATTATTGGCCAGAAAATTGTATTTAGCAGGTTTAATTCATTGATAACACTATCAATTAATGAATCCGCTATGTACTTGTATGTTCTTTTCGCCTGGTCTGCTTCCGACTTTCTCATCAGTAAACAGCCAATCCAGAAGGCAGAATTCATACATCTATGTTTTCAATAAAAAGAATGAATAGTTTGATGAGGAAATTTTTATTTTGGGGCACATTTTCCATAGGCCTCACGAGTTGGGCGCCATTTAATTATGTGACGAACACCACGAGGTTCTACTCGTCTAAGCCTACTCTGTCTAGCTAACTTGCCGGCTCAGTTCAGGGCTGGGGTGGGTCTTTGGCTTCGACTGGGTAGTAAGTCATCATAAATTAAAGTGTAGACAGAGTGTAATACTAGGGGAGAGGGACAGTACTCATTTCGCATTATCTCAAACGTTCGCATATTCAGTGCCCAATTAGAATTAAAAGTTTAACACATCATTGTTTTCTTCTCCATGATATACAGTATTTTAATAAACATACTTCATTTTGTTTATAAAAATTATCTCTAGTTAACAATAGTGCTTGATTTATTTGCGCTTTTATTTGTCGTACGTTAATTAGTTTTGTTTACACGGTTGTCTTCATGACTTAATAATACGAAAGATAGAGAACCAACACGGAACACACGGAATTGAAAACCTCACAATCACAACCCCAATCAACTATAATATAGACACGGCTATGCCGTACTTACGCACTTTCCATCGATGTTAGCAGGCCTGATAACTGATGAATCCGTCGTAGCATATATGCTTGTTGATGTTAGCTGTTAAAGATGATAAAGGGTTATGGTTATCAGGCTATCAAATTCCTATGTACCCCATGTTGGCTGTATAAAGGTCGAAAAAATGAGTTAGTTGATTTGGCAAGTACTTATTACAAATTCTATTTAATTTCACAATTATTTTTCAAACCATGTTGGCACTCTTAGTGCATTTTACGAACGAAAACCATCCAATGCAGATGGTACTGGCGTGTTTTTGTGGAGCCGTAGATCTCGCCGGAAGATCTACGCTCCTTTGAACGTCTCTAGAATCGCCTTCGCTCAGCCGCTATCGAATACCGTTTAGATAATCTGCAGCGAAGATTCGCTGCCGCAAGATTATCGCCTTATTCCCACTCTAGCTGGCTGTTCGCAGCGAGGTTCGCTGCCTTCACCAATACTCCCTTAGGCTTGCAGGTTAGGGTGAAAATCCGCGTGCGCTTCACTAGTGGCACCTGTTCAACAAGGGGGGGGAAGGCGAGGATCGCAATGTGCAACACCTATTCCACTCTATGGAGGGTCTAGCGGATGCAATTGCCAGAGGTATGGCCAAAAAGCTGCATAAAATAAAATTTTTACTGCAAGGTCTAATCAGATTGACACTACTTACCAATCAGTGGCAAAGAGAAAATTTAGCAAATTCTAAATTCTCTTCTAATAGAGCCGGCCAATCCACTAATCGACGAAAGAAAACCCTGGATGCCAAAATTGTTGGCTTGGTTGCAGTATTATTTTGTAATTATTTTTGCAATTTTTCTTTGCAAATTTTGGTCTGATGTAAGCGTTCTCAGTGAAAAAAATTGCAAAAGTGAAGATGGCTGCCCTTAGTGAGTGCTCAAAGCATCTCTGTGTGGATCAATGCAATACTTACTCCCCGTTCGATAAACTCAACAGTTGAGCTATGCTAAGTGGAGTTGCCAACTTAATCAAGGCTTTGGCGCATCAGCTGATGCTTTGATTTGTGACAATCAGATGTTTATATTTTTTTTGCAACTTTAATTTAGACAACTACCTCACATACCTCAAGTTACCACCGATCAATGTGCTTCTCAATCAAAGCGCTTTTTCCCCTCTCAACTATCTGTTTTCTTTGTTACCTCGTCTCGGTCTTCACTCCTCGTCCCTTCCCCTGGTCTCTGCATTAATCCCTCGTAATGAGTTGTACGCCATTTTGCGCCAAATTGTTTGGTGAGTGCCTGATAACAATATTTGCACTAATTTGGCATTTTTAAGTGTGCTCCACTGACACTTGATGCGCTTTTAATTGCGCCAAACGCTCGAGAGTACTTTTGTCGTCGTGCCAGAGCAGAGCGAGAGTGACTCTGAGTGTGAATGTGAGTGTGAGTGTCAGTG
The DNA here is from genome assembly GCF_023558435.1 of Drosophila sulfurigaster albostrigata. Classification (NCBI taxonomy): domain Eukaryota; kingdom Metazoa; phylum Arthropoda; class Insecta; order Diptera; family Drosophilidae; genus Drosophila; species Drosophila sulfurigaster. The sequence continues at coordinate 36,693,588 of NC_084882.1, read as the reverse complement.
TGGGTGTTTGAGTGTGAATGTGACTGTTTGCCTGTGAGTGCGGCTGGCTGCCTCTGCTCTGTGTCCTCGTGCGGTCGTCTTGCCAACTTGGCTACGTTGTTGCAACGTCGTCGCCTGCCGTCATGTGGCAAGAAATGCAAAAGATAAACGATTCATTAGTTGCCACAATAGTTTGGCTGACTTTAATGGCAACGTGAAGCATGAGGAGAGAGAGGGGTGCGAAGTTTTCAAGTTTTTGATTTCAATTTGCATCGCACGCTTTTATGACTATTGAAAATATCATTATTACAAATATTGTCTCTATCCTTGCACTTTGCAGTACGAGGCGTCTGACTGCAACGGTGGCAGCGGCAACATGCGTGCCTTGAGCGGCGCCAGCTCTGGAGATTTACTGCAGAAGCATTCGTCGATTAGCTCGCTGCTGGAACAGCATCAACACCACCACCAGCAACATCATCATCATCATGGGCATGATCTGCTGGGGAGACGCGGAATTGGCGGCGGAGATGCCAATGATGGACTTATATCATTCATAAATGGTGCGTATACTCGTATATAAAGTAGTTTGTGTTTAGTCGATAAACTTCGATACAATGTGTGAAGTAGAAGCGTAAGTCATTATCTAGAGGGAGCTCAGTGTGTGTGTGTTTATTGTCAATGGGGGAGAAGGTTTTTACAATTTGATGTCATTTTGTTGTCAACTTTATTTGGAGTCTGGCAATCGACGTATAAATTTCAATAATTTTTTACTTTTTGAAGTCGGCACACATATATCCTTCGATAGTTAAATTGTTATTCTTATTTTTCAAAGTAGTGTTTAATCTAGGATAAAATTCCTTAGAAATAAATTGCATTATAAGTGTACACGCCCAATAGACATTTGCCAAGGAAGTGCAATAAATTTTCAAGTAATAGTCAAATTTTAAAAATAAATACATCGCAAGACCCACCAAAGGACCTCGCCGCAAGTGTGTGTGTGTGTGTGAGCGTGAGTGTGTGAGTGTGTGGAGTCGAGTTGAGTCGAGGCAAGTCGTGTGAGCCGAGAGGAAGTCCAGAAGCAGCTGAAACCGAGACAGAGAATGCTGGGAATTAAGGAACTGTATATGAGACAGTCGCCAAATGCCCTGCCAAGTAGGTCGCCCACGCAAGAGACTTTCGAATTTGGCATTAAATATGACGGCAGCGCCATCAACAGTACGAGCACGACCATCAGCAATGGCAGCAGCAGCCACAGCCACAGCAACAGCAGCAATTGCTCGGCCAACGCGACATCATCGAGCAGCAACATCGCCAATGACGAGGACCTTGCGATGCCAATGGCAGCTGGTGACGGCGATGGTGCACAGCATTTGGCATATGACAACAACAACAGCAGCAGCAACAACAACACTGGCAACTGCAACAGCAATGGCAACAGTAATAGCAACAACAACAGCAACAACCACAGTCATGGCAATTGCAGTAAGTTTGCAGCTGCGGCTGCTGCCAAGAAAGAAAAGAAAGAAAAGAGCGAAGTAAAAGAAAATATGGGGACACTCGTCGCGTCTCGATTTCCATCTCGAACTGAGCACCAAACTCAGCATATATTTATGCTTAATTTATTAGCAATCTTTTTTGAATATTTGCAAAGCGCTCGAAAGCACTTTGAGCAGCCAAAACGCAATGCAATTGGCAATTGGCTGCTGCTTCTCTTCTCCTCTACTCTTAGTTGTAGTTTGTTCTATTTGATTTATTGATGACTGCGCCAAGTGAACGATAACTGTTTGCATAATTCATTTCATAAATACTTACTCTTGCTCTCTTTACGCAGATCCAATCACACTGAACGATCTGCTTGGCTTATGTGGTGGCGGCGGTCCGGCAACTGCAGTCCAGGCCACAACAACAACAACAGCAGCAACAGCGCCAACAACAGTAGCAACAACGGCAGCAGGCATCGGAGCAGGCAGCTCCGGCTCTGGCTCCGGAGCCGGAGCTAACGGCAGCAGCAGCTGCAGCAGCAGCGGCGGCGTTAATAACTTGCTACTTGGCAATGCGGCGACTGCTGCAGCTGCCGCTGTCGCTGCCGCTGCCACTGGCGATTGCAGCCAACAGCTGTCGGCGAATGCAGTGGCCTATGCCCCACTGACGCCGAGCTCCACACAGTCCTCGGCCTCACCCGGAACCAAGTCAAGTTTTGATTACTTTCAGGTAAGTTTTCGACACGCGCCTTCTCCTTGTCTTACAAACTTCTATCTTCTAATTGCACCGAATTTGCACCAAGTACTCTCTACAGTTTTATCATTTTCTTTTATTAATTTATTTGTGCCGTCTCTCTCTCTCTCTCTCACCCCTCTCTTTCTCTCTCTCTATGTGTGTGTATGTGTGTGTTCAATTTATATTTCGTTTCTTTTCTTTCTTTTTTGGGTTGGAATTGGCGAACTTAGTTTGAAAATGTTGCACAAAGTAACCCACTTAAGGCTTTCCAAAGATCAAACATCAGCTTCGATTGCTCTGCACCCTTATCGCCAAGTACGCCTTCATCTATTTACAATCGCTCCTTTCACAGTTCACCTTTAGTCAGGTAACGAACGATGCTGCGGCACTTAACTCTTAACTAAAAGCGAAACATAGCACTAACTCTCATTCTGTGATGATTCCCTTTCCAAAACTCTAATTGCAGTGACAGCAGCAACTCATCCAGTGCCAATGGCTTATCGCTCGACTCAATTAATATGCTCTATCAGCAGCAGAGCTACAGCAATTTGGGCAACACCAACGGCGGCAATCTTGGTCTAAATCTGCAGAATGCATCGACGCGTTCCAATTCCCCGGAGAGTCAGAACAGCAATCAGTCCATCAATGAACCCAATCTACTAGACATGATCGTAAGTTGTGATTGCAAATTGAGATGACTACTGATCAATTGAGTTGTTATTTCAGAATCTGCTGTCTGTTAGCAACAATAAGCTGGCATCCATGCAACAGCATCAACACCAGCAGCAGCAGCACCAACAACAGCAACAGTCGCAACATCAGCAGCAGTTTCAACAGCAGCAACAACAGCAAAAGCATTTACAGCAACATCAACAGGCCCAACAACACCATCATCAACAGCAGCAGCAGCAGCAGCATCAACAACATCAGCAACAACAGTCGCAGCATCAGCAGTTCAACAACTTGAATCGAAACTACGAATCGCAACTGCTGAGTGGATCACAACAGCAACAGAACTTTGATTTGGGCAACAGCGATTGCCTGAACCAGTGCAGTCTAGAGAACTTCACCATTGTGGACATGGAGCTGGCTAAGTTGCAGAATCTGCAGCGCATCAACACGCTCAAGCTGTTGCAAGCACAAACCCAGCAAATGCCTCTGCTCAATCAACTGCTTCAGAGTTATGCGGGCAACTTGCCTGCTGCCGGCAGCAGCTCGAACAACATCAACAATACCACAACGGCAGCCAGCTTAGGCAATTTGGTGGGCGGTGGCACGGGCAACAATGTGAGTGTGGCTGCCAATTCCGGCGGTGGCACGTCGGGCACGTCCAACGATTGGCATTTGGATCGTGTGGCCAAGTTCTACAGGAGCTCGGCGGCGTTGTGCGAGGCCACATGCACTTGGAGTGGCCAGTTGCCTCCTCGTTCGCATCGCATGTTGAACTATTCCCCCAAAGTATTTCTCGGTGGCATTCCTTGGGACATTAGTGAGCAATCGTTAATACAGATCTTCAAGCCCTTCGGTTCAATCAGGTGAGTCTTTGGAGCAAAACAAGTGCTGAGAATACTTAATAAATCTCCCTCTCACTGCAGAGTGGAATGGCCTGGTAAGGAGCAACAGGCGACACAACCCAAAGGATATGTCTACATTATATTTGAATCGGATAAACAGGTGAAAGCATTGCTTTCAGCTTGTGTATTGCAAGTCGATGACTCGCATAGTGGCAGCAATTATTTCTTTAAAATCTCCTCGCGACGCATCAAGTCAAAGGATGTAAGTTGAGCAGAAGCAACTAAAAAAACGATGCATCAAATGATTTTCTACATTTCTCTAAAGGTCGAAGTAATTCCCTGGATAATAGCAGACTCCAACTTTGTGCGCTCCAGTTCTCAGAAGCTGGATCCAACGAAGACTGTTTTCGTTGGCGCCTTGCATGGCAAACTGACTGCCGAGGGATTGGCCACAATAATGGATGATCTGTTCGATGGTGTCCTCTATGCGGGCATCGACACGGACAAGTACAAATATCCCATCGGCTCGGGTCGTGTGACATTCAGCAACTTTCGCTCATACATGAAAGCGGTGTCAGCGGCCTTCATTGAAATTCGCACTTCCCAAATTTACGAAGAAGGTACAAGTGGATCCATATCTGGAGGACGCTTTGTGTTCGATTTGCGGAGTGCAGCATGGACCATACTATTGCCGGGAGCTCTCATGTTTTCGGTATGTGAATGGCTTGAGTACTCTTTAAATACTCGAAACTTGATTTATGATTTGCTTCTGTTGCAGTTACTTTTGTCGCAGCTGTTGGCAGTGGCAGCACAGCTGCGATATTGTCAAGAATCACAAACCTTTGACGCGCAACTCAAAGTCACAAACCTTGGTGGGCTTTGGGCCGTCGTCGTCGTCATCGACGATTTCGCTGGCGTTTTCAGGCAGTGGCAATCGCTCGAATGCGGATCAAAAGCTGCAGCAGCAGCAACACAGTCACAATCATCACAACAATCTTCAAAATCATCAGCAACAGCAGCAGCAGCAAAAACTTATCCAACTTCAGCAACATGCCGCCAATCAGCAGTCAAACAACTTGAATCTCTGTTCGAACAGCGGCAACTCAAACGCAGCAGCCAACTCATTGTACAACTATCAACAGCAGCAGCATCAGCATCAACAGGCAATTTAAGCGCGTGCGTCAACAAATCCCAATGTGCCCACTTTTAGCGTACCGTTTTAACGTACTTCAAGTCTTCAAGTCAAGCATTGGATTACATTTTTTTGAATTTTAAGTAATACCAAAATTTTGCACTTTTAAGCAACAGAAGAAGCCAAACCTATCTGAATGGCCAGATTTGAACGTAAATTGTTAGTGTTGCACACGAGCATTCACCATGAATATTGTAAATCTACACACAGTTATTTTGATGTATTTACACGAACGGTACGATATTAAGTATAAGTATAGGAATATATATATATGTATACGTACGTGCATATATATATGTATGTGTATTACATATTATACATGTATGTATACTTTTCTTTTAGGCTAAACATGAGCATTCCTCCTTTTCTCCTTCTCACAACACATATTATCTACAACTTCTACAACATAAAACATACTATACTATTTTTTGATAATCATGCTTACATATCAGCATTTGAAGCGGGCATTCGAATGCTAAACGAAACCCCCAGTAACAGTAACTTGGAATTGGAATATCTCATTATCTATATATAATTTTTTTTCGCTAAGAAAGCTGTCTAAATACTTTTCATCCGTATTTCGTCTGCCTTAAGTAAGTTAGCCTATTATGAAAATTCTTTTTCGTTATTTTTTCGTTTAATTAATTAGGTTAGTGCTAATTTTTTGTTGTGCTATTAATTAGAAATTTTATAGCTTCTTTTTTATTAGCAAAAGCAAAAACTTTTCTTTGGATCTGTCCGTGAGCGATTTGTTCAGGAAATTGCAATTTTTAAATTCAATTTAAAAATTGTGAATTTAAATGAATTTTGTCACATTGATATTGTTATACAGTTATGAGTTCATTTATATTTTTTTTGTTTTGTTAATGTTGCTATTAGGTTTACGATTATTTTGTTGAAACATATTTACAATACGCTTGATGATTGTTAAAACATTGTTTTTCTATCATGGTCACCTATTTGGCTGTTCTAGTTTTAAAGCCCAAAAAAACATTGTTCTTATTATTTATGTCTTACATTATTTTTCATGTATTTTGAGAAAGGATCTCGATGCTATATGTATGTAATAGCAAAGCATTACATATTGTACTTAACAACGCTTTAATATAATTTAAATTAAGTGAACATTCATTATTAACATTAACACTTTTTCAAGCAAATATACAAGTACATGCGACAAAGCTTTTGTTATCAAAATTCCACATTACTCTTTTACTTTCACAACACTCCTCTAACAACTAACTAACCCTGCGCTTCCCATGCTGATACTACTTTCCAGTTAGTCTAATATCAAAGGTTAAATTCAAACGAATTTAAGCATAAATACAATCAAATTATGAATTACTTTACCATGCAACTAAAATACTCCAAAACATAAATACAAGAATCGAAAATCGAGAAGCTAATAAGAATAAGTATATTCCCTAATCATAAGCTATAGATGACAGAGTCGATTCAACGGGTTTTTATATAAGAAAATCTTCTTCTTGAACGCCAATAATAGGTATTTGTTCAGTTAATACCCTTGACAAACATGATAAATCAGTATGTTGTTTTAGTTAAAAGTATTTTGTTATACTTATAGGAAGAGAATACATGCAGATATGCGGAGATGCATTGAGAACCTACAGGGATTTTATGGTAGACTTCGAATAAAGCTAAAACCAAATGTTAAAATGTAAATGTACGACAACTTAGTTGAATTTTAGTTTCGGATATAGATGACTACACAACAATAAGCAATTTTCAATAAGTAATCAATAGAGATTTGAATGAAACGCGGGTTTAGGGTAATCTTGGAGGCCTCTTAGTGTAACGGTTTCTGTTGTAGCGCCTAGCTTAGTTTCATTTGCCTGGGACTTGGATCAGTTGTACAATAATAATTATATGATTTGGTCGGCGGTGTGTATTTAGTTGAGGTAAGAGTTAAGTGAATAAGTAGCTATGCTAGACAATTATCATTATCATGCATTGTTATCTATATATACCTACACATATATAAAACGTATAATATACGAGTATACCTATTATAACCTACGCAAGCCTAAGCATACATTAGTCAATGCCTTCAGTAAAACGATAAACGGTAAACGATAAAAATGAATAAATATAATAATGCTAAAACCCACTCAAAGGTAAACCAAATCGCTTTAAAGAATACCACAAATCAAAATGCTTAAATATATATACACATACACATACACTTATTAAAAAACATATACCTAACAATATATTAATTATAGTTTTAATGTTTAACGAGACAAGAATCAGGATATACGATGTGCGGAATAGTAACGCAAATTTGAATATTTACCAAACTCAGTAAATGCATAAAGATGAGAAACCAGAAACCAGAGCAGTATATAAACAATAATCGAATCTATAATTGAAGCGAATGAACATATACAGACACGTATACATATAACGAACATATACCTTTAACTAGATAATAAATTGACAATGTATATAGTATGGAAGGACATTTATAGATACATAAAATGGTGCTTTAGCTGAATTATAATATAATTACAATGTAATTATAAGACTTAAACCCGAAAACACACAAACGAAAACACACACACACAACTTTGTCTCCCTCGATTCATTTCTTATCAGATAATGGAAAATGAAATGCCCATTTTAAATTGAAACATATTTTTTACCGCAATTAATATGAAAAAGAGAACTCTATACTCAAGTGTTGCGACACGCAGCACTATTTTATTAATACGAGTGTTTTAAAGTGGATAACAGCTAAAGAAAGTTATACGACTAACACATACACTTACCCATGCAAAACTCTACGATACGTTTTCCTCCTTGGTTTCTTTCTTCAACACATCCAAAGGACATGAACACTAACACTAGAACATACTACAGACATGCTTAACTTTTAAATAACTCAAATTTATATACTTTTACTAAACTAAATTAAATGCAAATTAAATACTTTTAAATGGACATTTTAAGGCCCTTTAGGGGATTTATCACCCGGGCCCAATATTGGTACTTAACCTCAAAGTCATACATACTTACGTACATACATATATTTTTACTTTAATGTTTTTAACGCTTTTACGAGCTAAACTTTTAAATAACGAAACTATTACAGAAATTTTAAACATTTTCCATAACGCTTTCCTTATTACGAGTATTATTTGAAAAAGAAAAGAAAAAAACAATTTTTTAAACACAAAAAAAAACAAAATGAAAATGAGAAAAACAACATATGAAAATGTTGATTAAAAATATAAGAAATTTAATGTATCAATGAATTGAATAAAACGAAATGTAATGGAACCAAAATCGAACGCTTCCCACGCAAAACCGATAATATTAAATTTTAGCAAAGTAAAAACTAAAGATGAAAAGAACAAACAAAATATGCAGAATACATTAAATATTCGAGTACTAAATGTATTTTACAAAACTATTAATAAATCACATGTTAATCTACGTTTATTTTTAAGCGATTCCACACACACACACACAGACACAGACTCATAACTATAACTCAGTATATTCATGCATAGAAATCATATTTTTAATGTCAGCTAAGGTGAAAAGCAGTTACATATACAGAAAAACAAAAACAACAACAACAACTACCAATTGCCTACTCTATATCTATAAATTCGGCGATATCTTTACGATTTACCATTTACCATTTACCATTTACCATGCCCTAACTAAACTAAACTAAACTATGCTAACACTACTTCTAGCTATATTTACGATGAATATTTTTAGTGAGTATAATTATATATACACATATATGTATACTACTCGTATACTTAATACAACATTGAAGAAACAGAAACACAAGCGACATGTGAGACACATTTTGGGGGAACATTAGCAAAAACCATTTGCAAATTGAATTTTAAACGTAACAATATTTGCACGGCAAAGTGTTAAAAAAAAAAAAAAAACAAAGCATAAAACAATACAAATGAATTATTAAAAAGAAAACAAATGATTAAAACACGCAATAAGAACGGTTTTTAAAAAGACTATTATACAGACATACTATTATTATATATGTATACTACTTACACTATATATACACAAAGAAACCAACAAATGAACAAACAAAAAAAAAACAGACAAGTAATAATAATAATATTAATAATGATGATGAACATTACTAAGCTTTTAATGCAATAATCAAGTACCATATACATATATTTTAATAACAACCAACAAAAAGAAAAGAAGATGAATATTTGAATATGAGTACTCGAAGCGAAGCGAAGATTCGTAACTTATACAAGCTATTGCAAGTTCATATTGTTAAAAAGTATATAGCAAGGTATTAGAATAATACACTATAGTACTTGGGGTATTTCAGCTTCATCATTGGCATTGGGCATTGGCTTACCAAAAATCTATGTCAAAGGGAACTGTTCTCACCCTAATTCTAATTGATTTTCCCACCTTATATAGGAATATAAACAAAATTACTGCAGTGCCATTTTAAATAGCTTCCGATAAGTAAAAATATTAATAATATATACATACTATACATATACATACTATATACATACATGCATACACACAGACACATACAATACATGATAACAAAAAAAAAAATAAATAAAAACAAAATACGTACATACCTAGTATATATACTATATAGACATACACACATATATATATATATATATATATATATATTATATATACCTATTTATGTATTTAACAATTGTTATGAGCTAAAGTTCAAATTGCATTACAGTTATTATGAAAGACAGAGAAACAACAAACAAACAAAGCAAATGGAACAAAGTTGAACATATTTTGAGTGCAGAAGTTTTTTGAATTTTTTGATGCTTTTTTCTACGGCATTTTCAAAATGCTTGAAAGCGCAACCGACATGAGGCATAAGTACATCAATCAATGTATGTAGTAACATCCATACATACATGTACTAGGTTCTGTAATCAAAGCAGATAATAAACAAATAGTTAGGTATATTAAACAATTAACAAATCCCAATATCTATTAATATCAACTAACAAAGATTTTTAATGATTGAAGAAAAACCAAAACGAAATATGCGCTTAAAAATTAATAATAAAGAAAAGGACAGGCTAATAATAAATCATAAATATTATACTGTATGCATTATGAATTAAATTAATTTTATCTAAAATATATATATGTGTATGTAAATTCACCCCATACTTATTAAAGAGCTTAAATCGAAGACAGCAAAAAACAGCCGCAGTAACAACTATAATAATTGTTAATAAGTATTTACTTGCCTCGACAGCAACAGCAATACCAAACAATAAATAAACGAGAAAAATAATTAAACGATCAGGTGTGAAAAATAACACGAATTCCCTTTCCCCCTTTCCATGTAATATATCGAAAAATGAAAAATCAAGCAACTCAATTGAGATTCTGTTTTGTTAAGTGGATAAGTTGAGAATCAAAAGCAAACTTAATGTAAACAACAATAATAATGACTGCTAAAACTGACAAATAGATCATACAAATAAAGAAGAAGAAATCTTGATAACTATATACATACATATACCCTCAAAGAGTCGACAATATATAAGCCTGTAAATGAAATTACATAGTTAAACACAAGACATAACACAAACATAAACATAAACATTACGCTGAATATGCAAACTAAAAGTGTATTGTGTATATCAACATGAACAAACAAGAAGGAATAGATAATAAAGGACACACAGACCAAAATACAAGTCTAAGCCATCAATTATTCCATTATGAAAACACGCTTTTTGCTTTGATGATGTTTTACAAATACTCGTATATTTTGGTGCTTACATATTTAATAACTTATCAAGTGCGCATGACACATACATACATACAAATACAACAAATTCAGTTGCTATAAACAAATTCCATGTCCCGCCCTATACACAAATGATCCTTACCAACTAACACAGAACATACAAAAGGCGTTAGGACTAGTTCGACCAAGTGCTGACCAAATTCACTGAAGTTCACTGTGTGCAATCTATTTATTCAGTCTTCTCTTGGCAAAGATTTGATAAATGCCCAAGCAAGCAGACAGCGTGCCAATCGATCCCACCTGGAAGGTGGACAGTTTGCCACCCCACAGATATCCTTTGGGCAATGTGCTGACTGCGTGCACAAAATCCAGTGAAATGCGGACTACGGACATCAGTTCCAGCCGATGCTTAGCCAAGGACTTGGCGTCAATATTAGTAGGACTAAAGAAAAAAGAGAAGTTTATTAAGTGAAAAGCAAAGGAAGATAATTGCTTACCTGCTCAGCTGGTGACTGCGATTAAGCTTCTCCTGGTTCAGCCAAAAGTTGCGAAGAGTTCTGTAAACCAAATGAAAATAAATTAAACTCTAAATTGAAGCATTTGTATCTGATAAACCTACCGCATTAGATTCAAGTAGACCGAGAGCACCCAGAATATCGAGTTGACATTGTCCCACTGATCAGCATGCTTAACATCCACAATCTTATGCTCCGAAAGCCAACAGATCTTCTCGATGGGATAGTAGAGCAGGTCCACAACATTGGCAGTCACGCCCAGCATGGCCATAATGCGATCCGGCTCATCCTGTCCCAGTCCGTACTCGAGGGCATACTGTATCATGGGAATATCATCGATGAGTCGCAGTGTGGCTCTCGCTCCAGATATCTTCGAGCTGGCGATGGCATATCGTTTGGCCAAGTCCGGATTCCGCTTGGCATGATAGCCAGCCACGAGTTTGGCGCTGTAGCACAGTGCTTTCATTACCTGCGACGTAAAATATGTTAATCAAGAGATTAGTCAATTATACGAACTTCACACGAACATCTTAATCTTACATGCGACTATTTACTTGGCCCTATTTTTATTTGCACTTTACTGCAATTTATGAAATTGCTTTCCAGTCGTCACAAACAGATAAAAAATGATCAGCGATAAAAAGAATACAACGAATGCTACAAACATCTTGACAGTCGTTCCTTCCACACTCGAGTGTTGCTTGGCGTCGACGGGGGAATTCTTTTTATTCTTTTATGTGGCAAAGACAATTCAATGTTTACCTTGGCCTTTATTAATATTTTAAGGTGTTTGCTTAGGGTTTGTTGGCGTTGTTGAAAGCACTCCATAAACGGCAGTTTAATAAAAAATGTGGTAATTAAAACAATAACCAATCAATATACTACTATTTTGAATTACTTTTCGATGGCCATTTGCCGTTATTGTCATGGTTACCATGGACATTTCATTTATTAACCTTTCTCCCATTGCCGATGATTCTTTTCACTTCTTCGCGGGTTAACGTTCTGTCGGCGCTAATCTGCAGCATTATCTGAACTTCACGCTTGCTTAGAGTCTATTAAACATTAACTGCAGATAGCATTAGGCTGATTGCAGAAATACCATAAGAAAAAGTAAGGCAAGGTTCAATAATGCCGCTCTTCCGACTTCGCTCAAGGTTTCGCGGAACAACAACAAACCAAAAGCTACAAGCGTCAACATGAAAAACCTGTTGGAGCGCTATTTGACGAACCTATCAATAGCGCCGCATTTAAGTTGCCACGCTGCGTTTTTTTAAAACACATTTATTTACTTAAATAAATTAATATTTTTATGATTTTTAAAATATGTACATAACTGTAAATTGCTTTAGCTTTAGCTTACCTTATCACGTCCGCCATAGGAATCAATTATATCACAGAATTCGTTTACAAACTTTGTTGTGCTGCCCATTTTTTTAATGAATTTAATTGGAATATACGAAAGGTGTAACTGCGATAACAAATAATAACGAAAATGCAAGTAAAAACTGCCGCGCGAACTGATGCACGACACAAACACAATAAAAACTGCTATCACTTTTCGAACAGCTGTTGCTTGAGTGCGCAACACTAACGGCTTGTCGTTGCACAACACTATACCGGAATGCAGTGCGACCATCGCGGTATTCGAAAATACCGTTTGCAGCCAGTGGTTTGTGGTATATTTTGAAATTGAAGTTGCGGTCACACGCAGCACGGATGCTTCAGTGAGTTGCAGGACGGGATTAGGATTCGGATTCGGATAAGGACACACGTATCAAAAATATGAGTTTGCCGAATGCGAACATCAACAACAATCATGCATCATCGCCTGTGTACAGCAACAATAGCACCAATAATAGCAACAAGTCTGTCATAAAGAAAACATCGAAAAACGATCTGATGCGGGCCGCCGTTGGTTTGCTTCTAAAGCAAAAGAATTACGTGGTAAGCAAGGATGCAAATAAAAATTTTAAGTTAAGCGTTTATCACATTTCCATTTGCATTTTCAGGGTAGCGAAAAGTTTCGCAAATCGGATTTTCTGTTGCTGCAGAACAAGAGTCAATTTGCAGTCAACAAAATGCTGGACAACGATCTGCATGGCGGCAACAGTTTCACTTACTCCAACGTTCAAGTCATCACCAACAACCAGCATATGGTCGACCAGCAGTTCGAACGCTTCTCCCAGTTTGTTGAGGCACAACCCGAGCAGCTACGCCTGGAAATGAAACGTTTCTACGCTCCCATGCTGTGTCATCTGTACCTGGAGCTGCTGAAGGCTCGCGAATCAAAGGGCGCCGTCGAGCTGCTGAAAAAGTACGCACACCTCGTTGCGCCTGTCGATCTCTACGACGCTCCGCTACCCACGAAGATCAACGGCTGTTCTGTGACGAGCGAGGCGCAGTTGGCGGCCGCCTCCGAGTGCCACATTCGCTTTGCCAGCGAGGCACAAAACACCGGCGACACAGAGCTGGATTACTTTATGAAACTAGTACAAATACTCTCGGGCTGCACCAAGCTGGAGACAGCCGAAGCAGATGCCACTGTGGCGCATTTTCGCGCCTCCAAATACGAACTGCACACAACGGCTCAGGTGGTGGACAAGATTGGTGCATACTTGCAGGGACGTGGTCATGTGCTTATTATGAATCTGCTCTACACCTGGCTGCACATTCACATCGTCGACAACGATCAGCGGCTGTTCAGCGAGGATCAGCTGTTAGGCATTAGCGAGGAATTGGAACCCATCGATGGCTACGTCGAAGCAACGTCTACGTCAAACAACCGCAGCAGTGAACACAACAGCAAGTCCAGCAAATCGGGTGCCAAGAAACGCGCACCAGAAGAGCCCATCTTCAAACTGGAGGCTGATGTCAAGACGGAGGAATGTGCCACGCAGCCGACGGCTTCGGATAAAGCAAAACTCAATACGGATGCCTGCCTGCAAACACTTAAGACTTCCGCCACACAGCTGCTCAAGGCTCAAGTTGAGATTCCATGTTTCTACAGGATTAGCGAACGCTCGCGCGGCCTCACCTCGGCCCATGTGGATGCAAACGAGTGCCACATGCTGGCGGGCTTCGACAACTCTGCGGTGCAACTGTGGCAACTGAACCAGCAGCGTTGCAGAGGCAAGAGTTTGTACCGCCGAGCGCCGCACTCGCAATGCAGCTGGGAGCTGAACAATTGCCGTGACGACGAGCAGCCAGAGGAGGAACTGGACAGCGACAGTGAGGAGGCTGCAGCAGCAAAATGCAGCGCCGAAGAGCGACGCGAACGCCAGAAAGCGCTGCGTAACAAATATGCAGACAACTCCTTGTAAGTGTCTAGAAGCATTCACAAGTAATCCTGTCATTAATCCTATGTGGTCTTACAGCAACGAGTTTGGCGGCCTCCAACTGCGTGGACACACTCGTGGTGTAACCAGCGTGCGTTTCTCGACCCACTATCCACTCTTATATAGCACCTCCAAGGATTGTACCCTGCGCTGTTGGCGAGCTCACAATTTGCAGTGTGCGGCGATCTATCGCAGCCATAACTATCCCATTTGGTGCTTGGATGAGAGTCCCGTTGGCCAATACGTTGTGACTGGTTCCAAGGACTTGAGCGCTCGCTTGTGGTCCTTGGAGCGCGAGCATGCGCTCATCATCTATGCAGGCCATACCGAAGACGTTGAGGTAAGAGAGAAACTTTCAATTTGTTTAAGCTCCTTAAACTGAATATCATTGACGTTGATTAATGTTCCTATCTTTGTGTTCACAGTGCGTCGCATTTCATCCGAATGGCAATTACCTGGCCACCGGCTCCGCTGATCACTCGGTGCGTTTGTGGTGCGCTACAAGCGGCAAGCTGATGCGCGTCTTTGCCGACTGCCGTCAAGCTGTAACTAGTCTGGGGTTTAGTGCCGATGGCAAGATGCTTGCTGTGGCAGGGGATGAATCTAAGGTGCGCATATTCGACTTAGCTGCATGCGCACAGCTGAGCGAGCTAAAGGATCATCCGAGCAGCGTCACTTCGCTGGCTTGGGGAGCACACAACCAACAGCTGGCCACGGGGTGCAGCGATGGCAGCCTAAGACTGTGGGACATCAAGAAACTGGCTCCCATGAGGTAAGTCGAAGTCATTTACTCTTGAAATCTATTTAATGGTGTAACTCCACAGCGAGAGCAGTAGTGGAGGCGGCGGCGGCAGCAGCAGCAGCGGGGCATACTCATCTTCGTCATCATCCTCATCAGCTACAACGAATCGTCTCTTAACTCTAAATAGTTCCTGCCAGCGTCTGGTCGATGTATTTTATGGACGCAGTAAAACGCTCTACTGCATAGGCACTTGAAGTGGAATTGTCGTCGTAAACGTAAACGTAAATTGTAATTCGTAATTTGTTTTAAAATAATTTATTTGTAATAAGTCTGTATAATAAGTATTACTGTTACTATCAAGTGGAACAACGTGTTTTCTTCCTGTCTACGTCTTTGACTCCTCCTGCTTCTCCATTTGCTTCAACAAGTCCAATTTCACAATATATAGGATAGGTTCTTTTACTTTAATAATATACTAATTCGTGATGCTTTCAATCTCCATCGCCATCGTGTACATACTCGTATATAACTATTATACATACATACATATTCATGATCATCATCATCTGCATCGCTGCTGATTCAGCTAATGTGCTGATTAACAATAGATAAGTTGCATTGAATCAATTGAATTGAATTGAATAAAAATAGAAGTCAAATTGAATTCAATAGTTATCGACTAATTACAGCTGCTGGGTTCAACTATATATTGAATATATATACTCGTATATGTAAGTATCTGTATCTGAATCTATGTACAATCAAATGTATGTACTCACAATTATTTTGGACACTCGCACAGCCCATTGGAACAAAACATAATCAAAACTTAAGCGTAAAATAAATCGATTTGTGGATATTGTACAATTAGTTTGCAACCAGCCAAAAGTTATTTAGATGTCGCTTGGTTGACAAACTGTGATACATAAATGTTTTAACAAGAGGCTTAACTATTCGATTTTAGAACTTATGAGCTACATGCATAAATATGGGGTAAAAAACATGAATAAATTAATTGGTATGCCGTACAAAAAAATATTTATATAGTTTGCCCATTAGACATGATAATTAACTAATTGATTGATTGGTTGACATATGAATTGTGTTTTCTTTTGCATTGTGGAACTTGAAGTCTGTGTTATCAACGATCCCATAAGATCATCGGAACAAAAGTGAGTGTTATAAATAACAAATGAGTATATGCATAACTATAATCCGATATCATTATAATTGACTTTGCCTAGCGCCTTTGCCGTCCACGTATCAACTGCAGCGCCTTAGCCATGAGTGGTGCCTTCTTGTTTCGCATCGGAGCCGCAGCTGATAAAAGAATAAAGATAGTTAGTGAAGAATGTTTTAAAATGTAGTTGATACTGTTTGCTACTCACAAACTTGTGCTGCATCGCGCGCTGAGCCAAGAACTCGAAGTCTGGCATCGCCCACCTTGGCAGCATTGGGCGTCACATTAGACAGCGCCGCCACACGAGCTGCTGGAGTGGCAATTAGCTTGCGATTGGTGCCATATTGCTCCTGCTTGCGTTGCACACTGCGCGGTGGCTTCACCATTGAGTCAACAAAAGCCAATTGAGTTTTCCGCACAGGCGCCTCACTGATTTTCTGTGATGCCTTTATGTTCTCGGCGATCGTGCTCAGCCTACGTGCCTTTTCATCCTCGCATCGCTGTGAAAATGGATCACATTTAAATTATGTTAATTAATTAATGGATAATCTGTTGGTTACCAAAAACATTTCTCGCCATGTTTCCATTTCTTCGCGGCGTTGACCGCGATAATGCCGGTGCACATGCTGCTGCCAAAGCACATCGCTGTCCTCCATCAGATATGGATTGTACTCCTCGAAATTCAATAGCTGATGCGGTGTGGCACGCTCCAAGACGGGACGCAGCACCTCAAAGGGCACGCCACCCGTATACTCGAGAGCTGTTCAAAAAGTGGCACAAATTTAGTTAAATAAGCATATCAAGTTGATGATTATATCTTGGGCATACCATCAATGTTCTTCTGCAGTACTCGAATACAGAGATCGAAGAGCGATGGCACCTGCAGAATTTGTCCGGTTCTGACGCCAGAGTAGATCTTGGTGCTGCAGCAATAAAGAATTACAGATAGCAAATGAAACGGTTGACAAAAGTAGTTTCAACAGAATTTCATACCGCATTGTCTTGGATGAAATTCCAGCTGCCAATGCCTCCGATTCATTGATCCTCGGCGCCCTGTGGACACTGCTGCTGACACCGTGATTGAAGACCACATCCATGACCGTTTGGTTGAGAGGCATAGGTTTGTAGTTGTTCGATATGGTTGGCAGTTCGAGGGCTATGCTGGGATCCAATGGCTCAAGTTTAGCCGAGGGCGCCAGAAGTTCTGGTTTCTGAAATTTAAAAGGGAATGAATTGTAAACTCCACAGATAACTAAGTATACTAGCTTGCTTTACCTTGGTGCTGGTGCTGGTGAGCCTCATGTTGCTGGGAACACTTGCAGTTGGAGGTAATCGCTTGGCTGAATTTGAAGCAGCGGCAGAGGATGTGTTAGTTGCAATTGTTGGCGTTGGTTTGTTGGGGGAAATCTTCGGCTTAAGGGCACTCTTCTTGCCACTTAGCGGCATATTGAGCATGCCGAGCACATCATCGAAATTGGCGCCCATGCTGGAATCAAAACCATCGGCAGTCTCCTTCTGCTCCACAACATCAGCTTTGGGTTTGCTTTTTGGTTTCTTTGACTTGGGCGACTCCTCGTCCAGTCGCTGTGGACTGCGTGTTCGCTTCGATGATGATGATGAAGATGATTTGGCTGACGACGACGTTGACGTTGAGGAAGATTTGTGTTTATCCGATTTGTCTTTGGCCACCTTTTGTTCGCTGCTGTGATGCTGTGATTTGTCCTGTGCAGTAAATTGTATGAATTAAATATAGTTTAGAATGTATTCCATTTGTGTCACTCACCTCCTTGCTCTTCTCGTGCTTCGACTTGGTGTGATCACTTTTATGGCTGCTGCTACTGCTGCTGTGATGTTTTTGCTTGCTGCTCTCGCTGGTGCTCTTGGCATTGCTGTGGTTGCTAATCGAGTCCTTGGACTTGCTGCTGCTACTGCTGCTTTTCTGCTCCTTGCTGCTACGATGCTTCGACTTCTCATCGCTGCTGCTGCTCTTGTGCTTCTTCTCGCCTTCCGATCTGCTCTTCGAGTGACTCTTGCTGCTGCTGCTGTTGTGACTGTGGCTGTGACTGCTGCTGCTGGATTTGCTCTTGTGATCACTGGACTTGGGACGTCGCTCCTCATGCGACTTAGAGGACTTGTGCTTTTGTGTACTGCGCGTATCCTCGGTGCCTGAGCTGTTGCTGCCCTTATTCTCCTGATCCTGATCCTCTTCGCTGGAGCGTCGACCATTCGTCGAGCGATTCGAGTCGTCCTCATTGCTGTTGCTGTGGCTACTCTGAACTGTTGTCGGCTCCTCCTCAGCAGCGACCATCGCCTTCCATTTCGTGACTAGAGTTTTGGCAGCTACGCCGACCTCGCCATTGATCTTCCGCAACGCATTCACCGTCTTGCCAATGCCCGTTTCCTGCAGGTGCTCGAATGTGATCGGCAGGTTAAACAGCTTCGTGATGCAGTGTAGCAGCTAAGGGGAGGCAGGTAGTAATGTGTTAGCCTCGGATTAAGCAGCAATGACAATGAAATGAATGTGGATTAGCATAAACTCCGAATATTTTTACTCTACCTCGGCATTGTTTTAGATACTTTAGTATGCTGGATGTAGAACAAAAGATACGGCTGAGTTATACTCGGGAGAGGCAACATAAGCAGCTGTGCGCATGCATCCCCTATTTAAAGTAATTTCACCGGAAGTGAACTGAGTTTTTCCTTGACGGGTTTTCAACTACCACATAGACATCATGCTGGTATTGCAAGCATAGAACTGCGCGTACATCACACATCAGAAGCGGAGAGTGCTCGACTCTCAGCTACCTGCTACCCAAAACAGTTAACCCTTTCATGACCAAAAATTTCTTCTGTCTCTTCAAAGTATAAAAATATTCTCATTTACTATTTTTTAAAGGTTAAGTTTGACAGATGCAACTGAAAAAATGCTGCTATTATTTTGTTGCTATTGATATATGATATTTGCTGTTGGGACTGTGTTGTGTATTTGGTGAATATAGCCATTATATTAACTGAGATATAGGTGTTAAAGGAGAGGTATAACAAACAGACGAATAACTAAAACTTCTAGACAGTTAACTTCGTATAGTATATTACGTGATATACAAACACTTTCACTTTCCACTGACTTCTCATACCCTACCTAACCTTTAGATACCGGGTATAACAACTGTTTTCGCCACTTGCCTGGAGTAGGGGAATTACACAAGTGGCAGTAATGGCAGTGTCAAGAGAGGCCGCTGCTCTCGCGACAAATGCTGATTGGGTGGCAATTGAATGAGATGTGGAAGTGGAAATGAGGAAAATTGGGAAAAACTTACGCGTGTCTCATCCTCGTTGTGACGTTCAATGCTGCGTTGATAGTGGCGAACAACATCGGCCAGATTGCTGGTGGACGTCATCACTCTCACGTGTAGTGCGATATGGAAAGTGGGCAATACTCGTTGGGGGCAATAAAAAAATGGCACGCAGGCAGCCTCGGTTGGCAAAGTTTTCCAGTAAATTGCATAAAACAACAAAATGGAGGGCACAACAAACAACGCACACACAGCACACACTCACACACAACACACACGCGCACGAAAAGGTCTCCCAGTTAGGAGCACTAGTGTCTTGATTGCTATGTTAAGAACATAACTGCTTTAATACTTGTAATTATTAGAGATATTTAATAATTATTTCTCCACTCACTCGAACCGAACGAACTGTGTGTGACTTTTCACTTTAAGAGTTCGACGTTTGACAGCACTGAACAACAGCTGTACGGTCAATGTGTGTGTGTGATGTGAAGTGAGCTACGCACGCAATGGCGAGACACACGAAGTTGGCTGCGAAGCTCAGCTGTTTGTGACAGTTGGCAGCAAGTGTGCTATCGATAGATAGACCAATCGATAGGCAATCAACAACACTACAAGTACTGCAGTGTTGGCAACACTGTGCCCATTTTGTTGTGAATTATTGTTAATTTTTTAATCTAATTTGTATAGATCGTGCTCAATATCATCCAAACGCGAGCGAGTTCAGCATGTGCCAGATGTTGTTATAGACGACAGTAACATAAATAACAAAGAAACAACGCGCGCGCCCCTCCCCCCTCAAAAAAATAAGCAAACGAAACGAAACGTCTTAGAAAATGACCATGGGCGAGCGTGAGCCAACTTCGTCTCTCGTTCTGCCCGTTATACTGAGGCCTATTTTCACACAGGTAAGTTTACCGTGGGGACTGGCTGCCGTCGTCCCAGTTAAATGCAATGTTGCGTAAACTATATATGTGTGTGGTTGTGTGTTGTGTTGTTGTGTTTACAGCTCGAGCGACGCGACGTTGGAGCAGCACAGTCGCTGCGCTCAGCGATACTCAAATCGGAGCAGAACAATCCGGGCTTCTGCTATGACCTCGTTGCGTCGATCGTGCGACGCGCCGATCTAAATGTCAACCTAAATGAGGCCGTCTTGCGTTTGCAGGGCAACATTACCGAGGCAGACCGTGAGTATTGTGTTTATAGATGTGAGTGTGTGTGTGTGTGTCTGATTTGTTTCTATTTTTCGCACAGTTAATGAATATCGCTTAACACGCACCGAGGAACCGTTCCAGGAGCTGAATCGCAAGTCGGTGGCCCTTAAAGTGATACTCAGTCGCATACCCGATGAGATCAATGATCGCAAGACCTTCCTCGAGACAATCAAGTGAGTTTATTGCTCTTCTTCCGTTCTTCGTCTATTATAATTGCTTGCTCTGCTTGATTACAGGGGAAATCGCTAGCGCCATAAAGAAGCTGCTCGATGTGGTCAACGAGATTGGTTCGTTTATTCCAGGCGTCACTGGGAAGCAGGCTGTCGAGCAGCGGAAGAAGGAGTTTGTTAAATATTCAAAGAAGTTCAGCACAACGCTGAAGGAATACTTCAAAGAAGGACAGTAAGTGCGCCATTTAAGAGCCCCATAAATTATGTTGACGAATCAAGAATCGCTGAGTGGTTCACTCTGGCAGCAATAACCGTCAACGGAATTCCAAAAGAATACCAACAAAATAACAAAAAAGCAGCCGGTTTCTTTAATCGTCACGTATCTGGTTTCTTATCTAATAACTTACGCCCCGACCGGACTCGGAATGATGTCATCCCATTGTCGTTCCGATTTCGTTTATTTATCAATATTATCAGTTGACAATGACTATGTGGGTGTGTGTAGTGAACTGCATTTTAAATCAAATTTCAAATGCAGTTATTGCCCATGTGATTAGGCATTATTTATTCTATTTGTTCAGTGAAATATTTTACGTGGGTCAATTATTGTTATGCTGCTGATATAGAATCATTCGACTTTTTTTTTTATAATATTTAACCACCTTTTCTCTTTTCTATTTACAGGCCGAATGCAGTATTCATAAGTGCACTTTTTTTAATAAGGCAAACGAATCAAATAATGCTGACAGTTAAGAGTAAATGCGAGTAGAAAATTAAATGTTTTAATTAATGCAAAACTTAGTGGCATTTTAATTTTACGTTTAACTAACAATCTAACAACACACACAACACAATACAACAAATACAAGCAAAGAACACAATATCCACAATCTGCAAAGAAACAAAAATAAAAGAAAACAAACCTGTTGTACTACAAAGAAAAACAAATTGATAAATAGGCCTAATGTATTTAAATAATTGTAATCACAACTAAATTCCAATGCAAAAAAGAAAACTACAACTAAAATTGAACTTGAACTTGAACTTGAAGAAAACAAAATGCAAAAGCTAAAAACATTAGCAATTAGAAACTGAACACTTTATTCTTTCGTATTTTAGTCAATTGTGCGCGTCATTTGTTTGTTTTTCTGTTTTTATTTCATTTAATTTACAATTTATTGTAAATAATTCATACGTTCTCTGTTGGATCACACAACATGCGAGTTTTGTTTTTTGTTTAGGAGAAAAACGCGAACACAAAATAAATTTAATGTTAGTTAAAAGCGATTAAAATGAAAACGGAACACAGGAAATGTACTATGAGGAAAACAAAAACAAAAAAAGAAGAGAAACAATTGAATTTTTAACTGTTTTTAATTGTTAGAGTTTGAAATTGATAACTATACATATATAAACAATACCACTTACTTAATGATATGTTCAATTTGAAAACAACAAGCGAAAGACAGAAGCAGAGATCGCCGCTGGCCACAAAGGAGCAAGCGAGCGAATGAAGAAAATTATTTTATTTTTAATAAATGTTATATGAGAAAAACAAAACGCATATTGTAGAAATAGTAAAACAAAAACGACAAATAAAATGTATTTATATTCCAAAACTTGCATTTCTTTCTCGCTAAGCAGTCTGTTAACCATAACAGCCTGCTAACATTAACAGTCTCCTAACAGTAACAGCGCATTTACATTTGCAACCCCCCAAAAGAGAACCAGACTCAAAGAGAGATGGGAGCATGAGAAAATTGCCCATTTTTCAGTGTCATTTGACAGAAAAATCGATTCGTTTTCCACACTGGGCCACCATTCTGCTGGGCAGTTGGATAGAAATCAGAGTACAAACCAGCAGCCGAGCAGCGCGACCGAGATGTGACCCACTTTTCGGTTTTCGCATTCAAATCATCCAACTGCTGTACAAAATCAAAAACGTTGCAGTTCGTTTTTTTCTAAACTCTAGTATTTAGTTAAACAAAATAAATAAAAAGCGCGTTGTATATTATTATGTAAAACGTTACAAAGTAAAACTCGTTAACTAGTGTAAACTCTATGCATTTATGTAAATTCTCTAGCGATAACGTGGAAGTGCAAAAAGGCCACCTGAAAATTCAGCAGCCCCAGCAGCAATCGAGCAGAAGAAGAGGAAACAGCAGCAAAAAGGTTCGCAAAATGTTTCAAGTATTCGTTCGCAAAAAGAGCCAAGTGAAAACATTTAATTGTGTGCCGTTTTATTAACGCAAAAAAAAAACAAAGTTCAGTTCAAGTCAATTCAGGACGTTAATCGAAAAGCGAGAAACGAAGGCTGCCTGCCCCACTGTGTGACCAGGCGCGGTGAAGAAGAAAGGGGAGCAAACGAGCTCACGAAAAATTTCGCTGTACACCAAATGGGAAAAATGTTTTCTCAGCAGCCGCCCGCTCTCTCCTCTTCTCTATGTTCCCCACTCGCTCTCTTTCTCTCTCTTCGTATTTGCATTGTTTAAATCGAAATGAAATGAGCAGCTCATTAAATAACAATTACAAAAAATGAACTGTAACGCGAGTGCGATAACAACAACAATATTTTAATTGTTTTCCAACATTGCAATTCCCCAACTTCAGTGTTAAAAAATATGCAAAGCGAAAAAAGAGGCAGCGTAATGAATGTGAAAAGTAAAAGTGTAAGCGGGAGGCATTCATATCGATGAAACGATAAAAAAACCAGCTTGCCAACGTAAAATTACACACATACAAGCACACGAATGAGTACAAGCTCACACACACACACACACACACACACACATGCATAAACGCGCGCACGCAAAGGCAACAGAAAGAAATCCAAATGCGAATGTGAAATGCAAACAGAACGTTGAATGAAAATGGCTCCAAGTATGCACGTATGTATGTATGTTTAAACGTGTGTATACACATGTGCGCATTCGCTTATTAATGTTATGCCACTACTTATGCAGAAATGCATAAATAAGTAAGCCAAAATTGACAAACAAATTGCATTTGTGCAAAAAGGCGCGCGCGCACAACACACATACGCACACACACACACATGCACTAACGTAGAACGTGAATAGGCAGAGGCAGAGGGAACTGGAGCAGAGCATGTATGTATATACATATGTATGTGTGCGTGTGATGATTTGCTTGTGTGTGTTTCATATTCATAGCCGCAGTAACAGCCGCAGCCGCAGTAGCAGAAAACAGCAGCAGCGCCGAAAGATAAATGAAAAGTGCCCCATTTTCGGGTATTCGGGGGCGGTTTCGACACTTGGCGCTCCGTAGCAGCAGCTGAAGCTGAAGCTGAAGCAGCAGCAACAACAACAACAACAGCATTAAGAGTTTTGGCCGCGTGGGAGGCGTAAAAGTTATTTGCTGCTGCGTGCGTAACAGAAAGTGCACAACTACACGCACACACATACAGATTATGTACGTGTGCAGCAGCAGTGACTAAGAGAGACAGAGAAAGAGAGAGAAAGGAAGAGCAGCAGCAGTGATAGCAGGCTGAATGGCAGAGGGAAGGGGACAGGTGTTTGCCATGCGGTTGTCTTGTGTCACTCGCAGTTAGCTAACGTTGAATGCGCCTGTATATGTGCATGTGTCTGTGTGTGTGTGTGTGTAAACAGTAACAGAAACGGGAACGAGAACGGGAAACAAACAACAGCAACTGTAACAACTATTTTTGGACTTTTTCGCAATTTGCTTTTTTTGATTACATTTATTTTTTGCTTTCAACTGCGGTTGCTCACACAAATACGACCGCAAAACACAGACGCATACACAAGTATTTATGAAACGTTTTATTTTGTATTTTGGGGCCAATGCAAGCAACGATCTAATGTCACGCATTCGGCAAAAACGCGACACAGTATTTGTGGGTGTGTGTGTGTGTGTTGGTATATGTGGGTGACAGCTAGGATTAATCGTGGAATATGTTCAATTTTGACATATGGCAATCAATCGCATGTGTAGTGTGTGTATGTGATTCTATAAAAAAAAGGACGACACTTCGTCGAAAAAAAGGCGACACATGCGGCCCCAAAAACTATGCTACACATTGTTAGCCTCTCTCACAGTCTCAGCATATGTGTGTGTGTGTGTAAGTGAATGTGTGCGTGAGGCCCGCATGAAATTCTGTTCCCAACACCAGCTTTGAGTGTGAGCGTAAATAGCCAAGATAGTTTTTGTGCTCGTTTCCTCGTGCTGTTCTGTTCTGCTCCTCTTTGGTACTTTTTCTTTTTTTCTTGTTATTTCTGTTTTTTCTTGCTGTTTTTTTTGTCTCGATTGAGGTCAAACTGTCAGGAGGATAGTGAACTTTATAATGTTTCGAACATGAAATTGGTGAAATTCACTTTAAAGTGAATTCTTTCCTCTTCCTGTTTATCAATATAATTCCATTTCATAGTCAAGATAGAATCGCAGCATTTCCACGTGCGCTCTAAAGTATGCAATAAAAATGTGCTCAGTCGACATAAGCAAGAGTTGTTGCTTGCTTTCTTCTTGTCAATTTAGTTCAGAAGGCGCTGAGAAAGAAACTTGGCCCATATGCAAATTAATTGCACTTCTGTACTGCTAAAAGTTGCAAATTCAACTCGAAACTTTGCAACCTCAACTTTTTTGTTTTTCTTCAACTTGTTTTCCTTTTTGTATTTTGCACTTTTTGAGTGCATCAAAAGTTGAGACACACAAACAAAAAAAAAAACAAAAAAACAGAAAACATAAAAAAGGCAGCGGCAAGTTCTTAAATTACTTGCGAGTAAAGTTTAATGACCTGCTTGCGACCGTTGCACGATGTTCCAAATTGCAACTTTAATTGCCATTATTTCAAGTACTCACTTCATTTGCACGTTGTAACATAAATAGTCGAGAACTTTTGCTCATATGCAGTGGGAAATCGAAAACGAATGCGAATTTTCCATTTAATTTACTCTGATGATGCTGATTTGCTAGAAATTGGGTTAATAGAGTGTAAAGCAGAGTCAGGCCGCAACCTACATTCGATTGGGATTCTGTTTTTGGGGAGAGAGAGAGAATGAGCGTGAGAGTGAAAGAGAGCGAGCAGGATGCTTGTGGCTAATCTGCACTTTGAGAACTCATTAAAATTTAAAGAGCAGCCGCAGCCAGAGCCAAAGGCAAAGCTGAAGCTGAAGCTAAAGCAGCTGACAGCACGCCAGTTGTGTCCTTATTGTGTCCTGCGTTGTTGTTGCTTGTGTTTACTAAATGTTTAATTGTGCAGCTGAATGCGTAAGTTTGTTGATCAACGACGCCTAAACGTTTAAGCGTTTACGCTGCCTGAATGGAATGAATGGAAATTCAAATTACTCCTCTGCTCTGCTTTGTGTTTTTAAAGATAAAACACACAAGGAAATGAGTCAGAGTCAGAGATGAGATGATACAACATCAGCCATCTGATGCCAAAGAAATAATTACGAGCCCAAGAGTGAAAAGTAAAGATAGCCTGCCCACACACACAAGCACACACACGCAAACACACACACACATCCACTCACACACTTTCGCCCACTTCATAATCATAATTAAAAATGCTACGACCCACTCACACACTCACGCACAGACATACTTATACTACAGCGACTTAGCAGCCTGCTGTTAAGTCAGTGAACAGTGCTGCTCTCCCACTGTTAACTGGCGGCCATTGCGCAGGCCTCTCTCATTGGGACATTTACTCGCAAGCTCTCTCACTACTGTCTGCCAAAAGAGAGAGGGAGAGCAACTACTCATTTCGCATGGACACGCTCACTCGCTCTCACACTCTCGTAGGCAATGCTGTCATCTTGTTCGCACACTCCAATCCATTGGCAAGTGCAGAGCAGCAAGCGCAATTGTTGCTGTTGCTACTATTGCTGTTTCTGCCTTTGCAGTTGTAATTTTCTCTGTATGTAAAAGAACTGTGCAGTGTTGGTGACAGAGGACAAGAGAGTTAGAGAGAGGAGATGTAGTGAGGAGGGGGAGAGACAGCGCACTGTGCATAACAGCAACTAGTGGCCGTAATGAGACTTGGCTGCTGTTGCGCTTCGCATTTGACTGCGCTGAGCTGTGCTGCACACACGTCTAATTACAAATCGCCAACTGATAGGTATAAATACACACACACACACATACATTCACAGTGAAAAATCTGCCTAAGGATGAAACATATTTAAGCAGCAATCTGTAATTAAATCACAACTCTTAAGTGTTGAACAAATTGATTGCAAGTTAAAGTGTGTGTTGAGTGCAAACTTGATGACAGACAGACAGACAGGGACAGCAGGATGTACCTTTGATATTTGGCAAAGGACATGCAATCAACGAATCGAACAGCAACTGAACCAGAGCCTTGTTGATGGCGTCAAGTAAATGCCACAGCCCACCTGCTGGATGCTGTCATGCACGCCCACCCAGCAAGCCAGCGAGTCAACCATCCAGCTAGCCATCCAAGTGGGCGGGGCATCCAACCATCCAGCCTTCCAACCATCCATCTATCCATCCATCAATCGAGCAGCAGCAGCAACAAGAGCATCAGCATCGGGATAAACCTTGTCATTGCTTTTAAATGTCAAAGGGAGAAGCGCGGGGGCGTAAACAGTAAAGTGGTTTTCGCACAACAACACCAGCGAAACGATGGATGCAGCTCTCTATGTGCTTGTGTGCGTGTCGGTGCGTGTTTGTGCATGTTCGTGCATGCGTATGCATGTCTGTGCTTGTGTTTGTGGTTGCTGTGTCGTTTGGGATTCAGCACTGGGCCGCAAAGTGATTCAAATTGAGTTTCTACTGCAGTTTGTGATTCCATTAAAGTTGCAATTAAATGCTGAAATTGTTTTGCATCCCTTCCTTCTCTCCCTTCTCTCCCTTCTCTCCCTTCTCCTCTTGGACTCTTCCCTTTTTTTGATATAGTTGATTTATTACTTTAGCTTTGCTGGCAACTTTCATTTTTAACCATTTGCGACTGTCTTGCGGCTGTCTAGACAAATTGGCGCGTGTTTCGATACCCTGGAGTTAAAGAATCGCAGGGTAGTTAAAGTACTCAAATAACTAAATATAAAAACCTAATTGAAGTTCATTAACTTTCTAAAATTATGTCTCATTATGAACAAGTAGTGAGAATTTATTAACATCAATATTAGTTTGCCTCATGAGGTATCTTTCAGTTCTTAACCATAACTTTAAGCATTCCTATTTTTGCTGCCACGCGTTCAACATGGCGTATGACTAATACAATTGTCTGCACGATGTGTGCTTGCTGCCTCGCAGTGCGTGATTGAGTTGGCAATCAAAGCGTTAAATAGCTGTGAAGCAGTCGCCAGTTAAAAGCCAGATCGATTGCATTATCAACTTACTCGTAGGCTCGTGGTAAACGTGGCGTATGCGTAATATTGTTAATAATAGGGAAATCTATTTAAATACGCCCACAAAAGCGTTTGAAAAGTATTTTTGAATGGAACCGCGAGCGCGAGCAGCGAGCGTCCTCCAAACGGGGCCACAACGGTAATTAACCTAAAGTTCAAAGTTCAAAGCCCACGACGACGATTGCCAAGTTTCGAGAGTCAAGTAAAGCTGAACTGAGCTGAGCTGAGCCAAGTCAAGCCAAGCAGTTGACCCATTTAAACATTTCGTACACATAAATAATAAAGAAGCCGAAACCGAAAATGAGCAGCGAGAACAATGAGGAATAAAACCCTTTCCCCCCCTTTCCCCTCCAACAAATTGTTATTTATAGGCAATACGAGAATCGTTTGAACTGTTGTCTAATGTGGGCATTTTGTTTGCGGCTTCCTCCATTGCAGTAGTCGTCAAAGGGGCAGCCACAGCATGCCGTACGAGTCGATGCACCATCATCAGTCGGCGGCCACTGCGGTGGCAGCCGGCGTAGCGCCAAATAGCATGCTGGACGCACTCAGTTTGCAGCTGCGGGATGCGGAGATGCGACGCACTGAGATCGAGCGAGCACATCAGGTGAGTCATCGCTGTTCAAGTCTACCCTAAGGACATCTCGAGTAACCTCTTTTCGTGTAGGAAACTCTGGCACAAATACGCAATCTAAGTGGCAGCGCTCGACCCGACACCGAGGCCGTGGAGAACCTTCAATCGCGTGCTCGTGAACTGGAGAAGAAGGTGAGTCAAAGCGACAGTTCCACAGTTTTCTCTACTAACTCTCTACATTCTCTTAAGGTGGCGCTGGAGAACGTGCACTGCGAGGAGCTGCAGATCGAGTTGACTGCCGCGCTGAAGGCGAAGGCAGCTCGCTCCTCGGCACCCAGCAACAACATGTGTCCGACTTCGATGTCCAACTCGGCGCCCTTCGGAGCTGGCATGCCAGCCAGCATTCCCACTTCGGCCAGCAGCTCGACTGTGACTTGGGCGCCGACAATCAGCCATCAGGACCAAGGCTCCGAGATTGATATCATTATGGCCAAGATCGAGCAGGTGAGACAAAGAGCTTTAATGTATTTCAATACTGAATACAGAAAGGGAAAATGAAAATTATGACTGAGGTTTTTCTGGCGATTCAATGCTGTATGAGAAGCAGGTGACATAGCTGTGACAGCTGGAAGAGTCCGAGTCCGATTCAGAGTCAGAGTCAGAGGCAAAGTCCTGCTCCGCATCCACTTGAGTGCCGCATTCAGTTTGAGCAGGTTGCGCCTGCTGCAAGACATCCTTGGCTACAGGATGACTGCTAATCTGCAGTTGGCGTCGCAACAATTCGTTCTCCTCGGACAGCTGACGGATGATGCGCTGATTCTCGCTGCTGTTGTGCTCCTCCAGGGTGACTGTGAACATCATGAGTAGCGCCATTTCCTCGATGCGCTTATCCAGGTTATTCACAATCCCCTGCAGTCCAGCCACATATCTGGCGCGCAGCTGATAGTGCTCCTCAAGCTGGCTGTTCTCCTGGCAATGCTGCCTGTACTTGCCCATGATGTGATCCACACCCGCTTTGTACTCTTCGAGGGTTTGCTTCAGCTCTGCGTTCTCCAGCAGCTGATGAATGCGTTCGTCGTCGTTGCAGTACTTCACCAGGTTCTTGAGGAGCTGATTGTCCTGAACGCCGCAGGAGTCGATGATGCGCTGCTTAACATGCTGACTGTCGGCGAGAAGCACTGCGGACTTGTTGATCAACCCATTGAGGTCCTTGGACAGCTTCTGAGCCTTGCCAATCAGACCGCTTACTGTCGTTGTCGATGACTGCTGAGTGCTGCTCATGTTGCTATCGAATATTTCCCAGCATCGAGCATTAACAAATGATTTTGATGTGCTCACCTAGCCAACTAGGATGAAAGCTGTTCAGGGATATTTATAGCCATCTTAGTGATAGAGCTTAAAGGTTTTCATCCTATTCTAATTTTAATTGAAGACATTTTAAGACGACTGTCTATTTATTAAGCTACTCTCCCGCAAATATTGTTTTCAACGTTTCGACTATTTTTTCCTTTACAGGATAATCGCGTGCTGGCCGAACTGGAGCAGCCAAGGACCTCGGCCAGCGCCAGCATGTCAGCATTGCCGCCCAGTTCTATGATGAGCGCGGGAAACAGCGAATTTAGAACCATATCAAAGAGTGGTAAGTAACAACGACTTGTTGCCATCGTCATCTTGAGCTGCTCTCACTGGATTTTGCACTTCGCAGAGCTCGAGGAAGAACTGAATCGCTATAAAAGAGCTGTCCTGGGCGGCGCTTCGGGCGGCGGCGTCTCGGCGCTGTCCTCCGGCTACTCGAGCCTGCCCCAATCGCTGGCTTCGACTCTGGCCAATGGGGCCACGAGCAACAGCTTGAGCGGCACCAGCGTTGGCTCAGCGGCAGCTGCTGCAGCCGCCGCTGGTGGTGCGATGGATGGGGGAGGAGGAGGCGGTGGTAGAGGAGGCGGACATACATCCATATCGGGTCTGGTGCCCAACTCAATTAGCGGCATATCGTCGAGTCTGAGCAGCCATGCCATACAATCACTACAGTCGGCTGCCTACGGAGTTGGGCAGACGTCGGTGGAGAAGCTGTTGAGTGGAACTAGTGGAATAACTGGCATTCCACCATTGCCGGTAAATATTCATACGATGAAGGCTATGCCGACGGCATTAAGTCAGGTAAACCAACTATTTTCAAATTGAAACGAACCACAAGCAACAAAAAACCTATAAAAACGCAACAATTACATTAA
Source organism: Drosophila sulfurigaster albostrigata (assembly GCF_023558435.1). Taxonomy (NCBI): domain Eukaryota; kingdom Metazoa; phylum Arthropoda; class Insecta; order Diptera; family Drosophilidae; genus Drosophila; species Drosophila sulfurigaster. The sequence goes on along the minus strand of NC_084882.1, from coordinate 36,662,298 downwards.
CTAACATTAACTATAACTATAATATTAATACTATATATAATATATATCGTATATACTGCTACTAAAAATGCAATTAGTTAACGAATCAATCGCTTTGACGCCTGGCAAATCAAAATAGCATTAACAAACGGCTTTGGCTGCCCTCGGTGATCGATCGATTGATCGATATCTGCTTCAAGTAGCCCTCGTCTTCCGTTCCATTCCGTTCTGTTCCGTTACGTTGCGTTGCGTAGCGTTCCATTCCATTCCGTTGCGTTGCGTTACGTTCATGTAAATCACATATTAATCGTACTCTTGTGCTTTGTTGTAGTTTCATTATTGAAAATAATTACATCACACGCTCACATACATCACCAACACACACACATACACACTCACACATACATATACATACAATTGTAAATGCATCACAAACACTCTGTATATTGTAGCTCACTCTTCTTCTTCTCAAATGTGTATTCCATTTGCCATTCACGTTTTATAGCTTACATTCATATTTTGTAGCATACTTTTATGGGCATCGCCATTTTCCACTGCATGCACTCGTTTTTTATTCGTATTCATTTATGCATCTTTCATTAGAGTTTATAACAAGTCTAGACAATCTAGTTCGCTTAGCTAGAGTCAGCTTTTCAAACCATAAACCAACCAATAATTCACACACACACACACACATACACATGAAATCATTTAATTTACCAATCTGAAAGCAAAGCGACTTTGCTTCCCATATTGTCGTTTGCCCAAACTCGCAAGTTCATTTGTTAATAAATACATAATCGTGTTTATGCATTTTACTGTTCGGCTTCATCTACTTAGCATTTAATCAATATTCTCGTACTCATGTTTAATCAACCTATAATCGAATTCAAATGTTTAACTTAAGCGCGATGCCGCCTCCATCATGTTCAACAATAACAATAGTTTTCGACATTGCGTTCTCATAGCTAATAATCATAATCATATTATGAATTATGCTGTTTCTACATAGCTGGCTTTCATTTGATATATTGACCAATAAACGTCTACTCTGTGATCTCTTTTCCCGTTTTATGTGCTCTCTCTCTCTCTTTCTCTTACTCTCTTTATATGTCTCTCTCTCTCTCTCTTTTTGTACAATAACTCGTTCTTCAAATCGTTGTCTGCCTTCTCTCTGTGGCGAAACTTGCGGTTTGCCTTGCAAACAAACCAACAAATGTTTAATGTCTCTCTTTGTGTGTGTAACTGTGTCTCTATTTCTCTGTATGTGTGTGTGTGTAACTACTGTATCTGTATGTGTATATTGAACCACCAACACACCAATAACAACAACTACAACTACAACTACAACTACAATTACTACAAAAAACACTACACAAAATGTAAAAAACCAAAAATCAAAATTGCCGAAACGCACTTGAAATTGCATCGCATTGAATTGAAATTGAATCGAGAAGCGCGGAACAATACAACTGTACAATTTGCAGAGCACAACCATGCCCCTCCTGTCACTCAACGCGCATAACATGCCGCCCGGCGGCTCCACCAGCTACTCGGCTCTCGGCCTAAGCGCCGGCAGCGGCGTCGGTGGCGTCGGCGTCGGCGTCGGCGGCGTTGGCTCCTCGCTCACCCACCCCACCATGAGCAACATCAACATGCTCGACACGAGCGCCCTGCTCGGCCTGGGACCCGCCGGCGGTGGCATCACCGGTGCCACCTCGCTCTACGGCCTGAGCGCAGGCGCCGCCGGTGGACTGGGCAGCTCCTATGGCGGTCCACCTTTCATGGACGCCGCCTCGAGCGCCTCGTATCCGTTCACCTCGGCGGCACTGCGTCAGGCCTCCAAGATGAAGATGCTCGACGAGATCGACATACCGCTGGCCCGCTATGGCAACCGCAGCTCGCCCTGCTCCCCCCCATTCCCGTGGGTCCGCATGGCGGCTGGGGCCTCGACGAGTTCACCGATGGCCTGGGCACATCCATCATGCACAATCGCAGCGGGTTGGCGCTGGGCGCCCTTGACCTAGACAGTAAGTGTCTTCATTATCTACTCTTGGAGTATTTCTATAGCACTCTTATCTTTCGCAGCTCGCAACCACGCAATGAACGGCGCAACTGAGCCACAGGTGGACATGTTGGACATTCCGGGCAAGGGACGTTGCTGTGTGTTCATTGCACGCTTTCCCTACGATCCGCCAGAGTAAGTTTAACCTCATAGTACATTCAGCTCAGAGATGAGTATTACAAGTTAGCGCATTGTTGTTCGTCTGTCCCAGATCTTTGTTCGCCCTTAGTATTACATTTTCCCGAAAAACTATCAATACAAGCCATACCCTGATTGCTAGCAATATTCCTGAAGATTCAACAACTTTTATATTATTTATATTTATATTATATTATCTTCAGAGAGAAAATAACATTACATATTTAATTTAGGGGCAGTATATTGTTGCAGGGTCCTCATAGAATTGGTCCTTAATTTAGACATCCATTCATAAATATGCTAAATCCTTAAGGTTTACTAAAGAATATAATAAGCAATCGGTAGTCACTCAAAGGCTGTCGGTACACTCTTAAAACAACTACACCTCAAAGACTCTAAAATCATGCGCTTCCAAATTTGTTAATAATATTCTTCTTGTTCAATAACAGACTATGACTACTTAGCTATCTCCCAATGCTGCGTCATTCATAGACTGTCTGTCCGCTCGTTGGAACATCTTATTCTCAAAGACTATAAAATCACACACTAACAAACTTCCCCCCACATTCAACACAGATCAAGAGCCCAGTCTAATGCTATATTCCCTCACAGGGAGGCGGAGGGCGAGCTGTCGCTGTGCGCCGGCGACTATCTGCTGGTGTGGACCAGCGGTGAGCCACAAGGAGGCTATCTGGATGCGGAGCTACTGGATGGACGTCGGGGCCTGGTGCCCGCCTCGTTTGTGCAGCGACTAGTGGGTGAGTAGACCCTTAGACTATGATGAAAATGAAAGGATAGATAAATTCCCTCTCCCTTAATAGGCGACGATTTGCTGGAATTCCATCAGGCGGTGCTGTCGACACTGCGCGATGCCGAGGACGGTTCAATGCAGTGCGACACAACGTCGCTGCCTTCCTTGCCGCCGCACAACCCATTGCTCACACACACGCACGAGGATCTGGCACGTTTGAGTGAGACGCACACCGATCTGGAGCACGACCAGGACGACATTAGCGATAATGGTAACTGCCTCTCAAGTGTTTGCTAATTGCATGTTTAATCTTTTGTTGTTTGATTTTTGTGTGGCCTTCGTGTTGCGCCCCTTGGTGAGCATCAATTTCGACTACTTTAATCGCTCTGATCTATGCTTGCTGCTCCATTTTCTTTTTTAAATGCTCCTTTACTAATCTGACTCCTTTGTGCCCCCCCAAACAGTTCCAGCTCCGAAGCACTTGACGCTGGAGAGGCAGCTGAACAAGAGCGTGCTCATTGGCTGGTCGCCGCCGGAGCCCGTGGGCTACAACCTGATCGACAGCTATCACGTCTATGTCGATGGCGTGCTCAAAGTCACGGTGAAGGCCAACGAACGCACACGCGCTCTAATCGAGGGCGTCGACTCCACGCGGGTAAGCGAAACTTCCAACTACACTGAGAGAAACTAATATAGGGTTTTAGAGCTCGGGATTATTGTATTTAAAATGAAAATGTTATACTACCTAGAACTCATTCTTAAAACAGCTTCCTTAATCAAGGTTTCGTTCGCAATCCATCATGTCAGAATTGATTAAAACTGGAAATTCTTATTCTAGGAACTTTTATTTCAAAACGTAATGTTCCCGAAATTTGAAGTAGATTCTTTCATGTTAAGGAAACATTTGCCATTTGTTTCTCTCAGTGTATGCACCTTCAACTGACTTCTGAACTAATCCTAAATTTCTCCCTATCTCCCCTATTTAAATCCCTCCTTTTTAGCCGCATCGTATTAGCGTGCGCAGCGTTACGCAGAACCGTCAGACGTCCAGGGACGCGGCCTGCACAATGATCATTGGGCGGGACACCTCGCACTTGGGCCCCTCGGCGGTGCGCGCCTCGCACATAACGTGTTCCTCGGCGGTTATATCGTGGCTGCCGGCCAATTCCAACCACCAGCACGTGGTGTGTGTGAACAATGTGGAGGTGCGCACCGTCAAGCCGGGCATGTATAGGCACACCATAACGGGCCTTGCGCCCAGCACCCAATACCGTGTGACCGTGCGTGCCAAGCACTTGCGTGCCGTTGGCCAGCACAGCACACAGCCTGGTCACACTGTCGGTGGAGTAGGAGCAGGCACTGCGGGCAGACCCGGCCAGGAGGAGGCACCGGGGGCCTATGCCGATTTTCGCACACTGACCAAGGGTCTGCCCGATCCGCCACAGGAGATCCAACTTGAGGCTGGTCCTCAGGATGGCACCATTCTGGTGACATGGCAGCCGGTTAACAGACCCACGTCCACGGGGCCTGTAACCGGCTATGCTGTGTACGCCGATGGTAAAAAAGTGACCGACATCAATTCACCAACGGGCGACCACGCACTCATCGACATCGGCAAACTGGGCGTCTTCAATCCCCGCGCCGTCACCATTCGCACCAAGTCTCGCGATTCACAGTCGGCGGACAGCGCGCCCATTTTGATACCAAGTGAGTGAAGACTAATTCAATGCTTTAAGTTCGATTCTTATTATATTCCTTCAACTCCCTCAGACCAAGTGCGCAACGCTGTCGCCCGCCGGGGACCAAATCAGATGGGCATGGGTCCGCAGCTGCCGCAGCAGGGACTCCACGGCATGCCCAACCAGCTGCAGCAACAACAGCAGCAGATGGGCATGCCGGGTCAGCCTGGCCAGATGGGGCAGCTGGGGCAGCCGCACATGATGCAGCAGGATCACACGCAATACGATCCCAACCAGATGCAACAGCAGGGACTCCAACCTGGCCAGCAGCCGGGCCAAACCCAGCCCGGTCATCAGGTTAGTGTAGCAGTCTATTCCGATCTGCTGATTCCGATCTCCGATCCAGCTGCAGCTCTCTCTCTGTGGAGAACTTCATTTGGATCGAGATCCACTTGCAATTGGCATTCTCTGTACATAAGTTTATAAATCTGGTCTTGTTCTGTGAACTCGTTTTCTTATCATTTCCATGCAATTGGTTATTTGTTTTCCAAATTTTTCAATTAAACAGAAAAGCGTATTATCGGCAAGCCGACTACCGAATACCCTTGCAGAGATGGAACAAATATTTTCAACCATTGTAAAGTAAAGAAATACTTTGATTTTAAGGTCCGCTACAGTTATAAGAAAATTAAGTATTATAAATTTCATATTTATTTTTAATCCAATACTAAATCTCTCTGCAAGGTATTCCTCTACTCTTAAAAATGTACATAAAGTTCTACAGATGTAGATACATAACGTACCAGATCGTGCCACAAAACATTAACTATTCGATCCTGAATGCTATACCAAAAACCTTATGATTTGTAAATACTTGTATACTTATTATTACAAAAAAAAAATACTGCACCGTCACCGTCAAATGAATCAGTTATTGATGGAATGGGAAGCTTTGAAGAACCCGCCCCCACATACTATTCATATAACCTCTTGAGTTTTTATTGTTTCTTCGTTGAAAGTTGCCTTAAGTATTTTGTTGATTCCCATAATTGATTCATAATGGAATTTTGAAAAGGAAAAGTATTCAATCAGCCACATAAATACTCCAACTCTTGTATACTCTCTCCTTCTTATAAGTACTACCTAGTTTATACTTTATACTTTGCCACTCTATTCTCCGCATTTTCTGTATCTCTCTCTCTCTCTTCTCTCGTATTGAAGATCTCTTTTGAATTGCCTCTTTTTCTTCTAATTCCTCTATTCTCTTACTGTTCCGATCAGTTCAGTTCAGTTGAATTCTGTTCTGTTCTGTTCTGTGCCTAAGAATCTCTTTCCTCAGTTCTCAGTATTGTTTTGCAAATATATAATCCACATTATATACATACACCGACTATATCAAAATTTAGACAATCGCACAAAAATTCACACACGAAATTTGTTAAATTGAATATATATGAAATGAACTGTGAGAAAGTTGAAACCTTCTTCGATTGTAATTATATAAGAATTGAGACCGATCCCCTGAAATCGATTAAAAAACAAAACAAAAAGATACTTTGTATGTATGTAAAGTTATAATTTACTTAATTAGTTAATGCTAGTGTTTGATTGTATTTGAATTTTGGTTAATGATTCATGATTTTTGAGTACGATTCACCAAATCGCATGTTGATCAAATTGCAGAAGCAAAAGTATACAAAGTGCAATGATTATTCTTGAACTTGATTGAGTTGCTCAGATGAACAATAGAATGTTAATTACTATAATTAATCGTATTACAATAAACTATCTGTTAAGTATTGATGCGGCAATTACAATTACAATTGTATTAAGGAAAAACGCAATGCAACGAACATTTTTAAACAAAACAAGTTACATACTATTCATTTTCATTATATGAAACCAATACTGAAACCGAAACTGATACCGATACCGAAACCGATAACGATACCGATACCGATACCATATCGATACGATACAGCCTGACGGAGGCTCCGGCTTGTTAGGTGGCCTGCTCGGTGGCCTCTTCTCGAAACCCACACAGAATCAAGTGAACCAGAATGTAAGTTATACCCACAACATCTACCCCACATTCAACACACTCGTATACACATTCACACACTCACACAATCACAGTTATACTAACATTAGCTAACAATTGTTAATCGTTAATCTAATCTTAAGAGTTCAATGCATTTTTTTAGTAATAATCAATCTGCCTTTAATCGTATAAATATCATATGTCTATATAATCGAAGTAGAACTACGCTTTCAACTTGAACTTGATCTTAAACTCGAACTTGAACTTGAACCAACAACTAAACTTGACAAGTGTCAAGTGCGATTATTAACTTTTAAATATCGTATCAAATATTTATGATTTGTGCTTCAGTTTTATTTTTTCGTTTTGCGTTCTTAGCCGTTGTCGTATTTTTATTATTCTACGCTCAACTCTGGCCTCTAGGCAAGCTCAGATATTGTTGCATGGTTAGCTGGGGGATTACAAATAGTTTATAGCATTAGCTTTTTGGGGGGGTAAATTGTACTTTAAGCAAGTCTCGTCGCCTTCGTCCTCGCATAGTGTACTTTTAAGGGAATATGTTTAAATAAAACTCTCTCTCTCTATATCGTATGTAAGTATATTGATATGATTGATGACTCTGTGCATAGTTCGTAGGAACCGCAGTTCATATTAGCGACTTGTGTGTGTACAACAGACACAACACACACACACACATACACATTTATACATACACACACATTCATACTCGTCTAGCAAATATATCTGCTTTCTTATTTCCTAATCAAAATACTTCGTACTTAGCTTCGTACTTGCCTCTGACCTCAATCAGCTCGTACTCTCGTATATCAGCCTTCTAGCCTTATGATTTCCCAGTCTTCTTCGTACTTAGCCAACACACACACACTCACACTAATACTTACTAACACTCTAACACAACATGTACATACATATATATATAGCTAGTTATCCTTTTTAGTTGTGCTAAACTAAACTAATCGCAGACGCTAAAGCTACACACATCTCTCTTTAGACAATGTGAATGAAAAACAGAGTACAACTTAAGCAATTAAGCAAACAATTATTGCGACAAGCTAAAACCAAGAATGAAACGCTAACAAAATTTCAAATTCATTTAAATTTAAATTCAAATTCATGCGCGATTCATCGATATCGATAACTAGGGCTACCAACAGCCGGGCGCCACGCAGCGCGGCATGGTGCCGGGACGACCCCAGGGACCACAGCAACAGCAGCAGCAGCAAGCTTACGGGGCACAAGGCGGTCCCATGGGAGGTCCTCGCTTCCGCGGACCCGTGCCCGGACAGATGGGCATGCAGGGTCAAATGCCTGGACAGATGCAGGGCCAAATGCCGGGGCAGATGCCAGGACAGATGCAAGGGCAGATGCCAGGTCAAATGCCAGGTCAGATGCCGGGTCAAATGCCTGGTCAAATGCCTGGACAGATGGCCGGACAAATGCCTGGTCAAATGCCAGGACAGATGCCCGGACAGGGGCAGATGATGGGTCCGCGTGGTCCACTCAACCAGCAACAGCAGCAGCAGCAGCAACAGTTGCAGCAGGGTCAGCTGATGCCGGGTCAGCAACCGGGGCAGCCACAGACGCAACAGCAGCAGCAGCAACAACAGCAGCAGATGGCTGGAGCACAGAAGAAGCCGCGATACTTTGTGGCCATGTTCGACTACGATCCATCCACAATGAGTCCCAATCCCGATGGGTGCGACGAAGAACTGCCATTCCAAGAGGGTGACACGATCAAGGTAAGCGCGCTCTAATGAATTGCCGTTAACATAGAACCACCAAAACACTTTGCAGCCAACACAACTGAGCAGCAACTGAGCCCAGGACAGGCGATAACGATAACGATAACACAAACGATTAACGATTAACGATAAACGATAACGATAAATGGTAACAATGACTTCTAATCAGCTATAGATCAGCGCTTGATCAGAATTGGATGCAGAATTGGAATTGGATGCCAAGAATTGGCTGCGCTTCGCAACGCATCGATTTGAATCGAAATCAGTGCATGTTTTTCCTTCGCCTCTTTCTCAGTTCCCCCCTCACACACATAAACACACACACACACAGACCCATTAAGTTGAGATCGTTACAGTATCACATAAGTTAAAGTCCTCCTATCTCGATAACTAAGCAGTACAGTATGAAACCCTAAACTAAATACTCTTATACAATACTCAATATCAATACTCACTAAGTAGACGTTGTTCTCTTCTCTAATAGTTCCATAAATAACCGTTTAACCGTTAAGTTAGCGGTACTCGTTTGCACTCGATAATACACTACCAAATACTATAGCATTATAAATACTACATATAAAGTTCATAAGAATCTTACTTCATCATCATCTTCGCTCTCCGCAACCAGGTCTATGGTGATAAGGACGCCGATGGCTTCTACTGGGGCGAACTGCGCGGCAGGCGGGGCTATGTGCCGCATAATATGGTCAGCGAGGTGGAGGACACTACGGCGCAGATGCAGGGCGGCCAGATGCAGATGGGCGGCGGCGTCATGCAGACGGGCGCCACGCCAGGCACGGCTCAAGTGATGCCCGGTCAGGGTGTGCCGCAGCAGAGTATGCGCAATGTGAGTCGGGATCGGTGGGGCGACATCTATGCGAACATGCCGGTGAAACGGATGATTGCCCTCTACGACTACGATCCCCAGGAGTTGAGTCCGAATGTGGATGCCGAGGTGCGTGTAAAGGAATTCCCTTAAGTTAAAAAATCCCTGGTTACAATCTTTCTTTAATCTCAGCAAGTGGAGCTTTGCTTCAAGACGGGCGAGATAATACTCGTCTATGGTGATATGGATGAAGACGGTTTCTACATGGGCGAACTGGACGGTGTGAGAGGCCTGGTGCCGTCGAACTTCCTCGCCGATGCGCCCGATCAGTACAACAACAATCAAATGGGACCTGGCGGGGTCGCCGGCCGAGGCGGCCTCAGTCAGCGGGGCAGGGGCCAGGGACCCGGGGCAAGGGGACCGCCGCCGCCTCCGCGAGACAACATGATGCCTGGCGTGGCTGGGCCGCGAGGTCCAGTCGGCAAAAGTAAGTAGGGCGATTTTCTGTGATCCGATTCATTTTGCAATTCTCTTGCATTTTTACGTTTTACGTTTTGAATTGAATTTTGCGTTTTTGATTTCGAATCAAGTACTAAAAATACTAAAATATATATTATATATTATATATTTACCATTTATCAACAACAACAACAAATGATGTGATACTAAACTTATTCGAAAAGCAATTACAGGCTTACTCCTTATCATTTTCACTTATCATTTCGATTTCAATTTCGAAGAAAAACTCAGAAAAAGAATAAGAAATCTCAAAAATCTCAAATCAAAAATCTCAAAGCAATCCAAATCTACAACAACATTGAAAAAACACACTCTAATCGTATACGTTACAAATATATATAAAAGATAATCCACTATGCAGGTTTTCCAGAAAACAACACAAGACTAACAAAGCAGGATGATATTAACGAGCTTACTATACGAGTAGCTAAGCAAACTACAAACTACTATATAACTACTTCAAGATTCTCCTATCTTCTCTTCTGTTCACTCTTTATTTGAATCCTTAACAATACTCGTATTTGGAATCAGCGAATATAAAAAAAATATGAAACACAAACACTCTTTCCAAATCTATAAAGAAAAGATACGAAAAAAAACTAATAAGAAACCAAACAAAAACAAATCTCGTGACGACACTGAAAATCTTTCACTCTTTTCTCTTTCTGTCTAACTCTTTCGCAAAATTTCAAATACTCTAAAAATGAAAAAACCAAAACAGTTACAGATCAAAAAAAAAAAAAAAAAGAACAAAAAAAATGATAATCAAAATACAATTACAATTTCCGTTCTGAACGCCGCTAATTTTGAATATATATTTTTGTTACGATTCCGCAGAACTTTTGTAAAGTGTTTTAACATTTCGTTTTGGATATATTTTTCGAATATTTTTCTTTGTAAAATATATTTCATATATTTTCAGCACAAGTCAGTTAAATAATATTTTTACAATCCTCTTATACTTACTTGTTTTGGGTTCAAATCGAATTATCTAATCCTCAAACTACTCAAAACTACTACAATATATAATAGATACATAGTTGTTGTTCTTGTTGTTGTACACACAGTCTTTTTGAAATGCTTTTCCTCTACCTCCTAACTTTCAACTCTTCTCATTTCGTTTATTTGTTTTTCCTTTCATTTTTGTTCATTCATTTGAAAGCAGATTCTTCAGAATGTGTTGTAATAAATTTCATCTCATGGCACTGATTCATTCTTTAGTTTCTACTTTTATTCCGATATCTATTCTTTATTGTCTATACACACTTTGCGATTATTATTATTCTACTACAACTGTCTACTTTTGTCTCTTGTCTTGCGTGATTTTCTATAGCCTTGCAAACTTCTAGATGGTCTCTTGCATGTTAATTACTTAATCCAACTAATCTCTCTAATATCTTTTCATTTATCAATCTATCTATCGATTTTTATTTACGTTTTAGTTTTATTAATTGATTTGCATAACAAAGAGGAGAATAGTTTCCTGCACCTGGTTGTCGAATGAATTGTAATTCCTTAGTTGCTCACCGATCGATCTAGATCTAATATAGAGTTCAATTAACTACAAAACTACTTCAATCTTACTTCAATTCAATTTAACTGAGATACAGCTCAACTTGTACAATATATTTTGTGATTACCTTTATAACGTGACTCCGATTCCGACAAGTTGTAAATATAGAAATTCCCAAAGTAAAATGTCAGGGGACAAATTCGATTCTCGATTCTATATGTCGATATGTCTATTTAAAACCCCCCCGTCCACCCCTCGGTTGCTGTTTCCTAAGTGTATGATCTATTTTTGCGCTGCTTTTTCAGACAAATACTTTGTGTTCTTAATTATACATTTTGATTACGATTACGATTAAAATTACCATTACGATTACGATTAAAATTACAATTACAATTACGATTACGATTAACTGTTATCTAAGTACTTTCCGGCTGGTTTTGAATGTTGCTCTTGTTTGTTTGCCAATTTTAGCCCATTGGGATAATTTCCATATTTCCAATTTTATGTTCTTTAGCGATATAACAACAAAAACAACAACACCGCAGGGGCTTAAAGCACTATTAAGATATATACCATATATATATAACAAACAAATTAATTATCTGATCAAATGCGAGCAATCTTTGTAATTTATGTAAATTATCTTAATGTAAAATATGAAAGTTTTTGAAGTTCTTAACTTAACTTACCCCTTTACCACTTACTTAATTATTCTGGTATTCCCATATACATACTCTCTCGTATTCGTCCTCGTACTCCTATTAACAATAATAACAATAATAATAACAATATATATTAAACAATATATCTTAAGAGGCACGCACATTCAAAAGAGGCGTGACTTCAAAGTGCAAATCTATTATCTATCCTATGTATAATTATTTTATTCATCGAATCTGAGACTCCTCAAATATATAGGGAAGCGCAACGAAGGTAATATTATGCTTATATACTACAAAACAAATCAAATCATATATATGACAACCTAATCGAACAAATAAGTAACTATAACTATGTACAATTCTCTATTAAATCTGCTAAATGCCAATTGCGAAATGCTGAATACGATTTTGACTCTTTGCCAATGTTCCCAGCGATCCATTAATAATTCTCTCTCTTTCTCTCGTTTTTTGTATTGCAATCAACAAAAATTTCTATTCAATTCAATTCTAATTCTGATTCTGATTCTGATTCTAATTCCAATTCAATTCCAAATGCCCCCGTAAAATATATTTGAAAAAGTGTTTTGTTTGATTTGATTTTCGATTGGTTTCGTTTTTGTGGACTTGCTGATTTTCGTTTCTGTTGTCGTATTTGAAACTCAATTTGATTTCGTACTTTACGATTTTGTATTTATGAAACTGCGGTGATATAAATTATGATGTACTTAAAATAAAGAAAAAACAAACACAACGAGTATTGAAACATTCGAGACCCACGCGATAAGTAACAGAAATAAACCCTAGAGACAGCAGCTGTAACTCATTCGAATTCGAATTCAAATTCAAATTGAAGAAACTCTCTCTCTATATATAGTATATGTATATTCAATCTTTGAGACTACATTCAAGTTAGTTCAGTTGAGTTCAATTTAAGAATTTAAGTTTATTCAATTCAACTCGATTCGATTCGATTTCGGTTCGTTTCGGTTCGGTTTGATTTTCGTTTACATTTTACTTACTACTACAAACTTCTTTCAAATAATTTTTTTGTAATGGTCTGCTGTGGTAAATGTGAAGTCTTTATGTTATATTCGTTGCTATAGATGCTCGCCCTGCTTCCCCTACACTGTTAGACAACACGGGCCACCCTGCCCCCGATCACCAAACGCAGGTAAATACTCTTTCTCTTTTGTTTTCTTTTGTTTAAAATAAATACTTAAAGCTAAAAAGAAAAAAAATGAAAATACAACAGATTCTCCTTTGTTTTGAAAATAAAAAAAATACTATACTCAAAGAAAAAGTTAAGAAAGCGCAACAAAAAAAATATATATATAACCACACCTCATACGCTACAGAAAAAAAAGCTACAAATACTCGTACTATTATTATTAATACTTACTCGTAATACTACAGCTAAAAACTAACTTGCTCTCTCTGTCACTCATTTGGTTTCGGTTCTCTTCCCCTCAACAACAACAACATAACCAATAGCCAAATAATCAATTAATATACTATATATACAAACCTAATGCGATATACGAATCATTCATCCCAATCAATCAATCAATCAATCAAATCAAAATCAAGTACATATCACAATGTCGATAATCGTATATTGCAATGTTGATAAGTTGTCACAGTTGTCACACAGATCACAGATCTCAGATCACAGATCTTGGATCAATCATTGTACAAAATGCAGTCAATCATTGTCCATGTCTCGCTCGCTCTTCCTTCTACTTCCTTTCTATACTATGTACTATATACTACGCTATCTATACTGAACTCTCTGTCTATAAACATACTCGAATACTCTCCTCCATACATGACACTCTCAAGCTGTATCTATCAGTCTCTCTATCTATCTCTCTTGTGTATAGAAGCTACCTCTGTATGTGTTTGTGCGTATCTCCCGCAGTGATCCAGAAATCCATCTTAACGCTTACAGTACAGTACATGAACATTTTGCTTATCGAAATTGTAATAGAAGCATTACGTATAGCTAGCAACCTGCCTCGAGTCGCGAGTCGAGTGATTAGCCATAAGAATGAACATTCCTGTATAGTCAATCAATCAATCAATCATGCTCGTCCGTGTACATAACTTTGATCGTCCTGCAAATACTCAATTGTCAGCACCAACACATAAATAAAGAATATATCTATATATATTATACTCGTCTAGTTAGTGTACAAATGTGTAAAATGTGTGTATAGTTTTGAACTAATCTCAGATAAACAGACATCGAATACAGTTTCAATTCCTACAGCACAAATCATTCACATTTCCATTGAGTTCTTATTCAAGTTCGATTTAAGTTCTTTTCTCTTGATTTCTTTAATATTATTTTGCTAAATACGCATTTACTCTATCTATATAAATGTGGCTTCTCACGAATTACAAAGGATTGTACTCAAGCTCGAGTTCATACATATTTTGATTGTTCAGTTCTTTTGCTTTGATTGATGTCCTTAGGAGTGTGTAAATACATAAAATACTCTGAATACTTACAACTACAACTAACTACTAACATCTTTGCTGAGTTCTCGAACAACAACAGAATCCAATATACGATATTCGATATACGATATGCGATAACGATAACGATATACACAACATATTTTGCCGCTAAGATGTGATTATCCCCAAAAGTATACTCGTACTCGTACTCTATAAATCTACAATTAACAAAATATCTCTAATCAATTATTGTTTCCTTATTGCGTATACGCTACTAATTAATTAATATTAATTATATATCAATTGCTACTATTACTATATGGAATATTGGATGTAATGTGTACAAATTTCTATGTGATTCACTGTATGTGTAAACTAATTGCTTATCATTTCATTCGATGCGAATTCTCTATGATTTCTATTTCAATTTCAATTTTCATTTCCAATTTCATTTTGTATGCCGTTTACTCTTTTGCTTTACCCCCTCTATACATAGCCATAAATGATTCTGTTATTGATTATTGATTTCTTTCACTAAAATATCACTAACTTGTTTCCTGGGTTTGCGTTAGGCTCTTTAACTTTGCTTTCAACCCAACCGCAGGACGAATACCAAAGAACAACACACCGTTGAAAGGAGAACTTGAACTGCATCCACACACAAAAAAAATAAATACACCTAGAGTGATTAAATAGTGTACATATACGTAATATTTAGTTGTCTGTCCCTCACCCCTATGATGATGAGAGCGGACTCCTCTCACTCCTGATTTCCTTGCCCCGTTTTTAAGTTTATCACCTTTTTGAGTTCCTAGATTTGAATTTTGGACTTTTGCTTTTGCGATTGAAAACTTAATACTGCAAGTGTATGCGAGTTATATTGTAGGCATCATTATTCTTGAGTTGAGTTGAGTTGAGTCAACAAAACAGTTGCTAGTTCTACATAACTTGACAATCAATCAACTAATCAATCAATCAATCACAAGCCAACAAGTCACGTATTGTAACTGTCATTCGTTTTGATTGAAATCTGCGTGGAAATCAGCTCAAGTCTCTCAAAAGGAATGCGCTCTGCACGCGTGAATGAATGAGTGATTGAATGAATGAATGAACGAATGATTGAATGAATGAATGAACGAATGATTGAATGAATGAATGAACGAATGATTGAATTAGTGAATGAGTGTGAGTGTGTGAAATGTGTTCCTGCATTCGAGTATTTGAGTGTTTCCTAATCAGCTCAAGTCTCTCAAAAGGAATGCGCTCTTCACGAATGAATGAGTGAATGATTGAATGAATGATTGATTGATTGAGTGTGAGTGTAGAGTGTGTTCCTGGATTCGAGTATTTGAGTGTTTCCTGCGCTCACACACTTACATCAAACAGGTTTCCAATACTAGTTGCACTCGCATCTGCACTCACTTCTTTAATCTTTCTCTCTCTCTCTCTATCTAACGATCAATGTGAGTGTGAGTGCGATGCGAGCGAGTACTCGTAGTTGTTCGTAGTTGCAATTACTAATTTAACAAAGTTAACAGTTAAACAGTTATTACTAACCAAAATCCCGTCATTAACAACAAACTCTAACTAACTCACTTACTATACAAAAAACTCAATCGCGTAGGCGCTCGAATCATGCGAATACATTCACGAGCGAGTGAGTGAGAGAGGTGGCAGTGTACTCCTGTAATCCTGAATAGACTAAACTAACGATTATTTCAAATGATTAGTTGCCATTTATATATACATACATATGTTTATTCGATTCGCTTGTGTGGAATCATTCGACTAATTCGATATTCGTTTTCGATCGTTGTTCGTTCGATAACCGACAACTTGCAGATGATCGGTCGCGTTGGTAATGTTGGCCTGCAGCAACAGCAACAACAGCAGCAGCAGCAACAACAACTCCAGCAACAACAACAACAACCGTATGGTCAGCAACAGACGCAAATGGGGCAGCAGCAAACTCAACAGCAGCAGCAGCAGATGGGCATGGGACAACCTGGAATGATGGGCATGGGACAGCAGCCGGGTCAGCAGATGGGCCAACAGATGGGTCAACAGATGGGCCAGCAGATGGGCCAGCAGATGGGCATGGGGCAGATGGGACAGCAACAGCAGCAGGTGCCAGTGACGACGCAGGCACAAACGGGCGGACTTTTCTCCGGTGCAACGAGCCTGCTCTCTGGTGCTACTTCGGCTGCCACCGGTGGTCTATTTGGGTCGAAGCAAGCGCCCAAAACGGATCCAATGCAACCACCTGGTGGTGTGCAGCCAACGCAGCAACAAGCAAACGCCTTTGGTGCCCAACAGATGCAGCAGCCGGGCATGCAACAGCAACCGGGTATGCAACAGCAACCGGGCATGCAACAGCAACCAGGCATGCAACAGCAACAACAACAAGTGCCACCGCAAGCCCAGCCACCGCCGCAGGGGCCGGGCGCCGGTCTGCTGGGAGGCCTCAAGGGCATTGCAGCAGCGGCGCCCGGCGGCGATGTCCTCTCGAAAGGCAAAGATCTATTTGGCAAATTCGGGTTTGGCTTTGGCAAATAACCCCGGTCATTCCATAGGGTCCTGTTATATTATTCGTAGATTAGACTTATTTGATATGATTATGATTATTGCTATGATTACTAAGCTAATATACATATATATATACATACAAACATATATACATATATATATACAAACACAATTATACAAGAAATACGTTCAGAAGAGAGATTTCTCAGATCTCTGACGTCTCTGATGATGTTGTAACTGTTTGTTGATCAAGAATGATACAACTAATAGAACTAAATAATGATAATATTTTTTATTAATACAATTGATAGAAATATTTGGTAGAATCCAGAAACAGCAACAACAACAACATGAACTACAAAAACAAAGATTGAAAGAAAAACAGAAAAGTCTATCAACAGCAGCAACATCAACAACAACATCATTCCAGGACACACACACACACACACATACATAAATTGTTGTAAAATTGATTAAATAAATTAAATTTCCAGTTTAAGTAAATTGATAGCAAAACCAAAAAAAGAAAACTAAAAATATATATAAAGAAATTGAACAAAAAAGAAAAACTAACTAAATGATAAACAAATGTAGAGACACACACACACAAAGTAGCATGAAGAGAGGTGGTGAGAGGGTGTGTGTGTGTGAGAGAGAAAGAGAGAGGGAAGGGGGGGAAATACATACATATATTATATACATACATACATTATATTTACAATTATTTGTTAACGCACATTGTTAAATTTGCTACTGTTGCTGACCAGTTTATAAATAAAAACCAAACCAAAAAAAAAAAAATACGAGTAAAATGAAAACAAAAAGAAAACTATAAGTGAAATCCAAAAAACATACATATATTATATATATTTAAAATATATTAAAACCAAAAAAGAAATACACATTTAAATTAAATTTATAAATCAAATCCCGAAGTGAACGAACGGAAAGTTGAGCAATATAAAGACAAAAAAAAACCAAAAAATAAAAACGCGTTGGACAACAAAAACTATGAAAAATGCATAAAAAATACTAAAAAAAAAATACTTATACATTAGATATGATACATACATATATACTATACACACACATACATACACATACATACATACTTCGCATGCTTGCATCAAAAAAGAAAAGATCGCAAGATCGCAGCTGCCGAGCATTAGCTTAACATACTAAAATAAAATAATGCAACACTCTTTAAAGGCCAAGTCGCGTGACTTTGCCGATTTCTAATCGATTTTCCTCTTTGTTCGACTACCAAAAAAAATCAAATCAAATCAAAACCTTCCAACTACTCACACTATTTGACTTATCCACTGCGATGAATACTTGCTACTCGTACTTTCCTTTTGAAACGATCTCTTGCTTTCTCCTGTATAAAACATAAACATAAACAAACCAAAAACAAAAAAAAACAAGCAAACAAAGCATAAAATATAGAATGATGTTTCCTAATGTTTAATAATTGCTTTAGCAACACACAAAAAAAAACAAAAAAACATAATTGCGTGCATACAAACAAAAATACATCGCGTACCTCTTGCTTTACGATAACAGAAAGTATAAACATAAAACAAAAAACAAAAAAAAAAAAACAAATACATATACATATACATACATATATTTAACAAAACAAAAAAGCTATTGAACTATTGATGAAATTATGAAAAGAAATGAAAAGTTTGTAAAGGAAAAGAACGCGTATTAAACAGACGTAGATAATTTTGGGGGGAATGAATTGTGAGCGAATTATTACTTTAATCAGAAGGCATTTCACACACACACACACAGATACAAAGATACAAATATACGACCACTAAAGCAATAGCTATAAAATGAAATAAACGTAGAGAATGCAAACACTCGATTGTAAATTGTAAACTGTAAGCTGGCAAATAGTTGCAGATACATCTCACATATAGATACACATAGATACAACACACACACAGTCACATTCGTGGATATCAGCAGCAGCAAAAAACCAAAAACCAAAAATAGTTAATCAAGAAACCGAACAATACAAATCAATGTTATTTATTAATGGAAACAAGCGTTAACTTTTCCCACGTAAAATCTGTTTTACCTTACTTACAATCAATCCAATCCAATCATTGTTGTGTATTCGAACTTCGATCTCGTATGATTTACTCGCAACTCAAGAGCAGAAGAATTTAGCAGGCGACTCGTATCTTCGGCCCTCAGCCGAAGTCCGTATACCCTAACTGTGAGGAAGAGTGTCCCAAATTGTAGGCCTGTACATACCAGATATGATATAGTATAAGTGGCGCCTAAGTTAGGGTATCCACGGGTCCAACTACACCCCACAAAAAAACAAAAACAAAAAAAACACTACTTAAACCAAATGCAAATCTGTTAAACACAAATCTAGATAAACAACTATACGCAAACAAAAACAAATGGCATGAATAAGAACAACAACAAAACAAAAATGAGAAACCAAAATGAAAACAAAAAACAACTAAATTGTTATACGGTATTATTATACTTTTTCTATAACTTATAATTTCCTTATTGAATAACAAAACCAAAAAAAAGACAAAAACAAACCAAAAAAAAAGAAAGCGAAAAAAATAATAATTAAATAACAATTTAAAAAGAGAGACGCATCACGTATGTTTAATTAATTTGGGCCCCTCCCCCCACTCCGCTCCTGTGGCGCTTCTTTTGCTTTTTCCCAGAACTGCGACATAAATGAAAGTTCGGCCAGCCAAACATCTTATACTCTATCTTTATTGCGCACATCTGCGTAAGCATAAACGTTCTACGTATACTTAATATTTAAATAGAATGCAGTAAAGTAATAGAACGCAATTAAGCTGCGGCTCTATTTACTTAGCGCCGGCTGCTGTGATAAACACCGGAGGTTGACTAAATAAACTACACGTAATACGTAGCTATAGATATGACGGTCGTCATATATTCGTAAGATCAGCACGCGCACGCGATAAGCGGAAATAGACTAGTTACAACCAGAAAAAGGGAAGCGGGAGAGAGTTGAGGCACTTTTTGCTTTTACTGCTTGACTTCGAGGTGCAGCGAGTCTTGATCTTCGTTGCTGAATCGAATGTTGCTTGCCACAGGCAACATTTGCTGCTGCTTCAGGCTCATGCTTTGCAGAATCAGCAAGACATCATCCACAGCCAGTTCCTTAGCCACAGCCATCAGCATCTCCACAAAGGTGGCATCGAACTGCATGAAGCGTCCACAGTGCAGCACAACGGGAAAGTCGCAGCGATAGAGCAGACAAGCGGATCGAATCTCCGTGCGCAGAGTATCGACTCCGGTGTAGAAGATATCCGACTGAGGCACCACATGAATGTAATAGTTGTTTCCTTGCTGCAATGATAGTAAAACATTTAGAGAGTTGCAAAGTAAGAGCTTTAACTTTAACTCACTTGTTTGAGGGAGACTTCGATCTTGGGATTGCCAAGGCGCAGCAGAATGCAAATCATGCTGACCACAATGCCAAAGAGCAAACCCATCTCCACGCCAGCCACAAGGCAGATGATCAAGGTGCCCACCCAGCTGAAGAAGTCCTTCTTGCTCGATTCCCACAGATCCTTCAGAGGCGTCAAATCAATCTTTAAGGAAATTAGAGTTTAAATTGCTTGCAGAGAAAGAATAGTCTTTATCTTGTTTACCATAAAGAACACCGCTGCCATCAGCACAGCAGCCAAAGAGGAACGGGGAATGTACTGGAAGTAAGGAGTCAGCACGGACAAAGCGGAGAGGACAATCAGACCCGTGTAGAGTCCTGCCATGGGAGTGCGCACTCCTGACGCTTGACTAACAGCAGAGCGAGTGAAGGCGCCGCAAGTGGGCATCGCACTCATGAAGGAACCCGCTAGATTACAGAGGCCAAGCGTAAGCATCTCCTGGGAAGCGTCCAGCTTGCCATCCTTCACTGTAAATATACGAAATTCCACGAAATAATTACATATTCATTTGAAATGATTCATTAAAAAAAAAACTAAATAAGTGTTAGATAATAATCTTACGATTTGTACAAAAAATATATCACATTTTTTTATTTTGTTGGTCAATTAAAACTCAAGTGATAATTAATAAATTACTTAAAAAAACATATGCGACGCGGATGTTTGTTTTGTGGCTTTTTTAGGAATAATAAATGAATTAATCGTTCTCGTTGAAAAACACGTATTAAACCACAAACTTCAAACTCATCATTAATTCGTTTAATAGGAAAGCAATTAATTATGATCAAAGTCTTGTCTAAGTCTGTGATTTTGTTAAGTTCATAACAAAAACAAGCATAACCCTTAATTAGCGATTAACTTTGTATGGGAAAAACGCCTACTTAGCAGACAATCTGGTATATTTTGCACTTCATGGAATACTTAAAATATACTACTATATCAATATAGTCTTTGGTATACTTTTAGTATTTTTGTGGTTTATTAATTTGATTTAATTTTAAATTAATATCACACTATTTTGGTATATTTTAGACTTCATGGTATATTTTGTATCCATATACCAAATATTGGTATATGTTTGGTATATTTGTGGTGTTTTTGCGGTATTTAGACCGTCCTGTTTTAGTATACTTTGCACTCTATGGTATATTTAGAATTTATCAATATATATCAATATACCAAATATAGCCTTTTAGTTATTTTATGTAAGAAAGCTCAAGCTTTTCAGTTTTTTTCTTTACCTAACTATAACTCAAATGTAATTGCATAAAAATACCTCTAGTGCACTTAATTTTGTTCTAATTATGAGTTTTCGAGTTAAAAAAAACATATTTAACTATAAATTAGCGCTTAGCTAAAGTTAAACACTCAAAATAAAAATATCACGCATACGTACCGAAGGCCTTGGCAATGGCCACGTTGGCCAGCACAGCGACAATTGGCACTACAATGACGCCGCTGCCCAGCTCCTGGAGAATATCCGTGAAGACGTAAGTTCGATTCTGTGACTCGAAGGCGAAGGGCGGCAACTTGACGGTGGGCATGGCCGAGGAGACTTTGGCGGAGAGGACAAAGGGCACGGCTTCCAGCGAGCTCTTGTGCACCCAAATGTAAACGAGCAGGCCACTGAAGAAGACGACGAGCGCATTTCGCGAGATGCTAATGTACCAAAGGATCTTCTTCAAGCGCTGCGTGAACGGCGTGTCCTGCTTGAACTTGACCTGCGACAGCATCTGTGAAGCAGAGCGACGAATGTTGAAATTTCCCTGTTGAGAGACTTCTTCAATAGCTTACCCGCAGGGAGAGCAGCAGCACAAGGCAGATGAAGCCCATGGTGGCATCACTGTAGCGAATAGCGCTGAAGAAATCCCCGATCGAAGGCACTTCCTTGAGGCGAATGCCAAGCAGATTCTTGATCTGCACCAGCACCACAATCACAGCAGTGCCCGAGGTAAAAGCCTTCGTCACCGGAGCGGGAATGAAGCTAACAATGAATCCCAACTGGCAGACGCCCATGAAGAATTCAACAAGTCCGGCCATAAAGGCCAGCACGATGACCATCTGAACGGGTTTGCCTTCGCAGTACTGCAGCGTCATGATGGCCATGAGACTCGTGGGTCCAATGGAGACCTGTGGAATGGTGCCGAAGAAGACGTAGATGATCGAGCCAATGAATGCCGAGTACAGTCCGTACTCCGAGGAGAGGCCAGCGAGAGCAGCGTAAGCAATGCTTTGAGGTATGATGGTCAGACCCAACGTAATGCCAGCGATGAGATCGGCAAAGGCTTGCGGACGATCGTAGGTCACAATCCAGTTGAGGAAGAAGATGCGACGCACTAGCCAATGCGCCTCCTTGGGCGGACTGTATCTGCTCTGCATGTCCAGCTCGACAGTCGTGGTCGTCGGGTAGTAAACATCTTCGCCATCCTTCGATGTGTACTTCTCCTTCTCGGCGCAGGCGGCTGCAAACAAAGCGATCGTCAGCAGGAGTTGGGGGAAAAGAGAGCAAAGAACCTAGCGCCTACGATCGTAAATGGTGTTCACTGTCGTCTGTCTCTGTGACTGACACCCTGAGGGATTAGCCGTGGACCTTTTGGTCAGGCAGAGCGACTGTTTCCACGGCCAACGCATTGCGAACTGATGCTACGCTTGCCAATTGCCAATTGGCAAGCTGTAAACAGATTTAGCTCAATTTGTTTAGTGCTTTTGTTTTTCGCTTTGTTCAAGGGGATTTTCGACGATGTTGCTGTTGTAAACCTTTTAAAAAACAAGTTATTCGCTTGTGTGGCCCGCTTGGATGCCCAAAACATACACCAATTGTGTGAAACCGCAATTAAACGAAACTTTAAAGTCATGATCGGCACATGTGACGTATGTGTGATCGAGGGCTGAGAGAAAGACAGAGAGAGAGAGAGAGAGGGGGAGAGCAAGGGAGAGTGAGAGTTGAGAGTTGACGAATAGATCAATTCACCACACGCTTCTGGAAACCAGTTCCATTTTGTTATGATTGTTTTCGGTTTGCATATTAATTGCTGAAGTAAACACTTCATTTTTGTTGACGACTCTAAACTTAAACTGTGCGCAATGTGTTTGGCTGCTCGATTAACACCTTGTTGCTGCGACTGTCCTATAAATAAGGTGTCAGTTGAGTCACTCAATTTGACGCAAATTCTATCCCAAAAATTCCACTCAGCACTTCAGTGAATCAAGCGTTAATCTCTAATGCACATACACGATCATTTGATTACGTATCCGCCGTGTATTTCATATTAATTTGCTCTAGCGTCTAGCGAATTGCATTGAAACTTTTCGGCGTAAGCCCAGCATCAATTATTATACAACTGGCGACGCTTAAATTGCTTTAATTACATCAATTATAATGCATTAATTATTATTTCCGTTTATTACTTAGTCAAATTACACGCTTCTGTTTATGTGCTAATCACTGACTGACATTTGACTATAAAAGGAAATAAAAGTTTTATTAGAAGTGTGCTCTGTTTTGACCGCAAATTGTTTAGCATCTTCGGCAGCTGTTTAATTTGTGAAGCATGTGTCGCTCACACCTCGATGAGCAATAAATCAAAATACTAACTCTCGAGAGAGTATTGAACAACTAGCTACTTGTAGTTTACAAATATATATATTTTTATGAGACACTCTCTAGTCACTGACCCCAGACAAAATAAACATGCCATCATCTGCTCAACGGACCTTGTCTGCCCATTTATATTTAGCTGAGCTCGCAATTGATGGAATTGCACTTTATTGTTGAACTTGTCGCAAACTGATCAAGTTCAATTGCTAAGATAAAGGTAAACTTTATCAACGAGTTTTATATTAGAGGCAAATCTAATTCAATTAATTCAGCCACTTCACTTCTATCTATCTATTCTCACGTACCGTCGAAAGATAAATTTTTTGTAATTCCCATCTTAGTAGGACTTGTAGTTTTATTTAATATCCGTTTTGTGTTCTAGAAGGATGCTGAGACGCCTTGGTCCAAGTGCATCGCTTCGCAATCTAATGAAAACTGCCGAATGACTGAATTTTGGAATGATAAATAAGTGCGGTCGGCCAGATCTGTTGGATCTGATAAACAAGAAAAATGAAAAGAGTCAAGAAAACGGTGACAGTTTTTGTCATTTTTTTTCTTTATTTTTTTGTTGCTATCGGGCAACAACAATGAGACACTTAACGCCCATTCGGCAGGCAGATGAGCAAACAGACAGACCCCAGCATGTGGATGGAGACGAGGTATTTGGATCGGCCTGTGCGCCTAGCCAAGTGCGACAATACAGAAATATCTATGCAAATATAAAGCACAAAGAAAATACTTACTTTGATAACGACGAAGCCAGAGGCGAGAAGACTAGTGATAATACGTCTAGCACAAAGCGAACTCCTTGACGTCGATCTGAGGATGCCAAGCTAGGTTTTTTTTTCCATCCGCTTAGAATTCGAATTCCAAGTTAATCGAATAGATTAATATTTGAGCTACTGTTTAGTTTGATAAACATAAATAAATGTGCACATACATAGTTATGTATAGTATGCTATATTAAATCGTGCACAGAAATGTGATAATCAAATGGTGACATCTTGTGCCTAGTGTTCAGCTTTAGGGTCACTCATCAATCACTTGGACAATCAAGACAGTAACACATGTAACAATATAAGAATTGTATATGTATATATATATATATATAGTTTGTCAACTTCCGGATAAAACTATCTAATCTAGTTAGGCAATATTTGCAGAGCATTCTATTCTAGTTCAGAATCTGCGATGCAGCTGCAAAGTGATTATATTATCAATGTCTTGTAACTCTCCATTTTATCTCTGAAAACAGAAATCTATAGTATAGCGGCGCATATTTGTATATATTTGATAAAGAGCTTGATACTCGAAGGTCGTCTGTCGTCTGAGTGCTGGTGTGGAGTGTGACGAGCGATTGGTCCTCATCACCTATCAACGGCTTATCTGGAAAAGTAAATATTATATAAAATAACGCAGTCATATCGCTAAAGCAAATCTATTTTTGTTCCAAGAATTTAGATCGTAATTGGGCCACTTATAAATAGATAAACTAATAAATATTGTTTTGCACTTAGATAATTATGGCTGCATGCGTAATTGTTGATTCGAAATGAGTTTCAAATTCAAAGAGCCCGCTGTAAAATTCGATAATTATGTATATTACTACAGATATCGATATGGTTTGAATGTAATTATTTTCTTTGAAACTGTTCAATTTTGTTTTTTTTTTTAGAAATGTTTGCTAACTTTTTAAAGCATTCGTATATATTGTAAATCACATTGTGTTGTCCATCCTTCACATTTTTCATTGAAGTTATTATCAAATTTTCGAATCTATAGAATATCAATATTACAGTAGGCGTTCTGTAGATTTCGAAATTCAACTGAGAAGCTGACAAATTCTTTTATAAGCTATAAAAATGTTATAAATAAAAAAATATTAATAAATCATTTAAAAAATTGCGCGTTTTTACATCAACATCACTAATAATAGTGTTACCAAATTATTAATAGTTTGGTTTACTTGGGAAAGTGAATAGCGATAGTGAGATACCAAGCAGGAAAATATCGCCCTTATTTTTACATCGATTTATCATATTAACTTCAAAATGTCTTTCGTAACATAATAATATTGATGAAAAACACATTTCGTAATCATCAGCTGATATGGAATACCAATATTTTTGACAATAATTAAAATTAAAAGATCACAGCATAGCGACGCCGGTAAGCGCCATACACTTTTTAGTATAAAAATACTGAAATTATTTAGAGGTGGTGATATCTTTCGTATGTAATAAAGCATTTCTAGTCTTTTTTCAACACGTTAATCGTAATCAATTCTTCGTAGAAAAATAATAATCTTTGTAGGGCGTACCGATTTTTTAAATATATTGTTTTAAATGACGCGCCAATATACACACGTTTTGGAAATACATCGTGTATGATATGCAGTGTGACCAGGTGAGATCTTGAGTATTTTCAAATTTCATCGGCATTGAAACGTTAATTGTGGAACTTCTCTTGTGGTTACACCACGACACTGCTGTTAAATAATTCAGCTCGTCTTTAAGGAAAAAATAAAGAGACATAAATAAATAATTTTACAATAATAAAAAAAAATCATATCATATGACAAAAATCATCGGTGCTTTTCTTAATAAATCGATGTTTAAAACAATGTCAAAAACATCGATAGTGTCATCGATGTTTCGCCACCTCTAGCTGATTGCAGTTCAGCTAACAAAAGTGCTCGTTTATCGCAGCGAATAAAAATATAATTAGAAACAAATATTATATTTAACTTACTGACGTTAAAACGACTTAAGCGCCGTCGCTTTTGCTCGTTTTTTTGGTTAAAAAGCCTAAAGCCAGTGAAAAGCGCAAACTAGAAGAGGCGAGGCAACATTTGATGAAAGCAGAAATTCGCAAAAATCGAGCAGCGAGTGCGAGTGAAAAAGAAGAAGAAGACGTCGAAGGAGGAGAAGGCAAAAGCAGAAAACGACCAGCAGCAGCCACAAAGCAAAGCAAAGCACGAAAGGCTAACCCCCCAAAACAACAAAAAAACGTAAAATCAAAAAAATAAGTGCGTGAATATTTAGAAAAATTAACGCCAGACCGCCATTAAAGTGTGTTTTGTTATTGTTGTCGTCGTAGTAAACGTTTTATTTGTTTTTGCTTTCGATATATAACGTTGTTGTGTTGAATGCTGGCTCCGGGAAACGCGAAGAAGATCGATCGGCGACAATTCCTCGATTAAGCGAAGCGAGCATATTGTCGACATCGTTGCTCCCGTTCCGTTCCTCGTCTCTCTGTCACACGCTCTTCGTCTCTTCGTTCCGTTCCCCATTCGTTGTGCATCGTGACGTCGTCGTCGTCACCAAGCAATATTCAGATTGAGAGATTCAGCCACCCAGCCAACAACAACAAGAAAAGGAGGAAGAAGAGGAAAAATAGCAACAACACAGCAGCAGCCAAAGAAGAGACACAAAGCAAATAAAAGAGCTAGACAGAGAAACAGCAACAGAAAGCAGAAAGCAAACAGCAAAACAAGAATAAGAACAAGCAAAAAAAAAACACATAAACGCAAACGCAGCATACGCATATAAATAAAATTGAAATCAGAAGAAATAAGTGCAACCAAGTAGCAAAGAAATAAAAGAAAGCGAGAGAAATACTTTTGGTGCTGGCAATTTGGCAATTGGCTTGCGCCCATCTTCTACAACTATGAACAACAATAGCAAGCGGAAAAGTCGACCTAGTGGAGGTGGCGGAGGAGGCGGCGGCGCCAGCGGCGGTATCTCAAGGTAAGAAGAAGCACTGCTGCAACTGCAGTCCACTGACTGCAGTTGAATGCAGCGAATGCAAAAGCAAAAAGCTAAAAAGAGCTTGTGTTTGGGGCCAGTTGAGTTGACGTCTCGTGAAAAAGTTGCTCCAGGTTCCGTTAACGCGAAAGGTGAAAGCGCGCGTATAATTTCATTAATATTATTGCTCTTTTCGTGATTTTTTTTGTTTTTTTACTGCGTGTTCTACGGCGCATTTGCTGAATTGAAACAGGAACTAAAAATCGGAAGCAGGGGCCAGCAACAACAATCAGGGCAAATTGCAATTACACTTATATAATACGCCACACGTTCATGTTTTGTGCATGTGTTAGTGAGTGACAGTGCACACACAATCATACTTACCTTCTCACTTACACACATGCACACAAACATTGTTTCGTTTTCTCATATTTTGCGCTTTGTTTACATTTCCCTTTCACAGCCCAGGCGAACGAAAAACTAAAAAAAAAAAAAACAGAACACAACATAACATAACCCAACCAGCGACATAAAATATGTAGGAAAACGCAATGAATAATTTGTGTAAAGGCATCTCAATTGTCCAGCAAATGAATATTATTTCCGCCCACTCCCCTCCCTATCCTCGACCCAAGCCTAGGCCCTTTAAATTTTCAATTTAAATATGGCTGCAAGCATACATAGAAACATTCATATCTACATTCACGTGTGTGTGTGTGCGTGTATTTACATACAAGTGCGAACAGTGGGACCAGGCTGCTGTGCTGCAGTCCAAAATACTTTCAGCTGCTTGGGCCCACTGACTGCATGGCACGCAAGCAAGCATGCATATGCTTACTCACACACACACGAACGCATACACGCTCACGCGCACGTATCGTATTTGCTTCCTCTTCTTATTTTACTTTGCCTCTTTTTTCGTATGCATTTTTCTTGCATTGTCAGCATTTTGCAGTTCGCTGCTGCTGCTGCTATGTGACGTAGTCGTCATCACAGTCACCGTTTCTGCTGCGACGGTTGGTGCTGCTGGTGTTGTCGCTGCCTTGGCACACTTCGCCTCCCGCCGGGCGCACAGAATTTGGGTCACTTTACAATTTGCTGACCGAACGAAGTGAGCGAACAATCGTTCTTGTTCTCCACGCCACTTCTCAGTGTTTATTCGGCATTCTGCCTATGCACACTTTCATTTTAAGCCCCACACACACACTTGCATCTACGGATGCCTACACTAACACAACTGCAAACACATGCATATGGCAGGCAACATGCCGTGGTCTCAGCCTATTTAGCCAGCCACACAAACACAAACATACACATTCATATGAATACATATGTATGTATTTATGTTTGTAGGGTATGCGCAGATGCGCTATCATGCGATTCCAGATTTCAGATTCCGATACCGAACACCTTCTTATCAATGGGTGCCGCTCGCTTTACGCATGATTCACTGTAAAACGCAATCAATTATTTGTTTTCATTGACGAAAATGTGCGCAGTGCACCATGAATCATACCCACCGCACCCCACCAACCCCCCTCTCTTGATAATAATATTGCTGAAGTTGTTGTTGTTGTTGTTGTCATTATTATTTTTAAACAACAACACGCTTGTTGTTATATGCGTGCTGGGTTCATTGTGCGTTGCGAGCTTCGAGCTGAGAGCATTTCACGGTCGTCGATCCTGCACGCAATCAAAACAACCCCAAAAGGCGTTCGCCCAGAAACATTTTACGTCTTTGGAACTGACTGAACTACTAAATTCATTAAGAATTATCATCTGTCTAAACTAACGGTTCTGTTTTGTGTTCTGTGCTATACGACTGCTTAGCAGAAATATCACTGGAAAACTATAATTCCTAGAATAATATGCTCTTAACTAGCGTTTTTCTGTAATAGTTTTATATTCATTCCTTTTTCGCAAAAGAGAAACTAAAAATATCCCACCCTATACCACCACTAAGCGAAAGAAAGATTTAGAAGGACCCTTAACTAAAAACTAAAACTAAAATAACTTCACCCTTATTTCAAATCTTTTTACCGACTAAATTGGGCAAGATATTAATAATAT
Organism: Drosophila sulfurigaster albostrigata; assembly: GCF_023558435.1. Taxonomy (NCBI): domain Eukaryota; kingdom Metazoa; phylum Arthropoda; class Insecta; order Diptera; family Drosophilidae; genus Drosophila; species Drosophila sulfurigaster. The sequence continues at coordinate 36,632,498 of NC_084882.1, read as the reverse complement.
TAAAATGTAGTTTGTCAAATGTTTGTATTAAAATAATTTATCACTAATTTAAATACTTAAGGAAAGAGAAATTGGGAACGACCCACCCACTTATTCATATTTCGAGAGCGATATCCAAAATGACCCCTATACATATGCTCTTATTCTCCGTCCATTAGAGTGAGACATTTCTGTTAGTCAAAATGAAATGAATACACTACACACTTTCCTGTTCAAGTATTTTAAATTCCATTGGGGTCTTTGGCGAAAGTGAGATTGGGAATGACCCCCAACAACAACATACATATGATGGTAGAAGGTTTAGACAATTAAAATATCCAATGAGCTAGAACGGAAAAGACCAGGTGCACAGTACAACACAAGTAAATTGAAATAAAGTTCATGAGCAGGGAAGAGTTGTTCAAAAATTGAGTTCACTGGACTGAACCCAAAAGCACAAGCTGAGCCACCACACACAGACAAACACATGCAAAGCTTACTCACACATGCATATAAACATGACTACTACATATTTATTTTTGAGGGAAGGCAGCAGGGTGTGGTTTGGGGGGCCACTAACAACAACAAGAACAGACAGACTAACATCGACAGCAAAGAGACAGCGAATCGATATCGTAGCGCAGCGCAGTGAGGAGGAGGAGGGAAACGGGGAAGGGAGCCGGGAAAGGAGGAGGAGGCGTTGTCGTTGCTCGACCCTGAGCTGCGTTCGGGTTCGATTGGTTCGCATGTCTCGTGGCCATTGTTTGTTATTGCTGTTGTTGTGGTTGTTGTTGTTGCTGTGGTTATTCACTTTGCACTGCGCTCTCAACACTGACTGCGAATTTTCGAAACAAGGGAGTCGCACTAATTGCTCCGCATGACACTGATAATGACGCTGATGACGGTTCTCTGCCGCTCTCTCTCTCTTTATCCACACTCTCTTTTTTGCAGATACAACGCAAACGACAACAGTCTACGGCCAGCGAACAACAAGGCAGGCGGCGGAGGAGGTGGCAACGGCGGTATCGGCGGCGGAGTCGGTGTCGGTCGCTCGTTGGCGGCGCAGGGCGTCTATAACAACACCTTCTTCATGCACTCGGCCACGGCGCTCGTGGGCAGCGTAGTCGAGGTTCGTCTGCGCTCGGGCAACACGTACGAGGGCGTGTTTCGCACATTCTCGGGCAACTTTGACATTGCACTGGAGCTGCCGGCGTGCATCAAGCCCAAGAATCAGTCCGATGAGGGCAAAACGGTGCCCAAACACATCATATTCCCCGCGGACACCGTGGTCACCATCATAGCCAAGGACTTTGATTCGCAGTACGCCACAGCCGGTGCCTTTCAGACCGATGGCGCCATATCCGACAAGTGCAATGGTAACTTAATCTCATTCTTTCTTTTTTTTTATTGTTTTTCTTTAAAAGTATTCCGAGACTAAACAACATTCATTCTTAAACAACAGGCACACGGTTCGATGAAAAGGAACTGGAGCCATGGGACTCGGGCGCCAATGGCGACATTGACATTGAGCTGGATGGCGCCTCCAATGGCTGGGATGCCAACGAGATGTTCCGCAAGAACGAGAATCAATTTGGTGTAACATCAACTTTCGATGACTCGCTCTCGTCGTACACGGTGCCTCTGGACAAGGGCGATTCCCTGGAGTTCAAAGAGGCCGAGGCAAAGGCTGAGAAACTGGCCGCCGAGATTGAAAATAATCCCACATGCCGCGAGCGTCTGGATCTGGAGAATGGCGACGAAGAGGCGATGTTCGCGGCTGTCGAGCGTCCAGCGGCACAAGTGCCCGACCATGAGCTGGAGCAGCGTGAGCAACGTGACCGTAATGATCGCGACAGAGAACGCGAGAGGAACGAACGGGAGCGAGAGCGTGAGGAGCGCGAACGTGAACGGGAGCGGGAACGAGAACGTGACCGCGATCGTGATCGTGGCAACAAACCGCGTGGCGGAGGCGGAGGTGATTATCAGCTGCGCGAGACAATGAGCAGCGATCGCTACATCACCAAGCAGACGAGGAACAACAATGGGCCGCAAGCATCGCATGCTGGCATGTCCTCGCAGTCACAATCGCAGTCATCGTCATCGGTGGGTGGAGTACGCGATCGCGACAATCGCGGCGACAATGCCGGCGGCATTATGATGGGACAACAGCAAGGCATGGGCCAAAGCGGAGGAGCTACGCCTGCTGTGCTCATGCTCGCTGGCAGCCTGAAGAACACGGGACCGGCTTCGACGTCGGTCAACGCGTCCACGGACACCGCTGGCAACAAGTACGGTGGCGGACCAATGATGAAGCGCAAGCCGGTGCAGCAAGGCGGCAAGATCATGCGCAACAATGCGCCCAACAGCGTGGGCGCTGGCAACGCCTCCAACATGCCGCAGGGCAACAACGGCAACAATGTGGGTGGCGGCAAGGGCGGCGGTGGCTATCAGTCGCCCATGGGTATTCAGAATCAGTACTCGTATCAGAACAACTCACAGATCATCCACGGGTAAGTGATCTTTCTCTAGTCTCTGCTTTGCTTGTTATAACTAGTGATTTCTTCCAACAGCTCCACGCAGTATCGCAACCAGGGACATTTGGGCGGCGCATCCAAGCTGAACGGCGGCGACTCCGGCGCCAATGCGGGCAAGCCGCTGCCTCAGCGTCAGATGCGACAGTATCAAGGATCGCAGAGCAACTCGTCGCTCAACTATGGCGGCGACTCGCAGCCGTTGGGCAAACCGATTCATAGTGGCCATGGTGTGCATGGTGGTCACAACAGCAACTCGCCGCCGTTGCAGACAGGTGGACCGCAACAGCAACAACAGCAGCAGCAGCCGCCACAGCAGCAGCAACAACAGGCGCATCAAGGACAGGGACCGCAAGGACGTCAGGTGCGTACGGTTCAGGACACGATGCAGAAGCTGCGTCAGTTCAATCAGGACTTTCAACTGGCGCTCAGCAACACTTCGCCGCCACAGCAGCAGCAACAACAACAACAGCAGCAGCAGCAACAGCAGCCGCAGCATTCGATGCAGCGCAGCAACTTGCAGCAGTCGGTGTCGCCGCCTCAGCAGCAGCACCAACAACAGCAGCAGCAGGTGCAACAACAGCCACCACAGCAATTGGTGGCCGTTCATGTGGCGCCGCCGCATCATCACCAGCAGCAGCTGCCACCGCAGCAACACTATGTGCCTCAGCAGCAACAACAGCCGCCGCCGCAGCAGCAGCAGCCACCACCACAGCATGTGCAGCATTTGCAGCAGCAAAAGGCGCCACAGCAGCAGCAACAACAGCAGCTGGTTGTGGACAATCAGCATCATGTGTCCAAGCAGCAGCAGCAACAACAACAGCCAGCGCAGCTGGTGCAGGAGGCCACTCAGCCGACTCAAACCATCTACCATGTGATGCAACCGCCGCCAGCTGGCGTGCAGCAGCCACAAACATCGCCGGTGGTGATCAGCTCGCCGGGTCCGTTGCTGGATCCACAGCAACTGCCGCCACAGCCGCTGCAGGCGGCCACGCCCAAGCCGGAGGTCGCCACACCGTCGCCAAACATTGTGGCAGCGGGTGCCAACAGCACTCCCACAGGCACGGGCGCCATCATCAGCACACCGACCACAGGAGGCGTCGTCCAGGCAGGTCCAGCAGCTGCTGCTGGCACAGCAGCAGACAAGTCGACTCCGGTGGTGGCCACAGGTGGCAGCAGCGTGCCAGCGCCAGGCAGTGGCACAGCCACCACAGCAGCAGCCGCCACAGCTGCTGGCACCGGCACATCCACCACACCCGGCAGCGGCAGCACGCCAGTGGTTAAGAAGCCGCACGTGCTGAATCCATCGGCGAAGCCGTTCACCCCGCGCGGCCCGAGCACGCCGAACCCTTCGCGACCACACACACCACAGACCCCGGTGTCGATGCACCAACTTCACTACGCGACTTCAAATGCCATTGTGCCAGCGACCAATCCGCAGATCTTTATGGTGCCGCCAACAGCATTCCAGCCAACCACACACCAGCCCCGACAGAGCGGTGTGCGTCGCAGCCAATATGGTGAGTAGTGATGACTAGATGGAAGTACGGAAACTGCTAGTCATTGAAATTGTTTATTGTGATAAAGCCCCATATCTAACAATCTGATTCAACACCTAGAACGTAGAAACTATTGCTAAAGCGAACTAAATAGTAGTAGAGAGATATATTGGGAGAGATTACAATGCCATACTAATAAGAGTTACAAATTGATATAGGAATTCAATTATCAATGTATGCAAATGAAGTTCATATTATGAAAGTATTAAAAGTACAATAGTTTAGCGAAAAGAAGATGCTTAAGGGATAATCGTATAGTATATTAAAAAGGGGCAAACTAAATAAGAGTGAGATATAGGAGAGATTGCAATACAATAGTACAATAACAATACACAGATACACATTTATATAGGAAATATTATGAAAGGTAATTTAGCTAAAAGATGATTTAGGGTTGATGGTAAAGTATATTAAAAAAGTCGAACTAAATACTAGAAAGATACAGTAGGAGAATTTACAATAGAATAGTAATCATAAGAATTGTCTAGGAATCCAATTATATGTAAATGTATTCAAATGAATAACATATTATGAAAGGTAATCTAGCTTAGAGTTAGTCGTAAAGTATATAAACTATAAGATATTCCTTTAATAATCCAATTTCAAATGCAATATTGAAGGGAAAACAGTTTTAAAGTTGATTGAGTCAATCTAATTTGTTTTCATTTTATTAAATGTTTAATGTATATCATTTAATTAAAAGTGTAGCTAAGTTACTCAGTTATAGATACATAGTTAGCGACAACTATTCAACTCTTCCTGAATGCAATAGTTAACGAAATTGAAAATGTTTTGTTCTACTCCTTTGCAGGTCAAATGGGTACATCGCAAATGCACGTGTCAGCGACGACGGCAACCGGACCACCCTTGATGGCCGCCGCTCCGATACAACAATTCATACAGTACCAGCATCATCCACAACATTTCCAATCGCAGTACGGGCTGCCGGTGCGCATGTATCAGGATACGCAGCCGCAGCAGCTGCAGTTCTTGACGCAGCCGCCGCCATCGACGACCCCGTCACCGGGACAGCCGCATCCGACGTTCCATCCGCCACCACAGCCATCCCCTGCCGGCGGGGGACTGCAGCCGTCGGTGTTCACACCGCAAGCACAGCCATACCAATTGATGTGTGTACATCCTGGCCCGCAGATCATATCCAATACCTATCCCATACATCCGCAGCAAAATCCACCGTTCCAGATGCTGATGCAGCCGCATAGCACGCAGTGAGTTGCTGTTGCTGCTGCTGCAGTGGATCGTCGATCGTCGAAAGAAAGCATTCAGCAAAGCGGCTGCCGTCGTCATCATGGAAACAACATTAACAACAACATCAGCATCAGCGTTTAAATCTCCTCATAGCCCCGCCCCTTCCTCAGCTCCGCTCAGTCGCAGCCTCTCAACCTCAGCAGCAGCAACAGCAATGCCACATCTAGATCCAAACACACACCAGACACAACAACTTACACACATTTGCATCAACTTCTTATTCACAACTGCAGAGAGGAGGAGAAGGATTATGGATGAAAGCAAAAGGAGCAAGCTCCTTTGAGCACAGTTCATTTCCTCCACTCTGTCCACTTTCAGGATGCGTCTTTGTGCTCTGCTGATGCGGCTGCTGTGGCATGCCTCATCCCACATTCATAATCGCAAGTGAAACACCAATAACAACCACAACAACAACAAAAAAACAACACCAACAACTAGGAAATTATAAAATATTAAAGAAAGCAAAGGGAAACTAGAAAATTTGTCAAATTGCCTGAAGTCTCAGATGCGATAAGAACAGCACTGAACGGTAACAACAACAACAGCAACAGAAAACAACCACAGCAAGAACACATGTAAAAGAACAAATGAAAGAATACGGCTAACAACTGAAGAAAGTCGAAAGCGATCGAATGGTATTACCTATCTACGTATATCCAAAATTCAATTTGTGTTCGTGAATCGCAGCGAAATCAAGAAAATTGATTACAACATGAAACTGTGCTGTATAAGAGAATAAACCGAATCAAATCAAATATTGAATGATTATAAAACGCATAAAAATGGAGACAAATCATTATGAATTTTTGTAAAAATTGCTTAAAGCGTAAAACACAATTTCAATTCACTTTGATATTTAAATGAGGATTACACGCATATTTGTTTTAGATTAAATCCATCATGAAACACTAAAAGTACAGAGAATCAATGATAATCCAAAATCCAAATCATTCCAAATTTGCAATCAACAAATCGAATCACAAATTTTCCCAAGATCCAAGCAAAGTGTCGCAAGAAGGAACAAGAAAAGAGAACAAACTTATTGTTCAGATATGAAATATACATTATTAATTGGTTTCTTACAAACAAAAAATGCTTAAGTTTCGGTATTCGGTATTATTCACATTGGGATTGTCCAATAACAAATTTTGTATTTTGTTGTACTAGATAATCCCATTCTGAATACTCAGCTACATTTAACTTTGCTTGATTGACGGAAAAGCGCAACCGAGGAAACGTGACATGACGAATGTGAATTAAGGAGGAGGAGAGGGAGGAGCAAGAGTCGATAGATTAATGTCCAAAATTGTAGAAACTGATTGATTTTGTTGAAATTTAATTTTGTTTGCACTTCTGTAGCATTCTTCTTATATCTCTATAAAAATCTCAAACAAAAAACAAAAATAATTCAATGCGAGATATTTTCAAATCCTTGTTGTTTTCAAAAAATTTCTTTTCTTTAATTTCTTTTCCGTTTCTGTTTAACATTGAACAAACATTTAAAAGAGGAGCGCGAATCTGAGTCAGGTTTTTGGGTTTTAGTGCCTCCGTTGTCCATCAGAGAAAACGTCTTAATCCTTTGCCAGTCATTAATCAGTTCGATTATATTCAGTACGATCAAGATGCATCTGTTGTGGTCCTGTTTTGTTTTGTAAAGTTTCCTTACATGAAAAAAGAAAGCAAATAATTATTAATTAAAATAAAAATAAAAACAAAAACCATAAAAAAAAAAACAAAAAACAAAACATCTAAAAAAAAGAAAATTGACTTTTCATTACCTTCACCTCGCAGCATTTTTTTTTTGTATCAATGGATCTGTTGAGATTTCTTTACCCAAACTCGTCAAAATGGCTGTGATATGATATAAAATACATAAGGTCACAAACATTTTAACGACATGGTATAAGAAAGTTGTCCAAGGAGCAAAGAGTGATGCCATCACATCGAGATTACGATTCCAGCAATTCGCACGAAACTCATCAAAATGGCTGTGATATGACTTGACAATTACAACATTTCACAACCCCTTGAAGAGTTACGCAAGAATTGGGTGAATGGGGTCGAGTATCCATCTCTCGACGAAGCGGAGGAAGCGGAAATGGTCGCGACGTTCACAAGGCGGCATCGCAATGAGAGATACAAACACTTGTTGGCGTTGTTGTAATCTGCTTGTCGCAAATAGTAAATAGTACAAAAATACTCGATACTTTCTCAGCTACGTTGCCCTTTGCAATGCCCATCAAAGCTGGCTGTGATACGCTTCAAATGCAGATATATCATGCTCAGCCCTTTTTGATGACATTGTAAGTAAGACAAGAACACACCCACCCAAGCACACTCACTCTCACTCACTCGCAAGCCCACACACACACACAAACACACGCACACATTGATTCGTGTAAACGAACTCTACAATACAATTCACGTAACCAGAAGACGGTAACCGGCAGTGATGACGACGTAAGCGCTTCTCTTACGTTTGTGTGCACGTAACGTAAGACTAAACGTTCTTTTCGTTTGTGTGTGTGTGTGTGTGCGTGTATGCGCGAGTGCGTGTGTACTCGAGTATATACAAACGGTGCGTGTGTGTGCTTGGCTGAGTTTGTAGCTTCCGTTATTCATTGCGAATTCAACGGGATTTAAGTTCACTGCTGCCTTTCGCTCCTCTCTAGGTTAAGTAGCCGAAATCTGCGGCATGTTGCATGCATACACACCCACACACCTACGCCTGCATCCGTGTGTGTGTATTGCCTGGCAGTAAAACGGCAACAACGACGACGACGCCAACTGCGACTGCGACCACCGCCCTCTGCTCTGCCGCAGCTTAAATGTCTGCCAGTCAGTCTAACTGTGAACCCGCTGTCTGCGTCATTTACGTATGCGTGTATGTGTGCATGCGTAAGACAGTGTGTATTTGTATTTATTCTCCCCTCGTGCGCGCACTTTTCTAGTGTTGAACAACAACAACCACCACCATTTTTGAATTTTCGTTGCTCGAATTGCAATTTTCTGTTACAGTTTAATCTACACATACACACATACATATGGATGTATGCATGTGTATGTGTGCGATTGCAGGGTGTTGCCCAGTCGGCTTATTGATTTGTGTGTTAATGATTGTTGTTGCTGCTGCCGCTATTGCAGTTCATGCATTCGAATTGAACAATACACATTAATATGTATGCATGTGCATGTGTGTGTGTATACATAAGTACACATGAGTAGTGACTGACGGAACGACCGAACATCCCTTATTTGTTTGGCACGTACCCGGCACTAGCGGCACTCGCGCTCTCTCTCTCGCCTAGTCGGCGTGCCTTGCTGAAGCTGACTCCCTTGCTCTCTCGCTCGTGCTCACTCTCTTTCTGTACCCACCATCTGCTGTGAAGAGTTAGGGTGTCTGTGTATGTGTGCGTATCTGTGTGTTACTATTGCCGCCACCCACCCTCTATTACCAGGCAGCAGCAGCAGCAGCAATAACAACAACCTCATCATCATCGTCATCATCATCAAAGTCATCGTCGGCGTCGTCGTCGTCGGCGTTTGTCGTGTGTATACCGAAATACGTAAAATTCATTTATGGCTCGTATGCTTGTTGTTGTTGCTGCTGCTGCTGCTTTGTTCCTGTTTCGGGGCGACGGCCGCGACGTCCTCGTCCACTCCTCAGCTTCTGCTACTGCTGCTACCTTTTCCCTTTTCCGTTGCCCACTTTTGACGTTCCGCCCAAAAGCCGCCTGGATACGTAGTACGTAAAACTTGAAGTTGTAGTTGTACTTATTTGGGGATCCTTTAATTGGAGACAGCAATCCTTGAAAATCCAATATAGTATGCGCTGCCCTGCGTATCCAAGTCGCAGGTCGCAGCCAGATGCAGACAGGGTGCTCCGCTGGACATTTAATCCCATTTACAATGGAGTTTTCCTTGGCTATACTCACAATCCTTAAATATGTGTATGTATTGTGTGTGTGTGTATATATAGGAAAACCGTTTTTTGCGCAGTTTCGAAATGGCCGCAAACACCAAGCGAGCAATGAAAAAAGCAACAAACGCCATTTGTTCTGCGAACAATTTTTCATCATTGGCCATTTTCACTTTGTAGTTTTTCACTCATGATTTTAAACATTCATGCACATTTTCTGGTTCTTTACTTGTCGTTTGATTTTTTGCAATTTATTTATCGCATTTATTTACTTAGCATTTTCCATTCAATTGGCAATAATTTATTTACCGGTTTTTCTCGTGACGTTTTCGCCTTTTTACAACCACACACAGAGCACAGAACAGAACAGAATAGAACAGAGCAGAGCAGAACAGAGCAGAGAGAAACAGAGTACAGAATGGACAACTTAACTGCTTTATGTTTCTATTTCTGTTTCAGCTGCTGTTAACACCAGCTGCCGCTGTTAAATGTGCGCTGTTAAGTGACAGCGACAGACAGTCAGTCGTTGGCTGCCCCGCTACGCTTCGTTTCGTTTCGTTTGGTTGCGTGCGTGCGTGTGTGTATGCGATGTTTGGGCAGGACTTCGTACTTGCTTCGGCTTTCGGCTCTTCGTCTGTGAGTTTTCAGTTACACTGCCTTGCGCCTGTGAAAAAAGAACAAAAAAGGCGCGCCCCCATCCATCAACCCCCGAAAATACCCGAAATGTATTCCGCGTTTGTTGCTCTCCAGCAAGGGAGAGAGAACGGCGTGGTTACATGGGTCTTGTTCTCTCTCTCTCTGCCTTGCATATCCTGATGCTGTTAACTAAAATGTTTGGTTTGGAGCACCCTGTGCCTACTGCTGTGCTATCTGACAGCGTTTTGAAACACTGGAATAACGGGCAAGTTTGCATTTTTTTGAATGTGTCAGTTTCTTTATTTCATTGATTCCTTGTACATGAAAGTAAATGTTCAACAGCATATGAAATACTACACAAATGTTGTTGTTGTTGTTGTACGATTGATTAAATGTAAACAATGTTAATAAATATTGTACGAATTACACTGTGCCGTGGATTCTAAAATATGTATTGTATATGTATAACAAATATGCGTGTGTGTGAGTGTGTGAATTGAGTGTGTGTACGTTTTGTTTTGTGTGTGTGTGTGTGCGTGTGTGAGGTTTGAGGTTAGGTTCCGTTCCAGCCGCATCAGCGTTTAAAAAACAATTAACAATTTTACGGAACCAGTTTCCAGGGTTCAAGGAGAAGCGCGACATCCAAAGTGTGGTCTGGCAAGTTAAAACTAAAAACGAGATGCATATCTATATATCTACTATATATATGTATGTATATGTGAATGTGTGTGTGTTTTGTTTGTTTGTTTGTTTTTTGTATGTATGCGTGATTGGTGTTGAGATACATTTTATCATAATCATCATCAAAATACATGATGCAAAAGTTTTTCTAGCAAATCAATCAAAGGACTCGATCTTTTTCTTCCTCTTCTTATTGATGTTGTCTTTTCGTCCTTTGTGCTTTGCAGTGTTTTTTGTTGTTGTTGTGTTTAAGGTAATAATAATGTTGTTTAATTAGATCTTAAAAGGTATTGCAACAGGGCCAATTTCCAAATGCTAATATTAAATTTGAAATTCATTCAATAACTGAACAATTGTTAGTAGATAAAAATATATCTGATCCTTAGCAACTAAATGGGTTGGAAGAGTTGGGAATCGGAAAGTGTTTCTTGTTGTTTCTTTTGAGAGTTGAGGGAAACTACCAACTAACCAAAAATGAATGGAGGACCGCAAGTCTTGCCTGGATTGCGGTCTTTAAAATTACATTAACGATATTAACGATATACGATATTGTATGGTATGGTAAAAGGTATAATAAATAACTATAAGTAGCATACATATGTTAGATGATTCGCTATATGTACTCTCTATATATTTTGTATTTAGGTTTTTGTTCTTTTCTTCTTCTCTCTTCTGTTCTCTTTAAGATTTAATCAAATGCATATGTCCATATATAATATATATTTAAACCCCACCCCGATCACCCGCTCTGATCATTATCAATCGGCATTCTTAATCTCGCTCAAACTGCGGCAGGCTTCCATCTCCCTCTCGCGTTCCCTCTCTCGCTCTCGCTCCCTCTCACGCTGCTCCTCCTCGAGCTTGAGGACTTTGCTCTTGAGTCCGCACAGAATCTCGGCGGTGGCAATGTTCTTGATGGTGCTCAGATCGAGGTGTTGGCTGTGATTGTTGTTGTCATCGTTGTCGTGTTCCCCATTGCTGCTGTTGGTGTTGGTGTTGTTGTTGTTGTTGCTGTTGCCGTGCTCTGTTGTCTCTGCTCTTTCCCCGCTCCCTTTCCCTTTCCCTCTCCCTTTCCTGCTCCATTTCCAGACTGCGATTGATCGCATTCAGCAACTTGTGCTTGCCCAGCGCCAAAGCCAATCCAGCTCCCATTCCATTGTTGTTGTTGTTATTGTTGTTGGGTGACTCTGGCTTGTTGTTGTTGTTGTTCGAGTCGGTTTCCATGTCCATGCCGTGATTGTTGTTGTTGTTGTCATCATATTTACGCTCAAACGTCGCGAGATCCTCATCGTGTCCATTGTTAGTGTTGTTGTTGCTGCTGTTGTTGTTGCTGTTGTGGGTTGCTTCTCCCGGAGACGCCTCCACTTCCAGCTCACGCTTCACCAGCTGTATGTCTGGCGGCGGCGTGGGCGTTTGTGGGCGTGCCCTGTTGCCATTCACCAAATTCAAGGCCTCTTCATCATCATGATGATTGCTGTTGTTGCTGTTGTTGTTGTTGTTGCTGCTGTTGTTGGTTGTCTTGTTGTTGCTGCTGTTATTGTTGCTACTGTTGTTGTTGTTGTTGTTGGTCAGATGATGATTCTCCACGAGGCGTATCTTGAAGTTGTTGTTGTGCGTGGCCGGCGGAGGCTGCGGCTCTGGAGTCCTCGGCACAATCGTCGTGATGGGTTCCATGATGTCCTGGCTGTGTCCGTAGTTGTGATTGTTGTTCAGCGCATCGTCATGTTGCTCCGCACTCGGATACCGCTCTCGCTCCCTGTCCATCTCCTTGAGGCGCTTCGCCTCCGTGTTGCCCAGCTCCGTGTTGTTGTAGTGCATCAGGATCTTCCGCTTGGCCAGATATTTGTGCTGCTTGCGTGCCGAGTCGAGCATCTTCTTGCTGTTCGCCTGCAGAATGGCAAACGAGTTGCTCTCCGCATCCGACAGATTGCTGTTGCTGTTGTTGTTGTTGTTGTTGCTGCTGTTGCTGTAGTTGTTGTTGTTGGTGCTGTTGCTGTTATTGTTGTTGTTGCGATTCAGATTCTTCATGAAGCTCTCGGCCAGCGTGGCCTTCGACTTGATGTGCTCCCGGAATCCAGCATATCCCTGCCCCTGACCTCCTGGACTGGCCAGGGACATGGGCGCAGGACCGTTGAGCGAAGATTGCTCCAGCGCAGAGGCGCCGTAGCCTCCAGCGTGTCCGCTGGTGATGTTCACGCTGTGAGTGCCTCTCTCATAACGGCACTCGGTGCCGTCGCTCTCTAGTGGCGAGCTAATGTCGCTGGCATCGCTGTCCAGGTTTTTCTGCCGAACAAAAGAACGAATTTTAGCAGGGTTGCAAACCTCGTTGGGTTTCGCTTTGCTTTTTGGTTTGAAAGCTAGCTAAATGAATTTTAATGAACTATTGTTCTTTGCCTTACTTTCTGATCAGTTTTGTTAATTTAGAAACACGTAAAACTCAATTAATTTTCAAATATAAAGAAGGACTTTTTAGCAGGGTTGCAAACCTCGTTGGGTTTCGCTTTGGTTTTTGGTTTGAAAGCAAACTAAATGAATTTTTTTGAACCAAAGTACTTTGCCTTACTTTATGATAGTTTTTGTTCATTTAATAATAAATAAAACTCAATTATTTTTAAAGTATCAAAAAAGAGATAATTTTATAGGGTTTCCATCACAGTTTCATTTTGGTTTTATGTGAATCCGTTCCCTCTTTAAGTAATTATATTGAACTACTTTCTGTCTTTCCCAAATTTAACTTTCTGATATTTGTGCTTATTTGAAAATCTAAAGTGAAAACTCAATTTGATTTTATATTCAATTAAAATAAGAATGCTTTTTACCTCTGTGTGTAGCCCCTTGATCTTCATGGCCTCGGCGACCTTGAGGAAGACGGGCAGATCCTCGTACTTGACGTTCACCTGGCCGCTGTACATGAAGTCGAGCAAGCCGGCCATGTGGCTGGCCTCGACATCGGCCATCAGCAGAATGGGATGACTCGAGGGGTTCTCCAGGAAGATCTGCTGGAAGTAAGGACTGCAGACGGACAGCACCTGAAAGAGACACAAACAAAAAGGGGAAAAGAAAGAGAAGAAGGGAAGAAGCATCTGCGGTTAGAGGAACTGTTCGGTGGGGTGCGCCATCAGTTTACCAGTTTGTGGGCCTTGAAGATCTTGCCGCCAGCCGCAATGGTCACGTCCACCATCTTCTCGTCCTTCTGCAGCGAGTGGAAGCCGCGGCACATGTTGCCATGGAAGTTGTTCCACGACAGCAGATACTGATCGATGGTGTTGGGATCGGTGTAGGGCTGTTGCTGATGCTGCTGCTGCTGATGCTGGTGCTGCTTGTGCTGCAGTTGCTGATGCTGTGTGGCTGTGATGTGGATCTGCTGTGCGGTGGTTGGTGGCGAGCTGGGACGCGGCGTCGGCGGCTGATGTGGATGAGCGAGCTGATGATGATGTTGCTGTTGCTCCCGTTCTCGCTCTCGTTGCTGTTGCTGCTGCTGCTGTTGTTGTTGCTGCTGTTGCTGTTGCAGTTGCTGCTGCGCCTGTTGCTGCTGCTGCTGCAGCTGCTGTTGTAGATGCTGCTGTTGCTGCTGCAACAGATGCTGCTGCTGCTGCAGTGCATGCTGCAATCCCGGCGGCGTCGCCGACGACTGCAAGCGATGCGGATGCGGCGACAACGACGGCTGATGACCGAGGAAACGTTGCTGCTGTTGCTGTTGTTGCTGTTGCAGCTGATGTTGCTGCTGTGCCTGTTGCTGTGCCTGTTGCTGCTGCTGGCGTGCCTGCTGCTTGATCTTCACCATGTTCTCCTGCTGCTCCTGTTCGCGCTGTCGCATCAGCTCCTGCTTGATCTTATACTGTTGCATCGAGAGATCATCGACGCTCTTCGATAGCTTCACCATATCGCTGTTGCTGTTGAATTTGCTGTTGTTGCCGACGCCGCTGTTGTTGCTGTTGCCCAGCATCGGCTTCAGATCGTACTTGTAATCCCCCCCACTCGCTCCACTCGCAGCTGCAGCCAGCTTCCTTTCCGCAGCAAGAGCTGCTCGCTCCTTCTGTCGACGGATCAACTCATCGATCTCCATGTAGGCACCGCTGGTGGCGGCTGCGATGGCCGAGGCGATGATTGGATCGTCCTCGAAGACGCTGTCGTCGAGGGTCTCCTTCAGGGTCTTGGTGGAGGAGAAGAGCCGCAGCGAGGGATCGTTGACCTGGTCGCTGAAGTAGACATCCATCAGTGTGAAGAAAGGCCATTCGCGTCTCTTCGGCTCCTCGGACATCTTGATGGCCTTGTACTCCTGCAGGAGATTGTTCCATTTCTTGATGATCTTCGACAGCGGCAGCGGCACATTGAGTTCCCTTTCAACCACACTAAGAGAGAGGGAGAGAGAGAAGAGTAATTCATGATAATCCCCTCAAGAGAGTTCGAGTCTATTCGATCTACTTACGCCCAGGCATATTTCGAGGCGTTTCTTTTGCCCGTGAAGAGTGGCGAGAGTTCGGCCCGTAATCTGATCAATGATTTGACTTTTTCAGCTTCCCCTGAAAGTGAACAGAAATGAGAAATTAAACAATTGTTGCTCGTACACAATAATTATGCAATCGATGTTCATTTCGATGTGGATGTTGATGTTGATGGCGATTGCGCAACTCGAGGGATCGTTATAAGTAGATGCGAAGCACTCTTAAGTGGGCAGTCTTTAGAGGGGGGAGAAGAGCATAGAGGGGAGGGGCGGGGAACATATGTAGCTTAGATATTTATTGACGGGGGGCATTCAACAGAAATTCGCTGCAAAATGTTAATCACTCGATTTAAATGATCTATCAAGAGGGGGGCATTGATCTGAGTGGCAGCAACTTTCCACCTGCGACTTGCCACTTGCCACTTGCCACAAGTTGCAACTGCAAGTCAAGTTTAAGACCTCAAGCAGCAGCAATTGCAACTGCAATGTTTCAATGAACCCGTCACAGCAATTCGCAGCGCCTCGACCAAAATAATCATTGCAATTGGCTGCCACCAAATCGATGGAGTTGCTGCTGCTGGTTGCTGCTGGTTAATTGCTATAACGAATCTAGCAACTTTTACCAGCTCAGACCAAAATCGAAACCGAAACCGAAGCCAAAACGCAAGATCAGCTCAGCTTAAATCGCATCTTGAATGGCTGCTGATGAGCAGCAGAGAAAGAGATAGCTTACTATAAGAGACAGAGACAGCTAGTTAGCTAGTACATATGTATGTGCAATCAAGTATACGCCATGGGCAACGGCTTAAACTCAACTGGCGTCCATAATGACTGAAAACTATTCAACGTTGAAGAATTCATTAGCAGATTTCACTTTCGCTCATGACGACGACGACGCGACGTTCGCTTATTTCTTTTTTTGCCGTCTTTCTTTATTTATTTATTTACCGTAATTTCTACTCGCTCACTTTTTGCTGCCCCCTTCTTCCCCCCACCACCACCAGCAACCGCTGAACACTTGAGTATGTGATGGGATTTTTGTCTGTCTTTCTTTGCTTCACCTCGCTTTGCTTTGGCTTTGGCCAAGAAGCCAAAGTCGATGCTGTGCGCCTGCTACTTCGTTCACTTTTTTTCTGAGAGAAAATGACGCGAAGCCGGATCTAAAAAACTGCGGCGGCAGACAAAGGAGATACAGCCTGAGAGACACGAGACTCGAGACTTGAGACTTGAGACTGCATTCTAGCTGGGCCCACGAAAATGACTTTCTAAACTTGATTTCGATTATTTGTTTTGTTGTGTATGAAACTGACAAACGAAATAACTTGAACACATTTTGTGGGTCAATGCAGTGTTGTGTGTGTGGCGTTTATTACCCACATAGATATGGCATCTATATAGTTGAGCATGGCAGGGCAAGGCCATGCCGTCGATATCGCGTGGTTGCATCTGCCATTTGATTCATTTCGCATCGCCAGCTATAACCTAGCCCAACCCCAAAAGAAATAAAAGCCAAGAAAACACTTCATAAGCAGATAAATGATAAGCCAAAGATTCGCAATAGCCAACAGAAACAAACAACAGCAATCGCAGTGTAAAACAAGCTCAACCTTCTGCTCGTGACACGCTCCCCTAGAGGGAAGAGGGGAAAGGGTAGAGGGTAGAGGGGGAAGCGACAGCAGTTGAAGAAGTGGCTCAAATCGTTGCCTGGGGGAGCGAACGCGTCAACACACACACACACAAAAAAAAGAGTTTCACTTTCTTTGCAACAAGTTTTGTGCGCCGTCGTCCCACAGTGCGTATGAGTGTGAGTGTGTGTCTTAGTATGTGTCTGTGTGTAGAGACACGCACTGTTGTAGAGTGGTCTTCTGGTTTCTACTTTCCGTTCGCGCCCTTTTATGTAACCCAAATCATCATCAGCAACCACAGCTACAGCAACAGCCACAGCATCAACTTCTCTGTCTTGGGTCTCGCGCAGACAAGCGAAAGAAGCAGAAACAACAACGACAACAACGGCAACAACAACAAAGCTTCAACAACTCTTCAGCTACAGCGACGTGTACCGTTAGTTTCTCTTTTGACCTATATTTGACCAAAGACGCGTCGCTTCAGCTTTTATTGTTGTTGGTTCTTTGGCTGTCGCTATCTCGTTCTGCTTGGCAGCTTCGCTCTTCGCTCTCCACTTCTCTCACTTCCGTTTGGAGCACTTTCGCAGCCAAAGAACCGGTTCTAGACCTTTGTTGGGAACTGCACACTCATCCATCCATCCATCCATCCATCCATCCATCAGCAACAGCATTTGCATTTCTGCGGGAGAATCTTCAGCATTTTCTTCGAGCTGCTTTTCTTTTCGACATGGCTTTCATGGTGCTTCCTTTCTTTTATGATAGAAGTCTATTCTTCTTCTTTCCCCACTGACTTCTCTGTTTATTTGTTTACTTGATTAAATGCGAAATTGTTAAGCGTGACGTTTCGCTTTTTCACAGTTTTCTTCTTCACTCTTCGATCTATTCTTCGCGTGAGAATCTGTAATTGGGTCAGGATTGAATTGTGAAGCTAGTTGACGTGCCCTACTCTCAATAATCACCGACGAAAGTGAATACCAAATGGATTAGCTGCGATTAGATTCTCTATCTTCAGCTGTCTTTCTTTCTTTCCATCCAAATATCGATTTATCTGTCGGTGAATCTATTTGCATTGTTATAGAGAATCTGTGAATTGGCTTTGGATGACAATCTAGTATATTTAATTGTTTTATGGTATATTTTGTACTCTGTGGTATAATATCAATATACCAAGTAAAGACAATGCCATATTCTTAGTATTTGAAGTATGTTTTGAATGTAGTACTATATAAGTATTCGAATTGCAGCCTGCGGTATATTTTTAGTATTTTTGCGGTATATTAATTTGGTATATTTTATAATTTTTGCCGAACTGTTTTGCTTTTATTTAAAATGGGTAGCGAGTATGTGGTATATTTTGTACTTTTTGGTATATTTTCCATATAGCACTATGGTATATTTTTAGTATTGAGCGGTATATACATTTGGTATATTTTAAAAGAAGTACTGCACTGTTTTATTTTTATTCAAAATGGGAAACAGGTATCTCACAGTCGAGCACACCCAACTGTAGCTTTCTTGCTTATCTTCTATTTTACTATTTGATTAATATTCTGCTGCTTTATTTCTTTAACTATATTTGAGGTGTTCATCAAACAATGCAAAGCATATATTAATTTACTTATTTAAATCATAAAACTAAAGTTGGTGTTAAAACGTAATCAAAATTCAACACTATTTGAATTCATAATGCAATTTCTTTCTCATCTCTCATCTAACTGCTCTTTTTATTTACCTCTTTATCATTGAATTCATCAACTATTTGAATGCAAGAAATATCTTCTTTATTGCTCATATTTCTTATATAAATCGCAACTATTCGATATGTCATATTTCTACCTAACGTTCAGCTGTAATTTATATCCTCCTCGCTGTCCCACTTTATTTTACATTATTTAGTTGTAGTATCAAGTATCTGTGAACGAACTCTGAGCATGAAATGATATGCTAGCAGCTCGAAAGTATCTTTTTTTTTCTTTTTTTTGGGTTCCACAATCTCCTCTCGAGTGGAGCTGGCCCTGAATGCAATGTGAAACTCTGGCTGTTCGATTGCCATGATGGCAATGCCAAGGCGAATGCAAGAATTCGACTGCGTTGGCGCTGTTGTTGTTGTTGTTGCTGCTGCTGT